>NW_024528821.1:4157679-4763004 GCF_017590135.1 Pyrgilauda ruficollis
GGGCATGCCCCGGCCGCCCTCACTCGGCTTTCCGCTTGCCCCGGCGCGGTGCCGGGGCCGCGCCGCGCCCGCCGCCGCCGCCGCCCGGCCCCATCGCCCTCAGTCTGTCGCCATCTTCGGCCGCGCCGCCAACACCTTGAGGAGCCGCGAGCGCTGCGCCTGCGCGCTGCCTCCGCTCCGCCGGCACCGGCACGGCCGCGGCCCGGCCCGGCCGGCGCTGCCGAGGTGCTGAAGGACAGCTCCGCTCCGCTCCGCTCGGCCCGGCCCGGCCCGGCCCGGCCCGGCCCGCCCGGGACACCCCCGCGCCCCAACACCCGCCGCAGCCCGGCGGCAGCTCCGCGCTCAGCCCCGTCCTCACCCCCACTCTGGCCGTCACCTCATCCGCACCCTCAGCCTCTTCCTCATCCCTTCCCTCATCCTCGCCGGCACTTTACCCCCGCGGTCATCCTCACCTCACCTTTGCCATCATCTTCACACTCATCCTCATCCTAACCCTCACTTGAATCGTCATCCTCATCCTCATCCTCACCGTCACGGGCTGGTCCCATGCCCATCCCCGGTGTCAACAGGTCCCGGTGGAGAGGGGCCCTGGGGGCTCCGGCAGCAGCCACACACACGGTGCTGTCCCCTGAGAGCAGAGCCTGTGTCCCCTCACTGCCCACACACCCTCAGCCCCACAAAGAGCCCCCAGTGATTCCATTTCTGGGGGACCGGGAGACAGATATCACCAGAGAGCAAAAGTAGATTCCAGGGACATCCCTCATTCATGTCCCTAAATCCCTGTTAGGGGGTTTTTGGCATGGCTAAACCCTGAGAGACCATCAGCTCCCTGGGAGTGGAAAATAAAGAGCAGCTGAGGGAGCTGGGGGGATCAGCCTGAAGAAAAAGAGGCTCAGGGCGACCTTGTGGCTCTGCACAACTCCTGACAGGAGGGGACAGCTGCAGGGGGTCGGGCTGTGCTCCCATGGAACAACAGATAGGAGAATAGGAAATAGCTAGAAGTTGCACCAGTGGAGGTTTAGGTGGGATATTAGGAAAATTTCTTGAATGAAAACATGGTCAGGCATTGAAACAGACACCAAGCGAAGCAATGAACTCAGTGGAAGTGGTCAAAATCATGGGATGTGACACGTGGGAATGTGGATTGATGATGGCCTTGGTGGTGCTGGGGGTGATGGTTGGACTCAACAGTCTCTGAGAGCCACTTTTACTTAAGTGATTCCATAATTTTATGGACATGAAACCCCAGTGTACACAGAACAGAGGGCAGAGCCTGCTTGGAGGCTCCTACTCCACCCACAAAGCCATCCTCAGCCTTGGGCACTACCGCAGCTGTGGAAATTGATTCCTGGAGTTTTCCTCAATCTCTGTCCCAAAGTGAACCAATTCCTTCAAGGCCATGGGGTGCTGGAGCTGGTTACCCAAGCTGCCTCAGGAGAGTGGGATCCTGCAGGCACAGGGAGACACCAGAGGCTTTATCCTTCTCCTGTTTATCATCCTAACCCGTGAGGAGAGCCAGCCCTGTGGGAAAGGGGCTCTCATGGAGGGGCTGCCACCTCAGCTGGTGCCATTAGTCACAAAGGCCATGGTGTGTGAGCTGCTCACGCTCCAGCAGCTCAGCCCTGGCTGAGGCACTGAGGGAGGGAAATACCTGGTGCAGAGCCAGGAGAGGTTTTACAGCCGGAACGAACAAATGTTCAACATCACCGGGAGTGATGTAAGGATCTGCAACCCAGGCTGGAGGCTCAGCTCCTCTGAGCCGTGGCACAGATACCTGTGGCTCCCTCAGGAGCTGCTTCCCTCTGGCTCTTCCACCCCATCCCTTCCTGCTCCTCCAGCACATCCACAGCCCTGCTGGGAGGAGATGCTGGAATAGCTGAGAGTGCTGTTCCTGCAGGTCTGGGGTTCCTGGGGTGGGTTTCTTTCCCAGGACTCTCTGTGCCTGCTCTGTGCACACAGGGTCAGACCAGCATTTGAGGAATCACTGGATGGTTTGGATTGAAGGGACTTTTAAACATCACCTTGCCCAAGCCCCTGCCATGGGCAGGGACACCTTCCACTAGCCCAGGTTGCTCCAAGCCCTGTCCAGCCTTGCCTTGGACACTTCCAGGGATCCAGGGGCAGTCCCAGCTTCTCCGAGCAACCTGTGCCAGAACCTCCACACATCACCACCCTCACCGGGAATAATCTCTTCCCAATATCCCATCTAAACTTCCTTTCTCTTTAGTTTAAAGCCATTCCCCCTTGTCCCATCACTCCATGTCTCGGGGAGTGGTGCAGGCAGGAGATCAGCACTGTCCTGTCCTGTCCAGGTCTTGGAAGAGCTGAGACAGCAACAGAGCCCCTCCAAGCCTTGTGCTCCCCATTAGTTATGGGACACTGAGCCCAGCTGTCCTTCCTTTCTTATTTCCTGTCTGTCCCTGTCTGTTCCCACCCTTTTTCAGCTTTCCCCCCAGCCTGAGGCTTTCTTCCTGCCCCAGCACTCCTGGTCCTTTTGTGTACCTGGCGCTGGATGAAACCAGGAGGGAGGCCATGGAGAGGGTGTCCAGGGAGCCACCGTGCAGGAACACTCTGCCCGTCCCTGACCTCAGCTCCCCTGTGCTCCCACAGGCTGTGACAGGAACTCATCACTCCCATTCCCATTGGGAGAGGTTCATCCAGCACAGAGCCTGTGCCCAGCTCAGCACGACCTGTTGAGATGAGGCTGCACCAGCCCTGTTTGCTGACGGCTCCGTTTCCAGGGCACAGCGCTATTTCCACCCAGGAGTTTCCTCTGCCTGGGAAAACGTTATCTGCTCCTCCCACTCCCTGCCAAAGCAGCAGCTCACACATGACCCTTCAGGAGAGAACAGCTTTGCTCAGCCCTCCTCTGGCTTCTCTCCCTCTACTGCTGCTGCTGGTGTGCTAAGGGCAGTGTTGTATGGATGTTTTACTGCCAGTATTCCAAGGGAAATGTGATTTATGGATGTTTTTCTTACTCCAAGCAGATACTCCAGGCTGGCATTCAAGTCCTGGTTCCTCAGGTGGAAGAGGCAGCTCTGCCAGCCTCTGCCTTGGTGCTCAGGAACATTCCCTGGGGAATTTGGAGTTTCCCTGATTACCTGTGAGGCAGATGCTTGGTGGGGATAACTAGGGAGGAAGTCACCATCAGCACAAGGTGTATTCTCACTTCCCACTGCTCCAGCCAAGGCTTGGCCTGGCCTTGGCAAAGGGCTTCAATTATGTGTTTTTATGGGATTGTGATCACACCTCTTTTGTTTGTCATGGGGTGACATTCCTGGCAAGCCCTGCTGCCCCCCAGCTCCCAGGCAGGAGTTGAGGGACACCCCCAGCTGAGGGGGGCACTGGGGTTTTAGGGACTCTCCCAAGGGATGTCCCCAGGGTGGGATGCTTTGCTGCAGCCAGAATGCAGCTGAGATTGCTTCGTACAGAGGGAGAGGCCCTGAGAGCTCCCCAGAGAGTGAATAAATCAAGGATAATCAGATCTAATGGCCAAAATGTGGGGAAGGAGTGGACATACTGGACATTCCTGGAATGAGGCTGGGAAAGGCGGAGAAACACTTGGTGCCGTGTCAGACATCAGCAGTGCCCTGCCAGTGCTGCCCATGGGACTCCCTTGTCCCCTCCTGGCACCAGCAGTGAGGGGACAGCTGCCTCCAAGTGGGGGCTCGGGGACCCCTTCTCCAGCGGAACCACATGGTTTTGTCCCATCAGCCCTGCCCGTCCCGCTCCCATTCACAAATCCCATTCCCGCTGGCTCCGTGCCCTCCTGACCTCGGTGGCCTCGTGTGGCGCCGCTTGGCCGCGTTCGGAGGCAGCCGCGGAACGATGACAGCAGTGTCCAGCCCTGCTGCTATACGGCTCTCCCGGGACAGCCCTCCCGGGACAGCCTGCCCGGCCCGCCAGGCTCCTCGGGAAAGGGCTCCGATTGCTTCAGCTCCCGAACAATGGGTGCTGGCGGGGGCTCTCAGCCAGCCTCCAGGGCATGGGCTGGTTTTCATACAATCATGGGATCACTGAGGTTGGAAAGGACTTCCAAGGTCATCAAGTCCAACCTTTGACCGATCTCCATCTGGTCAACAAGCCCAGAGGACTGAGTGCCACATCCAGTCCTTCCTTTGACACTTCCAGGGATGAGAAAGCCATCACCTTCCTGGGCAGCTCCTTCCAATGCCTGAGCACCCTTTCTGTGGAGAAATTCCTCGTGATGTCCAACCTGAACCTTCCCTGGCACAGCTTGAATCTGTTTCCTCTCATCCTGTCCCTGTTCCCTGGGAGCAGAGCCTGACACCCCCCAGCTACTCCCTCCTGTCAAGGAGGTTGGAGAAGGTCCCCTCTGAGCCTTCTTTTCTCCAGGCTGAGCACTCCCAGCCACTCCAGGCTCTCCAGACCCTTCCCTGTTTGGTGCCTGACCACCCTCTAGGGGAAGAACCTTTTCCCAATACCCAACCTAACCCTCTCTGACACAGCTCCAGCCATTCCCTGGTTACCAGAGAGAAGAGCTCACTCCTTGTCCCTCACACTCAGCTGCCGTCAGACCATGGATCTACGGGGTTTGGAGAGTGGTGGCAGAGGTGGCACAGTGGCAGAGGTGGCACAGCAAGCTATGACAGCTGTGAGCCAGGGGCACAGCTCCCCTGGCCGGGCTGGCTGCAGCCCCATGCTGCTCCCAGCTGTGAGCACTCCGAGCAAGGGAGGGGAGCAGCGAGAGGCTTTTACAGCCCACAAGAGCAGATGTTGCTAATTGAGCCTTTGAGTTCCATGCCAAGCCATGGCATGGAGGCTCTGCCCGGCTTTCAGAACCACTGCCAGGTCCCTGGCTTTGAAGACAGTGGGAGAGGGGGGCTGGTGAGGGGGGTCATGAGTGGATATTGGATTGGGCACAGAGCCCGAGGCCAGGCTGATAGACCCTGGTCTGCACCAGCAACTGCTGGGAAGCTCATCCTGCTGGAGCAAAGGAGCCCTGCAGTGACGATCCTCAAACCTGCTCCTCAGCCAGGGCTGGGCCAGGACAGATTAACGACAGAGAAGAGGGGAAGGTAGCACCCACAGACACAGGTGGCTCCTCAGTTCCCTGTTATTTTGTGGTTGAGGGTGAAGAAGCCCATGTGAGCAATGCCAGGTCCTGGAGCTGCCTGAGTAGGAGAGAGGAGCCACACCTGGCTCCATCAGAGCATCCTGGGGGACCTGGCACAGGGTGCCCAGAGAAGCTGTGGCTGCCCTGGATCCCTGGAAGTGTCCAAGGCCAGGCTGGACGTCGCTGGGAACAAGCTGCTCTGGCGGCAGGTGTCGCTGCCCAGGGCGGTGTTTCGGGTCGCTGTTCCCGGTCGCTCCGGGGCTCTGCCCCGCGAGGGTCCCGCTCCCGCTCCCGCTCCCGCCCGGCGCTGCTGCCGCTCCCGTGCCTGGCGCTCTGCTGCCCTCGCGCGGCCACCGCCGGAACCGCAGAGCCGGGACTGAGGGGATAGCGCCGGGATAGCGCAGGGACAGCGTCGGGACAGAGCCGGGACAACGCCGGGATAGCGTGGGGACAGAGCGGGGACAGCGCCGGGATAGCGTGGGGATAGCGCGGGGACAGAGCGGGGACAGCGCCGGGATAGCGTGGGGACAGCACGGGGACAGAGCCGGGCAGCGCGGGGATAGCGGGGGCAGTGCCGGGACAGCGGGGACAGCGCGGACAGCGCCGGGATAGCGCCGGGACAGCGCCGGGACAGAGAGGGAACAGCGCGGGGACAGAGCTGGGACAACGCCGGGACAGAGAGACCCGGCGTCCCCAAAGGGCGTCAAAAGAGCCCCAAAACACCCAGCCCATGGAGGGAACAGGGGTACCACCCACCCCCGTGGCTTAAGGACAGGTGTGCCTCTGTGCAGCGCTGGCAGAAGCCAGGGAGCCTCTGTCCCTGTGCCCACAGCCCCGGCAGGGACCGGGCAGCGGTCCCCTCGATGGGCTGTGGGGCTGGAGGCAGGGCCAGAGCTGGGCACACTGGCAGCGAATTGGGGAAGGAGCTGAGGCTGAGCTTACACAGAGCCACAGGCAGGTGTGCGGAGAGCCCCAGGTGAGGCTGCTCAGGCTGTGAGTGCTCAGGGACCTGCACTCCATCCCTCCTCCCTCACTCTTCCCCTCCTTTCCCTGTGCCTGTGGGGGCTCCCCTGTGTTGAAATGGGATGGGAGTCCAAAGAGGCGTGGGAGGATTGAGGGCAAGTAGAGACTGGGAGAAACTGTGGACTAAAAAAGAGGGGGAAGCCAAAGAGAGGTGGGAGGATGATAAAAATGTAATGGGAAACAGAGACTGAGAGGTTGAGTGGAGCCGCTGAAAAACGGGAGATTGAGAAGGAGCTGGAGCCTAAGGAATAACTGGACACCATTAAATTAAGTGGAGACCTAATATAAAACTGTGACCAAAAAGGATTGGAAGGCCAAGAGGGATTGAGACGTGGGGAAAAAAATGAAGGACAAAAGGATGCTGAATAAATAGCGGAGCCCCTAAAAATGCGGAGGTTGGAAAGGAGTGGGAGGTGGGGCTTGGTGGTGCTCCCTGCCTGCCCCGCCTGCTTTTCCCTGCCTTTCCCAGCCCTTCCTTGCCCTGCCCAGCCCCACGGCTCCGTGTCATGGAGCTGGGCGTGCACTAGAGGACAGCCGAGCTCCACGCCAGCGGCCCGGGAGGAGCCCCCGCAGCCGCTGCCCTGCCCGCCGGCACCTCCAGCTTGTCCATGGTCACCCCCCAGCCCCGGGCATCCGCAACCCGGATCATCCCCGCAGCCCGGAGCAGCCTGGAGCATCCCTGCCGGTCCTGAGTCCCCTGGCAATCCCGAATGTCCCTGCCAGCCTCGAGCACTGTTGCAGCCCCGAGCACACCTGCAGTCCAGAGAGCCTCTGGCAGCCCTGGGAGTCCCTGGCAGCATCTCTGCAGTCTCCAACACCTCTGGCAGCATCCCTGCATCCTTGGAAACATCCCTGCCCTGGGCATACCTGACAGCATTCCTGCAAACTGCCTGGATCATCCCCCAGCCTGGAGCACAGCCCAACCTCACTCAGGACTCTTGGGCCTCCTGGACCTGGAGACTGAGAGGGTTTGGGCTGCCAAAGGTGAAACTGGGGGGTATTTGGTACTTCTGCTTGTCCATGGCGTTTATAGATTCTTGTACTTAATTTAAATCCAGAACAGGGAGCAGCTGCCTGTGCAGGAGCTGTTGTAGTTCACAGTAAATATGGGAAATGTTCTCATTTTCCTCAGGTTCAGGTCAGATGGGGTGGGGGCTCTGCACACAGGGGGGCTGCAACAGGCCCTGCTGCTGGCATTAAAATCCAGGAAGAATGAAGGGATACAGGACATCCCAGCCATGTGACAGACACACAGCCCTCACTCGGGGTCCCCTCCAGCCCCCCTCCTGTCCCCGCAGGGGGGGCTCCCAGCTGGGAGCTGGCTCTGCCTCTCAGATCCCATCTAGAGCCAGAAAGTGTTTCCTGATGTTTAACCTCCACTTCACCCCGTGCTCCACGTGGATGGGGCAGCCGTGGCCTCACAGCCTGTCCTGTCCCCACGCAGCCGCGGTGTCCCCGCGGTGTCCCTGCTCCTCTGCCGCTCCAGCTGGGTGGGGGATGGTCCCCTGCCTCACTCCCACCCCCTCAGGGGGTTCTCCTTCCAGGGGATCAGCTCATCCACCCCATCTGCCACACTGGTAGGACTGGCACCGCCTTGGGACGGCTCCTTGGGGTGGGCAATCCCTTTTCTCATGGCCTGCTCTTGGCTGGCAGTGCCACCTCAGCTCCCACACCCCTCATGCAGCACCAGAGCCAAGCTGTCACCGCCTGGATGTCCAGGATCTCTGTGGGATCAATCCCATGGGCATTTGGCTGCCTGGGCAGTGTGTCCTGGGCATGTGGACCAGTGGGGCTGGGGTGTGTGGCCACTGCTCGGGGCAGAGGAGCAGCTGTGTTTATTTTCCATCTGCTGCGGGGAACAACAGGGGGAATCTTTTTTCTTTTTTTTTTTTTGTTATTCATTTTATTTTTTAGAGGCTTTGTGTGTTCTTCACCAGCCAGAATCCATCATGTAAACATCCTGCTGTGTCTTTAGGAGGGGGGAGGTGTCCGGCCTCCCACTCTGCAGGGCTGTCCCTCTTGTCCACCCCCCAGCCATCACAGGGGGCACAGGACAGTGCCAACATCCCTCCAGCTCAGCATGGTTCTTGTGACCTGGCTGGTCACGCCAAGGATCCCCAGGAATCCCCAGGAATGCAGGAGACATCCTGGCTGCAGACTGCTGCCAGTGCCAGCCCTGAGTACAGCATCCAACAGACAAATGTCTGTCAAAAATGGCTCGTGCTGTCCCTTCAGAGAGAGACGAGGTGGTGCCTGCTGGGGGGAGGAGAGAAGGGCATGTCCTGGGGTCACTGGGTTGGGATACCCCAGGAAAGCTCCCAACCTGCATCCTGGGGCAGTGGAATCTCAGCCAGGGAGTGCACGGGAGGCAGAGAGGGAGGGAGGCTGAAAGGAGGAGGCAGGAGAAACACCAGGATTTGGGACCACAGGAACCTGAGGGCTTGCTCCGAGCATCCCACAGGGTTTTCCTGTCCCCTGCTCCAGGCAGGAGCACAGGCATCTCCTGCGGGGGTGTGTGGCTGGACGAACCAGCAGAGTGTCCCAGGCGGTGTCCCGGGTGCTGTGACTGGAATCCCAAGGAGCAGGGACTCCCTGACCCTTTCATCCCCTCTGCAGCCACAGCCCCCATCCCTGCCTGCCCAACTCCTGCCACTCCTGGTGTGACTCCTGGGGACACGGGTGACAAGGGGACATGGAGCAGGAGGCACCGTGCTGGTGGCAGAGGGCTCTGTAGGAATGTGGTCAGTCACCCCATGAACATTCCCAGTCCCTGGTGCTGTGTGGGAGCAGGAGGGGAGGGACAACCCTCGCACACGCCGCCGCTGCCAAGGCCTCATCAGCAGGTTTGTTCCGAGTCGTGGCCAGCCTGATTAATCCAGGCTGCCTCCGCTGGGCTGCTGATTCCTGAGCCTGCCAGAGAGCACATTTGGGACTATTATGCACAGAAAATTGTGCAGGTTCTGGCTGAATTACCGGTGTCCAGGGAAACGGAGCATTCCCTCGGTGGCACCGATGCTAATGGTGCTGCAGCACGGCCGGTGCCTGTCTGAGGGTGTCAGACACACTCAGGGGACAAAGCCCGAGGCTCCAAGGGACATCAGTCCTGCTCTGAACGGGAGAGGGAAGACCAGCTGCTGGTTCAGAGCATCATCATCTCCGGTGGGAGGGAGAGGAAGAATCTGCCTTTGAAGGAATCAGCATTCTCAGGCTGACTGGCAGCTCTGTGGTTGGGGTGAGGGCTGTGGGGACATCCAGACTTGGGTGGGGACATTCAGCCTCCAGTAGAGCCATCCAGCCTCCAACAGGGCCATCCAGCCTCTGTTGGGACCAGAAACACAGCCCCAGCACCCAGGAGAGTTTGGCGACTGCAGCTTGGCTTTGTTTACCCTGCAACTTCGGCTGTGGCTGGAGTTTGTTAAGGGGTCAGGGGGTTTGGGTTGTTTTCCTGTACTTTACAATTTCCTATGTGGGACTTTATGAGACGAGAGGGCGCCTCCAGCCACAGAGACACTTTGGTTTGGGTTAGAAATGGAAGGAAGGGAAGGAATAAATGCACCCAGGCATCGCCTCCCCCTCCCTGCCGCCTCTCTCTCCCTCGCTATCTCTCCTCAGTCCCTCACCAGCTTCCTCTGGCTTGGGGGAACCGTGTTTAAAGCAAACACAATATATTTTTAATGAGGCCTGTTAATTAGCCCTGGCCCCAGCCCGCTGCACATGGCTTCCTTGGAGCTGGGCCGGGGCTCTCCGGAGCTGCCGCCGGCTCTTGCAGAGAATCAAGGAATTGCTGAGGCTGGAAAAGCCCTCTGAGATCAGTGAGTGCCACTGTCCCCCAGCACTGCCAAGGCCATGTCCCCAGGTACCACATCCACATATCTTTTAAAATCCTCCGGGGATGTGAGATTCCACTGGACAGCCCTTCCCATGAAGAAATGCTCCCTAATATCCAAGCTAAACTCTCCTGGGGCATCATGGGGCTGTTTCCTCTTGTCTTGTCCCTTGTTCCTTGGGAGCAGAGCCAGACCTGCTTTTTCTGCCCCGTGTGCAGGCTGAGGGCAGGTTCCCCATCTGCCAAGGTGGCATTCCCCCTTGTCACAGCAGGTTCCTGCTGGCATCCTGCTCCAGGCACGGGCAGCTGCTGCCCAAGGACCTGCCCCTGGCACTTGTTTTTGCACAAACACTGGGGCTGCTGCATTGATAAGGTGCCAGCAGTGCCTTTCCCTGCTCTCCCAGGCCCTGAGGGCAAACATTCCTGGCATATTTGTCATGTTCAGCTCAATACAGCATCCTTCAGAAAAGAAAAAAAATCAAATAAAAGAAAATCCGGTTCTTCCACTGCTCCCTTCAGTGTTCTTTTACACTTAGCTTTTTCGTTGTTCCAGCCCTGAAGAACCGTCTGGATGGGGAAGCCTGGAGAGCTGCAGCCCTCACCAGACTGGGGCAGGGCTGGGGGGGCTCAGCTGGGGGTGGGGACACCGGAGGAGCCCCCACTGTGTCCCTGGTACCCACAGGGACCTGGGGAGAAGGGAGCTGGAGGTGCAGTGGGCAGGTGCCATCCCATGAGGCTTGTGGGTGGCAGGGACATGGGGAGGGTGGCACAGGGTGGCCTCAAATGAGACCTCAAAAGCAGGGAAAAGGTTTCTCATTGTGTATTTTTATTAAGTTAAAGAGAGCTCAAGGATTCCCTGGAATCCTGGTGTCCAGTGGCTCTGTCCACGGTGGTGGCACCAGAGCTGTCACCCCATGGCTGGCCCAGCAGCACCACCTCACCCCATCCCGTTCCTCTCCTTCCTCAGCAACCACCCTCCTTTTGTGCCCTTTGTTCTTCCACCAAAGCTCTCAACCCACCCTCCTGCAGGTTCATAAACACTTGGTTTGAGGCCAGCAGGTGACTTCCATCCCAAAACTCCGTCAGGAATGGCCCTTCCTGGCGGTGCCACTCCCGGCGCCGCCCATGCCGGGGCTTGCCGGGAGCTGCTCCCGTTCAAAGGCCACCTGGCTCCGGGGGCGAGCAGCTTCAGAGAGCTCTCCCAGCTTGGGAAAAAGCCTCCCAGGCTCTTCTTTCCCAGCTGTTTTTGCCTGCTGAGCCCCGTGGATGAGGCTGTGCTGCTGGCACGCTGCTCCCCCGCCAGGATCCTGCCACCTCTGCCAGGAACACAGCCCCAGGGGTGGGATGGGATGGGATGGGATGGGATGGGATGGGATGGGATGGGATGGGGGCCACGGCTACCCCCAGGATGTGGGTTTGGGGGAGTCCAAGGAGCTGGGGGAATGGGGAAGCAGCAGGAAGGGGTTTGGGCAAATCCCTGCTCCTGTGGGCAGCTGCCCATCCCGCCCTGCCAGGACCCAGCAATGCTCACGGCTTTCCCACTCCCATCCCCAAATCCACCCCCAGGAAAGTGATGTTTTTGGAGGAGAATGAAAGGAAAGCCAGAGAACGCTTGCTGTGCTAATTCTGTCAGGGAGCCAAGGAGTATGAAGCACCCCTTTGTTTTTTGGAGCAATTATCCTCTACGATTTGGCTTTTGGTATCTCCATGTGTGTGAAATGAGGGATTATATCCCCCTTGTCCATGGGGGATCACTGCCTCCTCTCCTCACTGCCCTGTGCTCCCACCTTCTCCTCTGCCCCATTCCTGGGCTGTGCCACACTGGGCACCCAGTCCAGCTCCCCCTGCCCTGCTCAACAAGTCTGAAAGATGCAGAGCATCCCTAAAAACACAGAACCCAGAATCACTGAGGCTGGAAAACCCCTCCAAGACTGAGTCAAACCTGTGACCGATCCTGGTCCAGAGCACTGAGTGTCATGCCCAGTTGTTCCTTGGACAGCTCCAGGGATGCCAAACCTCCCTGGGCAGTCCCTTCCAAGGCCTGACCCTTTCCATGAGAAAATTGGTCCTGATAATGAATCCTGGTCATGGATGTTTGCTACAACAGAGCATTCTGGCTGTTTCCCCAAGCCATCACCTGCAGCACCCCAACATCTCCCTGGAATGGATCCCCCTCCTCCCAATTCCCACCCAAGCAGACCCACAGCTCCCACTCCTGGATCTGGCAGTGAAGCAGCTGCTGTACCACTCCAGGGAGTCCCTGATGCTCTGGAACTCCGGGATCTTCCATGACCACAGCCCCACCCTGAGCTGTGTGATGGGGAGGCAGGAGCTGTGTGCTCCCTGTGCTGACCCAGGTCCCACCACACAGATTTCCAAGATCCAGGGATGGGATTGGGGCTGGCAAATGCTCTGCAGTGGCCCCAGAGCCTCCCCCTGCTCCAGCCACCCCCACGCTTGGCTCTCCATCACAGCAGCTCCTTCCATATCCCATTCTGAGCCAAAGGCTCCCTGAGACCCCCCTTATCTCTCCTCAGGGCTGCCAGGTTTTACAAGGGACTTTACTTTAAAGCACAGAGCAAATCTGAGGAGTGTAAAAGCACAGCCTGGAATGCTGCAGGGCCAGTGGATGCTGCAGGGCCAGCCCTGCCTGGGGACACAGCTCTGGGGTACCCTCCGTGATGCTGCCAGCCTCAAACGTGACACTGGAAACAGCTGCCAGAGAAAACATTCCTGGGTTTGCTGGATGAAGGATTTGAGCAAAGTTCCTGCCTTTCCTCTCCTCTAAAGGGAGCTTATGGAAAAGATGGAGAGTGGTTTTTTACATGGACAGTCAGTGACAGGAAAAGGGGAAATAGTTTTAAATTAAAAGATGGGAGATTTACGTTGGCTATTAGGAGGAAATTCTTCCCTGTAAGTGTGGGGAGGCCCTGGCACAGTTTGCTCAGAGAAACTGTCCCTGGATCCCTGGAAGTGTCCCAGGCCAGATTAGACAGAGCTTGGAGAACCTGGGATAGGGGAAGGTGTCCCTGCCCATGGCAGAGTGTGGCACTGGATGTGCTTTAAGGTCTCTTCCAACCCAAACCATTCCATGACTCTATGATTTAGCAGCCCTCCCATCTGGTCTTCTCCCATGGAGGGGACTGGAGACCTCACATGCACAGAGGCTGTGGCAGGGAGAAAGCTGGAATGCTCCGTGTGTCCCTGTAGGAACACACGTATGTTCCCTGTAGGGAAACCACAGCAGGATAAACAAGGCTGAGCTCCTTGGGCTGTCCCACATCCAGCTCTGGGGAGCAACTCAGACCCCCCTCTCTCATCCCTCCTGCAGCTGCAGCTGCCTCCGGTTTGCAGAGGGTCCAGGGGGCCGGGAAACCTGGAAACAGCCTGGGCTAAACAGGACGTGAGCAGGAGCATGTGTCCAGCAGTGCTGGGGCACGGACACGGCGCTCCTGGGGGGCCAGGGGGGAGGACTGGGAGCCAGCCGTGCTGGGGGTGCTGGGGATGGCATCAGGAGCATCCTGATCCTGCAATTCCCAGTGCCCCCTGCACAGTGTGACAGCAAGACAGGCTGGGAGAGCTGGGGGTGTTCATCTGGAAAGGAGAATGCTCCAGGCAGAGCTTAGAGCCCTTCCAGGGCCTGAAGGGGTTCCAGGAGAGCTGGAGAGGGACTTGGGACAAGGAGGAGAGGGAATTGCTTCCCACTGCCAGAGGGCAGGGTTAGATGGGATACTGGGAAGGAATTCTTCCCTGTGAGGGTGGGGAGGCCCTGGCATAGGTTGCTCAGAGAACCTGTGGCTGCCCCAGGATCCCTGGAAGTGTCCAAGGCCAGGTTGGACAGGGCTTGGAGCACCCTGGGTTGGTGGAAGGTGTCTCTGCCACGGCAGGGGTGGAAGGACACTCTGGTCTGTACAGCCCTTTCCAACACAAAGCAGTCTGAGATTCCGTGGTTCCCTGTGCAGAGGCTCCATGCTCACTCCCCATGCAGCTGGGGTGCTTTGCCTCCCTTTCCTCACAATTTCAAAGGAAGGTTTGGAAGCAGCAGCTGCAAAAGTGAGGGTGAAAAACAAGAACTTGTGACTTAAATTTGAGGGGTTTTATCTGTGTGAAGGTTCTTTGTGCAGTCTTGGAGCTGGTGATCCTGATGGGAGCTGCTGTGATTCCAGAAGGATTCAATGGCAGTTCTGCAGGAGGTTTAGCCCCAACAAAAGAGAGGAAGAACAAAACCACCTGGAGGCAGCAGTGGAACCCATTTCCTATTGGAATGGCTGGGAAGAGCAGGAATCTCTGCCCAAAGCAATGCTGGGCTCATGCAAAGTCTGGCCAAAAATTAGCCTGATTGTTTAGTGAGCTTCCCACAGGATGAGGAGCTGAGCAGAGGAATCCCAGCCCATGGAAGGGGACACAGCAGCACTGGTGGGTGCGGGATGTCCGGGTGCTCCCCAACACCCCACATCCCCACCCAGCAACGGATTTCCTTATCAGAAGCACCTGGCAGAGACCCAGCTGCTCCAACTCCAATAAAGGAGCTGTCAGCTCCATGGGATGGGGGTCTCCTGGCACAGGGAGGTGAGGGATGAGCCAGCCCCTCTGCTCCTGGCCGTTCCTCGGGAACATCTCTGCCTGGAGGCTTTAATGACAAAGCCAAATGTGTGTGAGGAGGTGTAAGCCAAGGAGCCCGTGCCAGGTCCTGCTACCTACTTAATACCTGGGGCCTGTGCCGTGCTGACGATTCCCGCCTGGATAATGAATATTTTTAGCACTCTGCTAGAGTGCTTTTAGTGCCCGGAGAGGCCGTTCCTGGCCAGCTCCAAAGGCGGTGCTGGGGCTGCTGATGTTATTCCAAGGATGTCTTCCCCTATACAGATCCCAAAGGACTTGCAGAATATCCTGATCTCTTTCTCTTTTATGATGATTTTTTTTTTCAACTTTCTCTGATGTAAGCGGAAATAAATCCTTTGCTTTGGAAACAGGGAAAACTGCCGGGCCCTTCCCTGCTCCAGCAGCGGGCACGGAGCTGGGACAAAGGGCAGATCTGTGCCTCCTCACCCCCTCCAGAGCCTGGGGCTGAAGGAAAGGTCCGTGCTGGGAGCAGAAAGGGGGCTTGGCCCCTACCCTTTGGTGGGAGCGAGGGGCTCCATCTGGAAGCACTAAGGATGGGGGGAAAGCCGAGTTTCCAGTATTGTGTTTGGCTGGGATCTTGTTGTAGCGACTGCTGTTAATGCAAATCCCGGGGTGATTTGCTCCAGCTCACTTAGCGCGGGCAAGAGGCAAAAAAAGCAGGATTTCTCCAGCTGGAGCCAGCAGCCAGGGCAGAGAGGAGGAGGTGGAGAAGAAAGAGAAGGAGGAGGAGGGAGAGGGCACTGGGATGTCCAGCTCCATGAGCTGCCCTGGGCACTTCAGAGAGGAGCCCACTGGGGTTTCTTCATGACCTCTGGACATCCTTCTGGG
Source organism: Pyrgilauda ruficollis (assembly GCF_017590135.1). NCBI lineage: Eukaryota > Metazoa > Chordata > Aves > Passeriformes > Passeridae > Pyrgilauda > Pyrgilauda ruficollis. Next base: position 4,173,057 of record NW_024528821.1, read on the forward strand.
GTATTTTCTGGGCTTTTGGGATTATATTCCCAAAATTTTTGGCAGTTGTTGTTTATATCCATGACATCAGGGGATGAACACCCACCCTGATTCCTGGGAAAGAGCCCTCACTGCCTGAGCTCTGGGGGCTTTGTGTCCCACCCCGGGGCACCCACTGCCTGCACTCCTCTGCTCTGTTCATCCCTCTCAGAAGAGTTTAAGAGCTTTCTTCCTTGCAGGTTTAAGTAGGAATTATGGGATGGTTGGTGATTCCTGAAGGGAAGTGTTGGGGGTTGGCATGGGCAGCTCCTGCAGCCACTGGAGGCAGGATCTGCCTCTCCAAACAGATGAATTCCTCAGCCCTGGAGCATCCCTGCCGCTGTCTCCTCGGGTTACTGGGCTAATCCCAGCGGGAGAGGCATTGCTGATAACTGGGAGATGCTTTTGGTGGGAGGTGTCAGGATCCTCCATCCTGTGCTGGAGAACACATGTGGCAGACCCAGGGTCACTTCTCACCTTGGGCAGAGCTCTGGAGAGCTTCACCCAGGAATGAGAAAATTCCCTGTGACATGGGGAGTGAGCCCTGACACCTCTCCGTGGCCAGGGGCTGGAGCTGTGGATTGCTGGAGAGGGTGTTCCTGCCTTTCCAGGGATCCTTGTCCTGGCCCTTCCCACACCCAGGGCACGGGCAGGGCAGCAGGTGACAATTTGAGCAAAATGTTATCCCATTCCTGGTTCCTGAAGTCACTGTGCCTTTGCAATGTGCTAATTCCTGGGCCCACACAATAATTGATTCCAGATCCCCCAGCAGTTTTGCAGGAGGACGATGGATCTTGGCAGCCCTTCCCACCTCCAGCACGGGGAACCTGCAGCTGCAGTGGGATGGGGGCACAGCCCCTGCTGAGGGAGGGATGGTGGGAGGGCATCATCTTCCTGGGATGCTGCAGGGCTCAGATCCAAGCTGGAATGGCCGTGGGTGGCCATTCCATGCATCCCACCTCCTGATCCAGCTCATCCTCCCCGGCTGCTGCACGTGTCCCCCACCGCAGGGACATCTGCTCCTGCTCTTCCCTCCCCCCTGCAGCCCAGGCCGGAGGTGCAGCTTCAATCTTTCCAAGGGTTCAGGAAGGTCAAAGACTTCTTCCGATGGTTCTCGCCGGACTGTGCCTTCCCCGGATTGCATCAAGGCAGGAGAGTCCTCGTTATCCCCCACATCCGAGCCCACGGTGAGCTCATTCCTTGGCCGGGCTCTTCCCATCCCAGATGGATTTATTCACCCCTCTGCCGGTCCCACAGGGTTTTTCCTATGGATCTGCCCTCCAGGACACCTCTTGCTGGAACATCCACAGTGTGTGGGTGGGGGTGAAGCCTCCTAAACCCCCTGCCCACGCTCCAGTGCAGGGAGGTTCCAACAGCTCCCAAATCCAGGCTCTTCCCAGTTTCCAGGGCAGTGCTTGGAGCACAAACGGAGCCACTGTGGCTGGGGAAGGTTGTGCTGGGGCAGAGGCAGCTCTCGCTTGTTTTTCCCTCTAATAAAAAACTAATAAAGGAGAAAATGAAAAAATAATTTTCTGGAATTTGGCTGTGTCTGTCTGATTTCCTCTGTCCGATCCACAGGGATGCGGATGTGCTGGCATGTGAGACGTGGGACACTGCGGATGGATGCCTCAAGGCAGGGATCTGCTTCCCTCTTTCCCTTTTCTCTTTTCCCCTTTCTCTTTTCCCTTTCCTCTTTCCCTTTTCCCCTTTCTCTTTTCCCTTTTCCCTTTCCTCTTTCCCTTTTCCCCTTTCTCTTTTCCCCTTTTCCTTTTCCCTTCCCCATTTGTCTTCCCTTACTCTTTTTCCCTTTAGCTTTTCCCCTTTTCCCTACTCCTCCCTCTTGCTCTTCTCCTTCCTCTTCCCCTTCCACTTTTACATTTCCCTCCCCCTATTCCCTTCCCCTTCTCCTCCCTCTTTTCCCTTTTCCTTTTCTCTTTCCCTATTTCCTTCCCCTTTTCCCCTCCCTCCTGCCTCAGGATCCCACATCACACCACGCCTGTCCCATCCCTCCTGCATCCCATCTTTTCCCTGCTTCCCACTCAGTGCCTCCTGCCCTTTCCACCCTCTCCACAGCCACCATCACCCCTTGGCAAGGCCCAGCCCCCTGTTTCCCCCTTGTTGTTGTGTTGGGCTCGGGGCATTCCCGGGTGTAAATCCCTGCTCAGGCCCATCCCGCGTTATTTATGCTCCCGCAGGGACCCCGTGCTCTTTTATCCTCCTCTTTAATCCGAACCAGAGAGGGGTTTGGCTTAACCCAGTCTGCAGCATTCCCACTCTGGCCCCTGCCAGCCCTGCTCCTTGGAAATTCAGATAAGGGGAAGATTTATTCTGGTGGGGGGGGGGGGGGCGGTTAAGGGAGAGTCACTTTTGGGGGTTCTTTGAAGATAAATTTAACTTGTTCTTATCTGCTGCACTTAACCAAAAGTTAACACTGGGGGTGGTGGTTTTAATCTTTGGCCTCTTCCATTTTGGGTTCATTCCAGGGACATCCATCTCTCTGGCCAGGTAAAGAATTCCGGTCCCTGCCAGCTCTGGGAGAACTGGGGATGCTGTGGGTAACTGTGGGATCCTGCCCCCCTGCAGCACTGACTCATCTCCTCTTTGGGGTGGGGGTGGCAAGGGGGGGTCCCAGCCCTGTGGGGTTCTAATCCCCCCCCAAATCCATTGACAGCCCCACCCCCACACCCGGGTTAATGAGCACAGGGCTAATTAGTGCCCCACGTGCTCAGGCCCAGCTCTTGGCACCAGGGGTTATTAAGGTGCTGCCAGCTGGGGTGACACTGAGGGTGGGGGGGTCCCCATGCTGGGAGGGGGGTTCACAGACCTTATCCAGGAGCTGTGCCCTTGCCTTGTCCCAATCCATGAGGATCCCTTTGCCAGATGTGTCTCTGTCTGGATCTGGGGGCAGAAATGCCCCAATCCCTTCAGGCAAGCATCATTTTTGGGGTGACCTGAGGAGCTGCAGGTGACATCCCTGGGGTACCTGTGCTCGTGTCTGGGCAGAGCACATAAACATTTTTTGTTGGGATTTTTTTGTTGGTTTTTTTCCTACAATTTCTTGTGGTAGGAAATTTTGGGTAGAACATTAAAGGTTTTCCTTGTGTGAGCAAGGAGACGATGAGGAAAAGAAAGTGTGGAGGAAATCTTTGCCTCCTTCCTGCTCTCTATGCAAAGCCAGCCATGGGTTTGCTGTTCCCTGTTCCCACATCCCTTTGCTGGATCCTGCCTGGCACCCAGGGCCCCCATCCTGGGAATGGTGACGATGCCTGGAGCAGCCACGTGTCACTGCAAAGGCCACTTCCCGTGGCTCTCTGGGATGGTTGTCCCTGACCTGTGACCTCAAGGTCAGCAGGTATTAACAACCCCCCCATTCCTGGGGGGAAAGGAGCCCCCAGCCAGCCCAGGAATTCACAGCCTTTGTGGAGTCAGAGCATCCTGGGCTGGGCACTGCAGCTCCGGATCCCTCTGCTCCAGGCCCCTCCGGGCCAAGGGCTGGCTCCTGTCACTGATTGCCATCACTAATTTATGTCCCAGGGCTTGGGCTGCCTTAATTCACCCGAGAAGGGAGGGCAGGTCCTGGCAGCAGCCGTATTTCTGCCAGAGGTTATCTGGGAATTCCGCCTGGCTCTGCCGGGGGTTATCTGGGAATTCTGCCTGGCTGTCGTGACCCTGCGAAGGGCTGAGCTGTGCCCTCCCCTGCCAGGGTCCCACTCATCACCCCAGAGCACTCCAGGACTGTCACCTTCCCCCCCAGGGTCACTGGATGTTGACCTGGCACAGATTGTGGGACAGCTTTGGGGCAGGAGTATGTGGGAAAGCAGGGAGGGAAAGAGTTCTGGATGTGGATCCTGGTGGTTCTGCTTCCCAACAGGGATTTCCTGCAGTGTCTCCCTCGGCACAGGGGTTATTTAGGATGCTCCAACCAGCAGGAAATAGTTAAAAACAACCACAAGTGTCCAAAATGTAAACAGAAAGGACAAATGGTGGAGAGGAGAGCTGAGGAAGGGATGAAATCCATGACTTTCCTCAGACTGCACCAGCAGCTCCAGAGGGTGAATCGGTTCCTATCCATGGAGCAATGATGTTTTCCATGTGCTTTGTGCTCTCTCCGTGCACTGGGCTGGGTGGGAAGCACACAGGAACCATTTCCTCTCCTTCCACTCCCCCTGGAAGGTGGATGCCGGTGGGGCAGCAGCGATCCATCAGGCTGAGGACATTATTTGGGTTTCAATCAAGTGGAAACGAGGGAGTACCTGCGGAACAGGAGCGGGAGGGGGCTGCATGTGGCTGTTGAAAGGTCGGGGGCCCTGGGGATCTCTTGCCTTCTCCTGATAAATTAAGGCTGTGTGTTCCAACCCCATCCGGTGTCAGCCCCTCTCCACCAGGGAATGGGATGGGGCACCTCCCTGGATCTCACTGGGGCATCCTCCAGGACCGGTTAAGGGTAAATAAAGGTGTCCCCCTGCTCTAGCTCTTTGTGCCCTCCTCAACAGGCACAGTGTGTCCTTAGGGATTGAATTTCCAGCAGGCAGGAAAAGCCCCATGTCCCCATATCTGGTGTGGTCAGCAGTGATCTCATTTTCCAAATCCTTTTCTGCCCTTTCCTGAGCCCCTGGAAATGGGATGTGGTGCCAGCGAGCCCCGTGGCGGGTTGTGGGTCCTGTCCTCACAGTGCTGAAGAACAGGATCCTCCTGGGAGCCCTTTTCCCTCTCCACATCCTGCAGGCATGGCCTGGATGAGCTGGGAGCATCCCAGTGAGAAGGAATGTTCCAGGCAGGACCTTGGGAGTGGCTTTTGGTGGTGGCAGTGCCAGGGTAAGGATCAGGCAGGGAACAGGCAAGGATCAGGTGGGGCACAGGCAGGGATCAGGCAGGGAACAGGTAGGGAATGGGCAGGGAACAGGCAGGGATCGGGCAGTGAACAGCAGGGATTGGGCAGGGAACAGGCAGGGATCGGGCAGGGAACAGGCAGGGAACAGGCAGGGAACGGGCAGGGATCAGGGAGGGATCAGGAAGGGATTGGGCAGGGAACAGGCAGGGAACGGGCAGGGAACAGGCAGGGAACGGGCAGGGATGCCACGAGCCACAACATTTTGGGAAATCCAGAGTCCTTCTCTGCGGGGGAACGTGGGAAGCCCATGCCCTGCCAGAAAGCAGCAGGCACGGCCCTGGAACTTTTCCAGCAGAGAAGGGATCCGGGAAAGGCGAGGCTGAGGGCAGGAGCCTGCAGAATGGGAGCTGCAAAGGTTTTTTCAGCCCTGAGGAGCAGAACTTGCCTGGAGGCAGGAGAAAGGACAGGAAATAGAGTAGGCTGAGGCAAGGGTAGGGAACAAAGTCCTCCAGCACTTCAGAGGGAGAAGCTCTGGCAGGGAATTTGTGCCTCCACGAGAAAGCCACAGGCAAGAAAAGGGAAGTGAAGGTGGGAAGGACACTGCAGAGGAGAGGGAGGACTTTCTGTGACAAATTCCTTCAGAGCCAACGTCCCTGTGACGGAAATGCCAGGGGTGAGGGGCTGCTGCTGAGGAGAATCCCAAACTCACCGGCCCCAAGGATCACCAGCCTCTCCAGGAGTGCAGGAGGATGGAGCAGCTCCTCTGCCAGAGCAAAGAGATCGGGTTGGGAAGTGGCCAAGGAAAAACACAATTGTTAAAAATGCCGATTCATCAACTTTGCCAGGAGCAGATCAGCACTATTTGCCTTTTTCGCTACAAAAAAGAGAGAGAAAACCTCCCCAAATTACTGAACACATTTTTCTGTTTCGAAAATCCTGAAATTAAACTTAATGACAGGAAAACATATTAAAAATAAATGACCATCGTGACTGAAACAAAAGCTTGGGGAAAATCTGGGGGGAGTGCACTTGGGTTGTCCTGAGCTCCTCTTTGCAGATATTTTCCCTTCCCCCACATCATCTTTTAGCTGCTTTTTTTTTGAGATGTCACATCCCCAATGCAGCTGGAGATGGGTTTGGATGGAGAGCAGCTCATCCAAGAGGATGATGAGGACAAGATGGGGTGGCAGGAATCCACAAAGGATCCTGGAATGTGGGGAGGGGTGGATGGAGCTGTGAGCTGGGAATTTTACCTGCACCTCTTGACTCACTTCAAGCCAACATTGAACCCATTTTTTGTTCTGCTCCCAGGCTTCCCAGAGAGGGATTGAAATGTCCTTGAGGCACAACGAGGTGCTAAAGTCATAATGAATAAGGTTTTAATTAAGCTTGTGGTCCCCAAAAAAGACCCTGGTGAAAGATGGGAGCAAATCCCGCCGAGGGAATCTCAGCCCTACAAAGAGCGAGGCTGTGTGAAACCTGTAATGGCTCTACCAGAAGGGCTCTCCCTTGGACAGAAAGTGAGAAAAGATGCCTTAATTGCTAATCCAGAGGAATTCGGAGCCACAGGCACAATGTCCCCTCCCCAGTGCCGGGAGGATCTGCAGGGAATTCCTGGAATGATTAATCATGGGACAAACTCATTATAAACATAGAGAGGTGAACCCAGAGACTGGAGGCTCCTCTGGAAAAGGGATTTTAGCAGGGGAGAGGAAGGGGTTGGAGCAGCTCCCAGCAGTGGCTGCTCTGGGTGACCACGGTGGCCCCAAGGAAGGGCAGGAGTGGCATTTCCTGGCTGCTGTGGGGAAGTGCTGCTCCTGAGGGAAGATCCCTACTGGAACTCACCATCCTGGGGGCTGGAGCAGTTCAGGAACTCAACATCCAAAGTTCAGGGTCTGGGGGGCTGGTGGATGCTCCATTGGCTGTGCAGGGTGACCACAGGGCTGTGGGACATCCCTGACAGCAGGACATGCGTCCCTCATCCTTCTGAACCGTGTGTCTGGAGGGCACATCCCTGCAGGACCTGAGGGAAGGGATGTGCTGGGGAAATGAGGGCAGGGAGAGGGGCAGGAAACTCCAGTGGGAACCTGCTGGGAAATCCTAGAATGGTTTATGTTGGAAAGGATCTCCAGAACGGTTGAGTACAACCCTTAACCCAAATCAGCCTCTTCGGGGAGCTGAGGGTGTCTGGAGAGCTGGGGGGCAGAATGGGGACCCCTAAATGCCACGAGCCTGTAGCTGGGAAGTGGCCAGGGCTGGAAGGGATGGCAGGAATGGCAGGACAGGCAGGGCTGGCAGGGCTGGCAGGACAAGTAAGGCTGGCAGGGCTGGCAGGACAGGCAGGGCTGGCAGGGCAGTGGGCAGCATTCTGCCCCCCAACCCTCTTGCTCAGCAGCACCGGTGCAGCCCCAGGTCATGTTTTCCCACCTCCACAGCACAGCCGCGGGCCCAGGGAGGCTCCCAAAGCCCCGGGCCGTGTCTGGAAGCACTTGCTCAGCCTCCCCCGGAGGGTGGGGAGGGACGGGCGATGAGCGGAGCCGTTTGTGCGCTGGGGACGCGCGATTTAGAGCGGCCGCTCTTCCTGGCAGGTCCCGCCCGCGGGGGAGATCCCGGAGTGCCGGGGATCCCTGCGGCTGCCCAGCCCATCAAAGATCCCTCACACCTCCGGGGGAAGCGGCGGGGTGGCCATGCCCTGGCCCCAGGCAGCCGTGCAGGGCTCTGGGGTTGTTTTGGTGCAGAGCTGGGGGATGCTCCTGGGACTGGGTTTTCTCCTGAGCTGGTGGAAGCGGCTGGTGAAGGTGCGGCCGCTCCTCTCCGGCTGCTCCTGGGGTTCCAGCATCCTGGAAAAGCCCCGTGGGGTGTCCCAGGAGAGGAGACCTGAGGGAAGGAGGGGTGGGATGCCCCGCATTTACTGCGGGGTGGGATGTCCCGACATTGAGATGGCTTTTGGGGTGGGATGTCCCCACATGGAGGTGGCTTTGGGAGGCTGGGATTTCCACTCATTTCTCTGGATGGGGACAGTTGTGCCGAGCGCTGCCCCCGTGCACTGACCCGGGGAGCTGCAGGCGAGGCTGGGAGGGGCAGCAAAAGTCTCGATCAAAGCCGGGTCACTGCTGCCGACACCCCGAGCCCGCAGCGCTGCCTTCGCACCGGCATCTGCCGGGTAATGGCTTTCAGGTGTCCCGCAGGGAACCGGCCCGGGGAGGTTCAAAGGAGAGGTTCAAAGGGAGAGCGGGGGCTCCTGAGCGAGCCCAGGGGTGCGGCAGGGCCGGGGGGCTGCGGGGGGACAGGGAAAAGGGGGCTGTGACACCAGTCCGTCCCCCCTCCTTGTGGCTGATGTTGAAATGTCCTTTTAGCCATGGAAGAGCTTGGGTGGAGAAAAATTCAAACGTGAACATTTTGGAGTTTTTATTTTCCCCTATTTCACTCCAAACACAATGTCCTATTCCCTGCCCTCCTGATTTCAATGAAAGACTCAGAAAACATCGATTTCCCCCATCTTTTTTTAAGTATAGGGGAAGCGTTGGTTTTCTGACCAGTCTCACTCCCTGTTTTCCCTCCTCCCGTTTTCCCTTATCACTGCTGAGCGTGTTCCCCACGTCCCACGGCTGTGACATTGGCCCGAGGTGTCACAACCCACACCGAGAGTGAGAAAAAGGAGGACGTTAAAGTGGTTTTATCTCCCGAGATGGATTTTAACACTCTTCGCCCCACCTAATGATGCTGTGGAGAGGAAAAACACAAGGAAAGAGCCCAGGAAAGGGGGATCCAGAGCCGCCGGGGGGAGGATGGGGATAACCAGGATGGATTTGGGGTGCTGCTGGATGGCGCTGGTCCCACTCGCCTGGAGGAGACTTTGGCATCCAGGGGCGATGGGGCTGCTTTGGCAGCGAACACCTGCGGGGCTGGGCCAGGGAAAACAAAGGTGAGGTGTGGGATGGAGGGCGAGGGGTTCGCGGGGTCGGCCGGCTCCTTATCTCCCGCACTGTTTACTCCAAGATTAACCCGAGCCTGCAAGATGCGAAAGTCCAAGGAAAGCCGAGGCTGGGTCGGGATGATCGGGGGCCTCTCCCCCTTCCCCCGGCGGGATGGCCGCGCACTCCAGGAGGGCTGGGGTTTAAAGTCCAGGCGATTGCAGGGTGATTTACGACTCATTATTCTCTGGTGCAAGAGCTGGTTAATGAGCAATCAGGGGTTGGGCAGGCGCGGGGGAAGGGGGGAGCTGCGGGGCGTTCCCCTGGGGAAGGGGCTTCTCTCCCAGGGGCTTCTCTCCCATCTCCCCCGGGAGGGGAGCAGCGAACAGCGCTGGGAAGGCAGGGGAAGACCATCCCCAGCCTCCTCAGCTCAGGGACAGGGGAAAGAATTCCTGGATCTTTTCCATGTTTTACACACCCCCTGCTACCACGTTTAGCTGTTTCCCCATTACTTTCCAATCATGCCAGTTATCAGGAGCCCATTTATCTGATAATCTGGGACTTGGAATTATTCCATGTTTTTGTAGTACGTGATAACACTTCCCATCCTGCTGACTCCATCGATTTGTCTGGAATGGTGTGGACGGGCGCAGGAAGCACTCCTGGAGGAATGCTTCTCTCCCAAACCGGGCCAGAAGCAGCTGGATTTTGGTAAAACCTGGAAGAGAGGGAGGCAGCTCTGCCTCACTCCTTGCTCACAACCAGCCGGCCAATTCTGCCCGGTGAGGGGATCTCACTCCCAGCGGGGTCTTGGAAGAGTTAGGATGGAACAAGAGGATTCCCTGCACCCCGTGCCCTCAGGGCTTTGCCTGCCCTTCCCCACAGAGTGCGGCACAAACATTAGCAGATAAAACAATCCCAAAAGTGAACCCCAGGGCAGGGAGGGAGGGGAATGGGGAGCTGAGCCAGCCCGGCAGTGCCTTGGGAAGGCGCCGCAGGGAATGGCTGTGCCTGGAGCATCCCAAATCCCTGCCAAATCCAGGGCAGGAGCGGGGCAAGGCAGCCCCTGGCTGATCCCAGCCCTCCTGCAGGACGGTGGGTCCCTCCTGTCTGGAAGGTTCTGGAGCTCCCGTGCGCATTCCCAAAGCTTTGATTCCCGTCAGGAGCAGTCCCGCGGGCCAGCCTGTCCCAGCAGGGCAGGGGACAGCCGGTCTGTGGCTCCGGGGACAGGGCCCACCATCAATCACTGCCCGGGAGGGCTCTGACGATGTGCTGCCCACGGGTCACCGCCGGCGGCCAAAGGGCACCGCCCGGGGCTCCGGCTTTGCCCTGGGAAGTGGCTCTGGAATAACACAGCCCCCGCTCGGCTCATCCCACCTGCAGGGAGCGTGTCCGTGGGGCTGGGACAGCCCCGGGTGACCCAGCCCGGAGCCGGGGTGGGACCAGTGCCACGAGGGATCCCAGCACTCTGTGTCACTGGAGCCATGGAGCAGCCGGGGGGAGATTCCCTGCTGGGGTGCCTGCAGGGGGATGCTCTGCTGCAGGTGTGGGATGCTCTCCTGCCAGGAGGTTTCCCCTGTTCATGTGGGATGCTCTCCAGCCTGTCAGGCAGAGCTGGTGTGGCAGGAGTTGCTTTTGGGGATGCCGAGCAAGTGCTCCCGTCTTTCCTTTGGATCCGTGACTCCATTAAAGCAGTTTTCAGCTCAAAGGTCAGCACAAACCCTTGACTTTACTCCGTGTCTCAGCTGCAGCATCCCCAGCCCTGCAGCCAGGACCAAAGAGTCTGTCCCAGCCACCGTGGTGACAGCGGTGACACCAGAGCTGCTGCCACCACAGGCAGCAAGTGGCTGGTCCAGGGCGAGGCAGGAAAAGCAGAGCTCAAATCCCTGATCCAAGAGTGCCGGGGGAGACAGCCAACTCCTCCCTCCCAACCCCTCCTGTTTTGTCTGCGCTGCAGCTGTGGGGAACGAGCAGAAAGTGGCAGGAGCAGGGATGGAGGGCCCAGATCTAATTTAAGTCGGTGCATTAGGCCAGGGATTATTTGGCTCAGGAGCTGCTGGCTGTGAACAGGATCCCGGGGAAGCACTCGGCTTGGGATGTGGGGAAGAGCTACCACTCCCCAGGCCTGGGTCGGATGCACTGTAATTAATATCAGCGAGGAATTAGGAGGGATTTGGAGGCAGAATGGCCTGAGATTAAGCCAAACAGCAACGTGATCTCAGCTTTGTTAGAAATCCCCTTCCTAAAGGACTGGTGCTTCCTCACAGCAGCAGGGCTGGGAGGCCGCCAGGAATTGTCCCCCCTGTCCCTGGTCACCCAGGCAGCTCTGGGACCAGGCACAGTCCTGGGATCCCCCCTCATCCTGCACCCACAGTGTTAGGAAGGGCTCAGAGCCCTCACATGGTGCTTCAGAAGCTTTTCTTAGTGGCCTTTCTTAAGTCCCCTCTGATGAAGAATCCTCCCCTCCTCCCCAGGGGTCAGATATCAGGGAGTTAAGCAAGAAACAGGATCCAAATCCTCCAGTTCCTCTCTAAGCTGCCTCTTACACAGTTGGGTGCCTCCAGGATGGTCTCTCTGCCTGACCCTGTCCCTCTGTCACTCCTCAGCCCTGTCCCTGTGTCAGGTGACAGCTGGAGCATGGGAGGGTGGCTCTTCTGTGGGATCAGAGAGCTGGTGCTACTTTTGGGAACTTTTGGGCTATTTTGCCATCCAGGACATTGCAGAGAGCCCAGGCTGCAGGTCCAGAGGCAAGAGGGGAGAAGGAGGAGGAGGAAGATGGGCACTGGGGCTGCTTTACCCAGAAAAATCCTCATGTTTGAGCCACTCACATTTTTGGGATCACTGTGACCCCCCTGGCTGTGGAATTACACCAGAGCAGGGGGAGAGGCCCTTCCTGCTCCCCAGCCCTTGTCCCTGCTGCTGCTCCAGGGCCATCACACCCCAAATTCCTGCAAGATGGAGCTGCAGGACCAAGTTCCAGGATTGATTTCCACATCCTGCTCCTTTCACGTGCCCAGGTGCTCTCCCCACAGCCCAGCAGCTCCAGCTCTCCCTGCCCTGGATTCTCCCAGTCCTTCCTCTCCACATGCTTGGCCCAGGCTCTCCTTCCCTGTGCCAAAGTCAACACGGCCACAACAGCCCAGTGGTGACAGTCCCCAGCAGCCCCTGGACAGGTAGGAAATAAATAATGTCAGGAGATACACAGAGCAAACACGGCCCGGGCTGCTGCATTTCAGACAGTGTTTGCAGAGCAGGTGTGTCCACCCCACCCTCCTGAGTCACCCTGAGCAGGGTGTGGTGGGGGGGCGGTGCCCTGGGGGCTCCCCAAAGCTCTGCTGGGGGTGCAGCCCCTGCTTTCCTCAGCTCTTCTCCTCTGTGCCCTTAAAGGGGCACCCAGAGCACCCCTGGGTCTGTCCAGGGGAGCGTTGCCCCCTCAGCAGACCCCACTGGTCCTTTCCGTGGATCACCCACACCAGGGTGGATGTCAGGAAAACTGGGGGCTCCACAGCACCCTGAGGATTCCCTGGGAAATCATGGAATCACAGATTGCTCTGGGTTGGAAGGAGCCTTAAAGATGATGTTCCAAACCCCTGTCACAGGCAGGGACAGCTTCCACTAGCCCAGGCTGCTCCAATCCTCATCCAACCCAGCCTTGGACGCTGCCTGATGCTCCTTCTGGACCCCCAGTGCGAGGTGATGTTTGATTCACAGGAACTTTGAGTTCTTTGAACCAGGAACTGAGTTTCCAGAACATCCAAGAGGTTGAGGAGCACCTTCAGGGGCCTCAGCTGACCCTGGTGCACCCACAGCCAGCAGCAGGAGCAGCAGGAGCTGCTGGCATGTCCAGGAGTTATCCCAGAGCAATCTGGGTTTATCCTGCCTTGCTCCCAGCTTTGCCTTTTCCTTCTCTCCTCACATCTGGCCACATGTGGCTGTGTCAGTGCCACACCCTGAGCCTGCAGACCGTGTGTTTCCTGCTGGATGAGGGAAGGGCCTGAAGTGTGGATCACATCCCAAATCCGGTGCTTGGCGTAGCAGTGACAGATCCCTGGATCCAACGGGGAGCTTGGAACGGGCTGTTCACTCTGGCACAGTCTCCAGGGATGTGCAGAGAGATTCCAGGAGATCCCAAGCTGCCCCATGGTCCTGCTGGGCTGATGAGGGATGGCTCCTCTCTTCCAGGAGAGGTTTGGATGTGGCAGAGATGCTTCTCCCGCTCCTTCCCAGCTCTGTCATGGCACAATTCCCACAGAGCTGGTGGAGCTCCACCACAGCCGCATCCTGGGATGCTGCACCTCCACTCTCCATCGTGGGGGCTCCAGGGTGTGGCTCAAAAAAGGGAGACTTCCCTTCCTCCATCTCCTGGTTTGGGCTGCCTGGAGAGGTCAGTATTCCATGGGCACACTGTAAAACTTAAACTCAATTTTTTTTTTTTTAAACTCACAAAACAGGGCTGAATTCCTAAAAAAAGAAAAAAAAATCATTTGGGAAATTCCTTGAAGCATCATGAAGTGCAAAGGAAAAAAGTCCTGCAAAGCACAATGAAAATTTTTTTAAATCACCAGGAAAATTCCTAGAATTTCTCATTTGAGGAATTTCTAGAAAAAGGCTGAAGAATCTGAGAAAAGTCCTTGCCTGAGGTTTCCTGGATGGAGAAGTTTCTCAAAAGTATTTGGAGAATTTCATACCGATATCCTAGACTGAAGAATTTCTTGAGAGCCCTTGTGGGAGTCTTGGAATTCATTGGGATGCTCCTAGACAGGTTCCTGATAAGGAAATGCCAGAAAACTTCCGGGAGAGAGAAAACTCATGGGAAAAATGGAAGATTCTGGGGAAGTTTCTAGGCGGAGGAAAGTCAGGGAAGCTCTAGGCATTCCTTGAAATATTTCAGATTGGAGAAGTCTTATGAAGCCCTTGAACATTCCTGGAAATGTTCTAGATACAAGTCATAGGAAATTCCTAGGAAGCCTTGGTGTTGCAAGAAAGGAACCTGCTCTCCCCAAATTCACAGGACAAAACCCTGTAGGAACTGCTGTGCTGTGGATCCCAAGAAAGCTCCAGGAATTTCCCTGGAGGTTCCAAGTGAAGGACTCAAACGTGGTGCCCATCCTGATCCTCTTTACTTTCTGTCCTGGCTCTGGCAGGGTTTGCCTGGAGCTGATCCTGTTTTTCTCATGGATGCAGAGCTGACCCTGCAGATCTGAACTCAGGGTGGTGAGAAGTCTCCACTGGTGACAATTCCCACAGCTCCATGAAGCCACTTGGCGGGAAAAGCATCAAATCCATCATCCAAAGATCACATCGTCAATTTCCCCATTCCAAACCTCTATGACTTTATGTTATTTGTCTCTTTATCCCCTTTTTCCTGGCTCATTTTAACTCTCCCCACACAGGTGTTATCCCAAACCCTGGATCAATGTGATGCTTTCCCCCACCATCTCCTCATTCCCTGGCATGGATCCGTCAGAGAGGCAGCAGACGAAGGAAAAAAAGGACATTTCCCCTTTTGTTCTCTTTCCTTGCTCCTTTCAAGAGTTCTTAATATTCCAGTTGCCTTTTTTGACTCTTGCTAATCATTGAAAGGAGACCTTCAAAGGGGCTCGGCAGCGTCTCCGAGATCTCGTTAAATCCCAATAATTGCTGATACGGAGCCGCTGCGCGTGTCCGGCTGGGGAAAAAGCTTTTCATGTTCATTACTCTGCAATTATGAGCAGGGAAGTTCATCTGCCATTTTATTGCTCTGCTCCATACGATCATTCCATTCCCCTGCAATTCCTCAGTGCCAGGAGTAATTTGGAGCTGCTCCAAAGTGCTTGGCTCTGTTCTTCCCTCTTCTGGATCATTTTGGGGGGCACCAGAGGAGGTTTCTGGCCAAGCTCCTGTGGGACCTTATTGAAAGTCTTCTCTCCTGCACAAACAGGCTGTTCCCCAAATCCTGCCATGCTCAACCAGGGATTAACATTCCCATTTATCCCTGGGGTGCTCTTGCCTCACCAGCCACGGCTGAGCGACCTTGCAGAGACCTTTCAGAAACGCCAAATATTGCAACTTCTTTGCTCCAAGCCTTGACCAAGAGCTCAATTACTCTAATTAAGGTCATGTTACAGCATGGCCAGTGTGGACACACCAGCCCCTGGACTGCTAGGGCTTGGTGCTCATCCCACTTTTCTCCTGGAGCACCTGAAGTTGGAGACTTGGCAGGACTCTATCCCATCAGTGCGTGAGCTGAGTAACCTGGAAATTCATGGACATCTTCAGCTGCTGGGGTGGGAGGGATGATCCTTAGAATCACAGAAACCCTCTGGGATTGTGCAGTCCCACCATGCCCCAACACTGCCAAGACCATCACTGACCGTGTCCCCAGGTGCCACATCCACATGGCTTTTAAATCCCTCCCGGGATGAGGATTCCACCTGTGTCAGGGCTGGACAACCCTTTCCATGAGGAATTTTCCCTGATATCCAGGTAAACCTCCCCTGGCAGGACTTGAGGCCTCTTGTCTTGTCCCTTATTCCCTGGGAGCAGAGCCTGACCCCTCCTGTTGTGCAGAGCCCCCTGAGCCTCCCTTTCTGAAAACTGAGGCCCCCCAGCTCCTTCAGACCCTTCTGGTGCTCCAGCCCCTTCCCCAGCTCCGTTCCCTTCCCTGGACATTCTCCAGCCCCTCAATGCAGCAGCACAAGAGCAGCAGAAGGTAGAGATGGATTTGGGAAAAGCTCTTTGGATGTGCCAAAAGCTCTTGAGGTGCTGCTGATGGCCCTGGCTCCTTCGGCCAACACCTGCCAAGGTCGGACAACTGGAAGGAAGGGGGCGGCCAAAGGGCCTCTTTTGATCTGGTTTTTCCCCCTTTTTGAGTGAGGAGTTTGATGGGAATTGGTTTAAAGTAAACAGAGGAGTCCTTGGGGCGGCCCTGCAGGCTGGCAGGATCCGCTGGGATTGGCGCTGCCCCGGACAGGGAGGATGAGGCGTGGGATAGTTCCCAGCATCCATAGGATGTTAGTTTTCAGACTTCATCAATAAGACTCTTCTCCTGTGGCTCCCCAAAATGTTTATGGAAGAGATACAGGAAGGGAGGAAGATCAAACCTGCTCTGGCGAGGCCTTGCTGGCTTTATCTGTGGTTTATGAGGTGACCAGACCTTGGCGGCTCTGTTTTAACTTGTTTTGATCTGGCTGTGCTTTATGACGATTATTCTGAAATGTTTTGACAGGCACGAGCCTCACCCGTCTGGGCTGCTCTGCCGGGAGTCCCGGGGCAGCGCTCCCACAGCCTGGCTTTTCCATAAAAACCCAAAATTCACAGGGGGAGGTGATGCCCGTCCCGAGGATGCGGCACCCGTGTCCACCTGGGAAGACTTGACTCGCCCATGGCCCTTCCCTCTGCTTGCAGCCTTTGTGGGGTTTGCTGGTAGAGCCTTTCTGAACTTTGGGAATGGTTTTCCAACAGATGTTTGGGCTCTCATGTTGCATCTTTGGTTTTTCCCCCAAAAGTCTCTCTCTTTTGCACACATTTCGTACTTTTAGTTAAAAAATTCCCAGCTGCAAACCACATTTCTTGGAGGATCATTCCTTTGTGTTTCCAGTGAAAATGGGAACATTTCAATAAATCATTCTTGGGTTCTTTTTAAGTTCTTTTATGGACAATACTTGGAGCTGCTGGTTGGATTTGAGGACAAGTCAGATGTGCCCATCTGGAGGGTGGTGCGGTGAGCTGAGCTGGGCTCCCAAGGCCAGGGAGATGTGGGAAGATGCCGGTGTTTCCCAGGGATCAGCAGGATTACATCAGAGGCAGCACCTTCCACACCTCCTGTTTACAGTCCTTCCAGCCAGGTCTCCATCTCGGAGTCCTCAGGAGCTGGAGCCTGGAAATAATCATGGAATCACAGGAAATAATCATGGAATCTCAGCATGGTCTGGGATGGAAGTCACCCTAAATTCCATTGTGTCCCACCCCTGCTGTGGACAGCAGAGGTTGCTCCAAGCCCTGTCCAACATGGCTTTGGACACTTCCAGGGATCCAGGGGCAGCCACAGCTTCTCTGGGAAACCTTCAGGCACTGGAAGGGGCTCTGAGCTCTCCCTGGAGCCTTTTCTTTTCCAGGTGAGCAGCCTCAGCTCTCCCAGCTTGGCTCCAGACGGGTTCCAGCCCTCAGAGCTGCTCCATGTTCTCCTCTGATCTCTCTCCAGCAGCTCCATGTCCTTTTTGTTTTGGGAGGCAGCTCTGCAGGTGGGATCTCACCTGAGCAGGGCAGAATTCCCCCCTCCCTACATCCCAGCCGGGATCAGCCCAGGCCTTTGGGGGGTTCTGGGGTCCCCCGGGGCTGAGCAGGCTCCAGCCTCGGGCTGGTCCTGCTGGGTGTGCCCAGCCCAGCTGCTGGAAGCTTGGCATTGGCCTATCCCTATCCAGGATCCTGATTCCTACTGGGAATGAGCTCCATGTTCTTCTCTGGTCTCTCTCCAGCAGCTCCATGTCCTTTTTGTTTTGGGAGGCAGCTCTGCAGGTGGGGTCTCACCTGAGCAGGGCAGAATTCCCCCCTCCCTACATCCCAGCCGGGATCAGCCCAGGCCTTTGGGGGGTTCTGGGGTCCCCCGGGGCTGAGCAGGCTCCAGCCTCGGGCTGGTCCTGCTGGGTGTGCCCAGCCCAGCTGCTGGAAGCTTGGCATTGGCCTATCCCTATCCAGGATCCTGATTCCTACTGGGAATTAGGGATGTGAGCCCTCAGCAGGGTCTCTCTGTTCTCACCTCTGATGGACTAAACCCGCCCCTCTTTGCCATTCACCTCTGGGGCAGGTGTGAGGCATTAGAAGATGAGGGCGAAATTGCCTCCTGCTAATTTATGCAGATTGCCTTCCCTCTTCCTGGGCTCTGCTGCCCATTCCCCTCCAGGCCGTGCCCGCTGCCCGCCCTTGGCAGTGCCCTGTTCCCTGAGCATCCCATGCCGTGGGATTTGGGATGCCCTTTCTGCCCAATCCACCCCGGGGTGTGGGGGTGGAGGCAGCGGGGAGAGAGCTCATCCCTGCACGAGCCCAGCTGGAAGGAGGATGAACCCAGGTGGAAGGAGGATGAACCAGGTGGAAGGAGGATGAACTAAGTGGAATGGCCGAGATGGAAGGACAGGCCCACGTGGAAGGGCCCAGGTGGAAGGAGGATGAACCAGGTGGAAGGAAGATGAACCCAGGTGGAAGGAGGATGGGCAGGCAGCTGTGGCTGCTTTTGCATCTCCGTGGGTGTTTTCTTCATTGAAATGCTGTGGGAAGAGGCTGCCTCGCCTGCCTCCGTGTTTGTTGCTCCTGAGCTGGAAGCAAGAGCCCTTTGTCAGAGAAGGAGCTTTGGCAGGAAGGGCTTTCCGTGGGCTGCCGAGGGCGTGTGGGCACCGGCCGTGGCTGTGGCTGCTGCCCACGGGTACCGAGGCTTTGGCAGGGGACTTTTGGACAGATTTGGGACCCCCCGATGGCAAATCTCAGTGTGCCTTTTAATGGCCAAAGCCCCCTCTGTGTCTGTCACCTGCATTTCTGAGCCCATCTCTCTGAGGACCCCTCCATCCCCCTTATCTGCTGTGGGTGGTTGCTACCAGGAATTATCATCTGCCTCAGAATTGCTTTGATCTGTTGCTCCCGGAAAAGGAAAACATGCGTTTTCTCTCTTTATTTTATTTTAAGCATCGTTTATCAGCGTAGCAACACCTTTAGGTGAAGGGGCGTGTGGGCAGGGCCCCCAAACCTCTGAGGAAAAGGCTTGGGAGCCTCTGGAAGGATGGGATGGCTCGGGATGGGGGCAGAAGGGACCCCCTGTGCCCCCCAGGGCAGGAGGTTTCATACAGCCGGGCATCCCTCGGGGTCCTGATGCTCTCCCGATGCTCTCTTTGCCTCCAGGCAGGGTTTGCTAGTGCTGGATGTGCCTTGGAGGCAGCGCTGAAATGGATGCTGCTCACTGAGCTCCTTAATTGCTTTTAGTTGTAGACTTATTAAAGAACAAGATTTAAATAACGTCAGGGGGAGGAAGGAAAAAACACCTCAATAAAAACAAGCTGAAGGAGGGAGAGGAGAAGCTTCCCGTGGTGCCGAGCGGGAGCTACCCGGGAGGAGTCATCACAAAGGCTTCCAGGTTTCCTATTTTTCCTCCAAATCTGCTTTGAGTTTAAGCAAATCCCCGAAGATTGCCCATGAATAGTCATGCGGGAGCTGCCCTTGCCTGCGCTCCAGCCGCTACCCCAAAAAACCAGATTCCTGGCAGAAAGGAGATGAGAAAAAGCACCAGCTTTTCCTTGAATATTCCTTATTATTCGGGCAAGGCTTGTAGACACTTGTGCTGAGATCTGATAGGAAAAGATTTGCCCAATTATGGAATGGAAACGGTCCCGGGGGTCGCAGCCAAGGGGGAGGGAGCGGCTCCCGAGGCTCCGCCGGCCCAGCCCGGGCACGACGCCCCTGCCAGGCAGGGAGAGCTGCCCCTGCCCCTCCTGGCACGGCCCCACACGTGTGGGTGTCGAACTGTGAGCGAAAAGAATATTCCCGAGCACCTGGGGGAAATCCAGCAGTGAAAAGGAGCCAAAACACTGCGGGAAAGCTTCCCTTGATCACCCCTTGGTGTGCTCAGGGGTCGGGAACGGGAGATGAATCCCAGGTTTGCCCTGAGTGATGGAGGCAGATCACAGGATTCATCCCAAGAAAACACCCTGGGAAGGGCGTTAGGAGAGGGACTCGTTGTGTCTCCTTGGGCTAATTGGGGTCATGGCAGGAGGTGGGATGAGGGTGCTCAGGAACCCAGCATGAACTGGCGACCCTTGGCTTGTCCTGGGGTTCACAATGGGATAAAGGATTCACTCAGGGCTCGGAATTCGCCCCAAATTGCCTCATCTTTTCTTCTAGGAAAGACCTTTCCCCCAGCGAATTTTCCAGAAGTTACTCTGGAGGTGGATGTTGGGATTTCAAATATCAAAGGAACGAAAAGCCGTGGCTCACGCGCTTCTTTCCACTGTATCCGGCAATTCCACCAGCCGCCCCCTTTCCCTGGAATTCAGTTTTTTTCAGTGAAAAGGCAGGAGGAAGGTGGCTCAAAGAGGAGGAAAATGGAAAAAAACGGGGAGAAGAATGAGATGGTGAATGAGAAGGAAATGGGGGAATGGGATGCTGGCAGGGCAGGAGCTCCTGCCCCTCTGGAACCAAATGCTCTGGGTTTGGAGTCCCTTTCCTCTGTGCTGAACCCAAAACTGCCTGGTCTGAGACCATGTCTGAAGCTGGGGGGTGGGGGGGGGAGAAGGGGGGGGGGGGGGGGAGAAGAAAGGAGAGCAGGGATGTCCCTTGGCCCACAGAGGGGTCCCTTGGATGACCAGGGTGTCCCTGCGGAGCCGGGAATGGCAGCGGGAGCGGGCGGGGAAGGGGCTCGGCCGCACGGGGCCGGTCCCTGCCGTAGCTGCAGCTCGTTAAAGTCTGGCTGGAGGCGAGAGAGATCCCTCGATAAAGATGTGAAGCGAAATCGAGGGTAAGTACAGTAATCTCCCAACTTCCCACCGGGGTGTGAGCGCCCAGGTTGTAAATAGGCTGGAATCAAAGACTCATAAACCATGCAAATTGCTCCGTGTGTGTTTGTCTGTCTCCTTCCCATGTCTTTGCCCCTCACCTCCTTCCTCTGAGTCTCTATCTCTCTATCTCTCCTCTTTCCATGAGCTCTGCTCTGCTCCCGACGAGCCTGTTCGGGCGAGGGAGGGACGCTTTAAAAGGCATTTTTGTGGTTCTGGGCAGCAAGTCAAAAAAAAATCTGCTTTTTTTTCCCCCCCTGCCACCCTGCCCCCCCTCCCCATTCCAGACTCAGGGACACGTCACCCCAAACCTCCACAGCCATCAAAATAAACATTAATTAAGATATTTCCAGTGATCTTCACTGTCACAAATTACCAGCCCCACAAAAGCGGCGCTGCAACTGCTCAGGATGTTCAGTTTATCCCTTTTTTGTGATTGATGGGAGATAAAAGTGAATTTCTCCACTTTCCTCTTCTGCCTTTCAGCCCATCCTGCTTCACACAAGGAGCCTTCAGTGGCACTACAGGGCTGAAAACATCCCCAAAACCTGCATGGAGTCCAAGTGGGAATCACGGAGCCATGATCCGCCTAAATGGGAGGATTACAGAGCCTTGTGCTCTGAGGGAAGCTGGGATCCTCTCCTGGGTGCTGGGGGGTCGGGATGGGGTGTGGGAATGTGAGGATGCAGGGATGTGGTGGTGTTGGGACTGGGGTAGCAGGATGGCAGGGAATGCTGGGGTGTAGGATAGGGGATGCAGGGGATTGCAGGATCCAGGGATGCAGAGGATTGCAGGATGCAGGGGATTACAGGATCCAGGGAGGCAGGCATGAGGGGGCACAGGGATGCAGGGGCACAGGGATGATGGGAAGCACAAGTGCAGGGGTGCAGATGTGCAGGTGTGGGGATGCAGGGATGCAGGGGCACAGAGATGCATATATTTAGGATACAGGGATGCAGTGGCACAGGGACACAGGATTGCAGGGGCTACAAGAGTGTAGGGGTGTGTGGGTGCGGGACTGAGGATGCAGGGATGCAGAAACGCAGGGATGCAGAGCCACGTGGATTCAGGACGCGGGGATACAGGAGTGCAGGGCACAGGGGTGCCGCAGTGAGGGGTCCAGGGGGGCTGGATCTCCCTGTCCCGGCTCCCGCAGCCGCCCGGGAAGCAGCGTGGGCCGCCCGGAGCAGGCGGGCTGCCAGGAGCCGGAGCTGGCAGGGCAGGGTGGGGAAGCAGGAAAGGGAGCCCCGCTCCTCCTCCCCTCGGGGAGAGCTGTGGCTCTCGGCGGGAGGCTTGTGAGTACACACAGACTCTCTGGAGCCTCCCATGTAAATGCTGGCAGGACGCAGCCAGCTCTGAGCTCATTCACGTGAGATCACCGGCTGGTTCGGGGCACGGGGTGGGGACGAGCCGGGAGCTCCGCGGGACCCTGCCCCGGGGCTGCCCGCCGCCTGGGAGCTGGAGAAGGGCTCAGCCCATCCAACCCCTCTCGCTCCAGTCTCTCTTCCAGCAGCACCGTGCCTGTATGGCCACGGACAGCATTCCCCAACCTCTGCAGACAGCTGGCAGGAACCTGCTGTCACACCCGGGTACTGGCTCTGATCCTGGGCATGGCACGTGGGACACTGGGGATGGCAGGTGGGACACTGGGGATGAGCCCTGGCACTGGGAATGGAAGATCTGGCGCTGGGTATCAGGTGTGACCCTTGGGATGGGAGATGGGACACTGGAGGAGGCAGGTGTGACCCTGGGAATGGCAGGTCTGACCCTAAGGATGGCAGGACTGGCACTGGGAATGGAAGGTGTGGCACTGGGGAACAGGTTTGACATTTAGATGGGAGTTGTGACCCTGGGAATGGCAGGTCTGACCCTAAGGATGGCAGGACTGGCACTGGGAATGGAAGGTGTGGCACTGGGGAACAGGTTTGACATTTAGATGGGAGTTGTGACCCTGGGAATGGCAGGTCTGACCCCGAGGATGGTGAGTTTGACCCTGGGGATGGAAGTTGTGACACTGAGGATGGAAATTGCAACACTGGAAGTGGATGGTCTCATCATAGGGATGGCAGGCCTGGCCCTGGGGAGGGCAGGTGTGGCACTGGGAGAGGAAGATCCGGCCTTGGGAATAGCGGGTCTGGCTCTGGGGACAGCAGATCTGATCCTGGGGACAGCAGCACTCGGATTTTGCACCCCGGCAGGTGCTGGAGCAGCCCCGGGAGCGGCGATGCCTCGGGCACATCCATCGGCAGCCGGCACAGCCTCGGGCTGCCGGCACTCCCCCTGGGGTAGGACACAGCCCCAGGCCACCTCCTGCTCCTCTGCCACCCTCCAGCGCTTTTCCTGTGGCGTTCCAGCCCTGCGGGAGCTTTGTCTGCAGTTGCGACTTCCCCCGGCCGCTGCCGCTCCAAAGAAAACAGATCCATGTGTTTGAAAATCTCAGCTTACACAGCATTCCTGCAGCTTCTGCTCCTTTTTGGGGCTTCTCCTTCTTTCTCTGGCTCGGTGACCTGAAAATGCACTTTGTGCTTTCCCTGGGAGAGGTGGATGAGGAGAGCTCCGGCATAGCTGCATATTAAACCCCTCGGATTTTCCCGAGGTGCCGCCGCCGCTCTCCCGCTCCAACAACTTTTTAATCACTCGCCCCAGATAGACCCGATTAAATTTATTTTTTTTCCCCCGGCGAACAAAACCATGGCGTTTCCTGAGCTCCTTTCTGGCTGTTCAGGCCCCTTTCATGTCTCCCTGCCTGTGGAAGGACGGGCGGCCCCGCACACCGGGATAGCGGCGGGAATTTCAGCGGGAATTCCAGCGACAAGCTGCTTATCTTCGCTGCCAGGTCATTAACGAGCTGGTGGTGCCTTTTGCAGGTCATTAAGGGAGATGTTAAGGAATGACCTCGGCAGTGTCCCCTTGGATATTCCCGCCTCCTCCAGCAAGCTCTGCATGGGTGGATATATTGCTACCTCATATATATACATATATATACATACATATATATATATATAAAAACATATATGAACGTATATAAAATATGCATATATAATATATTAAAATACAAACCTTCCTATATCACATATAAATACCTAAAATCCATATATACTAACACATATATACCCACAAATCTATCTACAAAATCACACACACACACACACACACACACATATATATATATATATATATATACACACACACGTTAATAAATATTTGTAGATGTTTCTTTTCCCACCATATTCCTCTTGTAATCTCCCACTGTGCTGCTCAGGGCTGCTCCTTCTCCAGCCAATTTGAGACATTTTCCTGATATTTTCAACAATAATGGACAAAGAGCTAAAGGCAGCTCGCCAGCACGTCTCACTCCTCACCTTTGTTCTTGCAAGAGTGAGCTGATTCACTTCTGGTGGGGTTTTTGGGATGCATTGCTTGGTTTTCTGGGAATACCAGGATGCTCAGGACCCCTCTGTTGCCCTCTCTCCATGTTTAGGGTGGCACCAGCTGCCTGCCAGGGATTTTTCTTGTGGTTTTTGCTGTTCCTTCCCTCTCCCTTTGTCTTTCCCAGGGCACAGCCCAAGTCATGGATTTGCTGGAGATGGGGAATGATGTGTCCTGTCCCAGAGAGCAGCAGGAGGGCAGAGCCAGGAGGGAATTCAGCCTCTCTCACCCATTTCTGTGGCCTCATTCACTAAAGCCAATATTCCTCCCTTCCCAGAGGTCCGGAGGAAAAGGAGCTGCTCCAGTGAGGATGTTTAGGATTAAACCTCTACTCCAGTTCCATTAAAGCTCATGATTAAAGTGCTGGACTCCAGACAATGCTTCCCTAACTTCCCAGCGCCGACAGCTGCTCCCCCAGCTCCCACTTTCCATCTCCAGCCCAGCCCCTTTTCAGCCACCTTTGAATTTTCCCCTTTCTTGCAGAGTTTTATTCTTTTTCTTTATATATATATTTTTTTTTTCAAACCCCAAATCCATGAGTGGCCACTTCTGCAAGCGATAAAAATCTTATTCCCTGCCTTTGGATTTTTTTTTTTTTCCAGGCAATTGTAGCTTGCAACACCTTAATTATCGCGGCTCTGAAAACCGGTTAAAGATTTTAATACTTCCTTCCCCAGCCTATTATGCAGCGACTTCTCAGCCCCATAAAATGTTCCTCTGGAGCCCCACGGCCTCGTGCTGCTGCATTTCCCTGCTCTATCCTTTCCCCATGGATTAAACACTCCCAGCTCCCCCTTTCCCTCTCCCCTTGGGGCAGGTGGGAAGCGTCCGGATTTCCAGGTGGAAAATGGGGCTTTTTTAAAATTGAAATCCTATGACACAGCCAGCAAAAATGTTGCATCATTTTAATCAGAGAGAACATCTGCAGAAGGTGCAAGATTCCCGGAGCCTGAGCGCGGGAATGATGGGATAAATCACGGGAAAGGCGAATCCTTGACATCACCCTCATTGCTGGTTTTGATGCTCTGATTTCTCTGCTTCCCTGGCACCCATCCTGCCTGGCTGGCTGTTATTCCATGGGTGTAAGGCTCTTTGGATGTCTCCATGCATGCCATAAAAAAAAAAAAAAAAAAATTAAAATCCTTTTTTTTTTTTTTTTTTTTTTTTTGGGGGGTTTTTGTTTTTTTGGGTTTTTTTTGGTTTTTTTTTTTTTTTTTTGTATTGTTTTTGTTTATTGTTTTATAGAGATTTGGGTTAATCACGAATTTTGGTCCCATCTCTGCAGGGCTCCTTGGAAAAGCACTTTCCAGGGAGAGGGGCTGTGCCTCTGCCAGGGTGTTGGGGATACACGTGCCAGCCCGGTGGGATCTCATCCCTTTCATCCTGGAAAACACTTAGGGGGAATATCTCCCTGGTCCCACGGCGCCTGTGGGATGAGAGAAGTTTATTCCCCACCGATGTTTTATTTAGGTGAGTTTTAAATAACTCCAGCGCTTTCCTGGGGGAACCATCCCCCGGATTTCTGCACTAAGCACTTTTTCCTGGTGTTCAGCCGAATTTCTCTTTTTATTTTTTTTCCCCTTCCTTTGTTTTATCCCATGTCTCTCCTTTTTTCTTTTTTTTTTCTTTTTATTTTTCTTTTATTTTTCTTTTTTTTTTCTTTCTTTTATTTTTTTTTTCCTCAGATGGGCAGGGTCTCAGGTAATTTAAATGTGAAGTGGCTGTGGAATACATTGGGCTGCAGCTCATCACTTGATGAGGGGCTGATTGGGCTCGGAGAGACTCTGCCAGCAGGGAGGGAGGTGGGAGAGCCGGGAATTTTGGGAATGATGCCGGGTGTCACCAGTCCAGTCCTTTTAGAATAGAGCAGGTAGGGGGAAATCACCCCGATTATACCCAAAAATGCTTTACTGATGTTTCAAAGTGAAGAGAGAGGAGAGGGAAGCCAAGAGTCCAGAATCCACACGGTGTGGGAAGGGCACAGCAGGAATTGGGGGAAGGGGGCATGGATTGGGGACAAGGCAGCTCCTGGGCCCCAAAAAGGTGAAGAATTTGGGAATTCAACAATTCCTTTCTTGTCCCTCACCATTTGTAGGTGAGGACTCTGGGGAGCACCGGGTCTGTGGGTGGCTCTTGGATCCCTCATGGAGTGGGAGCCTGGAGCAGCACCCCAGGATGGAGCTGTGTGGGACCTGAGTCCCCCAAAACTTGTGACATCCACATGGGAATGTCCATGCCAGCCCCAGGAAAGGGGAAGGGAGGTGGAAATCCAAGTAACTGCTTGTGGAAGCACAAGGATCATCCACCATGTCTGGAGTTTTAGGCATGGATGGGGTTTGTGGTGCCCTGGACCTGCTCAGAGCCCCCTGGCTCAGCCCCCCAGGACATGGATCCCTTCCTTCTCCCACCTGGAGCCCAGCCCAGACCCCGGTGTCATCGGTGCACATGAGGCAGGGAACCATTTCCCATTTAATTGATTGGGGTTTTTTATTCCTGAACCATCCAAGGAATCGCCCTGGTTGGTCACCATCAATTCCTTCCTGTGGCTGGGTGGGAAAACCAGGTGCTCCAGTTCCTTGGGCTGGGACAACACCAGGAGGGCTGGGAAGGAGTTTTCCCATGCTCCCACCCCTCCAAGGTGTCCCACTGCCCTGGGCGAGACCTGCTCCCGTTCCACGGGGCCTCTCCCACCTTGCGAGTGTTTGGTGTTGCCACAACCCGGGATTTTCCTGGCGTGCCAGGTGTGGCTGTGCCCTGGAGCTCTCCATAAAGAGGTGACCTTTGGAAGCTCGTGCCTGGCTGGCCCGGTCCTGCCTCACCTGCTCCTTGCCCTCATCCCAAGGATCCACATCCCCCCACGGCACCAAACTGGGGCGAGGCCACGGGGGCTGATCCCAAAGTGTTCCCAAAGCCATCCTGCAGGGATCCTGTGCCCTCCTGGCTGGGGTGGAGGGGTTGGGCACAGGGGAGCTGCGGGGGCAGCATCCTCCTCCTTTCCAAAGGATTCCCGGGCTCCCGAGCCCCACCGGAGCCGGAGCCGGGAGAGCGGCATCACCATGGCAACGGGGCTGATGGAGGCGGCGGGGATGGAGGGGCAGGAGAGCGGGAACGGGCACGGAACGGGCAGGGAGAGCGGGAACGGGCACGGAACGGGCAGGGAACGGGCAGGGAGAGCGGGAATGGGCAGGGAACGGGCAGGGAATGGGCAGGAGAGCAGGAATGGGCAGGAGAGCAGGAACGGGCAGGGAACTGGCAGGGAGAGAGGGAATGGGCAGGGAACGGGCAGGGAGAGTGGGAACGGGCACAGAATGGGCAGGGAATGTGTAGGTAATGGGCAGAGAGAGTGGGAATGGGCAGGAAGAGAAGGAATGGGCAGGGAATGGGCAGGGAGAGAGGGAATGGGCAGGGAGAGAGGGAGTGGGCAGGGAACAGACAGGGAATGGGCAGGGAAGCCCAGGAACAGGCAGGGAATAGCCCAGGAACAGGCAGGGAAGAGCCTGGACTGGGCAGGGAACGGGCAGAGTGAGGACTGGAATCCAAGGCCCCTCTCCCAGGACACAACCAGGTGCTCAAACATATAAAAATTCACATTTTTGGATGTTTTTCTCCTCGTTCCTCAGGTATTTCCCTCTCCTTTGGATCGGGATGGCTCCAAGAGCCCAAATCCCGCTGCTCCCTGTGCCCAGGGAGCCCCACAGCCCACGTGCCACCCCCAAATTGGGGTTTTCATGGAAAATTTGGAAAAATCACACTTAAAACCTCCAATTTTAATAAATGTTATTAATATGGAGCCAATCTGACCCTGACTGTATAATTTTTTATAATTTTCTCAATAGAAACGTAAGTGACTCCATTTTTTGGAATTTTTGAGCTTTAATTTGAATTATTTTAATAAAAACTGAAGGGACTCGGGGGGGGGGGGTTGGTTTATTTTTGTACTCCAGAGTGACTTTTTTGTTTGTTTTTCAATTTTCTCAACACAAATGAAAGCGACACCAAAATTTGTTGGTTTATTTTTGTAACAGAAAGGAACTGACTTGAGGGTTTTTAAAAAAATTTCCTTAATAAAAAGTGAACAGACTCAGGAGGGGGTTTTATTTTATTTTGTTTTTGTTTTATTAATAGAAATTAAAGCAACTCCAAAGGGATTTATTATTGTTCTTGTAACAGAAAGTGAAGTGACTCCAAAGATTTTCTTAATAGGAAGTAAATTAATTCTGGATTTTGGCTCCTCCCTCCTCATGGACCAAATAAAAAAAAAAAAAATTACAAAAAGTCCAAAAAGTCCAGAACATATTAAAAAATTGCCACAGAAATAAAAAACCCACTTTAAATAAAATTTAAAAAAAAACTCAAAACCCCCCAAAAATCAAATAAATTTTTAAAAAGTTAAAAAAATTAAGAAAGAAAAGTTCCAAACAATTCTGAAAATGAAAAACAATTAAAAAAAAAGTTTTAAAAAAAGTTCAGAAGACTTAAAAAATCAAGAAAACGTGGGAAAAAAATTAAAATCTAAAAAAGACCCTCAAAACCCATCCCAAATCTTCCAAACCTAAAAAACCCCTAAAACACCAAAGAAAAAAAAAAATTAAAGATCAAGATTTAAGAGGCTTTAAAAAAATGTGAAAACCATGGAAAAAAAACCCCTCCAAAGAATTAAAAAGAAAATAAAAATGCCAAAAACTTCAACATACTAAAAAAAAAAAAAAAAAAAAAAAAAAAAAAAAAAAAAAAAAAAAAAAAAAAAAAAAAAAAAAAAAAAAAAAGGGCAAAAAACAAAAAAAAAAAAAAAAAAAAAAAAAAAAAAAAAAAAAAAAAAAATCAGAAAACTGAAAAACTACATTAAAAAAAGTATCAAAAATTGGGGGAAAAATTAAAATTAAAAAATCCCCCCAAAATTAAAAAAAAACTGGTAAAAGAATAAAATATTTTTAAATGCTCAAAAAAGTCCAGAAGTTTCAAAAAAATCTTTAGCCAAAGTAAAAAAAAAGTTAGAAATTACTTTTAGAAACCTCAGAAAAGTAAAAATAATTGAGAAATCTTCTAAAGACCAGAAAAAAAGTTTAAAAAACCGAAAAACCATCAAAAAGTCCCAAAAAAGTAAAATATTTTAAAAAACCCTCGGAAAAAAGCACCAAAATAGTTAAAGATCGTTAAAAAACCCTTTGAAAAAAGCAAAAAACATTTTTAAATTTTTCAGAGACCCTCCAAAACATCAAAGAAGCGGAAAATATCCTTAAAAAAATGGGAAAAAATGAACAAAACTTTTGAAAAACGCTGGAAAAAATAAAATAAAATAAAATTAGAAAATCGTAATCAATTTTTTTTAATTAAAAACACTAAATATCCTCCAATCCGCTGGAAAACAAAGTCCCAGCGCGGTGCGGATCCGTCCCACGCGCGGCCAGCCCCGGGATTTTTGGGAATATTCCGGTTCGGACACAGCCGGCGGCGGCCGCTAGGGGGCGCTGTAGGATCGCGGCTGAATAGAGGGCGAGGCCAAGCGCGGCGCGCAGCGGGGGGGCTGACGGGCTCGACGGCGTGGGGACGGGCCGGTGCTTCGCCCATACCGGCGCTCTGCCAGCTCGTCCCCAATGCTGTCGCCTCTTCGCCCTCCCCCCGGTAACCCGCTGGCAACGGCCGGCAACGAGGGGGGGCATAAAAAAAGCAAAAATCCACCGCGCTCCCCTTAAGAACCCACAATGGGCGTGCCCTCCCTCAAGGCCCCCCCCGCTCCGCTCAGCCATTGGCCGCTCGTCCGGGCTGTCCGCGCCGCTGCCTGCGCGGAGGGGTAGAGCGGCTGCCGCGGCGGGCGGCGCCTCAGTCGGTGCGGGGCGGGCGGAGGCGGCGGGTGGGGAGCGGAGCGGGAGGAGGCGGCGGCGGCGGAGCGTGATGGGCGCCTGACGCCCGGCCCGTCCCGCCGCCGAGGGACGATGGCGCGGCCCCGCGGCGGGCGGTGGCTGCTGGGTGTCCTGCTGGCCCTGTGCCGCCTCGCCGCGCCGCTCGCCAAGAGCCTGGAGCCGGTGTCGTGGAGCTCCGCGAACCCCAAGTACGTGCGGCGAGAGAAGGGGGGGGGTCGGGAGGGACGCGCCTCGCACCCCCCGCGGGGAAAAAGGCACCGAAACCGCGTTCTAAATGCGGATTTAATGGAAACAGCGAGGTTTTTAAGGTAAAATCGCGCCTGGAGGCTGCGGGCGGCGGACGGAGCGACCCCCGGCTGAGGACGGACCCGCGGCGCCGCGCTGCTTTTCGTACCAAAAAAAAACCTTCTTCCCTTTTTTCCCCCCGATTTTAACTATGCTTCCACTTCTCGCAGCTTTTTCTCTCTTGAAATCCATTTTTATTTTTGAAAACCGCGTTTTGTTTCTTGATTTTTAATTTTTTTATTTTTTTTTTTTTTTTTTTTTTTTCCCGGATCGCTGCTTGCCTCCAGCGTTTGGATTTATTACCTTTTTTTTTATTATTATTATTATTTTTATTTTTTCCCTGGGTTTTGTCATCCGAAATCAGCCGCGGAGGAAGGCGAGGGGATTCGTTCCGCCCCCACCTCGGGCTGGGTCCGAACAAAGCGGGCGGTGGGGCTGCTCCGCCTGTAGAGCCACCTAAATTCTATAAATTTATACATTTTTATATAAATCTGTGGATGTGGACGCGGCTGCCGTGCAGGAACAATATGAAGGGCGAGGAGGAGGAGGAGTGGGGGGTGTTTGGTCGCCCCTACGCCGGGGCTGGTGGTCAGGATGGGTCGGTGGCCCTTGCTCAGCTTTATCTTGTAGATCATAGAATGTTTATTTATCTTACTCCTTTCTCCCTTCAGAAAATTCCTGCTTTTAGCCTGCTGCTTTTTTTTTTTTCCTCCCCACCACACTTCGCAAGGTAAAAAATAACCCAAAAATAATCCAAAGAGTTTTTGAGGGTTGGAAAGAACCGAAACAATTTGGACAACATTCCTGCCTGGACATGTATTCCAACCAAATGTTTATTCCCTTGATTTCTTGGTGGGGAAAAAGGAACTTTTCAGGCACACTTTGCGTGTCCCCAGCTCTGGAAGCACCGGGACGGCGGCTCCGGCACTTCGTTCTCCTCGGTGTGTTTTTCCTTTCCTTTCTTTGGGAGTTGTGGCAGTTGGCTGGGAGCAGAGAGAGCGTTTTCCCTCAGGAATTGCCCCGCTGGATTCGTGAGCTTGGTGAGGGGCAAGCAAATTGTTTCCAGAAAATAGAGATTTTATTTGCGAAAAGGCAGCTGGAGGTGGAAGCGGCTCCGGCTTGGTGGTGGAGGATGCCATGTCACCCTTCTTCCCTTCCTTTTCATGGGTTTTCCTTAAGCTCCTGAGGACTGGGAGGAGGCCGTGGCCATTGGCTGGCACAGGGGTGACACTCCAGGACTTCCCTCTGAGCCCTGGAGTGGTGGCCTTGGAGATGTCCCTCCCTGGTGGGGTGCTCACGGGGAGCTTGAGGGGTTCTTTGGTTTTCCCGAACTGGGAGCTTGGTGGTTTTCTGCTCCCAGTTTTTGGGGCTCAGCAGTTTCTGCCTTTGGTTCATGCCTAGTTCAGAACTCAGAGATTGTCCAGATTTGGTTTTTCCCCAGTTCAGATCTCGGTGGTTGCCCACTCTCAGTTCCCTCTGAATTCAGGGATTGAGGTTGTCCACCCTTGGTTTCCCCCCAGTCAGAGATCCGAGTTTGCCTGCTTCCAGTTTTCTCCCAGTTTGGAGCTCGTTGGTTGCCCACTCTCTGTTCTCTCCAAATTCAGAACTTAGTGTTTGTCTGCCCTTGGTTCTCCCCCAGTTTGGAGCTCGGTGCTTTTCCACCCCCAGTTTGGAGCTTGGTGCTTTGCCACCCTCAGTTCTACCCCGCTTTGGAGCTCGGTAGTTGCCCACTCTCCATTCTCTGGGAATTTGGAGTTCGGGGGTTGTCTGCTCTCGGTTGTCCATGGATTTAGAGCTCAGAGGTTGTCTGCCCTGACCCAGCTTTCTGGGAATGTGCATTCCCGTGTGGGGCTGCTCCTGTGGGTGCTTCCCCATCTCTGTATCCCCGCAGGGACAGGAGAGAGTGAGAAGCACCCGAAACGTCGGCGTTTCCACCCAGAAATGGCTCTGCTGGGACATGCACGGGCAGAACCCATGGAAGTGTTTTGCCTCAGTGGGGACTTCCAGGGCTCGGCTGTGATCCCACTCAGATCCTTCCAGTCTGTGCCCCAGCAGAGCAACCCCGGATCCTCGTGTCCGGGATCCGTCGTATTCTTTCCCAGCTCCGAGCTTTGCCGGCTGCGTGGCATCGGGCAGAGCCTCCTCACGGCTGCTCCCAGCAAACCCAGTTGAGGAAACCAGTCAGGGGATTGGTGTGCTGGGCAAAGTCCGGCTCCAGCTGGAGGAAAACTCATGCTCTTGGTTGGATTGGGGTTATGTTCCAGATAGATCCATAAAAACCCCTCGCCACTGTACTTGGGCTTCCAAGCCCCTTCCTGGGGCAGTGCCGGGGCTGTGCCAGCCCCCATCCCATTCTGCTGAGCTTTAACTCTTGTTTTTAGAGTAAAGAGAGCTAAAGCCTTTAAAAATAACACAGCTAAGTGGAATTTTCCAACGAATCCGAGGAGCAAGCGTGGTGCTCCGGGCCCAGCCAGCCTCAGCACAATTGCTGTAAATAAGGAAAATATTTTCCTGCCCTTTCTGGGCAGCTGGGAGCTGTGGTCTCCAGCTCCACGAGCAAGTCTGGGGCTCCTGGTGTTATCAGAGGGATGCTGATAACACATCCGATAGATGGAATGATTTCCTAATTGGGTTAAGTCAGGCTTAAGCTGTGAGCTGGGTTGGGAAGCCCAGGTCGGCTCCTGGGTGTGTGTCCCAAAGCCAGCGGTGAAATCATCGCCCACTTCCCACTCTGAGGATGCTGGGTCTTGAAAGGGAAAAAAATAGGCCTAGGAACGGTTTTGTTGGAAAAAGTGATAATTGTCTCAAACCTGTACTTGGGATGAGCTCACCCTCTGAGTGTGCTTTCCTTGGGATGCCTGCAGAGCCCTTTGGAAGGGGGCTTGGAGAGGCAATGTGGCTTTAATTTATTCCATCGTGTCCAAGGGGGGCTTTGGGGAAAGTGCTTCTGGGATTTACTCGTCCCCTTTGCTGCACAGCTGGGGGGCAGTGGGAGCGTGCTCTCCTTGGACAGCCGGGAATTGCCAGAGGAATTCTGGCTAAATCCTTTCTCAACTCCCTCGGCTGTAATTTGGGAGAAATATTGACCCTGGTGGGCTCCTGTACCGACCGTTAAAGGGAAACATTCCTAATAAAATATGGTTTGGAAAATTCATTTCAGGCTGGAATTCGCCTCCCCAGAAAGTATTTTAATAAGGAGGTGGGGGAAATGGGACACATCATCCACGCGGCTCCGGAGAACGCCTCCTTTCGCCTCTGCTTTCCCTCTTCCCCTTCCAGAAAGTTTTGCTTAGTTCCAAACTTGTTAAAAACCAAATAAATGCATTTATTTAAGGGAAAAAAAAAAAAAAAAGGTGAGGGAAAGAGGGGAAAAAAATCCAGACAAAAGTCTAATCCTTTGTGGTATTTTTATTCTGCCTTTAATGACATGATGGTGTCCCATGGAATTCTGTCAGCGCTGGGGTTGAAGCCTGGCAGATCTTTGCCTCTTTTAATGCCGTTTTACGAGGGACAAAGTGCTTGCGGGAAGGCTGTTTCCGAGGGGAAAGGCTGGCCTGGAGCTCTGGAGCAGGGGGCTCGCACTTGTCGGAGCAGATGGAATGGAATTACGGGAGCCGTGGGCGCAGGAGGCGCTTCGCGATGTCAGGATTTAGGCAATAGGGAAAACTTGCTGCTTATTTTTAATTAAAAGTAGTTTCTGACTTGTGGACACTCCCCCTTCCTGAGGCTGAGAGGTGGAGAATGGAGTTAAATTAAAAAGATGGGAAGTTTAGGTTGGATATTGGGAAGAAACTCTTGGCTGGGAGGGTGGGGAGGCCCTGGCACAGGTTGCCCAGAGAAGCTGTGGCTGCCCCATCCCTGAATGTGTCCGGGGCCAGGTTGGACAGGGCTTGGAGCAACCTGGGCTAGTGGAAGGTGTCGCTGCCCATGGCAGGGTGTGGGGCTGGATGGGCTTTAAGGTCCCCTCCCAGCCTAAACCGTTCCAGGATTTATGATTCTGTGTTCCCATCAAGAATACTGTGGCCCCCCCATGTGCACCTTGGCCTTTCCATCCCACATTTCACCCGAGGCATTCTCCCTCTGCCTGTGCCAGGGGGAAAGGAGCACCCAGGGCTCCTTGCAGGTCGTTTGGGAATGACTTCATTAACTTAAATTAAAAAAAAAGGGAAGGCAGGGCTGCGGCTCTTGCAGTAGCAGGGTAAATACCACTGGATTCCATAAAATGGATTTAACTGCTTCCTTTAAAAGAAAAAAAGAGCCGTGATGGGGTGGCTGATTGATTGTAAAAGGAGCCGGAGCTTTCTCCGGAGCAAAACAGCTGCTGCAGCTCCTTGGATCTGCCTGGCAGTGGGGCTGGACGGGGCTTCCATGGGGCTTCCATGCCAGTTCTGACCGGGAAGCGCTGGCAGGAGTCTGGCAGGGGCTGCTTTCCTCCGCTGCACCTCTTGGCTGGGAGGGTGGGGAGGCCCTGGCACAGGGTACCCAGAGAAGCTGTGGCTGCCCCATCCCTGAATGTGTCCGAGGCCAGGTTGGACAGGGCTTGGAGCAACCTGGGCTAGTGGAAGGTGTCGCTGCCCATGGCAGGGTGTGGGGCTGGATGGGCTTTAAGGTCCCCTCCCAGCCTAAACCGTTCCAGGATTTATGATTCTGTGTTCCCATCAAGAATCCCGTGGCCCCCCCATGTGCACCTTGGCCTTTCCATCCCACATTTCACCCGAGGCATTCTCCCTCTGCCTGTGCCAGGGGGAAAGGAGCACCCAGGGCTCCTTGCAGGTCGTTTGGGAATGACTTCATTAACTTAAATTAAAAAAAAAGGGAAGGCAGGGCTGCGGCTCTTGCAGTAGCAGGGTAAATACCACTGGATTCCATAAAATGGATTTAACTGCTTCCTTTAAAAGAAAAAAAGAGCCGTGATGGGGTGGCTGATTGATTGTAAAAGGAGCCGGAGCTTTCTCCGGAGCAAAACAGCTGCTGCAGCTCCTTGGATCTGCCTGGCAGTGGGGCTGGACGGGGCTTCCATGGGGCTTCCATGCCAGTTCTGACCGGGAAGGGCTGGCAGGAGTCTGGCAGGGGCTGCTTTCCTCCGCTGCACCTGAGCTCCTGTGTTGCTTTGGAGTCTAAGCTGTTCCCTTGAATCCTTATTGCAAAGAGGCTGTATGTGGCAGGGCAGGACCTGCCTGTGCCCTTAGTGGTGTGGCCACGTGGGCTGGGGGTCCCTCTGAGCATCTTCACGAGGTATTTAGGGGTTCCCCCCCAAACAGCTTCACTGGGGGCTCAGGGTTCCCCCCAAGCCCTGTCCCTGTTTTTAGGGATCATGGGTGTCGCAAACAGCCGGAACGCACGAGTAGTCCCTTGCATGACGTCCTTCAGGAGCTTTTTGGATTGTCCCCTATAAACCAGAGGCTTAGCAGTGGGGATGATCCCTTGTTTCCCTGTAGGA
Organism: Pyrgilauda ruficollis; assembly: GCF_017590135.1. Classification (NCBI taxonomy): domain Eukaryota; kingdom Metazoa; phylum Chordata; class Aves; order Passeriformes; family Passeridae; genus Pyrgilauda; species Pyrgilauda ruficollis. Next base: position 4,208,348 of record NW_024528821.1, read on the forward strand.
TTTGTATGTCCCAGCTTCCCCCCAGCTTTCCCATAGCTTTGTGCTCGCTGACCCTGTGGCAAGGCACCCTGTCCTTGGCACAGCAGTGGCCGTGCTGCTGAGAAGTCTGTCTGCCCAAGGAGCGCTGGACTCCAGTGGGAAAACATCTTGGAGCGATCAGTAGCACATGCTACTTGGAGTCTGGCAGCTGGAATAGGGTGGGGAGAAACAAAGCTGATTCCGTTCTGTCTCTAATTAATGATTGCTGGGATCAGGGAGCAGGAGCAGGACTCACTCGGCGCTATCACGGCGTCACATCTGGGCAGGAATGCGCGGCCGGGCTGTGGGGCTTTTGTTGTGCAGGACTGACAGAGAGCCCAGCTCCTTGCTGCTGTTTCCCAATGCTTTTCCCCTTCCCATCCCTTGCTCTCGGTCGGGTGGTGCGGCAGAGAATCCTGCTCTGGAGAGCAGGAGGGAGGTGGTGCTGGTCCTCCTGCTTGTGGAGAGGGTTGGTACAGTCCCGGTGTCCTTCGGGAGGGGTTTTCTTGTCCCTTGTGGGTTGGATCACCAGCTCGTGGCTGTGCTGGAGCTTTGGGGTCCCATCTGTGGCTGAACCCTGCTGATCTGCTCAGGGCTCTGCTGGATCCTCTGGATTTCATCTCCAGTTGGAGCATCAGATCATGTCTGTGCTGGAGCCTTGGGATCCTGTGTCTGGTTGGAGCAGTGGTGCTGGGCTCATGGAGTCTCAGGATCCCATCCCTGGTTGGAGCCCCAGTGCTCTGCTCCCTGCTGAGCCTTGGAGTCCTGGCACTCCTGGCTCCTCCAGCCTGTCCAGGCTTGGTCCCAGAGGAGTTGGACAAGCCAGGGCTAAACGTTCTGCTTGGTGAGGCTGGATTTGTGCACAGTGGGGTTTTCCTGGCCCCTGCCCTTCCGTGGAGCAGGTTCTGCTGGAGCTGGAGCGAGGCTGCGGGCAATCCCCGGAGCGCGGCTCGGGGGCCCTGGAGGATGAGGGGACAGGTTTGGGGGGTTCCTCGTGGTGTTGCAGTGAGCAGTGGCTTCTCTGTGAGCTCTCCCTGCCGGAGCCCCTGGGCGGGATCCGAGCCGGCTCAGGTGCCGGCGTGGCAGTGCTGCCCCGGCCGAGCTGAGCTGAGCAGCTGCACTTCAAAAATGCCAGCTATTTATAACCCTGCTCGCCTGCTCGGGAATAACCTTTTCCTACCCGCAGCCGGCCCTTCCCAGGTGGGCTGCTTGCCCTTTCTGAGGCCATGGGACAGGGCTTTTCCAGGGGGGCTTTGTGAGGGCAGAGCCAGGGGTTTGGTTGGTGTCCAGCCGTGGGCTCCCCTTGCTGTTTTTCAAAGGCTCTATCCCTCTGTGGTGCTGTGCCTGCACAGAGATCCACGTGTGTCATGTCTGCTGGGGCTGGGCTGTGGTGAGAAGCCTGGAGTCACCTGGTTTAACATGGATTGGCCCTTGCTGGTGCCAGCATGGAGGTGCCAGGGTGGGGTACGTGGGAGACACTGCACAAGCTGTCCCAGCTCCTTCTGTCCCAGCACCTTAAGGCTGGAGTTTGGGAAGTTCAAAGCCCTGGAGTGGGTGCCCTCCCTAGTTGGGGGTCCTGGCTGGTTTTGATGGCAGCCAGGGTTGCGTCACTGCTAGTGATGGGACAGGAACATCCCACTTCCCAGCAATCCCTTTCCTTGCCCCTGGCATCCTACCAGGATGAGCCCAGCCCTGTGTACCAGCTGCCCTGCCTGGCTTTTGCCATCCCACCTCTTCCAAGTAGACACTTTGGGAAAAGCAAAGTGCCTTTTCATGGCTTATGAGCTATAAACCCCCTTACACCATTCCCATTGATCCCAGACTGTGTCCGTGTTTTCCTTCTCATTAGGCTGGGCAGCGTCTGCGGTTACTCGCGCAGGGCTGAGGCTCGGCGCCGTCTCCTCTTTGCCACCGATTTTTCCCTTTTAATGGATTTCTGAAACGTGGGAGCACGGCCTGGTGTGCGGGTTGGCAGGCAGGGCTGGCAGCCTCGGGATGTGGAGGGATGCAGGGATGCGCTGGTGCTGGGCTTCGTGCTCTTTGTCTGGGCTTGCTGTAGTATCGCAGCCAAACGCGAGAGGGAGGGACACAGCCCCCTACTCCCACTGGGATTTCAGGGGGCAAATCCTCAGTGGGGTTTGGAAGGGGAATGGGCACAAAGGCACCCCCATTAAGGCTGGGTGTTCCTGTGTGGGGGGTCGGGCGGCTCCCAGTACCGGCAGTGATGCCGTGGTGCCCTGCCTGCGGCCGGCCGGGAGCATATGGAAAGGATCTGGGTGTAATATCCCGGGCTGCTCCGCGGCTTTGCTGAAGAGGCCACTTCAGCAGGGGACGCGGTGTGGTTAGTCCTCCCAGCTGACACATCCCAGGCCTTCCTCCGACTTGAAAGAGCTTGAGTTTGCCTTTGAATCTGAGGATTTATAGCCCTTTTAGGCCTCTCCAATAAAAGCACTGCTCCCTCCTCAGACAGAGCCCACCGTCTCCCTCCTCCGGGCTCATTATCCCGGGGATTTGTGTTGCTTGCTCTCGCTCTGTTGTTCGCTACTGCCGCTTTCTTCAGATGTGTGGCCGAGAACTTCAGAGCAGAAAAGCCGAGCTGGAGTGGCCGCGGGGCCCAGCCTCGCTCCAGGTTAGAGCAAGTATGGATCCACATCCAGTGGTGTTCCCAGAGAGAACCCTTATCTCCTGATGATCCCCTGCAGTTGGGGAGCAGCAGTTCCTCTTTGTTCCATGTGTTCTTCAAGGATTGTGAGCAAACCAGGATGAGCTCCCATTTCATGGAGAGCTTCAAGCAAGTGTCTGTTCCATGTGTCCATCCCATCTTCCTCATCCTGGCACATGTAGATATTGGAGCACCCTCACCCCACAGATTTCTGCTTTCTAGAGGCCCCTCAAGCCTCAAACTGTTTAAAGGGAGGCTTAGGAAAGAGGCCAGAGAAACGACATAATAATTATTGTATTACAAATTGTTTCCTTTAATGGGCCCTGTCGGATCGCTCAGTCTGCTAAACACATTGTGCCCTCCCCCAGCCCCTTCCCACTGCTCCAGCCTCCCCTCGAAACGCTGGCCTGCCAGAAAATTCCTCCTTGTGAGGAGCTGGGGTGGTGGGATGAGGGATGGGGCTGCGTGTGCATCCACCTGCTCCCTCGGTTCTCCACTTGTGAGGGGAGATGGGGTGGCTCCCTTTCTCAATGGCGATCCTCTCCCTGCAGGTCCCTGCCTATTCCCCAGGGTTTTGTACTGCGCTCAGCGTTGCATATTCCACGGGCTTTTGTCAGCACCCTCAGCTGGTTCTCAGGGCTTGTGGACCTTGACTCAAAAACCTCTTGCTGTGCAAGGACTCCCTCCCTCCTGTTCTTTCCTGGCGTTCTGGTGTGTGCTGGCGGAGGCTCCCAGGCAGCTTTTTGGCAGCTCCCAGCCCCGAGGGCTGTGGGGTGTAAGCAGAGGAGCCACCAGCGGCTCTGTGAATTTTTTCGTTGCCCCCCAAAGAATGAACGTGTTGGAATTGGGCAGCAGGTTACGTTTCTTCAAGGCCAGGCAGCAAATATGTTTTAAATTTGGCAGCCGACAGCGGGGAACGGGTGGGAGAAATTTTCCAGGTATTGCATTACACTTTCCCCTGAAAGGGCTCTGCTTTGGGGCTGGGGATTAAAGGGAGGAGAGGAGGGGGACCCCCTCCCTTTCACGTACTCACAGCCCCGCTCTGAGGGTGCTGGGACTGGGATGCCCTCCTTGGGTGCTGCCTATCCTGGGTGATGCCCGCCCCGGGAGATGCCCATCCCGGCTGAGTCAGGCCCTGCTCAGGGCAGAGCTGTGCTGCGGGGGATGATCAGGATTAATTTTTGGGCTTCCTCCCTCTGGGTGCGATGGGAAATTTCCAGCGTGCTCTGGGCACCGCCCCGGCCTGCTGGGCTCTGCCTGGCCCCCCTCCCCTCCTCTCCTCTCTGTCCTCCTGTGATGTCTTTAATAAACGCTTTATGCAAGAGCAGACCTGGGATCCACTCCCAGCACGGACCTGGGGCTCGGCCAATTAGTCAATTATTTCAAAAGAAGAAATTAAAAAAAAAAAAAAAAGAAATGTTATTTTTGTAAGGGAAAGTCTGGCCCATAGCTCAGCCAGCAGCCCCTCTCCTGTGGGAAGAGCTGGGGTGGGGGAAGATGGGGAAGCTCTGCACACCCCCTCCCTCAGTGACCACAGCCTGCAGTTGCTGAATTCCCCGTGTCCCTCTCGTGTTCCCCCCATGTCACCAGGACAGGGAGCTGCCCCTCACACCAAGCAAGGGAGGGGATTTTGGCAGCTGCCTGTGCCCCCTGCTCTAGGCTGTCCCTCCCAGCCTGTCCCTTGTCCATGGGCAGTCAGGTGGGTGGTCCATGAGTGTCCATCCCTGCTGGAGCTGGCACTGGTGCATCCCATTGTTTCCAGCTTCCTTCGCAGCATGTGAGGAGGAGGAGGAGGAGATGCTTCCCCAGGAGGTGGGAAAGGCTGTCCTGGTGCCATTGGGGATGCACAGCCCCCTTCCCTCTCCCTGGGCCAAGGAGGCCTGGCTGGATTGGGGTTTCAGGAAGGCGCTTGGAGGTGTGAAGGGCTGGAGGCAGCTGGAATTTCCCCTTCAGCTGTGTTTGGGTTTAAGATTTGTATTATTCTTCTTTCATGGACATTTTATGAGGCCGGTATCTGGCTGTGCATCCCAGCCAGTTTGTGCCCCCTTTTTCCTGCAACCCCCTTTCCTTGTGCCACTCCTCCACTGCCCCCCCCATTAGTTGTGCCTGGGCTCAACTAATTGCTGAAATAATTGAGGCAGCAACATCCTGGCAAAGCAGTGGAGGGAGGGGAAAGGGGAGAGGAGGGTACCTTGTGCTTCCTGGACTCCCAGCCTTCTCCCACTGCTCTGTCTTTTGGAGCTTCATGCCTGCTGCTCATTTAATGGCAGTAGAACAGCTTTTACCTATTTTCCTTCTTTTTATTTCACTTTCCTGAGCTACAGGAAGACTTGCTGGGAGTAGGGGATGGAGGAAAGCCTGCTTGTATTGCCTTGGCTTGGCATTCCCTACCTGCAGTGAGTGGTTCTGAGATGCAGGGATTGGTGGGGGGTGTCCTACAGGAGTCCATTCCCAGGAGCAGCTCCTGATCCTGGTGAGGTTTAATGCTCAGTTCTGCTTTTGATCTCTGCTCTGACTTGGTGAGTGCTGGGTGCTGTTCCCTAATTACCCCCTTCATGTGGGGCTGTGCTGGGTATTTGTGCTCACCCAGTCTCTCCAGAAGAAAAACCCACCCTGCGAGGGTGTGTGCGGGGCGGGGGAGCCACGTGCTTTCCCAGACCACGGAGGAATCCTCCGGGCTCTCCATATAGCCCTGGGTGCTCCCACCCACGGCAGGCAGTTTCATGCTCCCTGCCTGCTTTCATAACATCCAAGAGAGGCACGAAAGTCTTCGTGAGCCACCTCCCTCTGCTGCATGTGGAGTTTGTGGGCTTGGGGAGGTGGGGGGAGGGTGCCCCTGTTTGAGCCGCTGGCGATTTTCTGGATGTGCCAGCCAGCTGAAAAAGTCCTGGTGCCCATCGGCCAGCCTTTCTTGGCTGGATTTTCCTTTTGGGATGCAAGCTACGTGTTGTCCCTGAGCATGGTGTGGGATGAGGACAATGCCAGGGAGAATGCAGGGACTACCTAGCCTGGGGAGGGGGTGTTCAGGGTGGTGGGGAAGGGTTGTGGGATCCTCCTGGCTCCTGCTCGCCTAGGCAAGGCCTGTTCCTCCTTGTTTTTCCTCTTTGAGGATGGAGGCATGTGGGTTGAGGATGGAAACACATGGTTTGAGGCTGGAGGCGTGTTCGCTTAGGATGGAGCACATGGTTTGAGGATGGAATTGCACGGGGAGCGTTGGAGGCATGGGGACCATCCCACAGAGCTCCCAGAAGTTCATCCATGCCTGTAAAACAGTTGGAGGTTTTTGGGGTGTCAAACTCAGAAGTATAGTGTTGAAAGTGCTGCAGCATCATACCAGGGCACAGGCAAAGGATTAAATACAGTATTGTTGTATTCTTATCTGAGTGGCCTTCTTCCTGAAGGTGCCTGCAGGTGCCTGTCCCTGCTGTGCCCAGTTCTTCTGTGACCTGGCAGGAGGAACCTTGCCCACCCTGCTCTCCATCGGGAAAGTCTCCACTGCCTCATTCGGATGAGGGGTGAAATCCTTTCCTGGTTTATGACAGAGAGATTGCTGATACTGGGAACGGTTCCTTACAAAAGGAGTGGGTGACAGATACAAGAGTGCTAGGATAATTGCTTCCAGATGCTGCCTTCCCTTGTCTCCGGGGCTGTGTGTGTTCCAGCGTCCTGCCAGCTCCAGTGAGCGAAACCAGGGAGTCATCCCAAAAAACAGGGCTGGCTGGAGCAGTGTCAGACAGCTCGGAATGCAGCAACTCCTCATGTCACCCGAGCTTCTGGTGGCCAGTGTGATCCTGTGTGGCTGTGGAAGCAGGTTGGCTTGCAGGGGCTCTCCCAGTTCTGCCAGCTCCTGAGCTGGGGCTTCAGGAGGAGTGCCGAGTGCTGAGGGACCGGGATGCACGCTGGAATTGGCAGCGCTGGCTGCATTGTGCACAGCAGGCGGCTCTCGCAGATCCTGCCTCCTCTTGTGCCATAAACACGGCGTTTTTGGCATCTGGGCTTTCTTGCAGAGAGCCTGGTTGCTGCAGCAGCATTAATGATTATTTATTGGCTCTTAATGCCGAATAATGTCAACATCTGGCTGACGCAGTGCACGCATCCCTATTCCGTGAGGCATCTTCGAGTGCTCGGCGTTGGGTTGGCGTTGGATTGGCATTGGGCTTGTGTGCTTTAGGAATTAGAAGGTAGCAAATGGTGGGGTTGTTTGGATACTCCCCTGAAGGGACAGATTCTTGAAGGGCTTCGCTGCTGACCTTCTCCTTAATTACTGCTCTGCGGCGCCGGCAAGACCAGCTCAAAGGGAGCAATGAAGCGTCGGCACCGGCGCTCGGCCCAGGGCCCCGCGAGGGGAATGCTGCTCCCTCCCTTCTGCCTCTCTCCATGAGATTCCCTGTGCCTGGCAGCTCAGAGCTCCACTCATAACACCTGTGTTAAGGTTAACATTCTAACCTTCATATACACCAGCAGTTGATGCAGGATTTTTCCCAAGATAAATCCAGCTGATTATAAAGGTACCAGGGAGGAAAAGGGAGGAAAATGGCATTGCCGCATGTCCTCACTGATGGACACAGACTTTACCTCCCTGCTGCTTTCCTTGCTTTCAGCCCCAGACAGAGCTTGGAGGGAAAAAGAAAGGAAAATGTGAATGGAGGAAAATTTACTTCTCCTCTGATTCCTGTGTGGCTTCTGAAGGTGAGAGTTGAGTCACTTTGCCTGGAACCAGCTCAGCAATTCCACCTCGTCCCCAGAGAGTGTCTAAAGTCACGCAGGGAGAAATAATGCTGGGGGTTAAAAATAGATGCTGACAATAGGACAGGAGGACTGGAAAAGCTCTGTGTCAGGCAAGGTGGACAAAGCCTGGTGAACAGCATTGGGATTGTGCACTGCTAGTGCTGGGCTTTACTGGGTTAAACTGCACTTAAACCTCATTTGCACTTGGAACCTGGAGCAGATTTCAGTCTTGGGCTTGCGTGTCCATCCGGCAGGCTGGGGAGAAAGCACTTCTGCTTTTAAGGGGCTTGGAAAAGTGAGGGAAGGATGTGGCACTGCTGGGGCCAGGGTTGGGGGAGGAAACAGCTCAGTAAATGCAAATTGCTGGAGGAGGACAGGTGGGACAGGGCTGGGGCAGAGCAGAGTCTGGCACTGGCACCTGTGGACGTGTTCCAGCTCCCCTGGCATTTTAAAGACTCATCTGCAGAGTGAAGCATTTATGCTCGATCCACTTTGTTGCCATTTGGGCTGTGCAGTCATGACCAAGACCAGAGTGCTGTGTCAGGGTTTCCCAGTGCCACCAGTGTCCTCGGTGCTGGGAGCAGGGTGTGCAGTGCTGCTTGGCCGGGGACAGCAGGATGGTGGCTCCTGCAGCCCTTGCTCGGGGCTTTTGTTGAAGCTCACTGAAACCATCTGTGGCCACCGGAGCCTGAGCAGAGCCCCGGGCGACAGCGGAGGCTGGGACGGCGAGTCCCCGTCCCCTCGGAGGGGACACGACCCGCGCCGAGCAGGCGGGAGGAGATGGGGTCACAGCTCCTGCTGGAGCAGGACCAGGAGCGATTCCGGCTTCTCTCTTAGTTTCCAGCTCTTTTCTTTCTCTCCTGTTCCTTCCCCCTGGCAGCGCGCTCGGCCCGCTCCTGGTGCTGCGAGGACAATGGGGCTGCGAGGTGGGGCGGGAGGGGGACGGAGATGAAAGGGGAAAAGTAAAATCGAAGCATGTCTGGAAGGGCATTTTGATGTAAATGGGACTTTTTGATAGACTTTGAGAGACACCGGCAGAAAGGGCACCGGCCCCCTTCGGCATGCTGAGCTCCGGGCTCAGCTCTTTCATTTCCCCAGGAAAAGGGCATTTTTTCACCTCCTGCTGAGTGCAGCCACGGTTCCTTCTGGTGCTCTCTGTCCCCATCGCTGCCCATGTCCTGGTATGGAGCCCTGTGTGCGTGTCTTAACTGAGCTCCAACAACCGGAGCTCCTGTTCAGATGGTGAAAGCAGTGGCTGAAGCTCAGGAAAAGGAGATGGCTGCTTGCAGCCCATGGGCGGCCGGGAGGGCCTGGCTCTATCCCACCTTCCTCCCCCCGGGCAGCTCCCTGAAACCTTCCCCCTGCTTGGGGAGGGCGCGTGTTTGATCCTCTCCCATGCTTTTGATCCCGGCCTTTGTCCTTGGCACCGTCTCGCAGCTCTCGCGTGTTGGTGGAGATGTGGCCTCAACGTGAGTCATCCTTCCTTTCTGCTGCTGTTTTATTTTTCCCTTTTCCTTCTCCTAAGAGAGCACTTAGTAAAAGGAAGCAGCGCATTCATCCAGGAAACGGGAGCACAACAAACGCTTGCCGTTTATCCTTTCAAAGGCGTCTCCCTTGAGCTGTTGCTGCTGCTGAGACAGGCTGAGGAGAGAGGCAGCTGCTGGTGGTGGCCTTGGGATGCTTCCCTGTGCATCATCCCCGGGGTCCCTGGTCCGGCCTGGCCACAGGGAGCCCTTGGGGGGGGTCACCTCCCCTGTGCTGGCAGTGGGGAGCCCCTGGGGGGGGGTCACCTTCCTATGTGTTGGCAGCTCCTGACCCAGCCAAGGTGGGAGGAGGAGAAACGAGGACAGAGCTGCTCCCTGGAGAGAAGTCTGACAGGTCGGGGGGCTGGGAGGGGGGGCCAGGAAGGTCAGTGGGAGCCAGCATCCGTGTTCCCATGCCGGCTGGGGAGCCCAGGAGGAGTCCTGTCACTTCTCATCTCCGCGTTGTCGCCTGAGCCCGGGGCCGGGCTCGTGTCCTCCCCGCACCTCCCTGCTGCTGCCTTCACTTGTCTCACACACCGAGCTGTCAGCAGCCCAAAATTTACTGCTGGCATAAACCCATCAAAAAGCCAAACTGTTGGTCGGTAAAAATGGCAAAGCAATTGCAGGGGAACTTGTTTCTTCCTCTGACAACTTCTGAGTCAGTCCTTTAATCTCTAATCTAGGTTTATGGTCATTTTATTGAAATGCTGGGCTCTGTGGAAAACTGACATGTATGACCATCATAAACCAGGAGTTATGGGAGCCCAGAATTGCCTTGATGGTCTAAGTGTCTGCAGGAAGCATTTTTAAAATCCGTAATTGGGATTTATTGGCCATTGTGGCTCAAACTGTCAGGAGAAAATAAAATAATCAGCCTGGGATTTTTTTCCTCTTCGTCTTTTGACTCTTTCCACATATTCTTAAATCTTTTGGTGCTTTGCTTCCATGCTTAATTCCCTTGTAATGGGGGATGTGGGTGAGAGGAAGGAGACCAGCCCTGCGGGTGCTGCAGCTCCCATCCTGGCCATGCAGGCTACCTGTGCCCTCCTGCCTCTGTGTCTTGCGCCTTGGGATGGCTGGGATCTCATCAGTGTCCCATGGCTGGGATCTCATCAGTGTCCCATGGGATGTTCTGGTCATGGACACATGGGGGATGTGGATGTGGGGACATGGAGCAACAGGTGAGCTTGGAGGAGGCCTCTTGGCTGGTTCCTCATCTTGTGGGTCAGTGAAGTGTTGCTGGACATGGATGTAGCAGGAAGTGTGTGGTGGGCTGGTGCAGGGAGAAGAAACTTTCCTGTGCCCTGTCAGAACCTGTGTCAATCAAAGCACCCATTGCCATGGAATTAAACCAGCACTAGAGCTTGAGGCCAGGGGCACGTTTTGTACCAGCAGCCCATCTAAGGCAGTGCCATGGAGTGGGGCTGGGCCATGCTGGAACGGGCCCAGCCCCACTTGGTGTTCAGCAAACCTTGGGAAGGACCTTGGTGTTCCCCTTTTTTGGATATGTTGAACTGACTCACTTTTCTCAGGGTTTTTTTCCCCAGTCTGTGTTTTGCCTTATGCCTGTCCACGCCCAATGGGGCATGGATTCATCCAGCCTATGGATGGCTCTCCTCAGTGCTGCCATTCCCTGGTGCTGCTGCAGGATGCACCCCCCAAAACTCCTGCCCCTTCCCCGTTATCTGCCATTCCCAATTTTCTCTGCATTAACTTGCCACCGCAAGCAACATCCAGCAGTGCCAAGTCCAGAGTTACCCTGGAATAATCTGCTGGGCTTGATAAATATCTCTGCTTCTGTTTTGTTTAACAAATATCTCCTTTAATGGCACAGCTTTTTGTTAAGCTTCCTCGCATTATCATCCCGCTTAATCATGCAGGGTGACTTCTAAAAGTACTTTTTTAAAAAATGCCACTTTTTATCCAGGTTTTAAAATTGAAACTCATTTTTTATCCAGAGGCAGGATATAAATGAGTCTACTAAAATTAGATTAATCCTAATAAGAATGTCAGTTATCATTTCTGAATACATTAATTTTTTTTAAAAAATTTTACATGCCTCTTTAGCTATAATTGCTGGTGTAATTTCTTACACAGACATGGTGTGTCCTCATGGTTGACAGAAATACTTAATGCAATGTCGACACCGCACTAAGTTCCAAATTAGTGCGTCGCAGACACTGCCAACGGTTTGAACTTTCTCCTTAATAAGTTAAAAAAAGAGAAAGGCAAAGAAAAAAACACCTTACATACAAAAAAAGACTTAAATGGATTGAGGGAGTTGGAGTGAAGTGGGATAGTTGGTAGCTAGAGCCCCATGTAGGGCTTTTCTGGGAGAGGGAAGCAGGAAAGGGATGGAGGAGCTGGAGGTCCGGGAGGAGATTTGGAGTCCACCGTGGGGTTTGTGGGTTGAATCCTGCCTGGGGCTGGCAGCTGCAGGGCGGGATGGAAGAGCTGAGGGTCAGGGAGGAGATTTGGAGTCTGGTGAGGGATTTGTGTGGGTGAGTCCTGCCAGGGGCTGCAGGGCAGGACAGGGAGGACCCACAACAACACTGGTGCTGCTCACTTGGGGTTTTCCCAAGCCAGGATGAAGGACCCCCTCTTCTAGGGGGCACCCAAAACCATCGCTCCAAGGTGGGGGTTGGTCTCTGCTCTCACAGCTCCGGTGGGTTTGAGGATTGCTGTTTTTTGGGGACTGGGGACTGGCTCTGCCTCAGCAGGACAGACAGACACCAGCCTTGGAATGAACTCCTGTTGCATTGGTGGCATCAGCCCTCTCAGGCTCCCAGCGTGGTGGCATGGCTGGGACGTGGCCCCACCCCGGTGGCACACACTGTGTGGAGCAAGGAGCGCTGCTGGGAATGCTGCAGCTAGCGGGATCTTGGGACAAGGCTCTGGGGGATCGCATCTGGCAGCAAAGCAGGGGGGCAGGATGTGGCTGGGGGAGACTTTGGTCTCTCCTGTGGCTCACGCCAGTTTTCTTCCATGAGTGTGGGTGGCAAGGCAGAGGATTTTGTCTGGGGGGAGGATTGGGAACACTCCCCGTCCGCAGGCAATTGGAAACTGCTGGCGCTGGAGCGGGCCAGGCTGGGTGCTCTGCCCTCCTCCTCCTCCTCCCCAGGCCCAAGGGCTGGGTTATTTTTAGGTTTAAACATGAGCTTTGCTTAGTGCCTTGTGAAAGCTCCCTCTGGGAGTGGGAGCCGTGTGTCCTGGCGGAGTCTGGTGACATCCTTGGAGATGGAAAGGAGCACCAGTCCCGAGATCTCTGGCTGGGTTCTGGTTCCTCTCCTCTCCCATTCCCAGATGGAAGTTGTACGTTGGATTGAAGTTCAGCTGTACATGTAAATCTGGCCTAAAAATAAAAGCAAGTACAAGCCAGATCTCTTTGTACTGGAGGAGGGATTAAAACCTGACACTCCTGTGCTGTGCTGGCCTCTCTCCTGGCCCCTCCCTCAGCTGCTGCTCTTCCCATCAGCCTTCAGCTGGGTAAACTGGGAGCAGTGGAAGGGCTGCTGAGGAGGAGCACAAGAATGTCCTAACTCTTTCCAGTGGTGAAACCTTTAGGAGGGTCTTTTTGGTGCAGACGTGGAGAAAATTCGGGCTGTTTTTCCACTTGCAGTAAAGAGGGGTGTGGGCAGCACTGGGAACAGGTCTGGGGAGAAAGGGGCAGTTTCTGCCCTGCTGAGTGACATCCAGAGCAGGACTGGAGGAGGAGACTGGATCCAGCTTCCCTGCAGAGCTGGCTCTCCAGGCTTTGGTGATCGCTCAGTTATGTGCAGGAGGACAAGAGAGGAGAGAACAAATGAACTTTTGAGGTCCTGTGACTCATCTTCAGCTTTTTCTGCCGGACCTAACCCAGCCCCATCCACCCCCGTGGAGCCGGGCCAAAGGTCTGGGGCAGCTGAGTGCAGTGAGCTGGTGGTGGGATTGGTGTGGGAGGGAGGAACATGGGGTGACCTGGTTCAGCTTGGAGAAGGGAAGGCTCCAGGGAGACCTTGGAACCCCTTCCAGTGCTTAAAGGGTCTGTAGGATAGCTGGAGAGGGATTTTAGATGAGAGACAGGACAAGGGAGAATGGCTTCCCACTTGCCATAGGGCAGGGTTAGATGGGATATTGGAAAGAAATTCTTCCCTGTGAGGGTGGGGAGGCCCTGTCATAGGTTGCTCAGAGAACCTGTGGCTGCCCCAGGATCCCTGGAAGTGTCCAAGGCCAGCTTGGACAGGGCTTGGAGCAACCTGGGCTGGTGGAAGGTGTCCCTGCCCATGACAGGATTGGAACTGGATGGTCATCAGGGTCCCTTCTAGCTGGGCAGCTGTGGGCAGATGTGCACATGGCCTGTTTTGGGATGGGGGTTGGGAAGCTCTTAATAACCCCCAGTGCCGGTGGCAGCAGAACAAGTTCTCAGTAATGACGCCGGGGCTGAGGGCTGGTGATTTGCAGCTGCCTGGGAAGATGGTGCTTCCAGACGGGAGCCAGAGCTGGAATGCCAGAACTCGTTTGGCCACTCCGGGAGCCGGGGGATCAAAGGGGCCCGGTGTGAGTCAGGGCGGCGCGGTGGGGGTGACGCTGCTCCTCTGGGACCAGGGGCTGGCAGGGCTGGCGAAACCCGGGAGACCTGTCAGGGCAGGGCAGGGCATCCCACAGCTGGGATGGGGAACCCTCCGCAGGGTTTGCTCCTCCCTGCCCAGTTCCTAACATTGGGATTAATCCTTCAAACCGCAGCATTGCATCCCCGGGCTGAGCCAGAGCCCCAGGGACCTGGGTGGGTGCTCTGGAGCTGCCTCCCAGCCCTCAGAGGGATGGAAACCTGAGCCCTGAGACACAGAGAGGGGCTTCTAGGAGGCAGGAGAAATCCAGAAGACCTTGTGGTTTCTACTGTTCCTCAGGACATGTGTGGGCTTTATTTTTGTGGCATTTCTCAGAAAAATGGGGAGGCTGGTGGCTCCTCTCCCTTGCTTTGGAGGTGGCCAGTGAAGTGGGAAGCTGAGGGATTTGGGGAGCCCTCTTGTGCCCGTTGGAATGCAGGAGCACCCAGTTACTGTCCCATGGAGAGTTTTGAGACTCCTGCCTGCAAACTGTGTGTGTGGGGTGCAGGGTTATGTGGGGCATCAGGAAGGAAGGGGCTCCTTCCCTCCTAAGGCCCAACTACCAGCTGTAACTTCAGCTCTTGGCTCTTAGCTTTCTGTTCTTTTTTTCCCAACTGAGCTTGAAAAATGAGAGGTGAGAAGAGGGGGGATCTTGGAGAACACCAAGGTTTCTGTCAGGTCTGATGTGCTGAGCCCCCCACCCGCCCTTCCCTGTGCCCCCAGCCCTGCTCTGGGGAGGGGGGCCTGCAATTTGCCTCAGTTCTGTCCCGACTGGGGTTGATCTGCATGAGAATGAGCGGGGCTTGGCGGGGAGGGATTGTCTTGGGCTCCTTGGGCATATTCCTGCTGCTTTCCCTTCCAAGTGGGCGCCCGGCCGCCGCCGCAGCCCCTGCCAAAGTAATTCTTTGCTTTGGACCGGGAGACGAAATCTCCTCCGTTTTATTTCGGAGGGGTCAGGGAAGGAGTGGGAACCCCGCTGATCCAACCGTGTTCCCTTTTAACCTGCCTCTCCCTCTCTCCCCCTCCTGGCCCCCCGTCCTCCGGATGAGCGGGGCTGTAGCCAGGGCACGAGTGGCCAAACCGAAGCCGGAAAACACACCGAGCCGAGCGGGAACATGAGCTGCTTCCGATGGATCATTTAATGTCTGCAGCATCCCGGGGCTGGGACTGTGCCGCTCCTGGTGCCGTCAGGGTTTTGTGATGCCTGACGTGTGCTGGGCTCTGTCGTTCTGCCTTCGTGTTCTCCCTGTGGGTTTTAGGTGGTGTTTTTTGGCATGGGGGTCACGGTGCAGCCTCCAGCTGCCAACCTCTGTTGGGGTAGGGACTGGGGTGCGGGTAGGAGAAGGTGAGTGCCCACTGCTGCCGCCGCCCAGCCTCATTGTCTCACTTCTCTCTCCATTCCTACGCCAATTAAAGCGCCGTGTTGCCATTCATGGCCCTTATGGTTTTGTTCAGTTGTCTGTCAGCTCTTGTCAAGCCCTGTCCCTTTCCCCTCCCCCGTTTCCAAAAACAAAACCCCTGACAAACCCCCCTTTGAATCCCCTCTTACCTCACTCCCAGCGTGGGGCCCCATTGCCGGGGGATGCCGGCGGCGGCGGCGGGGAGACCGCTCCCCACGCCGCCTTTGTGGGCCGCCGCCATCCCCCAGCCCTCGGCCTCCCGCTTCTGCCAGCATTAATTAGATAACTCGGCCCCTCTTGATTCCTCCGAGGGGAGATCGGGACGATCCGACTCCAGGGAGAAAATATGGCTTTTCTTCCTCTTTATTTTTGGCCAAGCCCTTGGTTCCGTCGCTGCTGGAGGTGGTTATTGTGCTGGGAAATAACGGGTTTGGGGGGTGGGTGTGTGATGGGGGTGAGCCTGCAGGACTCCTGGTGTTCCTCATTCCCTGTCTGGACCCCAGGCAGGCGTGGGCGGGAGCTTGGGGTCCCCCGAGCCCACGCCAGCGGCTGTGGAGAGTGCTGCAGGTGGCAGCAGCAGCCTGCGCCAGTGCTCTGGCCCTAATTAAATCGACTCCAAAATCCCTCAATTAGCAGCAGGTTTTGTTTTCCCCCTTGCTAGGTTTGCATTGAGATCTTTCGGGTGCAGTGTCCGGGTGCATGGAGTATGTGCGGACTTGGGAGGATGGAGCAGTACATGGCTGCTCATGGCAGGCCCGGCTGCTGTGAGGGCTGGGAGCCTTCCCTCTCCTCCCCCTTCTCTTCTTCCTCTTCCTTGGGGCATGAGAGTGGTCAGCAGCTGTTCCTGGAAGTGATGGACTGGCATCAGGATACTTCCTGGCTGAGCCCACAATAGGACAAAGGAGAACATTCTCCATTTGTGGGTGCTGCCTTCGGTGGTGGTGATCTGTCATCCTCCTTGGAGCTCGTGGGGAGTCTGGCACTTGAATATTCTCCCTGGCCATGCTGTAATTATAGGGATAGCTCAGGGAGAAAGCCCTTCCTGCAGCCCTGCTGTGGCACAGGAGGGCTGAGTCACTGGGGCCAGGGATGTCACCAGCTGTGGTGGCAGCTGCTCTCTGTGGGTGCTGAGGTGTGGCTGGCATCCCACAGTATCCATGCCAGCTTTCCTGAAGCCTGCTGACCTGTTCTCCCAGCATCCTGATGGCTGGAACCCTCCTCTGCTCTTGGCTAGTGGTAGGAGAAGGGGTCTGGACTGCAGGAGGGGGAAGCAGACCTGTCCACAAGCTGCAGGTTTGCAGTTGAAACCAGGATTGTGCTCCTGACTTCTGCTTGAGAAACCCAGCAGTGGTGGGTGTTTTTCTGAAAAAGTGGGCTCTCTGGTGTGTTCCCCAGATGCTGGGTAATGGCTTGGTCTTCAGAGCTATGGCAGTGACTGCAATATGTGAACAAAGCTCAGGGTGCTACAGTGAGACATTCCCTGCATCCCACATTCCCTGAATCTCACCTTCCCTGCTTCCAGGGCTGCTCAATGTAAGCAAGGTGCTCTCTCAACCTTTGGTGTTTGAGGCTGCCTGGGGAGAGTTATGGTGCAGTGTTTGCCAAACCTCTGTGTGAAGCACTGGAGTGGCCTCTTGGCCATTGCCAAGGCCATGGGAATCCCCAGAGCCAGTGGTTTCCCTGTGGAGAGGTGCTGGGAGCCGCGCTGTGACTGGGGCTGGTGTTGAGCATGGACAGACCACACTGCCTTGGGCATCACCCCCCTTTCTGGGCAGAGAGGGGCAGTTTGGGTTTGTTTTCCCTTGCCCTTGGTCCATCCCTTCCTCTCAGTCCCAGCCCTGGCTTGTCCATGACCTGGAGTCAGTCACAGTGCGGAGCTTTCCAGGGTGTCTGTGCCAGGGGACACTGGCTTGGGCATTTCGTAACTTCACCTCAAAAAATGTCACCCCTGGTACCCAGGCGTGTGAGGTGGGGGGTTACCAGCTTGCAAGGAGCCTCCCAGCTGGCAGAGAAGCAACAAAAGGGTTTTGGGGAGCAGTAGAGTTGGAAAATGGCATCCCAGAGCTGGGGGGGGGTCGGTGAGCGTTGCCATGGAGACCCGTTTATGCCTCACTGATGCGTCGTGTAAATCCGTTTGGAAACGAGAAGGGCCTTTTGTCTTTGGGAGGGTTGAATGGGCCTCATTAAACCCGAGATGAGGGAAAAAAAAGTGCCTTAGAGTGTATCTGGGAGGGGGACTGGATGGGACGGCCCTGGAGGGGCTCAGCAGAGGCTGTTCCCTCTCCCAGGGATGGTGAGGAGCTGGTGGGGGCTGGAAGGTGAAAAATATCTCCTTGAACAGTGGAGACCAAAGGAGTGGAGGAGATATGAGCTGCTTTCAGATACCTGGAATTGCTAGTTCTGTGTGGCCACCTCGGCTCCAAAAGGATAGAGCAGAAATAGAAGAGGGCTGCTGAAGGGCAAGGAAAATAATTATCCATAGATTAGCAGGGGGAAAAAAGATGGCAGGCTGTTCTAAAGGAGACTAATAATAGAGGAGCACATGAAAGGAGTGGGATCTGAGAGCGTGGGGGTTCGTGTGCTCCTATTTACCCTCTTGTGGTGATGAGCGGTGCGATGGACGAGCGAGAAGGCGACAGATACAGAGGGAGGAACCTTTTCATTCCACTTGTAATTAACTTCCTTCCACGGAGTATCTTTGTTCCCAAGAGCTGAATGGGGAGTCAAATAGGAGAAAGGGGCTGTGCCTCTGTGTGCTGGCAGCACTTTGGGGAAGGACTGTGGATGTTGGTGGTGTGCTGGGATCAGTCAGGTGGGCCTTTGGGATTAGGTGTAATTCCACTGGCTTGATTGCCATCCGCTCTGGAGATGTGAAGTGAGGTGGGTGAGGGCTGCTCTGTCTCACTGAAACCTGGTGTCAGCAGGAGAACCTCTCCCTGTCACAGGGGGTGACTGATGTTCTCAGCTCAAGCTCCCTGAGGACCATGTGGTTGTCCCTGTCTGTTAATGTTGTTTGACCTGTGACGTTCCACTTCACTTAAATTAGGTTCGAGTTTTTACTACTGACCTCTTAATTCTCTTTCTTGACGAAAATACAGGTTTAGGCAAGGGCAGAGGTGGCTGGGTGTCACTAAGGGAGCTTTGGATGAGCTGTGCAGGGACGCTGCAATGGCAGGAATGTAATGTGGCTCTGCGACATTGGGGTCTGGAAAACAGCTGTGGGGACAGGACTGATTCTTCTGGCCCGTGGCAGAGAGTCCCCACCAGCGCCTGGGCATGGCTGCTGTGTCCCAGGGAAGCTTGGACGAGTGAGGCAGAGAGGGGAGGATTGGATTTGTGTGTGGCTGGGCACCAGCAAATTGCAGGGTTCAGGAGTGTTTTTCAGGATCCCACACCCAGTTTGAACTCGGAGCTTTGGCTTTTTTACTGGATCTGACCCTTTCCCATCCCTTCCCTGAGGAGATTCCTGGTGGGTGAGAGCTGTGATCCGTCTGGAAGGACTCACATGCTCTGTTGGTGTGAAGAGCTGGGCCCATGGGGGCTTCAGCTGCCCAGACACCAGGAAAACCTCCCAGCTCCTGCAGGTCTCGCTCTGCCGGGCACTGTCAGCCTTCCCTGCCAGACATACACGTACTCCATATAAGATCCAGTTATTTTTGGATTTCTTTGAAGCAAACAGCATTTAGCATATGTCATCTTATATGTATGTCAGCATCGGCTTTAGAACATCTTCTCCAAGGAGAAGGTTCTTGGGAAATGTTGTTCTGTTTCTGCCAAGCCTGAAATCAGGTGAGGGGCATCGTATGCTGTAGATGTGGGGAAAGGTGATGCTGCCCCAGAGGTTTTGTGGTTGATGTGGTGCAAGAAGTGCCTGGATCCTGGGAGAGAGCAGTTGGAAAATGTGTCAACCCATTCTTTTAAAAAATTGTATTTTTAAGCCACTTTTTTTGTCTTTTCTAACAAAGAGGTGAGGGACTGTTGGATTTTAAGGTTCCAGATGACTTATCTACAGGACACTTGCATCTGTGGGATTGCTGGGAATGTGGTGGCTCATCCACATCTATCCATGTGTGCCCATGTGGAGGAGAGGTGCCTGCATGGGAGGGGGATGTGGAGGAGTGGGGTATCATTCCCAGTATAACTCCTGATCTTGTTCTGGCCAACTTGCTTGGTTTTCCTCCTTAGTTTGTGTTCTTCCTCCTGTCCCAGCAAACCCTCTCTGGGATGCCTGTGACACTGGGTCCTGACTGAGTCCATGGCTCTTCCAGCAGGTCCCACCTGTAGCCCCCCAGTCACTCCATCAGATCCTGTATTTTGGACCCCCAAGAGGAAGTGAGGGGGTCTCTGTAAGGGATTGGGGACCCCACCAGCAGCCCCCCAACTCAGGGCACGGGAGAGGCTGCACTTTAATCCCATCTCCCTGCTCCGGCATCCCGGCATCCTGCTGCCAACAGAGCTCCCGTTGTTTACCCAACTCAGAGGAATCGGTTTACAAGGCTCACAAATCCCCTTTTCACCTTTCCCATCAGAAAACACCTCCCGAAACAATGAGGAAATTGGACGCTGCCACCTGATCGCTCCCAAGGAACCTGCGGGGCCGGGAGCTGGGGGCCTGCAGTGGCGCTGGGGATGGGGATGCCTGCCTGGGATGGCCGGGATGGTTCCCGGGCTCTGCAGGTGGGCAGCCACGGATGCCACCCAAAAATCACCTCAGGGGCTTTAAGGGATGAAGCTGCAAGCCCTCTCCACCTGCTCAGCTGGCAAAAAAATACTTGTTTTAAGCTTTAGCGGCTGTAGTTAATCCTTTCCATCCCCTTGGACACCAGGAAGAATGATGCTGGGATGTTACCTGTGAACTGGTGATGGTGCCAATCACAGGATCCCAGATCAGTTTGGGTTGGAAGGGACCTTAAAGCTCATCCAGTTCCACCCTCTGCCATGGACAGGGACACCTTCCACTATGCCACATTGCTCCAAGCCCTATCCAGCTTGATCTTGGACATTTCAGGGATGGGGTAGGAATAAAGCTGGAGCCATTATCCTCTTCCTCCTGCATGGTGGGCAAGGTAGAGGAGAGTGATTCTTAATGCTGAGAGTTGTTTCAGCCTTAAGGTTGAGCTAAGTTTCACTTTTTCTCTTTTTTTTTTTTCCCTTCCCACCATAAAACAGGGAAATCAAGCTGTATTTTCCAGAGGAACAGCAGATTCCCCCTTCCCTCCCTGAAATTACAGTGGGTGCTCTGAGGGCACAATGATTTCCCTATTAATTTAAGAGTTGCTCTGTTCGCTCCTCCGGGTTAAGATAAATCTGAAGACATGTCCTTGTGAAGACAAGTCAAGAGTGTAATTCCTTTTTGTCTTCAACCATCCCTTGGAACTAAAATACCTTGTCTCCAGTACTGGCTGAAATCCTGTGTTCAGGCAGCATGTGACAATTTTTGGACGTTTTTTTCCTCTCCTTTTCTTGTGATAAATGTTGCTTTTCACTGTGTATTTTAAAGGAGAATTTCCCAGAGAACCAGCCTCTGGCATAGTGGGAGCTATTGTTGGTCTTCCCTAGGACGATCATCACAAGCTGTTCTTGTGACAAAGCAGAATTTTTGGGAGAAATAAAGGTCTCTGTGTGTGGTGAAAAGCTGGAAGAGCTGTTTAAGGGGTTCAAGATACATGCCTCAGGTTTATCTCCTCTCCTGTGCTGCCCAGTCTGTCATCTGGAAACGGCCCTGCTGTTAGAGAAGAGGGGAAATGGAGGAGAAGAAAAATGAGGAAAACTGGAGGACAAAGGGAGAACAGTCTGTGTGCAGGTGGGACTGTGGCTGGTGGGGAACAGCGGTTGGAGGGAGCAGCGCAAAAGCTCCACGCACAGGGAGGTGGATTTGTCTTGCTCCGCGTTTGCGTGGATCCAGAAGATGTTGAGCTAATTCCCAGACAGCAGCTGTGTGCTTCTGGAGCTGAGACTGAGCGTTCGTGGAAAGGATTTGCCTCCTTGTTTTATCCTTACATAAACCTAAGGTAGACCTTGGTCCTGAAGTTCCTGAGATGAAGAGGTGCCAGCAGGATGTGGTACTGGGAGGTTCTCAGCTCCCTCGGTTTCTTCGTGGCCCCTCCCCTGCTTACAAATCCATTTGGCCTGATCCCAACAGGCTGGTGGCCCAGGGACCAGTTGGTTTGCAGGTGCTGGCCAAGGTTTTGGCCACAGAGGTGTGATAGGTCCTCCTGGTATGGAGATGAGGGTGGATAGGAGCCTTCTCCTCCTGCTCCGGCGGTGCAAGACATCTGCTTGACTTGTTTGTGGCTTCCTGTTTGGCATCTTCTGGGCAGGAGGGAGCTGGCAGGAGCTGGAGGAGGGAGCTTGAGTCACTCCAGAGTCCTGTGCCAGGAAGCCTCTGACTCAGCCCAACCGTGGAGAAAGGAGTGTGGGATCCAGCTGCCTCTCGGGGTGGGAACCCGTGCAAGTGTTCACTTGCGCTGCGTGTCTGCGGCCGGGCGGGGAGGGAGGGACAGGGGCTGCTCCTGCCTCCTGCTCCCGCTCCAGCCTTGCGTCAGGGCTCTGGCCGTGGGTGGGGAAACCTTTATCGCTCCCAAGCCTTTGGAAGTGCGTGCTGGCCACTGGCCAGGTGACCTACTTGGTAGTTTGAAGCAAAGCATGGCTCACCTGCCGGCAATGCCGGGACGGAGGCGGGCTCTGCATCCCACCTGCGTCCCTAAAGACCCTCCAGGGGCCAAGTTTCCCACTGTTTCCTGGTCACCTTCTGCCTGAATTACGACTTGTACAAAACTCCCTGCAACCTCACTGGTGTGCCACTGGTGCTAGGGTTGGGATGATCCCAACTGCCCTGTTGTGCTGCTTTGGGTACTACTGGAGCTGATGTGGTGGAGCTGCAGCCAGACAGGGAGGATGGACCCATAACCCCTCTAAATCCAGCTCCTTGATGGGGCTGTGCCTGCCATCCCTGTGCCGTGCTCTGGGTGCCTGGGATGCTCCTCTGACCTGGCAAGCTGCAAGTGAGGTGCAGATGATGTCTGCTTGTCTGCCCTGCTGCTACAGCTGGCACTGAGCTCCAGAGCCTGTGCCAAGGGCACTTGGTGGTGCGTGGGCTTTGGCTCTGCCTGCCTGCTCCAGCCCAGCCTGTGGATCTCCTAGGCTCCTGCAGCCAAAGGCCTGGTGCTGGTTCCAGCTCTGTGGCTTCTTGCTAAGACTTGCATGGAGCCACAAAGCAGGTTGGTCTTGTGTGTTTGATCTTCCTTCCACGAAGCCTGCAGCTCCAGCCGGAGCAGCTGGCTGGGGGAGAAGGTATCCTGGCCCCATGCAATCTCCGGGGTGGGCTGGGGCAGGGATGGGCTGTGTCTGACAGCGGAAGGGGAAGCACGGCCATGCAGCCCTGGCAAAGTGCTCACTTTGCGTTTGCCGTGCCCAGATTACGTGAGGGAGTTGCAGCAGAGATAACTCTGCAGGAAAATCCATTCCCACCTTATCTCCCATCAGGAATGCTTTTAGTTGCCTACATCAAAGTAGATGATCTGCTTCTTCCCTCCTTGCTGCCCTAATCCTCTCCTTCACGCTGAAAAAAACCTAATCAGTGCCTTGCCCCACCATAACGAGATCCGAATGTTAATTATCAGCATCTTGCCTTCCTACCCTTCCCAATGCCCTGCCTTCCAGCCCCGAATAGCTTTCCTCCCTCCTTGCTCCTCTCCATCCGGTCCTCCCACGCTCCTGGGCACGCTGTTGAGCCTGGCTCAGTAGAAGTTGTCCTGCAGGATGCTTCCTTCCCTTCCATTTAAGGACAGGAATTCCTCAGGGAGCTGGGGCGTGGACGGGATCCCTCCCTTCACCCCATTGTCAGGACTTCTCCCTATGCCTAATTATTGCCTGTCCCTGCAGGAAGCTCCTTGCCTGGCCGTCGGGCAGAGCCGTGGCGTCTCTCAGCCCTTTGTGGGAAGACTCATTCCCGGTTGGATGCCAGGCTTGGGGCCGGGAAGGGTGCCGGTACCCTTATC
Organism: Pyrgilauda ruficollis; assembly: GCF_017590135.1. Classification (NCBI taxonomy): domain Eukaryota; kingdom Metazoa; phylum Chordata; class Aves; order Passeriformes; family Passeridae; genus Pyrgilauda; species Pyrgilauda ruficollis. The sequence continues at coordinate 4,231,265 of NW_024528821.1, forward strand.
ATGGCTGGCGAGTGGGACTGACCCAAGCCAGCCCTGATATTGTCAGCAGGAGCCTGTGCTGGCTCCATGCACAGACTGGGATGGTGAGGGAAGAGGAGAATTTGTTTTCTGTGTCAAAACCTGTCTCTTACAGAGGGGGAGCAGCAGAGCTGAAGTGCAAAAATGGTGTCAGAGTGGGGTGGGCTGGGCTAGTGTGGCTTCTGCTTCAGCACGTGGTAACCTCTTACCTTCCTCTCTTCCAGGTTCATGACTGGGAAGGGGCTGGTCATCTACCCAGAGATTGGGGATAAACTGGACATTATCTGCCCCAAGGCGGAGCCGTCCAAGCCTTACGAGTACTACAAGCTGTACCTGGTGAGGAAGGAGCAGGCAGATGCCTGCAGCACTGTCATGGACCCCAACGTGCTGGTGACGTGCAACCGGCCCGAGCAGGAGATCCGCTTCACCATCAAGTTCCAGGAGTTCAGCCCCAACTACATGGGCCTGGAATTCAAGCGGCAGCAGGATTACTTCATCACATGTGAGTCGCCCTCCTCTTCCTCGCTGCCAGCCCTGGCTCGGGAGGGCTCGGGCGCCTGGAGAGTGTCACCAGGCGCTTGTGTGTGACTTGGCTGGTGCAGAGAGCTGACACGGACGGAAAATATGTCCCGCTGGATGGGAGCAGGGGGAGGAATGTGTCACTGGCCGAGTGGGTCACCAGTCCCTATCTGGCTGCTCTGCTGTGTCCCCTGCCCTGCTCATGGCTGGGAGCAGGAGCACATCCCCATCTGGGGTCAGCCCTGGAGCACTGTCATGCCTGGAGCCTATTTTTTGCTGCCATCTTTGCTGGAAGTGTCACGGCGTTTTCTTTTGGGGCTGGGGAGAAAGAGGAATGGTGATGCTTGTCCTTATTCCTGGGTGTTGCCTCCAAGAGCAGCCCCAGCACCGGGAAGTGCTGGTGGTGTCCAGTGTGTGATATGATCGAAGTGGCTGAAAAATTCTGTACACTGACTTGTTCTGTTTGTGTCTTGGTGCACCATGGCATTTTATGAAGGGGAGTGAGAGGAGGCTGGAATTTTCTTGGGGCCTGTGGTCTGTGCATGCAGGGGATTGCTGCACAGAAATATATCCCCTTTTGCCTGCTCTGGTGCGGATGAAGGGGGAGCTCAGCCATGTCTGGGCAGCACTGCCAGCTCTGTCTTTGTCCCCTCCCCTCCTCCTCAGCCTGGCTGTCTCTGCCTGGCTGGGTGCACTGCAAAGGGCACGGCGGCCACGGCTCAGCTCCCCTCGCTGCGTGCCGTGAGCTCTGCGGCGAGCGGCTGGCACAGGGGTCACTGCCTGTGTGGGAGCGAGCTGCCGGCCGTGGGAGCGGTGTGTTCCCGGCTGGAAGCAGGGTATTTTTAGCCTGGAATCTTTGGGAGGGGGCAGCAAGGCCATGGCGGGCAGTGGAGACAGGGAGGCTGTGCTGTAGCATGGTTCTGTGGTGAGAGTGTTGGTCTGGATGTCCCCAGCAAACCTGGCTGGGGTTGTTGGAATCTTGCTGCAGAATAATTTGGAATAAACCTGATGCAGAGGAAGCAGCCGGGCCTGGCTCTGGCAGGTCAGCCTTGAGCCCTCATCACTTCTGTCATGGCAAATTTTGCCGGGTGGTGACAGGGGCTCGTGGGGGGCTCTGTTCCCTGTGTGGCCGTGGAGATGCCAAAGTGGCTCCTGCATGGTCAGCCAGGGAAGTTCTCCTAACAGGAGGGGTGACAGCAGTGATGACCTGGCACCACAACCTGCAGAGCCAGCTCGGCTCGGTGCTGGCAGCGACTGTGGGCTCTGCAGGGCTGAGTCACTGTGGCAGGGCCAGGCTCTTCCAGAGCTGTCACTGTCACTGTCACTGTCGAGACATGGGGATGTCTGTTCTATGTCACTTGAGAGGCACCAGCTTTGAAGCCATTGTGGGCAGGATACCCTGGTTCCAGCCCAGATGCCCCAGATGGGCTAGGGATGCCAAAACCCCTGGCACAACTCCCATGTAGGCTCCCATCTCCCTTACCACAGCTGCACCAGCCTGGCTCTGGGATGGCAAAGTTCAGCCTTTGTGCCATCCTTCAGCTATTGGAAAGCTTGATTAAATACAAGCTTTGCCTGCAGTGGGCAAAAACTTGGAAGAGAAGCCAAAGTGCCGGGCTTGGGTCAGCCAAGCATCTTGAAGCACTTGGTCAGTGGCTCCTCTGTGTTTGGGGGTCAAGTTCAAGCACTGACATAGTCATCAAGCTAATGAGGGCTGAAATTGGGGTCCTCTGAGCTGCAGCCTGTGGGACTCTCAGGCTGCAAAGAGCCCTCAAAGACAAATAGGTTCCCCAAAATGAACTCAGGAGGTGAACAAAGCACCAGGAAGAAGAAATATGGGATCCCTCTTATGGTAACCATCAGGAAGGTGGAGGCAGAAGGATTTACCAGCCTCTGAATTACCCAAATTTTAAGGAGCTGTTTTGCATTTCACACGAAAACTGAAGTGAAAATCAACCTCCCGGAGCTTTGGGAGGTGCTTTCACAAGCGGCCGCCGGTGCATTGCCGACTCCAAACGCGGCTCCCGCGGGGCCCCCGCAGCTTTGAGCCGATGCCAGCTCCCCTCCAAGGCTGCCAGCACACCTGGGTCACTGCAGGTGACTGGCTCCGGCTCGCTGCGGATCCGACGGGACACGCAGCCGGGATTTTGCAAACGGTGTAGCCCAGGTTGGGAAATCCCGGCTGTGTGTCCCGTTGGATGTTGGGCTGAGCCTTTTAAACTTTTTTTTTAATATAAAATCCTATTTATCCTCTTGTTCCCAGTTTCAGGCTGTATAGGGATACAGTGAGCGGGGTGCTTGGACTATCCCTGTGGGGTGCCCCCTCTCTCCTCAGGGGGCCGGCAGTGCCCTCTGCCCCTGCCTTGGACCGTTTCTGACTTTAATTTCTCTTGACTCCTCCAAGCTTTGATGCGAAACCCCTCGGAGCTGGGAGCTGCCAGCTGAACTTTGGCCCCTGGGTGGGCTGAGGATGCTCCTGTGATCTGGCCATACCCTCTGCTGAGCAGCCCCAGGAGTTCTTTCTGCCAAGAAATAAAATAGCCAAAAAAACAAAGTCAAAAGTCTCCTGAGCAGACCACCCACATGTTGTCTTTTTTTTTCCCCCCCAATTTTTCTCCCCTCCCTTTCCCCAAGCTTTGCCTGGACACACAAAAGGGTTTTTTTCTCCCTTTTCATTTCTAAGCTGGGGAAGCAATGCTGGAGCCGAGGGGAGCAGGGCGTGTGCCACTCATCCCCCACCTTCCCCAGCAGCTGGAAAACCTCCTCACCGGAGCTGAGGGGCTTCCCAGGGTCCCTCCTATTCAGGACTACTCCTTGCCATTACTTTGGATATGCCAAGCCTTGTTTAGGGACACTTTTATCATGGAGGGACATGGCCCCAGCCCTCGGCTTAGCAATGAAAAGGCTTTTGAAAGCTGCTGTTCCCTGTCCCCGTCCTCTCTGGAGCCTCACGCTGACCCCCTCCACACCAGCTCCAGGCTTTCCTTAAAAGCATCTTTGCTCCTGGGGATGGATAAGGAAAGGTGATGCTTATTCCTGAGGCTTTCCATAATGAACAAGATGCAGCAGCATCTGCCTGCAGGTCTACGCTGGAGACAGAGTCTGGGGGGGCATGTGGGACTCCAGCAGGACATGGGCACCATCCCCAGGATGAAGTGCTGAGAGGGTGAAGGAGCTGGGAATTTAGTAATTGTGTGTTTTATGTCATGATGTGCTGTGGTGTCTTCCATCCCTGGTCCTCCTGCGTGTTTCCCTGCTTGCCTTTGGTGTCTGGGTGTGATTCCCTGTCCCCAGTGTCCTGTCCCCTCCTTTCAAAATACTTCCCACCAGAATAGCCTCCCCCCTGCCTGGTGCCTGCAATCCCGGGATGTCGTGGGCAGCTCCAGCCCCACCATGGCTTATCCAGCCCTGCAGGTTCAGCTCCCTCCACCTCCCCTCCTAATTCACTCCAGCTCCTAATTGCGTTTGCTGCTCCTCTTTGAACTTGCTCCAGTTTTACTATCTCTGGTAATGAGGTGCCTGGATAGAGATCCATTAATCCCGGTGTCCTGGCAGCAGGGTGACGTGAGGAGGAGCTCCTGGAGTGGCTCCCTGCTATCCCAGAGCTCTGGATGAGAGAATCAAAGAAAGTTTGGGTTAGAAGGAACTGTTAAATGTCACCTAGTCCATTCCTGGAATGTCCCATCCCTGGAAGTGTTCAAGGCCAGGTTGGATAGGTCTTACAGCAACCTGGTTTAGTGGAAGGTGTCTTTGCTCATGGCAGGGGATGAACTGGTTGGACTTCCATAGTTCCCAGTTTCTTCTCTGGATTTTGGAGCTGGTGGTGGTCCTGGAAGCCCCTTCTGTGTTCAGTGGGGTGTGGAGACCTCAGCCTCGGGGTGCACTCCCAGCAGCTGTTCAGATGTGGTGGTGCTGGTGCTGAGGTGTTCTTCCAGGTGTTCTACCTCAGTGTCCAACCTGTCCCATGAGCCTCTTTAAAGCACAGAGTCCTTGTTTGATGACAATGCTGAAGGAAAAGCAAGGTCCTAGTAGATGTTTCCTCATAAATCCGACGCATTTGCTGTTTATTGTGAGTCCTTAAGCCCTTCAATCCATTTTTGATGTAATAATGTCCGTAATCCAATCCAACACTTCTTGGCAGCAGGATGCAGTGAGAGCGGATCTATTACCCTGAGTGTTGTGTTAAAGCCCTTGTCTTGCATTTCTGTTTTTAGATGCAATTAGTCTTAACCTGGCAAGAGTTATTTGTTGTAAACCATCGCTGCTGCTGCGATGTGGCTTCGTCCCCGGGCCACGCTCCGTCAGCGTTTTCCTGCAGCTCAGCATGAGGAAGGGGGTCACCTATACCCTGCCAGCTGCCAGGATCATCCTTCCTCCTCAGGAGCTTTTCTGGGACACGTTGCCATACTCGCTTTTCTGGCTGTGCTCCTCTAGCTTCCGTTGGTTTGGGAAGCCTTCAGCCTGTGCCAGTGCATGTGTGCGGAGCTGCTCGCACTCCTTCCTGCATTCCTTGGGATTTGATAATTCCCTCCCTGGTTCCTTGGGCTGGGGGCTGTGCCAGGGGGGGCTTTGTCAGCCTGCCAGCTCTTTGCTGATGCCATTTGAATGTGGCCACTTTCATGTACTCCTCATGCTCCTTCCCACAGCTTGTTTGGTGGAGGGGAGTTGAAAGCCCAAGGGCCGTTTGATGCCATGATGGGAGCTGTGAACTTCTGCTGATAAAACTCCAATTAAGCGGCTTCCTCATTCTTCACCCAAAGGGGCCTGGCTTGCGACACACCCGGGCCAAGCAGAGCCAGCCTGGTGGCATCCATCTGGTTTTGGGGCTTTGCTGCTCCATTCCCATCGCCATCCCGCTGGGAGCCGCTGGCAGGGATGGTGATGCCGCGTGGGAGCCGCTGGCCGGACACAAACGGCTCTAACGGTGTCCTGCTCCCGACTTCAAAGCCCGGGCCCTGGCCATGTCAAACCCAAATAATGGCCCTTAGACAACATGCGGTTCCTTGTCTTGCAGGCTTGTCTGAAGAGCGTGACCACAGTAAATGTGATTTTGTTGAGCCCTGTCCCTTAAGCCTCTGCCTCTTTTCTCTTCTCCTCCTCCCTCCTGATCTTTTCGGCTCAGCGCTGTCCCCGGACAGCCCCTGGCAGCTGATCTCATGGCTCAGCCTTTCATGGCCCTAATAGGGATGAAAAGCCCCCTCAGAAAGGGCCGGTGTCCCGGGCCCGGCCGGGAGGTAAATACCCCGTGCTTTGATCTGCTCTGGGGCCAGGGGGGCCCTGCCTGCCACAAACCCCCGCCCAGGGGTCCCTGCCTGCCATAACCACCCACCCAGGGGTCCCCATGCCCGCTCATCTCCCTGGCTGCTGGGCAGCCCAGCTCTGCCTACAGCCCTGGCACAGCACAGGGCTCTGGAGCTGGGCACTGGGTGCTGTCTGCCTGGGAAATTGGGCTGGCTGCATCCCAGGATGCTCTTCCCCAGGAGAAATGATTTGCAGGAGCATCTCTAGCATTGTCACGACCCCTTTAACATTGTCACGACCCATTAGGAGAAAACAAAACATGTTTAACTCCTCAGTGCTCCTGAACACTTGAGGTGACAGTAGAGATGGCAGGGGTGATGGCAGTGAAGAGATGACATCTCCCCCTGCATCACCTGCCTGATCCTGCTCTTCTGCTCTGCCCTCCTGTTCCTGGGACACTGGGAATCTGCTTGTCCCCCCCAAAAAGGGTCTCTTGGCAGCTGTGGTGGGAGGCTCACACCAGAGCAGGTTTTTTGGTGCATCCCATTTTCTCTTTCCTCATCCTGGCTCTTCCAGCCCCTGCTCCTCTTGCCATGTCTGCAACAAATCCCAGGGCATCTCCTGGAGCTGCAGCTGCATGGATTGTGGTGGACCTGGCTCTTCAGTGGTGGTCACCACTGGTCAGTGTTCCTCTGGGACACTGAAAATGATTAAACTTGGATGCTTTTGGATTAAATGTTGAGTAGGAGACTCTTAAGGCAGAAAGAATTTCCAGCTTGATGAGGAATTGAAACAAATCCTGGCATGCTGGTGTGGCTGGGAACTGTGCATGGATAAGTGCAGACAGTTACTTCCTTGGCATATTTTTTAAAATGACCATAACATCAAGATGCTCTCCCTGGGCTTTTCTCCTGGGGTCCCTATTGCAATCCACTGCTCCTGTGGTGCTGGGAAGAGGCTTGTTGGCATCACTGCAGCTCCAGACTGGTGTGGAGGGGTCTGTAATGGTAGGTGCTGGGATGTGGTGGTGGATGCTGGTGATGGTGGGTGCTGTCTGTCAGACCAAGAGCTCACTGGGCACTCCAGGAAGCACCATCACACTTGGATCCTGAGACGTGCAGGGTGCAGAGAGTCTGACATTAATGAATTGTGACATGCCACCCTTTTCCATCCTTAATTTCTAAGGATCTGTGTCTATCTACCCTTCAGCCAGGCCAGCCTGGGTGGCGTGTGGCACCTTCAGCAGGTCACCTTTCCAGGGAGGATTGGAGTCATCCTCCATTCGAAGTCTCTTTGCCCTGGAATTGATGTTTTTGCTGCTGCTGTGTAATTCCTGAGCTCTTTGATCTCACCTGGCAGTGTGGAGTGGGAGTTACGCACCTCATGGAGAGGGGGCTGCAGGAGCAGTGGAATCTGGGGGTGGCTGCAGTGGGATCAGCTCTGATTTGGGGGTAGAGAGTCCCCTTCCTCCATCCATTACTCAGCAAGGAGGAAAATCCTTGCCTGGAGAGTCAGGGGTTTATTGGAAATTTCCAAACCCTGTAACTCAGCGTGTTGCTGGATACTATTTGGTCCATGCACTGGTGTCTGCATGGAGCAGACCAGTTCCTGAGGTCCTGTCATGCAATCCCCAAGAGCAATGGATCATCTCCTGCTCCAGTTGTTGTGGGGTGCAGCACTGGAAGCCACAGGTGATCCTACTGTGAGCCAGCCTATGGTAGGTGCATGGTCATGGTGGGAGCAGTGCCTGGACTGGCTCCTCTTGCAGGCAGGGGATTATTTGCAGTTCTGGGCCAGGAGTTTCACCAATGTCACCTCCCCAGTCCCAGAAGTTCCTGGTGGTTATGCAAAGCTTGCCTGTAATTGCAGTGGGGTTTCCTTCTGGCTGTCCCATAGCACCAGGGCTGTCCCTCCCCACTACCTGGCACCTCCTTGGCTCCGTGAGCTCTACCTGGAGCTTCCGGAAGATCTGCACATGAATCTATCCCTCTGTCAGCCTCTCTGTCTCTGGTCACCTGAAGTTTTCTCTGAGCCCCTGGGAGTGCGGATGGAAGCCGAGCTCAGGTGGGCTTACAGCTGGGGGATGGCACTGTCTGTCTCCATCCCTTTCCCAAAAGATTTCTCAGTCAGCTCCCAGAGGTTTTGCTGCCTAACAGGAGAGATTTACACCCTGTTAAAAGGCAGTAAGTGGTTTCCTCCCCTCCTGCTCCCAGCAGGGCTTACAAATGACTCTGGCAGAGCATGAGGTGGGGAATTATGTGGCACTTTCCTCCTGACCTGTCTCCAGTTGCTTGGGGGCGACCACAGAGACTGCACAAATCACCTTCCTCTCCCAATGATGTGCTCTTTCTTTGGAAGGGATGGACAGAACTGAAGACAAAGGGTTTATTTAGGGATGTGGTCCTCCTGTGCTGGGCAGAAAGCAGGATGGACACTGGGAGTTTCCGCAGCTCATCCACACAGACAGTGTTGATGATAAAGGACTCGAGTGAGTCACCAAGCTGTGGTCCTGCAGCCAAGATGTGCTTTCCAGCCTGGATGAGGTTCCCTGCAATCCAGCAGTGACTCTTAATTATGACACTAATTAGAGCTGGTTATAATTTTCCACCAGAAAGCTGTTTTAATGGGAAATTAGCTTTTCACTTAAGCATTACTTGGGTAAAGTGTCTTTTTCCAGTGGATACTTCAGTGTTTGCCTGCTCTCCTTTTGCCCCAGGAAATAATGGAAGAGAATGGAACTGTAGGTGGTGAGGATGAGTGTGGTGGGTGGTGTCCTCCCTTCTTCCAGCTCTAACTGTGTTTGTCCCTCTGCTCTCTATAAGGCTAATTTAACCCTTTAATTTGATTTTGGGAGTGCTGACCCTGGCCAGGGAAAGCCAAACCCCATCACAGACAAACCCCATGTGATGGTTTTCATTCCTATTTCCAGCAGTGCATTGGAACTGGGGATTTTCCCACTGTGTTTGCTGGAGCAGGGAGTGTGGGGTGGGATGGTCACATTCCCAGCTGCTGCAGCCACAGGCTCCTCACCTGCCCTGTACAGCTGTGGGGAGGGACACAGCAATCCCAGCTGGCTTCATGGCATGGGCCTGGGCCTGGCAGTGCCCTGATGCCAGGGAGGAGAGCTCCACAGCTGCCCGTGGAGCAGCCCCATGGCCCTTCTCTCTCCACGCCGGACTGTGTGGCTGGAGCAGCTCTGGAGCAGCTCTGGAGCTGGCAGGAGTGGCTGTGAAACCCAAGCCTTGCACCTCCTGCGCTGTGCGGGGACGGGACAGGGCCGGGCTGGCTCACACAGCCATTTCAGGGGCTGCAGGGCCCCTTCCCGGCGCAGCTGCCTCAGCAAGGCTGGGAGAAGGCTGGGAGAGGGCTGGAAGGCGGCTGCCGGCCCCGCTGGCAGTGTGACAGCATGGGGTGTGCTCCCTCCGCACAGCCCCTGCCCTGGCGCTGGCAGCAGCTCCAGCCAGTGTGCTGGAGCTCAGGAGAGGGGCTGGGGGATGTGTGCAGGGTGGGGGACTCTGTCCCCACAGTGGGGCTGGCTAGGAAGTGACACTGATATTAATATTAATAGTACCAATAACGGGATGCTCTGAGCCGGGGCTGCGTGGCCCTGATGCCTGGGAGGAGCAGGAGGAGGAGGAGCAGGGGCTGTAACCAAGCCGTGCTCCCCGGAGGCCCCAGGGAGTTGGTGTGCAGTGGAGCAGGCGGCTGCCTCTGCTCTGTGACCTGGAAGTGGCTCCGTGTCCCCTGGGGTGGCAGCCCTGCTTGGGATGGGGAGGAAGGAGCTTAGTGCCCGTGGTGGGTTGTGCCCCAGTGCAGCACTTCTGTGTCGATACCACGGTGCTGTAAAACAGCTTGAAAGATCTGGAGAGGGGAGGTGGCAGGAGCTGAGATTGTATTTGAATTGTGGTCTGCTTGTGGATTCCTGCAGGGATCTCTGGCAGTGTCCGAGCACATCAGAGATGTGGGAGGCACATCTCCAGGGTGACCTGTAGGGGCTCCACCTGTGCCAGGAGGGGCTTTCAGCCCAGGGCTGTCCAGGCTGGGCTGAGGCTGCTCTGCAAGCTGCCCCTTGCCCCCGTGGTTCTGGCAGGATCGGGGTCAGGCTGTGGGGCACTGGTGGGATGTTGCTGCCTCTCCTGAAGTGATGGAAACACGAATCTTGTGCAGGTCTGGGGGCGAGGGGGGTGCTGGGGATGGCGGCCGGGCTGCGGCCACACCGTGCCTGGCTGGGGCTGGAGCAGGGCTGAGCTGCACAGATGGAAGAGTGATTAAGAGCAATAAAAGGAAGGAGACTTGGATTCGCTACAGTCTCAGCACATTAATTGTGCTTTGGGGCCCAAATCATAACGCAGCCCTGCTAGAGGGAATCCAGCAGAGAAACCAAACATCTCACTCTGGCCAAGGCTGACCATTTAAGAGACCCTTGCCTTCATCTCTTGCCAGGTATTACTTCCAGCGTCTCCCATCTGCCAAAACCCGAGTTCTCCTTTGAAATATTTTTAAGGGAGGGAGAAAAGCTCTGGTGACACCGAGTGCTGGCGCTGGGGAGGCAGCAGGGACAGCACATGGCATTGCTGGCTTGGAGATGGAACCAAGGGGTTGTTGGGGATCTCAGCCATCTGTCCCAGCTCCATGGTGTGTGTCACTGGGCTGGATGGGCGTGTGGGATTCCAGGAGTGGAGGTCCTGCCTGGCTTCCATGGTGGCTGAGCATCTCCTCTAAATTGACAAGCAATTACATGGTTAATGGTATCACTGTTAAATCCTCATCACTCAGCAGCCCAGGGCTTAATGCTCCATTAGGGCAGAGGCATCTGATGGCTCTCTGGGCTGGGAGCAGCCTTTGGAAGTCAGCCTTTGGAAGTCACTGGCCAGAGGTTATTTTTGCTCTCTCAGTCCTACAGCCAACCTGTGAATCCATCCAAAATGGAATAAGGCAGGAAAATGCTCCTGTGTGCTCGGTGTTGCTGTGTCTGGCTGGATTGAGCCTTGCTGGTGTGGCATGGGGAGGTGACAGTGTTGTTGTTTGAGACCTGCCATTTCCTATTCCATGGGTATTCCCAGCTCCCTGCCTGGCTTCCTTCATTGTGTCACAGCTCTGCCTCCTGCTCCTGCCCTGCAGCTGCCTCTCTGCAGCTCGGGGCTCTCCCAGCTTCCCTGCAGCCATGCCTGTGGATTTAACATTTTCCTCTGTGGGTTGCTGACTCTGGATTCCATCGACAGCTCAGCATTGGTGGTGTCACCACAGCTCACCCTAACCGTGGCAGTGAGTGGCACAGGCACCTGAGGAATCCATCAGATGCCACCAGGATCCCAGTCTGGATCCATTGGAGCTGGGCTGAGCTGAGCCTGGAGCCTTCTGCTGGAGCTTTTTCCGCTGGGAAGCAGGAAACAGAGCGGGAGGAGCAGCTCTTCATTGCCGAGCTTCACAGGGAATTGCACTGGAGGAGCCTTTCCCAATGGATCAGGGACCTGCTGCTCTCACATCTCCCTGCCCTACATGTTCACATCAAATTCTCTGGACTGTGCACCATTTGGATGGATATGGGGATTTAAGATTTTGACTTTTGGAAGCCCAACCAGCTGCATGGAGCATCCAGCTTCTCTCCGGCCTGTTGTGGATTTACACGGAATGTGGAAGCTCATGTCCTTTTTTCCAGAGGCCATTCCAAGACCATCACTGTGGGTTTTACAAATGTTTTTCCCTTTTTTTGTTCCCTCAAGTAACTGCTTCATTTTTCCACATGGTTCCCTCTCAAAGCTACTTTCTCCCTCACAATTTCAGTGGCTAGAACAAGAAGAAACTTTGTGTCCAAGTGTGGGGTGGGAAGAAGGATGCTCAGCTGTATCCCTTTGTCCATCCCTGTGGCTCCAGCTGCGCCCTCTGTCCTCTTTGGACCTGTATTATTTTTTGTTGTATGTGGATGGAATGTCTTCATAATTATTTGGAGGAACTGCTGCCTTTGTGGGGTCTTCTGGTTTCCCCCACTTGAACCACGCTTGCTTGTTACCACATTTTGTTATAATTAGTTAATTATTTATAAATCAGGCTTCGTGAGGCCTCACAGGGACTGGTTTTTACAGACTGCCACCTTCTCCCTGGATGGATGAGTCTCTTCGAGATGCAACAACCCATGGCATGGAGCTGGGAAGCTGGGAAACTATTCAAGGAGCTGTTTCAGGGCTGTGAGCTGGGATGTACCTGCTGATTTCACCCCCAGACCGGCGCCTCCAGCCTGGGAGAACTGGGCTGCCGAGCTTTCTGCTGGAGTTCCCTCCCGGTGTGTTTTTATGGGGAGGCTGAGCTCAGGTCCATCCTGTTTGGATTCCAGAGAACTCGTGCAGGCTGTCGGGGGCGTTTCTCCACATTCCCAGGCATTTGCGTGGGGCTTGGTGCTGACAGTGCTGCTGTTGGAAGGGCTGCCAGCAGATCCCAGCTGGATGCTCCATCCCAGCTGGATGCTCCATCCCAGCTGGATGCACAGCTCCATCCCAGGAGCCGCTGGCAGGGGGGACCCTGCTGCAGGAGAGGTGATAACTCAGCAAATGGCCCAAGGACTTTCTGATTAGGAAAACATTTGTTGAGGTTTCAGGCAAGAGCCTTGATTGCACAGAGGTGTTTGGAAGGAGCTGATGGACTCGGAGCCTGCTTCCTGGAGGGATCTGGGTGTGCTTTCCAGTTTATCCCAGCGTGGAGGCTCATGGAGGCACCCAGCCTCCTGCTGTGGGAAGGGGAATGTGGAAACACATTGCTCTGTACTCCAGCTTCTTCCTGTCCCCTCACCAACACTCAGCAGGGTCCAGTGGATTCATCCCAAATTTCTGTCAGTCACCTGCCCTCCCAGACCTGCTTTTTGGATGGAGGCAGGAATTGGGCTGCACTGGGAATGTGAAACGCCAGGCCTGAGCTTTGGCCTTGAGGCTCTGGGAGGTGTTAGCTGCACTATGCTGGCCAAGTCCTGCCTTGTGTCTGGAAAATTATCCCTGGACTCCATGATTCTCCATTGCATTTCCTTCCCCAAGCTGTTGCTGGTTTCCCTGCTTCCCTGGATGAATTGATCCCTGTGGTTAGATTTGGTGGAGCACTGGGATGCTTTGTGTTTGCCGTGAGAGAGGGAGGTGATGGGTGGGAACTGTCCTGATCCCTGGGCAGATCCATCTCCATGCCAGGGACAGTGGCCACTGTGGGGGTCTGGTGGGGTCAGAAACCAGTTTTTTTAGTCTATGTAGCAGAATCTGCCATTTAGGTGCTTAATCCTGAAATCTTTGTGATTGGGTTTATTTCTCTTGTGTCCCCCCTGCCCTGAGCCCTGCAGAGGGCTGGAGGAGGGGGGAATCTTCCCTGTGCTCCCATGGGACACAAGGGCTGAAAACTCCGTGCCAGCTCCAGCAAAAAGTTAATGTGAATTTAAGTGACTTCTGCCCTGCAATTAGAGCCCCTGGAGTCCACTGGGGCTCTGAGTTTACATTCTTCACCGAGGCACAGGGTGTAATTAGAGATGTATAATTTAAACTGTGCATATGCAAGTGTTCCCATTCTGCACCAGGAGCAAAGGAAATTATCCAGGAATTAAAGGGGGAGGAGGGTGCAGGCATGGAGAATGGCTCACTTGTGTGGATGTGGCAGTGAGAGGAAGCTGCAGGGATCATGTCCTCACTGCTGCAGGCAGATTTGGAATGGGCAGGAGCTGGGAATTTGGAGGGCTCCAGACTGGAGTGTGAGGATGTGGCTGTAATGGGGGGTCAGGAGTGAATCCCTGGGGTAGGAGGTGCCAGGGGATAGCTGGGACCTCCTTGGTAGTGCCAGGGGACAGTGTGGACCTGCACAGTAGTGCCAGAGAACAGCAGAGAGCTGCCCAGCAGTGCCCTTCCAGCTCCTAGGAACCTGTCTAACATTCCCTCTCTTTTTTTGCAGCCACTTCCAACGGCACGCTGGATGGTCTGGAGAACCGGGAAGGAGGGGTCTGCCAGACACGCTCCATGAAGATTGTCATGAAAGTGGGGCAGGGTGAGTCCTCCTGTTCCCTGGGGTCTTGCTGCTCCCTGAACCAGGGTCCCTGCTCCTCTGGGGGATGTGGGAGTTCAAGATTCCAGGGAAACTGAGGCCAGGCCAGCTGCTCCTGGGAGCACTCCTGGGTTAGTTCAACAGAATTCCATTTTTGGGATCTTTCTTCCTGCCTTTTTTCTCCTGCCAACATGGCGCATGTGCAGAGCACTGGCATTGAAAGGGAGCGATTGTTCCCAGTTACCTCATGGGCCGCATCCCAGTGGGAAGTGAGCTCTACACAGGACCCATGAGCCCTGCAAGTGTCTCGGGAGGGCTGGCACAGGCAGTGCTCCTGTGACTTCCTTGGTGTCCAGTGGGGGATTGTAGCTGGCCAGGCATCAGGAATTGGGCTTGGTGTATCTCAGCTCTGGAGGCCACCAAGCGCTGAGGACTCTGGTGGCAGTGGGACATCAGGGATATCACTAACATACTCTTCTCCTGGAGTTCCTGCTCCCCACCACCTCCATCCCAAGCTGCTTCCCAGCCCCAGCGATGCCCCGGTCTCATTTCGGCTCCATCTCGGATGCGCAGCTCCTGATTCTGCTTCTCATTATTGTGTTTGCACGTTGGGGCCAATATTTATAATAAACAGGCAAAGCTCTGCTGCAGCCTTGGCCTCCTGCCTGCCCTTCCCTTCCTTTCCTCCTGTTGCCCGAGCAAGAAACCTGTCCCAGCCCACGCACGGGAGCTCTGAAAACAGCAAACCAGGGAATTAGGGTGGGGACCTGCTTCCCACAAGCCCTGGAGCAGCTCAGCCTTGCTCTGTTGCTCTCGGCGTCTCCCAGTGCTCCTGTGCCCCATGGGAGTGCCTGACAACTGGGGGCACTTCTTTAGGGGGGGAACAAGCAGCTGCCTTCCAGGTTGGACCAAGGCTTCTCATCCATCCCTGCCCTCCCCTTTCCCAGATCCCAACGCAGTAATCCCAGAGCAGCTGACGACGAGTCGCCCGAGCAAGGAGTCGGATGACACCCTGAAGGTCGTCACGCAGAGCCCGCGCAGCAAGGTCCCGGCGGTGGAGGAGCCTGGCAAACCAGGTGGGTATTCCAGGGATCCCCAGGAGAGAGATGGGGCTCTGCCTGTCCTGGGGCCAGTGAAGGACCTCCAAGTTAAGCTTGTTGCGCAGATCCCAGGGATACCAGACTCTCCGGATCCGGGCTCTGGATGGGCTTGCCTTAAGTGCTGTGTTCGTCTCTGCTGTCCTGCTGCTGTCCCAAGCCCAGGCTGCAGAGCAGCTCGGATTTGTTTCTCCAGCTCCTGGCAGAGCTTGGCAGAGAAGTGCTGTTTCAGCACTCTTCCTCCTCCTCCTCCTCTCATGTGTTCCTCACAGCACATCTGAGAGGGCTTGGAGGAGGTGAGGTCCTTGAGTGTGAGAGCCCTTTGAAGGTGGTTTCCTGAGTTCCTGACCCCTCTGAGAGCAAAGTGGAATCAGATGAAGCTGGGAAGTTTTTCTTTTCTTCCTGTCTGGATCAGCCTCTGAGCACTGCCCTTGCAGGGTCTGCGGCTGCCCCAGCCCAGGGGTCAGTAATTGGAGACGAGGGGGCTCTGGGTGTCAGGGCCCACGTTCACCAGGGTATCCTGGTCTGCTGTGAACAGCGATGGCTCCCCAGGTCTGGAATAGTGTCACCTGGGCACGATCAACACTCTGCTCCATAGCCTGGGAGATGGGAAGGGGAGCAGTGGTGCAGGATGGGGAACAGGCCAGGTGGTGCCCTCTCTGTGGATGCTTGGGGCTCCTGCCAGTCCTGCCCAGTCCTTCCCAGGGATGTGTGGGTTTGACTAGGGTGGGAAGGTGAGCAGCAAGTGCCATCCCCTTGGAGGTGAGGGGCTCCCCTCCTTGGGAGTACGGCAGGAGAATGTTATGCTGAGTTTGGGGGGCAGAGAGGGGCTCCAATGAGCAACTCACCCTCCTGCTCCACAGGTGTGATCCATGCATGGACAGAGCACAGATGTGGCAGCCTCTCTGACCCATCTCCCCTTGCCTTGCAGGCTCCGTCAACCAGGACGGCCAGGAGACCCAAGGTCCCAGCGATGGCTTCCTGAGCTCCAAGGTGGCCGTGTTCGCGGCCATCGGCGCCGGCTGCGTCATCTTCATCCTCATCATCATCTTCCTTGTTGTGCTCCTGATCAAGATCCGCAAGCGGCACCGGAAGCACACACAGCAGCGAGCCGCAGCCTTGTCCCTTAGCACCTTGGCCAGCCCCAAATGCAGCGGGAACGCGGGCTCAGAGCCCAGCGACATCATCATCCCCTTACGGACTACAGAGAACAACTACTGCCCGCACTACGAGAAGGTGAGCGGGGACTACGGGCACCCCGTCTACATCGTGCAGGAGATGCCCCCGCAGAGCCCAGCCAACATTTACTACAAGGTGTGAGGAGCAGCCTGGGAACGGCCGATGCAGCAGCGCGGGAGCGCCGGGCGCGGGGCTGGCGCCGCAGGGAGGAAGCGAAACGTCCCCCGGCACGGCGCGGGCAGCGCCGGGAGCGGCGCCGGGGAGCGGAGGGCTCAACGCTCACGTGCTGATTCTCCCCTTTGTATTTAGTTTTGTAGTTCTCAGCTTTTGTAATCCCGAGACTCTGAGGGTGAGCCTTCAGCCTCCTCCTCTTCTTCTCCAGACTGTGGCCGGCCGTGGGGGGCGGGCGCAGTGCCTTTCTGTGCTCGGGACACCGCTGGCAAACCCGGAGACTCCACCTCCCCTTTGTGGTTTGGGATTTCCCCGCGTCACCCCTCCGGCCCTGTGGGAAGTGCCCGCCAGCGCCGCAGGGTCCCGGAGCCTGGAGCGACGCCGGGGCCTCGGTCCCAGGAGCAGCGAGCGCACAGGGGGATGAGGAGGAGGAGGAGGATGCTTTGCCATGGTGCCAAGATGCAGACAACTGTGCAGGGAGGAAGCTGGCAAACCCGATTTACTACTACTACTATTATTATTATTATTATAATTATTTTAATTTTTTTGTAACATTTTTATTTTTGTGAATTCCGGGTGGGACTCTGGCCCGCCACCTCTGGGCACAGCCATCACCTCCTTCCAGCACATCATCCTGCCGGCCACGGGGCAGATCCCGCTCCCCCCACTGCCCCTGGAAACTTTTGTGTTCGTAGCTGTTGACTCTTGTTTTAGTCTCTTTATAAAAAGAAAGAAAGAAAAAAAATTTCTATCTCCACCCTGTCTCAAGCGTTCAGTGCACGAGGGGCTGGACACTGCTCCTGCCCCACGCAGAGCAGCCGTGGCCTGGCAGCTCTTCCCAACCCCTCTGGAGCATCCCACTGTGGAAAAAAGTCTTTGGCTTTCCATTGGGCTGTGGCTGAGCCTGCTGGAAGCAAAGTAGGGGTGGCAGGGGTAAGCTGCAGCCCCCTCCCAGGCTGGGCATACTGCAGGTGATTGTCCTTGGAAAGGAAAACTGGAAAACAAAGGTTCCCAACTTCCAGCTTGCGCCAGGAGTGTAAGGAGGAGGCTGATGCTCGGGATTGGAAGCCCCCAAGAGGCTGGAGCAGCAGGCTTGGCTTGGTTGGGAGCTGAGCCAAAGGCTTTTCCACCCTCCTGGTTTACCTGAAGGATCCAGTTCCCCTCGGTGGGACCTGCTTTGGGGACCAGCCCCACTGTGCCTGTTCCCTGCCCTGCTCCTGGTGCAGGAGCATTCCCTGTCCTGCCACCTCCCGGGGGTCCCACAGCCCGGGCTCCCCTGCCCTTGCCTTGCCCATCTCCCGCCCAAAACTGGGAGGGGTTGAGCCTGTCTGGTGGGATCATTCCCAGCTTCCTCTTCCCGGGAGGAGCCAGTGATGCCAGTGAGCCCGGCAGGGCTGGCAGTGCCCTGTCACTGCCTGTCCTCGGGCTGTCCCCCCTTCCTCACGTTCTTTTCCTTCCAGCAGTAGCTGCTTTTGCTCAGGGAGCAGGAGTGGGGCCGGCGGGGCTGTTCCCGCCTGGGCTGTTCCCGCCTGTCCCCAGGGCCCCGAATCCCGCCTTAGGAAGTGCCCAAAGAGCGAGGGAGCTGCTCTGCTAAAGTGCCTTGACAAGGAGCGGGCGGGGGCGGGGGCAGAGCAGGGACGGGGCCCGTGGCCTGGGAGGATCTGGTGACTTGGAGGGATCTGGTGGCCCGACGGCTGCGCTGGGGTTTGGCCCAGAGCGGGATGGGAGCATCCTGTGGTGTCACGTTGTTGGGTTTAGGGCAGGAATTTGGGCCTGAGCGGAGCGAGGTGTCCCAGCTCCCCTCCTGCCCTTGGCATCCTGAGGTGGTTCTGCTTCCAGGGCCCCAAACCGGCTGCTTCCCTCGGGAGAGATGCACCCCGGTGGGTGCTCCCCACTATTCCCCATCCCAGCACTGCTTCCCCCGTGTAGCACCTTCCATCCCTCTCTCCTCTGTGGGATCCACTGCCCATCCTGGCCTGGGAGCCGCCCCCACCAGGACCCCCATTCCCCGATGGGGAAATCCCAGAGAATTGTGTCTTAAAAAAATCCCCTTTCCCTCTTCCCTCTGCCAAACCTTAGCCTCTGTTTCCCGAAGTGGGAAGAGCCCTGGCTGGGTGGTGGTGGCAGTGGTGATGGTGACAGTGACAGTGGAATCTGTTAGGAATAGTGACTGGAGTGGAGGGGGAAGTGAGGGGACAATGTAGTTTTGGTTTGGTTTTGGTGGAGAAGGGACAGAGTCTGGCCACAGATTGTACCAAAAGTGATCTGACAGTGCTGGTGGCTTCTCATGGTGGCTGTCCCCAGCTGAGGTCTCCATCAGTCCCACTCCTGCTGCTGGGAACAGCTGCAAAACATTGTAAATATGTGAAGAAAGGGTGAAATCAGAACTCTTGGTTTTTGCTGAGCACCTCGGGCTGCTGGGTCCTGGATCAGAGTGTGTCCCTCGGGTTCTTTTCTTGGAAAGCATTGAAATTTGGTTGATTTTTTCCTTTTTAATTTTTTTTTTATTTTTTTGTTTCCTCCCCCCCTTCCTTTTGTTTGTGTAAATACTAGTCTTTTTTGGAAGAAATAATGTAAAGATGTTTTGTATAAACTCCGAATTATTTTCTGGTTGCTTTTTCTTAGAAAAACAAATGAGAACTTAAAAAAAAAAGATGAAAAAAAAAGAAATTTTAACCACAAGAACGGGTGTAAAACATTGTCATAGAGCTCAGCCTGGAGCCTGTGGGCTGTGCTGGAGTGTGGGAACTGCCGGGATCGGGACTGGGGACCTGCCCTCGATATAATGCAGGATCAGATGGGCTCCAAGCAGAGAGTGAGGCAGGAATCTGGGATTCTATTCCATTCCAGAATCTGTGGCTCATTCCCATTGAGTCTCAGAGCTCTGAGCCCTGTCCTGGCCATGGGCAGAGACGTGGTGATCTAAAGGGACATCAAATTTATCTGCTTTCTTATCTTTAACCAAAAAATCCCTGACTTGGGGATACAGAACTCAATGCAACATCCTGAGATCCTGCTCTGCTTTTCCGGGCCTGTGGAGCTGCTCCTGGTGCAGATCCCTTTCCCAACTCTCCCGTTTTGTGTTTGCCTATTTTGGTTGCCAACTGCCAGCTCACCATGGCCCCATCTCTTCTTGGTGCCAGGGCTGGGCTGGCTTCTCCTCAGCCATGCCCACCTCAGTGCAGGGTCCCTGCCCAGGGGTGGTGGCCACGCCTGGAGCCATCTCTGGTGTCACGTGGCACTTGTCGTGGGCAGCTGGAAGGCATCAGGGAGCCCCCAGTTCTCCCAGTTGCTCCCAGGAGCTGGGCTGTGAACCTGCATTATATTGACAGAGGCTTTCTGGGAGGTTCCAGAGGTGCTGGAGCAGGGATGGACATCCCTCTCTCCATCCCGGCAGCGCCGCGCCCCGGCACGTCCTTACCGCGCTCCCACATTTCAGAGCTGTGCCACCTCCACATCCCACAGCGTCACATCCGCACCGTCCCTGTCCCGAGGGGCCTGGCCCTGCCATCAACCAGCCGGGGCTGCCGCTGCCCCACCCCTGTGCCTCTGCCAGAGCAGCCAGGCTGCCGGATTTTCCCTGTCCACCCTCCACTGCCCTTAGCCAAGGGTGGATACGGAGCTGGAGCCTGGATGCGGTCCTGGTGCGGGGCACTCGGGATGGGGCTTGGGCCGAGCAGGAGTGGTTGGGCACCGTGCGGGGAACCGGGCACAGAGGGAACCAGACCCCTCTGTGCTGGCACCTCCTCGGCTGCAGAGCGCATCCTGGCTCCAGCCTTGGCATCCCCATGCTGGTTGATCCTCCTCGGCTCCCGGTGGGGCTCCGGCGGTGCCGGGATCCCCTCGGCCGCGCTCCCGGCGCCGCAGATTTTCTTTCTTCGTGTCATGTTCCTGGTTTTGATTCCTTTCGCCTTCTCCCAGCTCTCCCGCCCAGTAGCATATCATTGGCATCGGTAACAGCTCTGTGGCAGCTGAACTCCATGGAGCCGTGATGGAACCTGATATATTGTTAAATAAAAGGGTTTTTTTCCTATGGAATCCTGGCTGTCTCCCGTGTGCTTTATTCCTGCCCTGGGTTTGAAACTGCAGCCTGAGCTGAAGAGATCTGGAAAGAGTTGGCTGGGGCAGATCCTCACTGGCTGGTCCTGGAAGGACCTGGTGGGTTTGGTTTGGTCAGGAGAAATTTGGAGATTGTTGTTCAATATTTACAGCATGGATTCAGGATTGGATGAACTCAGGGTTGGATATGGATGGATATGGTTGGGCACTCCATAGATACGGTTGGACCTTGTGATCTTAAAGGTCTTTTCCACTCCAAATGATTTTCTGTTTCCATGGTTCTGTGCCTGCAGCTGGAGGCTCCTGGAGACCACTGGATTCCCCTCATGTTTGAAGGGCTGCTCCTGTGTTCTGGAGCTGGCAGAGCCTGGAAGCTGCTGGTGGCACAGGACAGGGATGTCCCACTCCTGACAGGAATGAGCCTCCACCAGACAGGCACAGGGAAACACAGGAAGGGAGTGAGGCTGGCTCCTCCTCACCCTGGAGTTGCTTTAGGAGAGGATGGAGTCATGGAAGTTCCTGCCTGGTGCAAACCACACCTGTCCCAGTCCAGGTTGTCCTGTCAGGAATTGGGGGTGCTGGATTCTGGGATGACCGCAGGGGTATGGGAGGAATGAGTCTGGTTTTTGGGATCTCAGAGTTAAACTGGGGCCGAGGCACTGACAAGAGAGGCTGGAGAAAACTCACCCAACCTGGAGGGGTGAGGTGAGCCTTGGACATGGAACACAGTGGGATAGTTTGGAGCTGTTTGGGCTCAAGCAGAACCTCCGGGACCATGCCAAGAGCCTGCTGGAGAGAGCAGGGAATGCTGGGATGGGGGTCGGGATAGGGGGGCCCTGGGGTGCACCAGCTGGGCTCAAATGTGGTTTGCTGGTTTGAAAATCCTCCCTCTCTGCATGCTTTGATCCCAGTGGGAATGAAATAAGGCTTTTAATTCCAAACAGCTTCGCTGGGCCCTGATGCCTGCAGGGAGAACTGGAAGTGCCAAACGTGCTGGGACCTGCCAGCAGAGGGAAAAGTGCTTTAACAGGTTCCTGGAACCCACCCCCGGCTGGGAGCGGGAGGGTCCCCCTGGCTCTGGGGCTGCTCTGGGTGGGACCAGCACAGGCTGGGGGCTGCAGAGCCTGCGAGCCCTGCGGGGTCACTCCTGGTGCTCCGTGTGTGTCCAAGGCAGCTGCAGAGGGGCTCCATAGGACAGGGATGTGCTGGAGCTGCTTCTCCTCCTGTGTGAGATCCTGCAGTAGTCCCTGTGCTGGGAAAGGTTTGGTTGGGAGCACCCTTGTCCCTGTCTGTGGTGGGAGAGGACACCAAACCCTGCTGCCAGTGCCCACGGGGACATGGAAGCCGAGGCTGAGTGGTGTCTCCGCTCCGCTCCCAGGGGCCGGCTGGCAGTGAGGGATCAGCAGGATCCTACCCGGGAGCCTCTGGATCTGGAAAGTTCATTAAAGCTGCAGAGCTGCCAATGGTTTTGGATGTCCATCAGGATTGGAGGAGTTATTTTAATTATTTCACATAAAGGAGCTTTTTGTCGAGTTTATTAACTCGCCCTTGGCCGGATCCCACTCGGGAGTGGGGCGGCTGCCAGGCCGGCAGAGCTGGAGCGTTTGGGGGGATTGGGATGCTGGGGGTAACCATGTCCCTCGTGCAGGAGCATTTTGGGAATCAGGATACTGGGGGTAACCATGTCCCTGGTGCAGGAGCATTTGGAGGGATTGGGATACCGGGGGTTGCCATATCTCTGGTGCAGGAGCATTTTGGGAATCAGGATGCCGGGGTCACCCCATGTGCAGGAGCGGTGCCACTGTGTGTCATGGCCAGGGTGGAACCCCCATGGAAGGGGAGCCCATATGGGAAGCACCTGTATGACCTGGTTAAGGGATGGGAAGCTCAAAGCCCCTTGGAGGAAGGTGAGCAGGGAATGATGGATCTGCAGCACTTCCAGCTCCAATCTGAGATCAGGCTCAGCTGGAGAAGGGACATTGGGGCTGCTGTGGGGCTCAGGGTGAGCTCTGGAGAGGGGGAGCACAAGGCAGGGACAGCCCCAGGATTCCCTGAACACTGGCTCAGTGCTGGGGCTGTGCTGGTGGCACTGGTGCTGACAGGGTGCTCTCCCTGTTCCACTCATCCTCTCCCTCCTAATCCCAGCACTGCCAAGGCATTGCCATCCCTGGAGCTTCCCACTCCCCACAAGGCCCTGAGCTGCAGTTGCTGCTGCCCATCCATGGATGAGCTGGCCCTGGGAGGCAGCAGGGAAGGAGCTGGAGCACCAGTGCCCCCAGCCTCTGCTCTTCCCAGCCTTGGCTGTATTCTCTGGATCTCAGTGAGGCTGAGGGTGAGCAGGACAACATATCCCAGGTTTCCTTTCCAATATCACACCCCGTTCTCCCATTGCTGCAGTCCATTTCTGGCCTCATCCACCCTTCCCAGCACACTCAGCCTCCTCCTCTGGCATTTCCACTCCAAGGGGAGCATCTGAACCCCCCCATCCTGGAAGAGGCTGGATAACAGCAATTCCTGTTCATAAACCTTGGCTGGACCAGCTGCGGCCACCAGGATTGGGAAGTTTATCCTCGTTTTCCCTACAGTGTATCCAAAATAACTAACAGGTTTTCCTGGTTGAGGCGCTGGGCTTTTCCCACAGCCAGGCTTTCTGCCGCATCCCCTGGCTCGCCTGCACCTGGTTTCCAGGGAGAGGAGCCTGGAAGATCCATTAGGCTGTCGTGGAATGCAACGAGTCCCGTGGGCTCCGTAATAACAGCAATAACGGGAATGCACTGGGGGGCTGTTTGTCACAGGGATGGGATGGGATGGGATGGGATGGGATGGGATGGGACGGGGACATGCAGAGGATGGGATGGAGGTGGCAATGTGGACAGTGGTCTCTGTGTCAGACTGGGATGAGAGGAGGAGAAGGGTGAGGAGAAGGAGGAAAAGAGCACAGCTGGTGCTGGCAAGGCAGCGGGTCGGGCTCCAGCGCTCTCCCTGTGTTCCTGTGCCACTGCCAGCCCCATCCCTGTGCCAGGGCAGCCATCTGTGCCCGAGGCAGAGCAGATCCGGGTGGAGCGGGCCCGGCGCCGCTCGCACAAAGGCCCCGCAGTTGGACCCAGCAGAGCTCAAGTGCTCGGAGAAAAGCGTCACGCGCTGCCAAGGTTTTTCCTCCGCAGGCAGGCCCAGAGCCAGCAGGGATGGTTGCAGCCTTTTTCCCCTGGCAGCGCTTCCAGCATCCTGAAAAGGCTCTTCCCTGGTCATATCCCAGCCAGCCGGGATGTGCAGGGGCTCCCGTGAATGACCTCCCTCCTTTGCCAGCAACCTGCTGGGATAACCATGAGGAAAGGGCTGGGCTGGAGGGGTCCCAGGGCTGGAAAAGGCAAAGGAGAGTGCTAGGAAGCCATGGGGGGATGAGGAGGAAAGTTTGTCCCAATAAAACAGGGAGCTTCAGGATAAATCCTGTAGGTTTTGGTTCGTTAAGAAGGAATGAACACGGCTCTACAGCAAACATCAGTTAATTATGTGCAAGGTTTTAATGTTCCTGAAACACAACCCTTGGAGAGGGTCCCCCAGCTGCTGGAAGGGGGTCTGAAGGAAACACAGAGCTTTTCCTTTTGTTTTGGATGGAGGACGAGAGAAAAATGGGAAATATCAGTGCTGTGGCCACCCTGAGAGCTGCTGCTGAGCCAACCCAGGATCCCACTAGTGTTGGGGTGTTCTGCCTCTCTCCAATCCCGGGAGTCTGACAGGGGCTTGTCCTGCTTTCAGCAATCCTGGGATCCCGATGTGGCTTTTTCTGCCTCTCACTAATCCCAGGACCCTGTGAGGGGTTCTCCCTCCTCTGAGCCAGCCCAGGATGTGGCTGGGAGGTTGCCCCATTTCACTGGTCACTCTGTGCTTCTGCCCTGCTCCCCAGGGCCCAGGGAATAAGGACACCGTGACTGCAGGGTGGATGTGTCCAGGGGGAAGTGTGATCCAGGCTCCCATCGCTTCACCCCTCCCCATGGCGGGATGTGGCTGAGCCTTTGTCACCTCCTGTGTCCCAGGGCCAGCACCCAGAGCTCAGGGATGGGATTTGGGCAGAGCCAGGACAAGCTGGGCTGCTGCTCCCCTCCTGCAGCTCCTGTTCCCATCCCAGGATTGCCTCCAGCCTTGGACCTGCCCTGGCTGGGAAGGGCCGAGCGAGGCTTCGGTTTCAGCCGAGCTCCCTCCTAATTCCTGCAGCCTGGTGTAATCCTCCCCAGCGAGCCCAGCGCCAGGTTCCTGCTGGAAATTGGCTCTGGCTGTGGCTCTGGGGTCTTTGTAGGGAAGCTGAGCCAGAAGGAAAAGCGAGCTGGAGACTCCAAAGGGCTGGGAGGGGGGCTCTGCTCTCCTCCACCTGGGGGCTGGGGGAGCTCAGGTGGGGACGTGGCCCAGCTGGTGTCTGGAGAGGGGTGGAGAAAGCCCTGAATCCTGCTGAGAGCTGGGGTGGGACCATCCCTGAAGCCGGGGATGGGGTGCTGTGGGGTGCCAGTCGTGCCCAGCAGCAGGCAAAGGGCTTCCCAGGGTGCCCAGGGGTGCCCCAGCTGGAGATGGGCCTCTCCTGGTGCAGATGGAGGTGGGGAGGGATACAGGGAATATCTGGGGAGATGAACCAGTGGGTGAACCTGCAGCCAGGAGCACAGAGGTAGCTGCTTGTGGGGTTATTTCCCTTTGCATCAGCAAAGGAGCTTTCCTGCTGCCCCAGTCCCAGAAGGGAAAGCTGCCCTTGGAAAAATGGGGTGGAGAGCTCCCATGGCTGCTGTCCCCGTGGGACCCCCTGGTGCCCCCCAAACTGCAGCTGTGCCAATGCCCAGCTCGCTCCAGTGCCACGGCTGCAGGATCTTGGAAGGATGGCAGCTCCCATCCTGCATCCATGAATTTGTCCTGGCTGGAAGCGAGAGAGCAGCTTGTGAGGAGGATGCAGGATGAACTGTGGCTTCCCACTGCTTGATGTAAAATGGGATTGGCCATTAATTATGGACTTTGCAGGGCCAGGCTGGCGGGATCTGCAGCTGGATCACAGCGAGGGTTGAGGGGACAGGAGAAAAGTTTTCCCAGGGGATGGACGGGAAGGGCTGAGCCTCATCCCAGCGGGAGAAGGCAGCTCTGAGCAGGCAGAGGTGGGTCCTGCTGGGGTGTGCATCCCTGAGTCAGAGCCTGACACCTCTCCTCGCCCTCCCTGGGCTTCCAGCAATAATCCCGGTGCCGGCCGGGCTTTGCTGCTCTTGGACGCGGGAGTGGGGCCGGAGCGCTCGGCTCGTAAGGCGATATCCCGATATCCCGGCAGCCGGAGCAGCCGAACAAAGGCGCAGTGTCTGTGCCCCCCCGGGTCACCCGGAAAGCCGTCCCAGCCTGGGGGGAAAGGGTTAAGGAAGGCTGAGCCTCCAAACATCCCGCGATCCTTCTCAAAACCAACAGAGGGGTAATTAGCTCCTCATAAACGGGAAAGATGAGCCTGGGTGTCCTTGGGGGGTGCAGAGGGCTGGGAGCCGTGGGGTGGGCGGTGCAGGGACAGCGGGGCCGAGGGGCTCATCCCGAATCCCAGGAAATCCCAGGCTGTGAACAGCTCTCTCACAGCTCAGGCAGAGGCAGAGAAGCCTGGGGGTGGGGATTTTATTCCATGTCTTATCATAGGATCACAGAATCATTAAGGTGGGAAAATCCCGCTGGGATCGTGGAACCATTCTCCCAGCACTGCTGCATCCCCAGGTGACATTTCCACATGTTTTTGAACACTTCCAGGGATGGTGATTCCATCACTTCCCTGGGCAACCTGTTCCAGGGCCTGACCACACTTTCAGTGAAGAAAATCCTGCAGCATTTCTCAGAGTCAGTTTAGCACCTTCCCGGTGATCCCAGCTGCTGGAGGTGGATTTCCAGGCACAGAACCCCTCTGCAGGTGAGGGGAATGCAGGAATTCCCACCAGGAATGCCATTTGGATGTTGGAACCCCCTCATTCAGCTGGGGATGGGCAGGGAGCTTGGCAGGAGCCAAAAAAGGGCTCTCCAGGAGCAGCAGTGGGTCTTGGGTGTGCTCTGCCTGGAGATTCTCCATGGGATGCTCCAAGAGATGCTCCATGGGG
Organism: Pyrgilauda ruficollis; assembly: GCF_017590135.1. Classification (NCBI taxonomy): domain Eukaryota; kingdom Metazoa; phylum Chordata; class Aves; order Passeriformes; family Passeridae; genus Pyrgilauda; species Pyrgilauda ruficollis. The sequence continues at coordinate 4,257,645 of NW_024528821.1, forward strand.
TGATTCATGTGATGCTCCATGGGATGATCCATGGGACGATCCATGAATGATCCATGGGATGATCCATGAGATGCTCCATGGGGTGATCTGTGGGATGCTCCATAGGATGATCCATGAGATGCTCCATGGGGTGATCTGTGGGATGCTCCATAGGATGATCCATGAGATGCTCCATGGGGTGATCTGTGGGATGCTCCATAGGATGATCCATGAGATGCTCCATGGGGTGATCTGTGGGATGCTCCATAGGATGATCCATGAGATGCTCCATGGGGTGATCTGTGGGATGCTCCATAGGATGATCCATGGCATGCTCCATAGGATGATCCATGAGATGCTCCAGCCCTGCCACATCCCCTGCTCCCTCTGCTCTTCCCGCGGCACCGCTGGCTGTGGGAGAGCGGCGGGAGGGACGGGCGGGCGAATCCTGCCCTGAATGGGAGAGAAAGGCCCTTTCAGGGAGTGCAGCCAAGCACGGAGAGTGGCCGCAGCCGGGGGAGGCCCCGCAGCCCTGGCAGGACGGGCGGGGAGGACGGAGCTGGAGCACGGCAGGATCTGCTCTGGAGCCCCTCTGGATCATCCTCACCTGGCACCGGGGCTGCTCCCACTGCCGGCGGGGTTTTCCAGCCAGGATGGGCACCTGGGCTGTGGAGCCCCTCCTGTCTCCAGTGTCAGGGGATGCTGGTACAGTAAAGCCTCCTCAGCCGCGTGGGATCCATCCTGCCAGGAGCAGGAGCAGGCAGCTGGGAATGCTCCCAGCTCACCCCGGAGCTGGGGGGTGCTGCGGGAGCTTGGCTCTCACCCTCCATCTGCAAAATGGGGAAACCATTCCTTCCCCTCCAGCAGGCTTTTAAAGGAATGGTTTAGCCCTAGAAGTCACGTAATTAACATTTCCCATTTCACAGTGTCCTCTGGGCATGCTGGTCCTGCCCAGTGTCCCATGCCCTGCTCCCCAGCTCCAGCACCAAACCTGGGATTGGCTCTGCCGCGGTGGCTTTGTTTCTACCAGAGTGGGGTGAAACGTGTCCGATTAATGCTGTGCTCAACAAAAATATGCAGTTTTGGACTGGCCTGGACTATTCATTCATTCTGGGTTCGTGGCCAAAAGAATGGATTTTTAAAAATATAAAAATGTCTCACTTCAACATTTTTTAAATCAAATATTTTGGCTTTGCCTTTGGAGTCAGAACTGGGAGATCAGGTGAAGCCATAGGGAGCACTTCTAAAAACATTTTTTCCAACCTAACTCTGCCTTCCCAAACAAACTTGGCCTTTTCTCTGGCTGTATTTAACGTAGGATTGTTTGTTTACCCTCGTGCAGACCACGGCGTTTGCTTTTGTGGTGTTTCTTGTTTGTTCTGGGATCCTTGAAATGATTTGGGTTTTGTTATTATTTGCTTGCTGAAGGAAACCCCAAATCTGTTATTTTCACACCTCTTGTTGCAGTGGGTTTTTCTCCAGAACTTTCCCATTACCCACCAGAAGGAAGAGGGATTTGGGGTGTCACTTCCCATGGATGGACCTTTGTGGGGTGGTGGGTTGTTTTTGGGGTGTGCGCTGGAGGGTTTTTTAGGTTTTTTAGGGTTTGTGTGCCCAGGCTGGGAGGATTTTGTAGCAGCAAAGCCAAGGGGAGGCCATGGGAGCCATGGGAAGGGGATCCCTATGGATGTGTCCTGCTCCACCACTCGCTCACCCTCTCCTCAGGGCGCTCTGGAAGATCTCCGAGATCTTTTCCAAGCTAAGTAATTCCAGAATTCTGTGTGGATACCCAGCTGGGCGGTGGGTGATCCTCCATGGGGAGCAAACGGGGGGTTCCCGTGTGAGCTGAGGCTCATCCCCTGCTCCCCTTCCCCCCGTGTGTCCCTGCCCACGCCGTGCCCGGCTCGGGCACCGCCAGCGCTCCTGATGAATCCTGGCAGCCGCCCCTGCGGCTCCGCGGCCGCGCCGGTGACGAGATGCGTCCTGACGGCCCAGCCACGTTACACAATGGGCTGTGCTGGGGGCTGCGGGCACCGGGACCCCCCCACGGACACCCCCCTGCCTCATCCTGCCCGGCTGCTCCGCTTCCTGCTCCGCTCCGTGGGGTTTTCCATGGGGATGCTGTGCCGGTCACTGCGGATGCGCTGCCGGTCACTGGCCTTATGGGCTGGGAGCAGCGAGCCGTGGCTGAGGGAGAGGATGGTGGGGGAGGAAGTTTTGCTTGTGCAAAACTCCTCCTTTTCCCTGCTTCTCACAGCTTCCCAAATCCTGGCCCTGCTGGAGCAGCAGCTCCCCGGCATCCCTGTGCTGGCTGCGTCCCCCGGGACCGGCTGGGCTGGTGTGACAGGCGTGAACGGAGCGGTGGTGACACAGCTACGTGTCCTCATTCTTCACTGTGGCCTCTGTGTGCAACTTTTAATTGCTTTTGTGCCGTGGGTGGCGAGTCCTGCAGCCCAGGATCCGCGGCGCCAGCAGAGCCGGCTCTTCCTCGCTATTGTCCCTGCTCCTGGAATGTTGGAGCCCTGGCACAGCTCCGGTCCGGAGAGACCCCAAGCCAGGCAGGGACCACCCCCCAGACTGGGATAGAGATACCTCCAAGCCATTCCAGGTCCAGGGAAGTGTTTGTAGCCATTTCCATCCTCCCTGTCCCCACATCCTCCCACCCCAGGCTGGCGGCAGGCAGGGAGCGGGGGGCAGGGAGCTGGAATGGTGAGGGGGGTGCTCACGGCCAGCTGAAGATCCTCAATGCCTGCTTGGACTTGGCATGAAACATTCATTGGAGGCAGCCCCATCCCGCTGGCCACGGGACAAGCCATCAGCTGGCAGGGGACGGGAAGGGGCTGTGTCCCCCACGGTGGGGACAGGGGGATGGCACCAGGCATGGAGAGCCCCCACAGCCCTCCTCCTCCACGGCCTCCAAATGCTCGGGCCTGGTGGGAGGCTGCGGGTTCCTTCCGGGAAGAGCAGAAGGGTCCTGCAGATCTCAGCATCCTCCTTGGCTGGTGGCTCGGCCACCTGGAAGACGACGGGAATCAGCCTGGTTTGGAGAGGGCTGGATCCTGGCTGCCCACCTGGGATGTCTTGCACATGCACAGGGGTTGGGGGAGGGGGCTGGGTCCTCTTGACACTGGGAAGGGGGAATAATCATGTCCCAGGACAGGGGCACCCCACCTCTGCTGACATTCCTGGGCGAGGTGAGGAGCAGGATGCTCCCACATGGACACCTCGTGCCGTGCTCCCCATCTGGGCCATGGGGTGCATCCATCTGTCAGTGGGTCCAGCTCCCAGCTGGAGCATCAAGGACCCGCCACTCCTGTGGGTTCTGAGTCCTGGGAAGATCCAGCTGGGAGCTTTCATGGCAAATCTCAGATCCCACCAGGCCTGCAGCGTGTGGTGAGGAGAGTGAGAGACCTGGAGCAGCCCTGGGAAATGTGGCAGCTCCTTCACCTCCCGCAGCTCTGTGCTCACTGTACTCAGGGTTGCTGGGAATCTCAGCCTCTCCTCTGATCCCTGCAGCTCCATGGAGCAAATCTGGAAGTCACAGCTGGTGGCATCCAACAGGCACTTCCTTCTATGCCTGAGGCAAGGAGTTGTTAATTATTATTATTATCATTATTATTATTATCATCATTAATATTAATATTAATATTAATATTAATATTAATATTAATATTAATATTAATATTATTACTATTACTATTACTATTACTATTACTATTACTATTACTATTACTATTACTATTACTATTGATCTGGGGCTGAGCCCCTGCACTGTCCTCTCCCTCCTCGGACTGTCCTCTCCCTTTGGGGCCCCCTGGGATTCTGCTCATCCTGGGAGAAGAGGAGCTGTGACACTCTCAGAGCGCAGCCATCGAGCCCCCAACATCCCCCTGTGGGGGGCAGTGGCAATCCCATCACAGGGACCACAGGGAACATGTTCCTCCTCAGCTTTTGCAAGCTGCAAAGGTGTCACATCCTTCCCGGGGCACAACAATGGACGTGGGAGAGCCACGTGCTGCTCTGCTGTCACCCTCTGAGCCTGCCCTCCTGCTGCTGCTGGGCTCCTGCTCCCAGGATGGAGGGTGCCAGAGCAGGATGCTGGCATGGATCCCTCCTGGTACCCTCAGGGCAGGATGGACACAGAGAAAACTCAGGAGGGGCTGCACAGGACGGGGAGAGAGGGACATTGTGGCTGTGGGAAAGGCAGCCCTGGTCTCTCAGAGATTTTGGGGGCAGGAAAAGGGGTTCTGACCCAGATTCTCTGGGGATTGGGTGCTGCTGGCCCTGGGTGATGGCAGCACCAAAGCTGGAGCTCATTTCAGCTGAAAATCATTACCAGTGCCAGGCATGCTGTGGGGAGGGAGCAGAGTTCCCCATCCCATCCTGCAGTTCTGGGCAGCAGCTTTTGTCTGGGCACTGGGCAATGCCAGGGCATAGAACTGTAGAATCCTGGAATAGTTTGGATTGGGAGGGACCTTAAAGCTCATCCCATTCCACCCCCTGCCATGGCAGGGACCCTCCCAGAATCCCAGATTCTCCAAGCCCCATCCAGGTGAGCAGGAGGTGGGAAGCCAGCAGTGCTCCAGCTCTCTCCGGAGCCCCAGCAGCAGCTCAGTCCTCAAAACCAGGTCACAGCATCCCTGTCCTGCTTCCACCACTCAGTCCCAGCTGATCCCTGCACTTCCCCACCCTCCTCCTGATCCTCTCAGGCCACGGATGTTGGAAGGGGGCCGTGGCTGTGCCTTCTCCCAGGGCTGGGGGCTGCAGCGGTGCCTCTCGCATCCAGCTGGGATTTGGGCTCCTGGCCAGGCACAGGAGCCTCGGCGGGGCTGTGATTTACCACCATCATCTCAGTGCCACGGGCAGGGCTGCCCTCAGCCCTTCCCACAGCTGCTCTAATGGCCTGCTTTTAATCCAGGGGCTGCAGGGAATTAGGGCCAGCAAAGCCTGGGCGAGGTTTTGTTTGGCCATTCTGGGGTGGGTTTTTCCCCTGTTTGGGCAGTGCAAGTGGGAGCCCCCTTCGCTCTCAGGGACTCTTTCAACTCTGCTCCTTGAAAGACTCCCCCAGAACTGCTTCTCTCTTTAGTGCTGTGATTAAGCTCCTCTCCCCACCCCTGTATCAAATCCAGCTGCAGAGCTGAAGAGATTCTTGGCAGGAGACTCGAGACAGAAACAATACTTCAAGTGGAGAAGGGGGGCCAGGGGCCAGAGCTCTTCCCAAAGCCCTGGAGAGCTCTGGGGCTTCATTAAGGGGATTTTTGCAGCCTGTGGTCAGAAAATCCTTCAACTTTGTAGCTATAAAAAGTAAATTTCCATCATCTGTTTTGCCCAAGCAAATGAAGGTGAGCATTCCGTGCTGGCGCCTTGGCTGGATCCAGCTGGGGGTCACCTGAGGGAAAAGCTCCCTGAGATCCTCGAGTCCAACCATTCCCTGGTGCTGCCAAGGCCACCACTGATTGTGTCCCCAAGTGCCACACCCCCTGGTCTCTTACGTCCCCCATTGCTCTGGGCAGCCTGTGGCAGGCCCTGACAACACTTTCCATGACAGAATTTTCCAATATCCAGCTAAACCTCCCCTGGCACAGCTTAAGGCTGTTTCCCTTGTCCCATGGCTTGTTCCTTGGGAAGCAGTGGCTCAGGTGCCCACGGATGGGTGACACTCTCTGCACATCCCAGAATGGAAAAACCTTGGGTAGCTTGGGAAGATGGTGCCCACAGGAGCCTTCCAGACTTTGGGAAGTCAGTAATGATTGGGTGGGGGGCAGGAAGGGGTTATTAAAGGTTGTTTGTAGACTTGCCACGGTGGAAATGGGGTTGCCCATCATAGAATCTCAGAATGGTTTTGGTTTGAAGGGACTTTAAAACTCATCTCATTCCCCCCCCTGCCACGGGACACCTTCCACTGGAGCAAGCCCTGTCCAGCCTGGCTTTGACCCCTGGGAGGAGTGAGGTCTCCATGGAGCTCAGCGGGATGCGCCACCCCAAAGAGCCCGGGATCAAAAGGCAGCGGGACATCGTCCTGCAGGAAAAAAGCCAGGGAGGTTTAAAACTACAGTGCCAGGAATATCGGCCGGCCTAGGGGGGCACAGCCCTCCTGAGGGGTTCCTGCCCTCATGCCAAGCCTCTCCCTGCCTCTGGAAGGGCTTCCCATGGCACTGGAGGGACAGGGAGACAGGGAGGGAATATCCAGGGCATCGGCAGCCGGTTTGGGAGGTGAGGCTGCCCCGGGCAAGAGGCAAGAGCAGACCCAGAGCAGGAATGAATGTGAGAAAAGCAGACTTTGCTCTGGGTGGGGAATCACCGAGGGATTAAAGGTTTAATAAGATCAGAGGGACAAAGCAATAATTAGCCTAAATTATGCTGTAATTTAGGAAATTAAAAACAAAGCCTCTCATGTCAGAGGAATAACTCTGCCAGCAAAGTGGGGGAAGAGCTGAGGAGCAAAGGGGGACGTGACAACTCGGGACAAGGAAATCGGAGGAGCGGCCGCAGCCTGGCCCAGGAGGGGCGACAGAACAAGGGAGGGATGGAAGGAAGGATGGAAGGAGGGGAGCCTGGAGGGTGGGGGGCTCAGCCTGGCCCCCCAGGGTGTGCAGGGTGTGCAGGCTGGGACAGGCACCCGGCTGCAGCTCTGCTTTCCTTTCCTTGCCCTCCCCTCCCTGCCTGCAGGAGCAGGAGTGGGGCTGGAGCTCAGCCCCAGGTGCTGGTGGGGGGTCCCCACTTCCATCAGCCAGGCCTGGAGTGTCCCCACTGTGCCCCCTGCGCTGCTGGCTGGCAAAGCCCCTCCTGGCCTGGAAAAACCCCACCATCCCTGGGATGGGAGCTGGGGAAGTGGCTCCAGGCTGGCAGCAGCGTTTTCACTGGTGCTCAGGAATTCGCCTGGAGAGACAATCAGCTCAGCCCCCAAGCCTTAGCTCATTACAATAACATCAAGATTAAATGGGATATAGGAACAGCTGTCCTAAAGCTCCTTAAAGGATCTGAACAGATGTAACAAAAATAGATTTACATTTAATATATTAAGTTTTTCCTCCCTTAACATTTAGATCATTTGGATTTTTTAATAGTGTTTTATCTCTGCCTGGGCCTTCCCCAGCCCTCTGTTAGCTCCAATCCCTTGCTCTGCAGCACAGGCACGAGGAAAAGCCCCATTGCAGGGAGCAGGGATGCTGAACTGGCCGTTTTGGGTACATTCACATTTGGATCAGCTGCCCAGCTGCAAATGAGATAAATGTGCAGAGCAGAACTAGGGCAGTGAATGCTCAGAGCAACTTTGGACCTGACCCTGCTGAGCCTGGGCTGCTGCAGGCGCCTGCCTGTGGCTCAGGGAGCTGATTCCTGATTCCAGGCTCTGTGTCACCGGATCTGCCTGGTGACAGGGGATGCAGGCACACAGGCTTGCTCAGCTCCACAAAATGGAAGAGATGCAATGACTCCCCGGAAATTTGGGGAGAAAAAGACAAATAGGGAGGGAGGGCATTTAACTCCAGTGGTTATATCAGGGCAAGACCAAATGGTTCTAAATTGGTGAAGAATTAAATTAGGGCGGGAATTGGGGAAAGGTTTTGGCCAGGTGATGGGTGGAGATTTGGAGCAGCCCCTGGGGAAAGGAGCCTGGCAAGGTCTGGAAAGGAACTCAGTGGATTTCAAAGAAATTGAATGGTTTGGGTTGAAAAAAGACTAAAGGTAATTTCATTCTTCCCCCTGTCATGGGCAGGGACACCTTCCACTGTTCCAGGTTGCTCCAAGCCCTGTCCAACCTGACCTTGGACATTTCCAGGGATGGGGCAGCCACAGCTTCTCTGGGCAGGCTGTGTTCTCACCACCCTCATAATGAAAAAAAATCTTTCCTTATATCCAATCAAAATCTTCCCTTTGTATTTTTAAACCACCTCCCCTTGGCCTGTCAACAGTCCCTGCCCAAATCACTATCCTCACCTTCCCACAGGTCTCCTTTAAGGACTGGAATTTTATGTGTTGCTGGACGTGAAAACACCAAACACAGGGAAATTTACCAGGAATTTGAGTCAGCCTGAAGGACCTGGAGGGAGGTGATTCATTTTGGTGTGAATGGGGGTTGTTATTCCTTCACCCCTGGTATCTGTGAACAGAACTCGGACCTTCCAGGGCTGGGAGCCAGGGTTTGCTGTCTGCATGGGACAGCAGGGAATGTCACCCACAGGGAATGTCACACACAGGGAATGTCAGCGCATCCCTCAGACACGGGGCATGGAGCACCCGTGTGCCAGCTGCGGATCCTGGTTCTCCTTTCCCTCTCCCAGAGATGCTCCCTGGCCCTCCCTACTCCTTCACCGCCACCTGCCCCTTCACTACTCCTTCCCTTCCTTTGTCTCTCCCTTCCCCTCGCTCCCAGCCCCTTTTCCTCACCCGCTGTTTCCCTTCCCCCCGGAGCAGTAATTTTGCTGCCGTGTCCTGCGCATCCATCACCGGCACAGCCGCGCTCCCGGCCCCTTCCCTGGGACGCGGCTCTTGCTGCAGGATCCGCCGCTAAATTGCTTGGATGGCAAACGAGCACCTGGGCTCATTAGAGCCGAGTCGGGGACATGGTAATTACCTGCCTGCGAGGGAGAGCGGCACCGCCGGCCCCGGGAGTGCTCGCCGGGATGGATACAGGCTCAGGGGCTGGGGAAGGGGAGAACTGACCCCTGAGGCAGAGCCTGCCCCCCAGCCTGAACCCCGAACCCCGCAGTCCCTCATGGAGGGCGTGTCGGGATTTTTGGGCAGCTCCAGCGCAGCGAGGGGTTTCCCAGCTGGGGTGGGGTGCCACGACCCTCCCCTGGCTCTTCCCTTGTGCCTCCTGAGCAGCTTTGCTCAGGCCCTGGAGAGGAGAACGCTCGGGACACGCTGCCTGCCCAAGGGCACGGCCGGACACGGGAGGAGGTTATGGTCTCCTTCTCAAATGACAGCTTTTCTGCTGAGCACTTCGTTCTCTCCTTGAGGGCGGCTGCTGAAGGGCTGCCAGGCTGGGTGGTGGCCACTCTCCTGCTCCTCTCTGAAGGATTTCAGGAGCATCCTCCGTGCTGGAGCCAGCGCTCTGCCGGGGAAAGCAGCAGCCCGGGGCTCCGCCGGGCCGGCGCGGGGCCAGCTCCCCCCAGGACAGGTTTTAGCCCAATTTCCAGCCCCTGTGCCACAGACACCATCTGCCAGGGCCAGCCCGGCGTGTCTCACAGTCCCCCCCAGCCCCAGGCCCCCGGCCCCTCCCAGCCCCGTCTCTCGGCGGTGGCTGGGGCTCGGTTTTCCAGCGCTGCTGGGCACACGCCGCACCCCCAGAGTGTCCATCTGTCCTCCAGTAATAACTTGGAGTCTGCTGCCTAATTTTAACCGAATCTGACAGCTCTTTCGAGCACGTCATTCCAGAAAATCTCCAGCGAGGCAGATGCATGGTAGCGAGGCAGCTTCCGATGGGAAGCTCCAATGCTCAGGGAAACGTCAGGAGGGGTTTGAGGCTGAAACTGCTTTTTCCAGACAGGAGAAGGAGCTGTGCAGGGATGGACCCCTTGTGCCCCACGGCCGGGCTGAGTCAGGGCACCCCACGGGGCAGGACCTCAAACGGGGTTTTTGGGCAAGGGCGAAGTGTCTCAGCTTTCCCGCAGCCCCCTCCCCGCTGCCCCAGCCCCTCGCCCGTCTGTCAGCTCCTTTCCCCGGCCCGGGCGCTCTTCAGCACCAGCCTATTCCTCGGTGATGAAACGGCCACTCAGCCGCTGCCGGCGAGAGACAGTGACCTTGTGTGTCCCCTCTCGGTCTCCTGGAACAGCAGCTGAAAGATGGGGCCGAGGTCAGTGACTCCTGCCGGCAGGTTTATTGCCGAGGAGGGGCGGCAGCTCGGCTCCAGGCTCAGCTGCCGGAGACGCTCCCGAGGTTCCAGCAGCACACACAGAACCAGTCCCGCACCTCCCCGCTTTGGGGTGCTCCAGGGCGAGGGGGAGCAGTGCTCCACTGCAAGGGCACAGGGCTGATTCGGGATGGAAGGCTGGATATGGCTTTGTTCCCTCCATCCCTCCGTGTTTGTTTTTCTCCACCCTCGCGGCCGCTGCGCCGTGGTGGTGCGGGGAGCATCGGTGCGGGAGCAAAGTCGGGGACCACCCCGTGGCTCCGTCCCCTTCCCTCTCCCTCATCCTTCGCCTCCCGCTGCGCCAGGATGAGCTCAGCCCTCCCTCGCCCGCGGGCAGCGGTGGCCGGGGTGGAAAATCTCCCCGGCTCCTCAGGTGGGAACTGGGTCAGCCGGAGCGATGGGAGCGATGGGAGCCGGGCCGGCACTCGCGGCACCGGGCCGGTGATTCAGAGGCTGCCGGCTGCTCCCTCTGAGCCAGGGCTGATTCAGCAGGGCCGGGGAGCTCTGCTGCTGCAGGCCCGGCCTTTGGGCCACCCCCTTTTCGCTGGAAATGTAAAGGATGGGGTATTTTTATAGTTTAAAGGATTACTTTAATGTTAGAGAGGGAGTGAGAATCCCAGAGCAGCAGCCGCACATCCAGCACAGCCCTGGGAGCGCTGGGCAACTCCCAATGCTGCATCTGCTGAGCCCGGAGCATCACCCACCTCCCTGGGAAAACTGGAATTCCAGGAAGCCTTGGGCAGAGCAAAGGTCTGCTCCTGGCAGTGATGGTCGTTGGTGTGTACCCCGAGGTGCCACCACACACTGAGATGTCACCGTGCACCCCGAGATGTCACCTTGCACCCCAGGGAGCCACAGCGTGACCTCTGGATGTCACAGTGCAGGAATGTCCCCCGTGGCACCTCCCCTCCCTGGCCACTCTGTCACCCACAGATCTGACATCGCCGTGACAGGGCCTTGGGGACAAATACCCTGTTTGCAACAAAATCCTGCTTCAAAGAGTTCCCAGCACCCCCGTGATATAAAAAGAACTCGCCTGTCTGTAACAGTATTAAATCCATCACCGGGAGATTAAATTCTAAAGGGATTTTGGCTTTCAATATAAACAGCAGATTCTTAAGTGCCTCTTCATTTTCTGCATTTAGGAAAGACACAGAAAGGCCTAAAATCCTTCCAAATCCCTTGGCATGGCTGAGCCCGGCGCGGCGCTGGGCGCTGGCGCTCCCGGGAGCTGACGGGGCTGCCATTCCTCACCAACCACCCCGGGAACCGGGCAGCTGGAAGGTCCCCAGCTCCCTCGGGGCAGTGACGAGGCAGAAATACCAGGAGAATTCCGGGACCTCCCTGTCTGGAGATGGGGAAGGAGCAGGGAACCTGCTGCGGAGGGGGAGTGGGGGCTGCAGGGTGGGCACGGAACATCCCGCAGGATGAGGGAGGAGCGGGGAAGGAGCATCCCGCAGGAGGAGGGAGATGCAGAGCAGGAGCATCCCGCAGGAGGTGGGAGATGCAGAGCAGGAGCATCCCGCAGGAGGAGGGAGATGCAGAGCAGGAGCATCTCGCAGGAGGTGGGAGATGCAGGGCAGGAGCATCCCGCAGGATGAACGGGGCTCGGGCACGGAGCATCCCGCAGGATGAAGGAGGTGCGGGGCAGGAGCATCCCGCAGGATGAGGGGGTGAGGGGCAGGAGCATCCCGTAGGATGAGGGGATGCGGGGCAGCTGCGCCCGGGGCAGGGTGCGAGGTGCGAGGTGCCCCGTTCCTGCCGAGATGCGGCTGGAAATTTCCCGAGCACATCCCAGACAAGGCCGGAATGACGAAGCCCTGACGAGACACCAGCCCCGGGACAAATTCCTGCTCCGGCTCTTTGTCTTGGCTGGGTGTGGCCGGGGCCGGAAGGGAGGGCACGGGGTGTGCCCCCGCTGTCTGGGGGTGCCTCCCGTGCCCCGCTTTCATCTCCCCCACCCCCAGCGCCGCTCTCGGGGCCGCTGGCTGGGGGTGATGGGCTCGACACTTCCCTGCAGGAGCTGAGCTCCCAGACATTCCCCCCGGGCAAGGTGAGCCCGGCTGGTTCCCATCCCCTGAGTCACTCCCGGCTCACGCGGCACCGGCAGCAGCGAGGGCAGAGCTGGCAGTGCCACCTCATCCCACATCGCCCGGTCCTGCCGCCAGGGAAGCACCTGGAACACGGCAGTGCAAGAGGCTTCACCCCTGGCCACTGCCTCGTTCATCTTCTGACTTCTCAGAAGAGTGCCTAGAATTTTTTAAATTTTGTTTTCTTTTACTAACTTTTATTTACAAGGTGTTTTTTTTTTAACTGAAAACTGACACCAAAACTGCAGCAATTCTCCATGGTCCCATTCCACCTTGGCTGGCCAAGATTCTTGTTGTCATTGTCTTGGATGCTCCAGGGTCCCCCCACAACAGAAGCCAGTGTGGAGGCTTGGGGTGCTCATGTGAGTTTTTTGGAGGTGGGTGATTTTTTTTCAGGGATTCTCCCTCATCTTTCCCTGCCACAGCCATAGCTGTTGCCCCAGTGCCTTGCTCCATGCTGGAACCACCCTTGGCTCTGGCTCACAGGCAGCAAGGGGTTAACGGAAACGCTGCTTTGAAGGTGATTTCTCCTTTATTAAAAAATCCCCAACCAAAGCAATGTAATTCCGTAGGAAAATAACCCAGCTCGGGAACGAGGAACCACCTGAAGGCTCACGCTGGCTCTGAAACCCTTTTCTCCCCAGCTCCAGTATCTCCTTGTGGATATTTGCCATAAAAGCAGCCACGAAGAGCTGTTGGGTCATGTAAAATCCTGCCCCAGTGGCCACAGCCCACAGCAGCCGTGCCCTGAGCTGCGTTATCCCAGCCGGCTTCGCTTCCCAGGCACGGCCCAGCCGGGGCTGCTCCCAGCCCAGAGAGCCTGGAGAGATGGGGAGGGGGCTAGGGGCTGAACCTGCCCAGTGGACAAGGGAGAATGGTCCATGGAGATGCTGCTTCTCATGGAGAGACCGAGCTTGGTGCAGCTGGAACAGGGATTTGGGCTGGAGTTGGATCCCTGGTGGGAACGGGGGGCCCTGTCCACCTCCCCAACAGCAAGTGAAGCAAACATGGGCTGTGAGGTGCAGGGTTTATATTCTGGAAGTGTTCCAGGACCAGCTGGATGGGGTTTGGAGCAACCTGGTGCAGTGGGAGATGTCCCTGTCCATGGCAGGGACACTGGATGGGCTTTTAGGTCCCTTCCAGCCCAAACTCTCCTCTGATTCATTCTACATTTTGTGATTCATTTTATGATTCCATGGCTCTCCATAAACAAACCCTTCTTAAATCTTCCTGACGAAGTCTAAAATATCAACAGACTTATTTACCCTCCAACTCCTCCTCCGTACCAAACACTGAAATATGAATTCCGTTCCTCCCTGTTACAAAACATGACACCAAGTGGGAATTTGTTCTCCCAATCTCCGCCACTATTAAAAAATAAGTGCAAGAATTTGCATCCCTCTTCCCTCACACACCTCAGCAATAAACCAGGATATCTCTCTATATCATCTTTCCCCTCTTTCCCATCTCCAATATCCGTGGGGTCACTTCTACAAAATGAAAACCTCCCTAAGCCCAAACAGTTCAATCCCCCCCAGGATGCTGCAGCTTCCAGGTAAACCCCGGCTCTAGTCCCTCCCTGTGGCATTGGGGAATAGCAATTCCAAAGCTGGAAGCAGCAAACCCAGCGTTGGGATGTGCTGGGAGCTGTTTGCAATCAACCCCAGCACTGGAGTCGATGCACATGAAACGGATTTGGAGCAATTATGGAGAGCGGAGAAATTAGTAAAGAATCAGAGGCTGTTCCTGAACAATTCCCAGGCAGGAAGAAAGAAAAAAAAAAAAACAAAAAAGGGCAAAATGCTTGGAATAAGTTGTTTGCTATAAATAGTCTGCCCGGTTCGAGGAGCTGGTGACAAACAGCGGCGGGGGAAGGCGAGGATAATGCAGCACAAACTGTACTTTGTTCATTTATTTGACAAGTGTAGCTAAATTTTAATTATTTATGATTAGACTTCGTAATGTGCTCGCACATGTTCTGAGGGATATTTTCATCCTGGTAATCTGAGCCCTTGCTCCAGCAGTGTCCGAGCTCTGAAATCCCTACAGCTCTGCAGGGAGCCCAGGAACTTCCAGGCACAGGGAATCCATGAGGATCATCCTGTGTTTGTAACCCAGGTAAAGCCCGGGATGCTGGAAAACCCAGAATTGTGAACCTGACAATACGCCTTTAATCTTTGTCACTTCACATGCCAAATCCCAGAAGTGCTGAATTATTAAGTCTAAAGTTCCAAAATAAACTCGCACTCTGAAGATTATTTCCATATAATTTGAAATTTCCTGCTCTAATAACTCCTGCGCTGGGTCTGTCTCCTGCCCTAATCCTGTTTGGAGAGGCTGAGCCCAGCCCTGGGCCGGGCTGAGCCCCTGGGGTGGGCTCACCTTCCCCTTCCCTCCCCAGATAAACCCCCAGCCCCCCAACTGCTGACGGCTTAATTATTGCCTGGGATAATTAGCACGAGGAACCAGCTCGAGTCCTCTCCAAAGTCATTTCACTGAGGAAATCAATCTGATCCCTCCCAAAGGGCTCCGCTGCCAAACTTAATTCCAAATAATTGAACGGAAAACTCCTTTAATGTTTCAAAGGGGGAAATGTGAGGAGGTGGTGACCGGGCCCTGGCACCCTGTGGGTGCCCACCGGGATCGGGCATTCCCTGACAGGGATCCTGGGATCAGGCAGCCCTTTGCTGGAACTCTGGGATCGGGCATTCCCTGACAGGGATCCCAGGATCAGGCAGCTCCTCACAGGGACCCCAACTCCTTGGGGCTCTGTGGGTGCTTGAATCACCCTCTCTCCCTGCTCCAGTAACCCCAATCCCAACCGAGGATGCTCCAAAGGGTGTGGAATATTCATGGGGCTGGAATTCCCCAGGCAGGGAGCAGCAGGAAGTGAGTGCTGTGGGCTGTGGGTGGGCACGGGGAAGGATTGGACCCAACCAAAGCTATTTTTGCCATGAAAAGGAAAACTGCGCCTTTGCTCCCTGGATTATGGATCTGTGTGTTTTTCCCCCTGCAGTAACTGGAGAATAGAAATAAAATACTGAATTATTAACTCTAATTACCCCCAGAATTACTTCAATAACAGTGCAATTTCACAGACGGCTGCTGCGAGGACAATGTGCAGGGATAAAAGGAGAAGAGAATCCACTTCCACCACAGGAATGTTTGCAATTTATTATTTTCACATTAACCCTTCTTTTTATTTTTTTCAGTTCCCTCATCTTTTCCTTGGTGGTGGTCAAATTTCAAACGCTCCAAAGCATCATCCCGATGTGTGCCTTTGTTTCAGGAGCATCCCGAGCCCTCCAAGCTGCAGAGCTGGGCTGGAGATTGCACAGGGATGAAGCCACGGGGGTGGAGAGGCAGGCATGGAGCTGCAGGGATGGAATCCCAGGGCTGGATGGCAAGGATAAAGCTGCAGGGATGGACTGGCAGGAATGAAGCTCCAGGGATGGAGCAGGAGTTGGAGCTGCAGGGATCCTCCTGACCTACATCCTTCCCTGCCCTGCTGCCCATCCCAGCAGGTGGATATGGGAGCTCCCAGCCGTGGGGGATCTGCAGCCTTGGCAAGGTTGGGGACACGCTCAGAGCAGTTTTCAGCTCCCCAGCTTTCCCGGGTTTTGCTCCAAATCCAGACCCAATCCAAATGAATCCTAGACGAGAGCCTGTGGTGAGGCCAGGCTGATGGTCCCCTCCTCCATCTCTGCAGGTGTAGCTGATTTGATTTTCATCCCCTTCCTGAATTTGCACAGGCTCTGGGGAGGTTTTCCTCAATGAAAATACTTTGGGAATTTGGGAAAATGAGACTTGAAACACGGCAATGCTCCCTGGTGCTCGTGGTCCTGATCCAACAGGGACAGGAAGAGCTCTCTCCTCACTGGGATGGGGCATCCCTGGCATTCCTTTGCTGGTGCCTTTCCCCACACAGCTGCATTTGGGGTCTCCAAGACCCTTTTCCATGGGATTTGAAGCAGCTGCTCCTGCTCCCAGCCTGGCTCTCCGCTGGGTACCAGGACACGAGCAGCACTTGGCATGGCCGGGACGCTCGGGCACCATTCCCAGGCAGGTTAATCCCGAGCAATCTGTGCTGCTCTGGACCTGAACTGTGCCATGGGGCTGTGTCCTGCAGCTTTCCACAAGCACTAAATCAAAGGGGGCTCCTGGAAGGGGGAAGGGGAAGAGAGGGAAAAAATGCACTTGCCATTGGAATGTGCCCAGGCAGGGACTCAAAGCAGGAGCAGCCGGTGGCAAGCAGGCAGCTGGCAAGGGGCTGGCAGGGCTGGCATGGCCCGGGCCTGACCTGCCAACAGCCTCTCAGGGCTGGATTCAGGAAAAAAAGGAATCCAGACCAAAAACACGGTGGCTTGGAGAGCAGCTCCGTGCTCTTTGCTCTGGGGTGGGAATGCAGCATCTCCGTGGGGCAGGGAGTCAGTGCAGGGTGACCCAGTGACAGGGGACAGAGCTGGCAGGGGCATGGCAAGGTGGGGAGGTGCAGGGAGATGTGTGAGGTCACAGGGTGGGTGATGGCACTGCAGAGGGGCAAATCAGCCGTGGCAAGGATGTGGGGAGGGATGAGATACAGGGACCCCTCCATGGGGGAGCAGGATGGGAGAAGTCACAGAATCCAGAATGGTTTGGGTTGGGACAGACCCTAAAGCTCATCTTGTTCCACCCCTGCCATGGGCAGGGACACCTTCCCCTAGCCCAGGTTGCTCCAGTCCTCATCCAGCCTGGCCTAGGACACTTCCCAGGATCCAGGGCAGCCACAGCTTCTCTGGGCACCCCAACTTATCCACAACCACATCCAAGCCCTTTTCAGGGATGAAGCCTGGATTCCCACCTCCATGCCATCCTGAGCTGCTGGAGACTGTTCCAGTGTCCTGCTGCAGTGTCCCCATGGATGGGATAATGGTGGCAGTGCCACCCAGAGCAGCCCTTTGTGCCCCGCAGCCCCATGCTCCCCCTGGGCTCACCTCCCAGCCCGGCACTGGGGCTGCCCTCTCTGCTCCTGTGTTACCTCTCCAGCTGCCATCCTGACTCCTGGCAGGTCCCACGGCTTCTGGATGCTGGAAGAGCCACGGGGACCGGGACAGATCCCGCCCACAGGCAGGTTCTGACATCTCCGATCCCTGATTCCATCCTCTTTGTGCTGCTGGTCCCAGTGAGGAGCAGGAAGAGAGCAGCAGGTTCTCCTCTCCACAGCCCTGCCCTTCCCAGGCTGCTCATCCCTCTTTCCAGCAAGCACTCCAGTGGAGAGCATCCAGCTTTTCCCCGGGAGCAGACACTCGGGCAGGGATCAGCTCTTGGAGGAGCTGGCTTGGAGACAGGAAGGGAAATCCCCAGACTCTGGCAGGCTGCTGCAGGAGCTCTGGGAGCTCTGCACTCCGGGCCTTTTGGAGAGTTTTCTCTTCTTTCCATGGCTTTGCCTTCATCTGCTGGTGAGCAGTTGCTGCTCCCAAGGACATAGCTGACTCTGGGAATCTTCTGCATGGAGACCAAAGCAGCAAGTCTCCCTCTGCCCGTGTTCCTGCTTTCCAAATGGAATTCCCTTTACTGCCTTTCCTGGCATTTCTTTCCCAAAAGTGGCTCAGCCCCTCCTGCTCACCCTCCCCAGGGTCAGTCCCAAGGCAGTTCCCATCCCCAAGGTCTCTCCAAGGCTGCTCTGGCCACGCTGTTACCTCTTGGAATGCTGTGTGCCGCCTCCCCGCAGTCCCTGCCGGCCCCATTCCATCATCCTTTTGCCACCAGGAAATCATTGTGCCTGATAATGCATTAAAGCGATTGTTATTTCAGTGATCGTGCTCATATTTCCCTCTTTGTTTTCCTGCCAGGCTTGAGGGGAAACCTCAGCAGATAAATCAGGGCTGGGAGCAGGTGTGGGAGCAGCTTTTGCCGTGCTGCTGGGATCACAGGGATGCTTTGAAGCACGGACCACTGGCTCCAGCAACACCTGCACGGATCCCTGGAGGAATGGCATTGCTGGTGCCCCACAGCCGCTCTGTCACCCTGGAGCTGCTCTCCTGTCCCTTTATCTCACCACTGTGATCCCCCTGTGTGGGGCAGGGGATGGGGCTGAGCTCCCCCTGTGGGGCTGGGCTGTCTCTCCCTCAGGGGGGCCCACAACAGGAACGTGGTGTCCCGGGATGGGTGGGAGCAGCGGGATCTGCCCCAGGATGCTGCAGGATGCTGCTCTCCTGAGAAAAAGCAGCTGCTCTGGGGGGCAGGAGCCCTCCAGCCTGGGAACCAGCAGGGCAGGGGGAGGCACAGAGTGCTCCCTGAGCCTCCCCATGGCCAGGAGCTCTCCCAAGGCTGGAGCACTCAATGGGAGCTTTCAATCCTTCCTTCCCTGTCCCTCCCTGCCGTGCCCCGCGGCCAAGACAGAACCCCCTCTTTGTCCCCTTTTTAAAAATAAATCATTTTGGGATGAATTCCATGCCAGTGAACAATGCCAGCCCGGCCGTGGCAGGGATGTAAGGGTCCATTATTCCATGGGGACGAGGGGCAGCCGCAGGCAAAGCAGCTCTGGGGATGCTGAGCACGCTGCCCTGCTGCATTGTGGAAGGGATGTCCCCTCCCTGAGAGCTGCTGTCACCTCCCCTGCACTGCTGGAGGGACCCCAGACTGGGCTGGGACCCCCCCAGCTCCTTCCAGCCTGAGCCTGGCATTGCTTACTGGGAAGGACTGGGATACCCTGGAGGAAGGACTGAGACTGCAAGGCAGGGTGGAGGGGGAAAGGGGCCCATTCCCAAAACACGGATAGCTTTGATAATTAGCCAGGACTGGGAAGGGGAATGATGAAAGGTGGGAAGGATTTGTTTAAGCACGGGGTGTTTTATTGCTTTCCTCACTCAAAGTCGTTCTTTAAAGTGGTTGGAAGATTTTTGCTCTTGTTTTGCCTCAGATGTTGAACTGTAATTACAGCCAACGCACCAAAATACCTGGAATGTGAATAAACCAAGGAAAAGCTGCTCCCAGGGATTCATTCTGCCCCAAGCTCTCCCCACCTTGCTGCTGCACAGGGGGTCCTGGTGAGACCCAGCTCAGCCCTGGTGATGCCCATGGGCAAAGCCAAGGCTGGGCAGATCCTGGCATGAAAGTTAGGGGAGACCTGGGGGGTGATTTGCCACCCTTTCCTAACTTGGAATTGCTGACATCCTTCACCACCCTCTTCCTCATGACTGTGCCTGAAGGCAGCAGCAAGACTGAGCACCAATGGTGTTTTCTGGAAGCTGGAGCTCCTCTCCCCAGCCCCTCCATCCCCTCCAGCTGCTGGAATCCAGGGATGGGGACAAAGCCCTGTGGCACTGGACACCCCCAGCCCAGCACACCCAGCTCCTGCCTCCACACACCTCCTTCCCAGCCACAATTCTGGAAGGCATCATCCCAGCCCGTGTGTGCTCCTTGTGCTGGAGCTCCTTTCCCAGGAGGAAATCCCAGCAGTGCTCACGGTTTGTGCCCCTTCCCCTCGAGGCCCATGAGGATGGGGTTGAGTTTTCCAGGCCAGGGAGCCAGGGCAGTGGTGCTGCTCACCTGGGGCTGGCTGTTCTCTCCAGGAGGGGCAGGAGCTGGCAGGGGACCAGCAGGGATGGGGGGACAGTTGTCATGTGGTCAGGGGCTGCTTGGCTCAGCCTGTCCCAGCTGGGATCCAGAGGGATGAGGATCTGGGGAATTTGGGGGGTCTGAGGTGTTGGAAAGGAGTAGGATGGGGTGGTGGGGAAGTCTCAGCTCCACTGGGGAGAGTGAGATGTCCTGTCTTGGCCTGGCAGGGGAGAAACAAGGAGAGGCTGGATGGTGCCACACGTCCCTGGCAGCCCTGACCCAGGAATTGTCCTGTTATTGATTATTCTTATGGATTTATTATTCATAGTCCTCCATAAGTACTCAGGGTTTTATGGGCAAACAAAGCCTGCAGGTGATGCCCTGAGGCACAACATTCCCATCAAGAGCTCTGACAGCTCCTAAACCTTCCCGGACTGCCCCACTCAGCCCTTCCCACCCTGGGAAGGGAACGGGAACGTTCCCTTCATTCACAGACGAGGAATGGGGACCCCAGCATCCAGGGGACCCCAGCTCAGCTCCAAACCAGGGCCATGCTGTAGAAGGCTGGGTAGAAAAGAGTCCAATTAAGATAAAATCACAGGAACATATTATTAATTAACAAGTAATTAGTAATCTCTGTGCCATCTGGAGGGCTGAATCTGCCTGTGTGGCACAGGATTGGCTGCTGGGTGTCCCCCACCACGCAGCTGCCCTGGGTCACTGGTGAAGGCCCTCGCTGGGGCCCAGATTTCCTCTGGAACCTCTGCTCCAGGCACTGCTCTCTTTCTGTGGCTCAGGAGGAAGCACAGATGCATCTGATGCTGCATTATCCCATTTTTTTTTCTGGGTTATTCTGCCAGGCTGTGAAGGGAGAGCTCTCCCGTGGGCCCATCCTTGGTGCAAGGGGACTTGAGATAGCAAAGAGCTCAGAGTTGGAGAATCCAGAATGGTTTGGGCTGGAAGGGACCTTAAAACTTATCTTGTTGCACCCCTGCCATGGGCAGGGACATCTTCCACTATCCCAGGTTGCTCCAAGCCCTGTCCAACCTGGCCTTGGACACTTCCAGGGATCCAGGGGCAGCCGCAGCATCTTCTGCTGGAAGAGCTGACACTCAGCCTCTTCCCCAAAGAAAGGCTCATCTGTCCTGAAGTGTTTTAAATTTTCAGCCTCAAGTTCAGGCTGAGGCAGAGACCCCAATTCCAGGAGCTCCCCTTTTGCTGCCAAGATCTGGGGGGGCTCAGCCCCTGGACAGGGAGGTGCCGTGTCCAGGAGCAGCCGTGCTGTGCCATGGACTTGAGTGTTCTCATTCTCCATCCTCCCACTGCTCCAGAAGTGTCACCAGGCCTGTGACTGCCAATTCCCTCCTTTCTGTGCCTCCCTCAGCCTCATCCCAGCTCCCTCAGCCTCACAGGAGTGCCAGGAGAGGCCGAGGGTTTCCACACACGCTCCAATGTCATTCCAGCGAGCACCCAGGGAGCAGGGGAGGACCCACAGCCAGAGGGGCTCGATTCCCTCTCAGGACTTCTCTGGAGGGGATTTGCCTGGCAAACAGCAGCAGTACAAAACTGGAAAGTTTTCCTCAAAGGAACAAAAGGCTTGGAAGACAGAGTGAAGAGGGTCTGGGTGTTCCAGGGCTGGTGCAGCCCATGTCCCACCCCGTGGGGCTGGAGCTGTGACCCACAGGCACAGACACTGAGTGGGGCTGGTGGGATGGGATGGGATGGGATGGGATGGGATGGGATGGGATGGGATGGATCCCCTGGCCAGGCAGAGCTGTGCTCTGGCTGTCTGGCTCCATTGTTCAGCTCTTGGCTGCTGGGAGCACCGTTTGACCCTTTCGCACCCTTGGGAGATGCCGGGGAGGTTTAGCAGGGGGTGGCTCCTGCTGCATGGCTGTGTGACCCCCGGGGCCAGCACGTGGTGCTGCCAGAGCTCTGCAGCCCCGGAGCTCTGCTCCTCCTGCCCCGTCCCAAGGCTCCCTGCAATAAAGACAGTCCTGAACTGGAGCCAAGGGCTTGTCTTTGGCTCTCCCTGTGGTAACAGCTTGGAGGACTTGAGGCCTTCTCAAGACCTTCCGAAGGCTTTGCTGATGAGCCCCTCCCCGTGCCACACATTTCATCACAGACCCGGGGAGAAACCACACGAGTCCACGGAGAGGCATTTCTTCTGCTCCAGAGACAGCAAGAATGCTCCCATGAAAATGTGTCTGGGTTTTGCTTCCATTTTCGAGCCCAAAGCAGCTCTGTGCCTCCCATTTTCTGGTTGTCAGAGCTGCCCTGGGCTGGACTGGAAAACTGAAGCTGTGGATTATCTTTATTCTGGGAAGAAAACAGGAGGGAGCAGCTGACTTGGGACTTGGAGGGAATCAAAGCCCTACCCAAAGGGAAGGGGGGAGCTAGGCCTCTTTCTGTCAGTCTCTGAATTATCTCTGGGTCCCTGAGGACCTCTCCAAACAGGACAGAGGGTTTTTCCACTGCTGTGGGATTTTTCCTATCTCCCCACAGCAAAGCACACACTGGCTGATGGTAACTCTGTGTCCTTTGTGTCACCTCGGTGGTGTAATGAACATTCCTTGGTCAGGCAGAGCCTCCCATGTCCTCCTGCTCATGGATTTTGTCAGATCCACACCAGCCTCCCCAGGCTCCCCAGGTATCCCAGAACTGCGCATCCATGGGATCCCTCCCTGCTCCTCTCCACCTGCTGTGATTCCCCTCTCCAGGTTGTTCCAAATGCCATCCGCCCTGGTGTGGGTGGAGGTCAGTCTGGGAGATGAAGTTCTGGGATTGTGGAGAAACACAGAGAAGAGCCTCCTGGTTTCCAGAGGGAGGATGAGGCAGCCATTCCCTATCTCTCCCTGATTTCTGGGCTGGGAAAGGCCCTTGCTGCCCATCTGTGGGAATCCAGAGAGGAGCAGCTGAATGGAGATCCCAGAAGAGAGGAGGAGAAGGTGCAGCTCTGGGCATTGGGAGATGCTGGTGAACCTCCCTCACCCTCATCCCTGCCTTCATCCATGACGGATCAGCTGCTTCCTGCTCTGCCTTTAATTTCTGCCATTTGTAACATCTGAGTTGTGCCAAAGTGGTCTCGAGACCTAATTCCTAATTATTACTCTTTTTGAAAGAGAGGAGCTGCTCCATGAATACTGAATATCCAGAGAGATGGACTGATGCCACCAGAATTCCCTCAGCTGGCGAGGACAGGGCTTGCAAATCCCAGGTGGAATTCTGTCCCACCCCTTCTCCACCTGCTCCAAAATGGCTGAATTTCTGTGCCCATGTTGATTTTCTGCCATTTTTTTGGCTCTTGCTTCACACCCGATGAGGTTTTGCCCTCTGCAAGCAGAGCAGGGAAGAGCCAAGAGCAGGTGGCTGAATCCATCAAATAAATGGGAAACTTCCTAGGAGCACCAGTGAGCCTGGGCCAGAGCCAGGATCTTCTGTTGATATTTTAATGACAATAAATGCAATTAAGGAGGAGAAAGAGGAGCATTAAATTAAATAAAAACCCCAAAGCTTGGAGATTATGAACTGGTGGGTTCATGACCCTCTCTTGGTTTTCCATAGGTGAGGAGAAGGTGAGGGAAACCTCTACCCTCAGAACTCCTGTCCCCCTGTCCCTCTGTTGCCTGTCCTGGTGGGAACTGAATAATCCTGGCCTTGGCTCTCACCCACACTGAGCACAGAGCTGCAGCACCAGACAACCCCAAGTCCTCCAACATCTCACGCTGTTGGAGAGGAATATTCAACATGTGCTCTCCCTCTGCTCTCCTGTCAGGCTGAGCCTCATCCCAGCTGCTGATGGGACATCCAGTAACTGGTCATCTCACCCCTGGGAATGTCCAGTGGTCTGCTGGGAGAAGCATTTTACCATGAAGAAGGATTTTACCATGAGGGTGGGCAGGCCCTGGCACAGGGTGCCCAGAGAAGCTGTGGCTGCCCCTGGATCCCTGGAAGTGTCCAAGGCCAGGATGGACAGTGCTTGGAGCACCCTGGGAGAGTGGGAGGTGTCCCTGCCCACGGCAGGGATGGAATGAGATGGTCTTTAAGATCACTTCCACCCCTAATTATTTTGATTCCATGATTCCATGTGATCTGGACCATGGATGTCCAGCAGTGCCAAGACTATGGTGGTATCAATGGCCAAACTCACCTGGCTCCTGGAGCAGCTGGAAGAGCCAAGGACACCTAGTTTGCAGCTGGAGCAGTGTTATCACCATGCAGGGGGATCACTGGTGGTCCCAAATCACTGTGGGACTGGCAGCCTGGCTTTTGCTGGATCTGAGCAGGAGCAGGCAGCTTCCCAGTGTGGGAGCACTGCCCTTGGACACGGTGCCTCTGTGTCTGCCAGTGCCATATCTCCTGGATCTGCTCCTGAGCCTTTTCAAGGGCAAGGACAGGCCAAGGGGGTTTTGCTGGGCTGGACTAATTGCCAGGTTTCCCTCATGCTGGCCTGTGCTGTGCTGAGCCACTCCTTCCCATTGGCTCCAGCATTCCTAACGAAGTCCCGCGGGCTTCCCACCTTCCCTCGCCCCTTCTGGAACAGTCACTGCTCCTGAAGAATTTAAAGCTCCTTTTGTTCAGGACTAAAAGTGCCTGAAAATAATCATTAAAAATGAAATTAAATTAATTGAAAAGGGAATCATTCCAAGCTGGCTTCCTTCTAGCCCTGACAGATTTTCCATCTGGGTTTGCTTCACCTTGGGCTGGGTATGAACCTGCATCTCCCAGAGCTGCCAGGGGATGTGTTCTTTGTGTAGGGATGTCTTGAGGGATGGTTGTCCCCAGCACGAACACTTCCCATGACTGCTGGCCATGGGGACACAGCAGAGCAGAAGTGACCTGCTGTGGTATCCCAGGAACACCAGCTGTATGTTACCAGCTGACTTTTTCCCTCTTCACCAAAAATCAATTATTGCAAAACCAGCACATCAGTGCTCCAGTCCTGGCTCATCCTCCCCTTCCCAGTCTGGGCATCTCTGCCATGGGGCATGGGGACTGGGCTCCATCTCTGAGGCTTTCCATGCAAAAACCCAGGGTGAGAAATGCTCCAGCCTGTCCAGGGTTATTTTCTGCCCCTTTCAGAAAATTCTAACTCCATCCATGGACTTCCAGGCCAGAAGGGACCGCTGTGACCAGCCAGGCTGACCCCCTGCATTCCACAGCCTTGGCAGAGACCCCATTGCTCGTGCTCAAACCGAAACACATTTTTGAGAAAGATCCTCAGTCTCCGTGAAAAGCCTTTGAGTGATGGAGATCCCACTCTGTCCCCAGGGATTCGTTCCAACGTTTAATTGCTCTGACGGCTCAAAATGTGCTTCTTATTTCTAATCTGGATTTGTCTTGTTTCAGCTTCCAAGGAGGGATGTTGTAATGCCTTTTCCTGCTAGATTAAAGAGCCGGCTGCTATCAGAAATCTCTTCTCCGTGCATATGCTCGTGGCCCGTGAGCAAAGCACCTCTTGGTCTCCTCAATAAACCAAACAGCCAGAGCTTCTTCGCTCTGTCACTGTAATGCACATTTTCCACTGCCTTGACTCACTCCCAGCTCGTTCCTGAATCTGTTCCAAGTTCTCCTGCTCCGGTTGGAAGTGCAGATGAGAGCACTGAAGGCAGCATCCTCCTCGTGCCATGTGGCCTGGTACGGGTGGTTGTCCCTCTTCCTTTGTGGCTCAGCCAAGGATGATGCTCCTCTCCCTGGATTTGTGCTGCTCCGGCTGCAGGGTCACAGGAGCTCGGCACTGCCAGCTCTGGGTGCCACGGGAGTGGGACACGGCTGATTGTCCGTGGATGCACTTCCCGGGTCTGCAGGACCTGGCTATTTCAGATCTGATGAACCAAAGATGTTCCAGACAGTCTGAGCTGTACCCCTGTCTCTGCTGGAGGCTTGGAGAGCTGCCCAGGAGGGGAAAAGCAAAGGGAACACAACCACCCATGTCCACCCACAGAACTTCCTCTGAATCCCAGCCTTTTCACCCAGTTTCCCAAGTTCGGTGCCGACACAAGGTAGAATTTATTCAGGCCCAGTAGAGCTCAGCAGGGTTTGGTTGGGGTGGCTGTGGGAAAAGGGAGGGGGAGAAGAAGGGCTGGAATTTGTCCAGTTCATCGTTAAAAGTCAGCGTGGTGGGATTCACCCGCTGGCTCATTAGCTCTGGGACTCTTGGAGCTGTTGGAGCTGTGGGAGCAGCTCCCTGCGAGATTAATCATCTGTGACCCATCCGGGCTGGGCTTTGGCCTCCTTTCCAAAGCCTGGGCTGTTCCTGTTCCCTACCCACCGCCGGCCAGAGGTCGGTATCCCTCTTCCCCACGAACAATGGAGCTGGGGCTGCAGCAGCCAGAGCGGCTGCTGATAGTTGCCAGCTGTGTTGCCTTAACATCTTCCCATTATCTCTGGCCTGCTGGCTAACCCCATCCTGGGGGAAGCTTTGGCCTGGCTTTGGCAGAGGAAGGAGTCTCCCTCCCAGCATGGAAATTTGGCCGGAGGATGACTCATTCTGCCCTAAACATCTGCTGCTGGCTCGGCGGGAGCTGGGCTGCAGCTGGCACGGCCGTGGGGTGGTCAGGAACACCCACAGGAACATCCAGAGGAGCATCCAGAGGAACACACACAGGAGCACACACAGGAGCACACACAGCCTCCCACGTCATGCCCTGCCATCCCTGGGGCTGGGACGCCAGGCAGAGCCTGGGATGTGGGGCAGAAGGACTGAGCATACATGTAGGGGCCTCCACCAAGGGGAGGGCCTTCACCTGGGACGTCCCTTCATCCTGTCTTGAAGGATCCAAGGATTCCTCTCAGCCCTTTGGCAAACTCTGCTCCTTGAGGATTGGACACTCTGGATGAAAATGCCAGAGCCTGGATCAGTGCAGGGAGGAATTAAGCCCCCAGGGTAGTCCTGACCAGTGAGGCACAGCAGGGGTGGGACATGGAGCAGCCGGACCAGCAGGGCTGGATAAACCGGCAGCACCTTTGGCTACAGACCTGCCCATGAGGAGCTGCAGGAGCAGGGTGGGAGCAGGAGCAGGGGAGTGGGACGCTGTGGAGATGGGATTAGTGCACTTTGAGTACACAGGGAGCCATCCTAGAATGGTTTGGGTTGGAAGGGACCTTTCAAGGCCATCTAGACCAATCCTCCTACAGGGATCTTCCATTAGCCCAGGACGCTCAAAACCCTGCCCAATCTGACCTTGGATGGTTCCAGAGATAGGGCATCTTCCACCTCTCTTGGCAGCCTGTGCTGGTGTTTTACCTCCATGTAATGTGCAGGGGGGTTTAATCCTCTGAAAATGTGGATGCTGATGGATCTGCAACAATCCCAGAGTTCCAGAGACTGTCTCACATGAATGCCATGTGCTCTTGTTAATACCGAGCAGGATGGGATGTGTGAGCTGCTGTCTCCTGCCTGTGCTCCCTGCTCCTGCTGGGGGAGAAAACCTGAGCCCATGGATCCAGCCTTATGTCTGGATGTGGCACTTTTCCTGAGTCCCCACAAGGCTTTCCAAATCCATGGCTGTGGAGCAGCGGGAGGGAGCTGGGGGGAGGCCGTGCGGAGGGGCCCTGCCAAAGCTGGAGCACGAGAGGGAAAATGAGAGTCCCGAATAATTTGAGAACCTGACCGTCTCTCGCTGTTCAGGTTTTGTGAACATCCTTAACGGAAACACATGTGGAACGAGCTCTCTGCGGATCTACCCGAGAAGGCTTTTCCGTTTTTGCTGCGTTTGCAAACTGCAGACAACTCCTTCTCTCCACCTCAGTGAACTACTGAGCAGGGACCCTGGACTTGCTCCTCCATTTTCATCCAGAGCCTCTGCCAGCGTCATAAACCCAGTAAAACATTATGGCACTTTGCACCCACTGGGAAACCAAATGTATTTTAATGTAGATTTAATAGATTTCAGGTCTTTCTGTTATTAAATTTGCTTTTCATTCACCCCCTCCCCCTCTCTTTGGTGCCTGAGACTCAATGGGAAATTTGAAGTGTATTAAAGCAGCATCTCTCAGAAACAAATCCAGATGGCCTGGTACAAATCAGGGGAAAAAAATCGCATCAGAATCCATTAGAATCCCAGCCCAAATGCAAGGCACATTCTGACAGGCAGAGCCCTCCCCGTTCTTCAGCTCCTCACTCCATGACAGCCAGGAAACATGTGCTTTCTTCCCTGGCTTCCTGGGAAGGGGATGGACCTGACAGCCTGGAAGCTGCCAGCCAGATTCCCCTGTGGAGAGCGCTGGTGAAAATAGGCACTGGAAAGGTTGAGATCAGCTGGGGTGTTCTGGTGTTTCCTCACTTTAACTGGGAGCTGAACGTGACCCTCAAGCACTGGCTCTCTCAGAGGAGGGGATGGTACAAACCTCTGGTCCCACAAGGTGATGTTCCAGGAGCTCTTCTTCC
The DNA here is from genome assembly GCF_017590135.1 of Pyrgilauda ruficollis. Lineage (NCBI taxonomy): Eukaryota > Metazoa > Chordata > Aves > Passeriformes > Passeridae > Pyrgilauda > Pyrgilauda ruficollis. The sequence continues at coordinate 4,285,495 of NW_024528821.1, forward strand.
TTCAGGACCAACCTGTCCCTCCATCCAGCACCAGCAGACTCTATTCCCACTGGTTTTCCAGTGCCAGAGGACGCTGCTTTTGGGATGGCAGACACAGCTCAGTGGAGATGGGACCCTGAGGGGTGTCAGGGGCTTTGGTTCCTCTCCCTGCTGACTCCCAGTAACACAGCATAGCACCATGGAATGGTTTGGGTGGGAAGAACCTTTAAAGGTCATCCATGGGCAGGGACACCTTCCACTCTCCCAGATTGCTCTGAGCCCTGTCCAACCTTGTACACTTCCAGGAATGGGGCACCCACAGCTTCTCTGGGCAACCTGTTGGAGATGGAAATGGGTGGGAATCATCCTCCTGCCTGAGGGGTCTGCTGCTGCCCTGTCCATTCCCTACCAGCACACATATCCCATGAGCAAGGCTCTTCTGGAGCGTGCAGGGTGGTTGGGATTGCAGGGAGAGGCTTTGCCAGGTAAACAACCACCATTCCCCATTTTCCACACTTTATTAGTGCTTCCAACCACTCCGGTGAGGAAGGACAGCCCGAATTGCCAAGTGAGAATGGATTGTTTCCCTTTCTGCTGCAGCGAGCACCGGTGGGATGCAGAGGCAGCAGGGAGCTGAGGCGAGGGCCGGAGCAGGCAGGATTATTTATTTCATCTGCACTGACATTTGTGGAGGGCTCCTCAGTGGAATTCCCCTCCGGTCTCCATGCCCGCTCCTCTGGCTCCAATCCCCACATGGCCCTGCTCTGTTTGCCTTCAAATATTCAAGCAAACAGAATGAGTTACAAGGAAGAATGGCCATGGAAACAGTGAATTTTAAGGCCCTCTTGTAAAATATTCATAGAAAGCAAATTTTGAATTAATACAAAATGTGTGTGCTGAAGCCCTGGTGCTCAGAGTCATCTACTCAGGGAAGGGAAATAATCCCAGCTGACCTATAGGGCCAATAAAGCAGCTTGACTTTGGAATTCTCGCAGTAAACTGCCTGTGAACAAGACACAGGCCAAGAATTATGTGCAGAAATTATTCATTAAGGGCCTAATCCAAAACCCAGCTAAGTCAGTGGAAAGATCCCCCTAAGTTAGGCCCCAAATAATTCTGGATAATGAATACATTGGAGAAAACAGCGATCCTTTCCCAGATAACTCAATGAGCAGAAAAAAAGGAGCACAACTTCCCGGAGCACAGGCAGAGGCTGTAAATAATGACCTGAGTGGATCTTTCCTGCTCCACATCTGCTCCTCCCTGGCCACCAGGGATGTGGTGGGAGCTGGGGGATGCACAACACCCCTTCCTCCATGGCTGCAGCTCCCACAGGAATAGGGATCAACACGAGAAACCTCCCATGGAGACAATGCCAACCTGGCCCCACGCATCCCCTTCCATCCTCGGGGCTCCTGGGAAAGGCAGGTCATGGATAGAGATGGATCAGGGCAAATCCTCCGTGCTCGCTGCTCCCCCCGCCGCTCGGCTCATCCCTTCCCGAGGAAATCAGGCTGAAGAGATGGTTATGAGTTGTGGCTTCTCCGAGGATCTAATTGCAAAGTACCCTGGGAGAGGCGGGAGGCAGGGAAATATATTATTACTGCTATTGTTGTTATTATTATTATTACTATTCCTATTAGAACACGGCAGTAATTCCATCAACAGATCCCGGGGACACCGTAAAACACAGGAGCAAGGATTGAAGTTGCCCGGGGGCCTCAGAGCTGGAACGACCCAATTAATAGCTGTATATTTTTATGGCCACATTTAACACTATACATTAATCCCACAAATCTTGCCATATTATTAAATGCTGCTTTTTATCCTGCTTTGGGTTTGTTTGTGTTTAGGATGATGCCGGTGGCAGGGAAGTAGGATTTGTCCCTGAAAATTGGGCTCCATCTCCAGAGTGATGGAGGGGAATAAACAAGGGGGTATAAACAGCCAGGCTGTGAGGGCTGGATGGTGGAGGGAATCATTCCCTTGTCCTACTGGAATGGATTTGGGACACCAAGCAGGCAGTGACGGGGAACCAGAGACTTGGGAATGGTGGCATTGGTGGGGGAAATGGCTTAAAAAAACTCAGGAGAACGAGCAGCACGCTGTATTTGTCAGCTATCTGGATAAAACATATCTGCATCCAATATCAATGTAATGGGAAGCCAGTGTCAGGGAGGGTGACCCCCAGTCCATCTGGATGCAATTCCAGCTTCACATCTGAAAATCAAATACATATTTTTGAAGCCTATCAGACAGAAAAGGCTCCTTTTTTTTCGCCTCTCCCTCGGCGTGTGCCTGGCTCTGATGTGTGGGGACGTTAATGGGGTTATTGTGGCAGGGTGTGACACAGGGGACCCAGTCCCCTTCCCCTGTCTGGGTCAGCCCCGTGGAGAGGGCTGGAGTCCCTTATGGGTTCACAACCAGGGCAAGGCACCCCTCCGGCTCTTCTTGGGATCCAGCACTGGGAAAGGTTTCCTTTCCTTCACTCGAGGTCATGGCTGTGCAGCAAGAGTGGAAATTCACCTTCAGAGACTCCCTTGTGCTCTGTATAGCTTGGAAAATTTGGACGAAGAAAGCTGTTCCAGGGCTGGCAGGTCCTCCCCGGCTCCTCTTCCAGGTTTGATGGGATTTCATGCGTTCGAACGCTCGCAGAAACACGGCTTTGGAGCGGGGGAGAGCCGGGAGGAGCCAGGCAAGTGCTACCAGCAGCAGGGAATGTTGCAGCCGGGAAGGGCTGAGCCGGTGCGTGTGAGCATCCATGGAAAAGCCGCGCTCCGCCAACCCGGGCACGGCGCAGACCCCACGTGCCTGATGGCAGGCGGCCAAGGCAAACGCCATGGTACATGAACTACAAGTAAACACAGCTTGAGTTTCACATGTCAAATATGCTCAACAAACTGCTGGCGGATAATCTACAGGCCAAGGAACCAGACAGAAAACGTAGATGATGAATCAGTTGCAATGATGAATAAATTAGGGGCTGGAGCAGTTTGCCCATAGGCGGCTCGGAGAGGCCGACGAGGAAAAACGCAGCACGCACACAGCTTGCCCAGAGCTCACTTTTCCTCTGAGCCAAAGCTCTCCCTCGTGGCCCTGAGGGCTGGGCAGGCTCTGTGCAGCCACTTCAGGGCTTTGCATGGGTGAAAAAAAGCAGTTTGTGCTCAGGAGGAGCCGCTGCAGCCTGTGCAGAGCACCCTGGGTGGTTGCCACCAGGGCAGCATCACTGTGGCTATGATCAGCCTCTTCCTCCTCCCTTTTTTTTGGCTGGTCTCCTTTTACCTGGGTCCAGCTCGGGTCGATGGGTTGGTGTGGCTGTGGGTTGGCTCTCGATGGTGGAGGGTGTTGGCCAAGGGACCAGTGGGGAAGGAGGCAGAGGTTGCACCAGGGGATCTCCCACTTGATGGTGTCCCACACACCATTCTCCCACCCAGCTCTCACCTATCTCCCAATGCTCTTCCATCCAACTCCCTCCCACCCAATATTCTCCCACCCAACTCTCTTCCACTCAACTCTCTCCCATCTGCCATTCTCCCACCTGCTGTTCTCCTACCCAGCTCTCACTGGTCTCTCCCACCCAATTCTCTCCCACCCAGCTCTCCCCCAGCTCTCCCACACCGGGGTGAAGTCTCCAGCCCCTGCCGATTCCATTGGCCAGAGCTGCCCATGGCAGCTGGAAAGCAATGTTCCCATCTCCCAAACTCAAACAGGAAGATTCATTAACCGTAAAAATATACAGAGCCCCAGCCCTTCAAAAGCTTGCAATTTATTTTACTCAAGGCAGCCAAACTTTATATAATGGGAGATGAATGCTGGGATCAGGGAGCAGGCGAGGAAGAAGGAGCCGGAAGCGAGTGCGGGGACGGCGGTGGGGTCAGAGGAGGAAGGTGGAGAGGCTTGCGGGGAGCTGGGAAGAAGGGGATTGTCCAGGAGGATGGAGAAGGTGGGGGCAATGTGGATGATTGATGAGCAGGCGAGCGGAGCAATCAACGTGCCACTTTATCCCAACAACAACCCCGGAGCCATTGGTATTTATCCAGGCCCCAGCCTGATTATTATTGTAAGAGAGATTTCTCTAATCAAAACTCCGAAATCACACGCAGGCTTTGCTGATTAATATTCCATGATAACAGCAGTGGGGCACATCTGGCAAAGGAGCTGCAATTTCTGCACTACTGCTGTCCATTTGGTGGAAGAATAAAACCCACACCCTCAGTACTGCTGCGGCACTCTGGACTCCCATCATAGGGCACGCTTGGCACCATGCTGGATCTAAGTAATGCCTACCTGGCACAATCCAGGGCCTTGGGAAGAGGAGCCATGGCTGAAGCTCTGTCCATGTGACCATTCCCACTTTGGGAAGCTCCAGCTGAGCTGTTTGCCGGCCGCACTGCTCCGCTTATCCCTGGTGAGAAGCAAGTGATGTTAATGGGATTTTTTTTGGAAGCCAGGATGGAAACAGTCTCACCTCATATTATAAAACCCAACAAATACGTGCAAGGCAGCAGGGCAAGGAAATTCCATCTGGGATGTCAGTGCTGGGAGCTCCACTCTCTGACTCCACTGTACAGACAGGGATGCACAGGCTGGAAACAACATTTTCCTGGCATGACACGGCTTTTTTGGAAAGAATCCTCCTTCCCAGTGGAGATGGTGGGGCTGGGTCAGCTTCTGTCCCTGCACATTTGTGGAGCGGAAATGTCTGGGATCCTCCTCCTCACTCCAGCTGGTGGGAAGTCAGCTTTGATTTGGGTGGGATGCATTCCAAGGGATCATAGCCTTGACTTGGACGGGATGTGATCCATGGGATGATAGCCTTCATTTGGGCAGGATGTGTTCCATGGGATGATAGCCTTCATTTGGGCAGGATGTGTTCCATGGGATGGTGCCTTGACTTGGATGGGATGTGATTCATGGGATGATAGCTTTGATTTGGGCAGGATACGCTCCACTGAGTGGGATTGATAACCATCTCCTGTCTATCAGCAAGTGGGAGGTACATCCATTTTTCCCAGGGATACTTTAGGAATGTCAGGCTGGAAGTGGTGATTTCTTTCTCATATTGCTGAGAGGGTGCTTCTTATGCCCCTAAGATGAGAGGGTGGGAGAGGGATCTTGTATTTTGCAAATGGAGGCATTAACTGGCTCCTTTACTTCCAGAGCAGTTTGGAATGTGGTGGCATGAACAGAACTGGAAATGCCTTGTGTGGAGAATATCCCCATGGGAATCTGTTGTTATGGGAATTTCAGGAAATTTCCAGCTCAGCTGGAAAGCTGGAATGGGCTTGGGAGAAGCTTTGGATAAAAAACTTCTGCATTTGGATGCTTTAACCAAACGTCTGAAGACTCCCTTGGTATGAGGCGCTGTTGCTTACCAGCAGGAATGGTGATCCTGGATGGAGAATTGTGGAATCCCAGGATGGTTTGGGTTGGAAGGGACCTTAAAAGATCTTTTGGTTTCATCCCCTGCCACGGGCAGGGACGCCTTCCACTATCCCAGTTAGCTCCAAGTGCCACCCAACATGGCCTTGGAAACTTTCAGGGGTGGGGAAGCCACAGCTCCTCTGGGCACCCTGTGCCAGGGCCTCCCCACCCTCACAGAGAGGAACTTTTCCTAATAAGAAGGAATTGTCTGTGGGAGATTCTCCTGCCCTTCCCTGCATTTCCAGTTAGTGCTGACCTCAGGAGCCTGAGCTCAGGGATGCTGGGGACATCCCATTTTCCCTCTCTGCTGTTCCTGTCCCCAAAAGCTGCAGCTGGGGCAGCTCAGAGCAGAGCAGCTCTGAGTGTGGGATATGGTGGGGCTGGGGGGGATGGGATGGGCCTGCCCTGTTCCCGGTTTCCATGTTGCTCCATGTTTGGTTCCTCTCCAAGCCAAGGTACCTGGAGCTGGGCTGCAGCCAGCACGCAGGTTCTGCATTATCGGGGATTTATGAGCCATGATTTATGGGCCAGTGGCTGGGCTGCTGTTCCATACCCTCACTGAGGAGGCCAATTTTATGCCTAAACTCTATTCTTGGATCGCTGTACCTCCAGAAACAGTGGTTAAAGGAAAAAGTGCTTCCCAGTCACCCACTGTTCCCAGGGCTGGGGAGCGGAACGGGGGCTGGTTTGGTGCCATTTCATGAGTTTCAGTGCCAGGAGGGAGCTCCTGGGAGGGCTGGCTAGGTTATCCAGACAGAAAACCTGATCCCAAGACCTCACCTTCCCAAAAAAACCCTGCTGGCAGCAGCAGAGCAGGATGCCACACGGCTGGCCGGAGGTGGCAATGGCAGTGGCGGGTGGCTGTGCCCGGATCCCATCTCCTGCCCCTCCCCGGCAGCTGCCCCCGAGCCAGAGAAAAGCAAATCCCTGCCGGCAGCGTGGGGGGAAAGGGCCGAGGAGCGCTCGGCCTGATGGACACGGACCATCTGTCCCCTCCGTCCTTGACATTCCAGCAGAGCCGTTCCGCCGCTCTCCGCCCGCTGGAAATTTCGCCTGTCCTGCCGGCCGTCAGGAAACGTGCCACGGCCCGGGGACACAGCTGCTGCCGGTGTCAGGGGGAGCCTGCGCTGGGGGACACGGCCACCCCACACCTGTCTGCACCCTCCGGGGGACGCGGGGCCGCTTTCATCCCGCGGCCGGGGTCGTGCCCAGGCTCCGCTCCGGGGTCAGGGCTTGGGGGGCATTGCCACCTGGCTCCCATTAGGAGGGCTCGGTGCTCCGGAAGAGGGCTATGTCATTCTCTCACTCCTGCCAATTATCCCGCTAGGTCTCTATTAGCCTGCCCAAAACAAGCCCTCCCCATCCCGAGCTCTGACAGCCCGGCAGACGCGGCCATGCCGAGGCTCTTTCCCGGCTGCCTCCAGGTTGTGGCCGTGGAAAAGGCTGCTCCCACCTTCCCTTTCCTCTTTGCGGGGCAATCAGGCTCATTTTCATTCTTCTCTCCTGTTTTCTTCCTCTCCTCCCTGCTTGGCTGTGCCGAGATGTGGCTCCTCGGTGGGGCTGGGTAAGATGCAGCCAGAACCGTGAGTTTGGTGTCCAGGTCCCTCCAAAATTAAGGCACAAGGGTGGTTGTGAGCACAACAAGCCATAACCCCCACTGTACACAGCGCCCTGGCTCAAGGGGAGCGATGCCCATCCGGAGATGACACCTCCAAGCCTCCCATGATGGGATTTGGAGCAGAAATGCAGCTCCCTGGGGTTGTGAGGGATTTTTCCAGCTTCTCCTGGACTGCTCCACCACCAGCTCTCTGCTCCTGGGGAACCAATCAAGTAGCAAACCACTGAGGTTTGCTGCATGGCTGCCCTCCCCACGGCTCCCCAGGTAAGTGTTGCTGTAATAGGATTTGCTCCACATCCCTGGAAACCCCCCGGAGGAGGATGTGGGGTTTTCAGCACGTTAACTCCTTCATGCACCACAGAGGGTGAAACCCCAGCATGGCCACATCAAGCCCCGGGCTCTGCTGAGAGCCTTGGCCGGGGCTCTGCAGCTGTGGGAAGCAGCTGGTGAGTTTTGGGAGATGGAGGGAGGGAGAGAAAGGTCATGGGCAAAACCATCCCGTGGGAACACGGCAGCTGTGGGAAGTCTGTACATGGGGAACACCATCAGCTTCTCCCCCAGGGCAAGGGACACCAGGCTCTGCCCCCAGCACAGCCAGGCTCAGCAAAACCTCCTGATCTTTGCTGCTTTTCCCTGTTCTCATCCCATTGTTTAACAGCAGAAAATGCCAGCTCAGATCCCTTCAGCCAGAGGGCTGAATCTGGGAATAAATTGCCCCTCTCCCACAGAGGGGTTTCAGGGTGTCTGGGTGTGGTTTGGCTGGAGGGTCCCCAGCACAGAGGGGACCAGGCATGCAGGGAGCACCCATGGGAGTGCAACCACCTTGTGTGGGGACCATGGAAGTGCAGGGAGGCAGAGACCTGAGCTGCTGGCAGGTATGGAGGTGGGAAGGTGCTGTGAGAGCAGATTTGGGTGCCCAGGGCTCCTCAGCCCACAGCAGGATGGCTCCATCCCAACCTCCCCGGCGTCCCCTCCCACAGCATCCCTGCTCTGGCCTTGGGAAAGGGCTTGTGTTTATCCCAAACAGCCGTGACTTGTCTTCACGCCAAGCTAGAGGTTATTTGAGGCTGCTGTCTCGTTCATCAGATCCTTATGTTTCATTAAAAGAAATTAAGAAATCCTCCAATTCAGAATAGCAACAGCCTGGAGTAGGAGAAACCCCTCCGTGCCTGAAGCTGCAATTCCCAATGTGGAGCACCCTGGCAAGGCTGAGCCCCAGCTCTTGGCCAGGGCCCTCCTGAGCTCAGCCTGGCCACAGGGAGATGCCTGAGGTACCCCTGCACCTCTGCCAGCTGTGTCCCCATGAGAGCTGTGACATGGCTGTGGTCACCCATCTCTGTCTGGGACGGTCATCCTGCCCAGGGTCTAGTGCAGGGGATGGGAGACACCCAGGACTTGGCCAGGAGCTGTTGGGGGCTCCCACCCGTGCAGCCCATGGAGGGGAAGCTGTGGGGCTCTGGAGTGGCTCCACCCGGGGGGTGTGGGGCCGTGGGACCCTGGGGTTGCTGGGCCCCCAGACTGGAGTGACTGGAAATGGGGAAGATTCACAGCACAGAGACTGAGACTATAAAGGGAGCTGAGGAAGCTCATAAGGAGGTGTAAATTGGAACAATATGGGCTGTGTCGTGTCCTGATTTGGCTTCAGGGAATTAAGAGCTAATCTTTTCCCTGAGACTGGGATTGCTGGAGTTGTGCATGCGGCACACGAGGGAGTTTGGGATCGCTGAGCAAAGCCGGTGCAGGAGATGCAGGGCTGAGGTTTGGGATGATGAGTTTTACATTTGGTCTTTCTGTGGTTATTGAGGGGCACGTTTAAAGTAAAAGCCTCCTCCTGCAGATCTGCTTTGTTAATAAAGGATCCCTGTGTGCGCTCAGACGAGAGAAATAGGGACCAAACTGGTGCCAATGGGCTGGAAATGAGTGGCAGTGTGTTGTAAACTGAAGGCATCTGGGAGAGCTCAAATGCTGGGAATCAAAGCAATTGCACCTGGGAATGGGGGGACTGGGTGTGGATGGAGGCAGCTGGGCTGGGAGAGGAGAGGTGGGTGATGCTGCAGCCCCCAGCCCTTAGCCTAAAGTGGGGCTTTGGCTCCTGGCAGAGATTTGCCTGCTGCCCTCCACATCATTCCTGTGCATGAAATGTGAAATGAAAATGAGTCTGTATAATGCTTAAAGCCAGGCTGGACAGGGCTGGGAGCAATCTGAGATAATGGAAGATGTCCCTGCCCATGGCAGGGGGTGGAACTGGATGGGCTTTAAGTTCCCTTCCCATCCAAGCCATTCTGGGACTGTGATTCTATAAATGTGAGCTCCATCAATGAACACACACAAAGACATTAAGAAACTCCAATTCTCACTGAAAACTTGGCATTGCAATGATATAACACAGCAATACTCCATGGACTGCATCCATGTGAACGCTCTTCAGGAACATTTGGCTTGAGAGGTTTTTTTTTCATTTGCTTTTTCTCCAGAACTGCTGTTCCTGCTCTCACGAAGGTTTCGGGGCCTCCCCCGTGCAGCCCCCACACCGTGCCCTGGCAGGAGGCTCCGGCTGCAGCTCTGTCTGTGCCCCAGCCCCTGCACCCTCCTCCTCCTCTCCCAGCAAGTTCCTTTGCTATCTAGGTCAAAGATTAGCAACAGCAATAAAAAAAAGAGGAGAGAAAGCAAAAGCCAGCAGCGCGCCTTTCATGCGGACATTATTTGCTGCTCGGCACAGAAAACACATCCCCCCTGCACTTCAGGCTCAGCTTTTCCACACCGGGCTGAGCAGAGCAGGAGGAGCAGGAGGAGGAGGAGGAGGAGGAGGAGGTTGCGTGCCTGTGGAGGGATCAGCAAGGCCAGCCTGGAGGCAGGACTGCCCCAGCCCCAGCAGCACGTTCCCACCCTCCCACCGCCTTGGCCAACCTGGCTGGTGATGCCCATGGCTCCTCTGGGGAGGGGGACAAGCCCGACCCCCCCTGGGCTGCCCAAAAGTCCCCCTGGGGCATGGAAGAGCTTTCCCTGGAAAAAAATCCCTCCCCTGCAAGGCACAAGGTCCCGTGTGCTCCTGCTCCAAGGGATGGGTGTCCTTGGGCTGTGCTGGGGGTGCTGGGCAGCCCTGGGAGGGTGCTGGGGGTAGTGGGCTGCTCCAGAGGGTGCTGGACAATCCGGGAGGGTGCTGGGGGTGGTTGGCAGCCTCAGGAGGATGCTGGGCAGCACTGTGAAGGTTTTGGGGGTGGTTGGCAGCCCTAGGAAGGTTCTGAGGGTGGTTGACAGCCCCAGGAGGGTGCTGGGCTCAGGTGGTGGCAGCCCAAGGCAGCGTGGCCGTGCCTGCCAGCCCAGATTGTTTCAGCCCAGTGCCCACACAAGTGGGTTTGCTAAAGCTGCAAGTTGATCTTATGGAAGGAAATTGAATTGTCGGCGGGGCTGGGTTTTATCTGGGCTTTGGGCTCCGCTGCCTGGCTCAGCCTATTAAGGTTTGCTCGTCAGATTACAGACACAGCTTGGGGTGAGAGGTCACGTTTAAATCGTGCCTCTTTCCTTTCTCATCAGCGACAGCGGCACTGAGGGGCTGGAGAGGTTTGGGATGAGCTGGGGTGGGTGGATGAGTCCCTGGACAGCTGCCCGTGGGCACTGCAGGGTGAGCTGGGGGATGCCAGGTGAGGGATCTTCTTCCTAAATGTGATTTTCTCCCAGCCACAAATGTAGGTGACCTACTATTTTTACTCCCAAAAAAAATAGGAAGGCAAAGGCAATGCTAAAAATGACCTTTCTCCTCTAATCACAGGGCTCTGGGAGCTGGAGATTTAAGGGAATTTATAAATAGAGTCAGAAGGTGCCCACTGATACCTGAAGTGAGGTGTGTATGGACACTCCTCAGCATTTTGGGAAGCTGTGGCTGCCAGGCCTGGCTGGAATGGGATGGCTGGCGAGAGGCTTGTTAGTGCTGATGGCTGTCCCCTTCCTGTCCCAGCAGTGCCCCTGGGTTAAGATTCTTTAATGACCTTAATCACCAGTTCATTTACAGCAGTCACTTTCCCCAGCGCTGCCCTCCCCCAGCATGGGAACAACATCTGCTCCCCCACATTGCCCCTGGAAACTGCTCCTGTTCCACACCACCAGAAATATCCAGGGCATTAAAGTCGGGATGTTTTATAGGGGAGCTGTCAGGCAGCTCCAATCCAGGCTCTGACCTACTTAAAAGTTGTCCTAATCAGGGGAGGCATTTGTGTGTGTGCTGAGTTCACATCTCCACTTCCATGTGTCACCCTGGCGCTAGGAAATGGAAATGGGAATTATTTACAGAACGGAGGAGTCACATTGTGGGAGAGGAGGAGGAGAAGGCAGGGGAGCAGTGCTGGGTGTCTGTGCAGAAAGGGCACTGGGAACAGCCCCGTGGGGATGGGAAGCAATGAGGATGAGGAAGGGGGGCTGGAATCAACCTTGGTTTTTGTCACTCAAGTTCTGTCTCACTGGAGCCATCTGGAAATGCAGGATGCTATGGAGGCTGTGCCTGGAGGCAGGGGGGAGGAGGAGGAGGAGGAAGAGGGATGCTCACACTGCCCAGCAAGGACAGGATTCTTGAGTTCATTTGCCTTTTCTGCCACAGATTTCCCATGGGATGAGCTGGGTGTGGCACCCCATGGATAAGCAGGAGCTCCCAGCCCCTCCCAGGACCTGAGCTGGCAGGGCTGTGGTGGGGAAAGTCACACTGGGGTGAAGGAGGACCTCACTCATCCCATCCCAGATGTGTCCTGCACCCCGGGGAACATCCCAGAGCACAGATCCCAGGTCAGCGCCAAGGGACTTGGTCCCCTCTGCTCTGCTGGGACAGCTCAGTGCTTCCAATGGCCTCAGCCCCTTGGCATGGGCCAGGATCTTCTGGATCATCTCCAGGTGGGATCCCCCGTGCTCCCCACTCCCTGTGGTGTGTGCTGGGAGGGATGAGCCACCACTGGCACAGCACCCCGAATTCCCACAGCATGTGCCTGCAGCCCACAACAAGTCGGGAGATGGAACATGGATAGGTCACCACATCCTCCCTGCTCCCCGGAGCACCTCCTGCCCTCGGGGTGCTGATTCAGCCTCCTGGGAGCCTGTACCCAGCACAGGCATGGGGTGAGGGGCAGCTTTTGCCCCAGAATGTGGAACAGAACTCGCAGTCCGGAGGGAATGCTGGCACTGCCTGGCTCCCACTGGGATTCTGGGCACCCTCCAGGTGGGACAAACATTAGGAGCTGCCCCTCACTGCAGGGACTGCCGGGGGAAAAGGGGACTCCTTGGCAGGGCCAGGGATCTGCTGGGGAGGTGTTGGGAATTTAAATGTTCCTGAGGCCAAATCCCATTTCTGTGTCACTGTTTGGCATCACAGGGAAGAGGGGCACCCGGAAGGGATTGGGGGCACCCAGGAAGGGAATGGGGGCACCCAAGCAGGGAAGAGCAGCAGCCAGCCCCAAGTTCCTGCGAGTCAGGAGCCAGCCAAGTCCTTGTCCCTGCCTTGGCCATGGAAGTGAAGCCTCTGGCTGGAACATCCTGTTATCCTTGGCTGTTTTGGAACTTGTCTGTGCTCACCCTTGGTTCCTACTCCCAGAGGTGTTTGGACAAAATAATAGGAGCTGGGGGAAAATGGACCTTCAACCCCTTGGAGAAGGGACCAAACCAGGGCCTGCTGGGCAGTGCAGCCTCTCTGAATTCCCAAATTCCTGCCCTTGCTCTCAGAGCGAGGTGGGACACTGGGACTGCAGACATCAAAGGGGCAGTTTAATGACCTGTGCCCGGGTATCTGCAGCTTCCCACTGCCCCCAAGGCTCTCAATCCCTAATTAAACTGTGCACAGCATTCCTTCCCCATCACACCTCATAAAAATGGGAACCCACCAAAGCCAGGCCAGGCTGCTCCAGGATAATGATCCAGCCCGGAGCTGCTGCGGATCCTCAGGGAACAGCGACCCTGCCAGAGGCAGTGGGACCTGAGGGGGACATGGGGGCTTCTTCTGTGTCCCTCCCTTTGGTTTATGTGCAAATAAGACTGAATCCAGCATAATGGGAGGGAAAAACAACAGCAGAATTGGGAATGTGGCCTGGAGTGTGACCGAGGTGGCTCATGAGGCCACGAGAGCTGGGACCTGCAAGGACACAGCTGTGGAGGGCAGGGACAGCCCAGCACTGTGGCTTCTGCCAGGATGAAACCCAGGAATATGGCAACCTTTGGAGCCACGAGGCTGTTGGAAACCAGGGATTCAAAGGAGAGCATGAGATGGGAATTTTAACAGATTATGTAGAGTTCCCAACATGTGGAATTAAAATCTTCCATCTCCCAGGCTCCATTTAGGCCAGGAAAACACAGATCTCTCCTTTTCTCTGCTCACACAGAATGTAAGGAGTTTATCTGGAGCAGCAGCTTGTCCCTTTGTCCAGAGCCACCCCTGGAGGGATTTAAAAAGCTGTGGCACTTGGGGACATGGGTGAGTGGTGGCCTTGGCAGCTGAGTGGGTTCAGAGGACTTTTCCAAGTGAAATGGTCCTAGGACAGGGACTCTCCAGGCTGGAAAAGCTCTGGGTGATGCTTGGTCAGGTCTTCCAGCATGGGCAGGAGTTGGAGGGCTCTGCTGCTCTGGCCTGGGCCACCGTCCTCCTTTAATGTGTTTTACACATGTGATGAATATCAGAGGAATTTGTTTTTTAAAGCCTGTTTTGATTGAAATCACACAGAAAGCGCCTCATGCTCGGGGCCTTCCTGTGAGTTATTATTATTTTTTTCATTTTGGGGCAAGATTATGTTTCTTAGGCAAACAGGAAAAACAACAGGGAAAAAAGGCTCTGTTTGTTTCTTTAGCTTGGAGCTCAATCTTGGAGTGGTTCCCTGTGGTGAAGACCGTGGAGCAGCAGCACTGTGGCATCAGAGGGTCCTGCTGGTGGTGATGGTTGGACTCCATGGGCTTAAAGGTCTTTTCCAACCTAAATGATTCTGGGATTCTGTGATGTGAGAGGGGCTGGTTGGGGTAACACTGTTGTGCTCTAAATACAAACCCTCGTCCTCTGTCCTTCCTTGAGGTCCAGCTGTGCCCCCATCCCAAGGACGTGCCTTGAGGTGGCCCCCAGCAGCCCCTGCAAGCCCCTCTAAGAAACTTTGGCAAGTGGCAAGCAGGATTTAGCCAGTGGGATACCTAGGTGAGGCATTTCCCTCTCTTCCTCCCCCTCTGGAGAAGGAGGAGGGGGTGACCAGAGCTGCTGGAGGCCCTGCAGGATTTGGGGCCGCGGGTGGGAGCAGGAACCCCTCTTGGTGGGAACGAGGAGGCGTTTGCAGGTCATTCCAGCATGTTGTCCCAGTCAAATATTTGTCTAGTTAATAAATATATTGTTGTTTTTTGCAGCGAGGAAATGAGGAGACTGCGAAGAAAAATAATGAAAGGCCTTTCTTGTGCAGCCCCGCTCTGCGAGGAGCTGGATCAGGCCCTCGCCTTCTCCTTGGCCCTCCCGCTCCCAGAAACCCTGCTGTGGATTTCACAACGGCGTGATTGACAAGATTAGGAATTATCTCCCCCTCTCCCTACATATAAGGTTACTGCTGCTCCAGGCACAGTGTGAAATTCCCCTTGCCGGAGCTCATTAAATGGGTCAATGGACGCGTTCCAGCTTCTCTGCAGTTCACAAAGGGCTGAGTCCTGGCCACCCCACCAAACCCTGTCCCAGGCTGTTGACGAGTAAGTGCTTCCATATGGCTCACCTCAGCATCTCCCGAAAGATAACACACAGCTAATGGCTTGCAGATTCCACGGATGCTCGTCGGGAAACGCGCAGGGACGGGGGCTCGGGGCTGCCTTCAATCACAGCTGATTGGGATCGAGGGGACCTGTGGGCTCCCTGCCAGCCCCCGGCCCCTGCAGACCCTCCCCCGGGCTGGGGGCACCGGGAAAGGGCAGTGGGGTCACGGAGTTGCCTCGGGAATTGGGAGCAGGAGAAGGGTGAGCGGCAGCCGCCGTCCCGAAGGCACCAGGGGCTGGAGGGTGAGGTGGTGCCTTCTGAGCTTTCATGGATCTTCACAGCTCCTGGGATGAGGAACTACAGGTATCCAACAGTGGCAAGAGCTGGTTCTTGTCCTGGATGCACCCCCAGGGCATCCGGATGCCCTCAGGCCAGGAAGCCACGGGATGTGGGTTTGGTGATGTGAAGACAGTAAAATGCAAGGAAAGCATTCCTGCCGGGATGTTTGCCTTTCTTCCCTTCTTTTGCTTCTAATGATACTTCAGAATTGGATATTGGGAAGAAATTCTTCCCTGTGAAGTTGGTGAGGGCCTGGGATAGAATTCCCAGAGAAGCTGTTGTTGGTCATCCCTGGAAGAGTCCGAAGCCAGGTTGAACAGGGCTTGGAGCAACCTGGAATGGTAGAAGGTGTCACTGCCCATGGCAGGCGGTGGAATGGGATGAGCTTTAAGATCCTTTCCAACCCAAACCATCCTGGGATTGTGGGATTCAGGGATTCAGTGATTCAGTGACTCAGTGACAAGGACACTTCTCTGAATCACATTTACTGTGAGGAATGAAATTACAAATTTCTCCCTGACATTCATCCCTGCCTATGAATCCCTGCAGAGCAGATGCTCAGAAACTCATCCTTGTCACCCGGCCACGGGCATGGTCTGGCATTTTCCTCTCCCGCAGTTGGGTGGCTCTTGTCACTCCCTGGCACAGGGAACATTTCAGACGCACCCAAACACGCCATTCCAAATGCTGCTGTTGAATATTTGAGCATCCAATTTATATTTCATGAGCCTGTGTGCAGAATTCTTGCGGAAGAGACACAATGGGGTCGGGAGCTCGAGTGAGTCAAAGCATCCCTGTGTCACAACAGGCACCGTGGGACGTGGGTGTCTCTGCTCAGCTGCTCCAGCACCCAGCAGCGCTGTCACCCTGTCCCCACCTGCAGGGAGGTGGTTTGGGATGCTCTGAGATACGAATCCCTGTGCTGGAATATGTTAGAGCACAGCCACAGCTTGGCAGTCGGGGTTGTCTCAGCTCTCCCATCAGCTGGAGCCACCCAGCGATGCTGTTGTGATGCTGTAGGTGATGAAGTCTTGGGATGCAGTTCCTGTAATCCCCAAAAATGTCTGTGTGACACAGAAGGGTTCGGGAAGATCACCCAGCTCATGGAGCAGGGTTGGAATGTGCTGCTGGAGGAGCTGTACCCTGGCTGCTTCATGGGCTCCAAATTACCCAGTTTGGCATCATCACCACCCAGCGAGGCCCCTCCACGTGGGGTATTTGTGGGGCTAACAGCCCCTTAAAGCCCTGCTCCAGATCCCAGCACTGATTCGCTGGAATCAGGACAGTGGAAGTGCCCTTGACACCTTTCTGGGGGCTTCTGGCTCCCCAGAACCACGGGTCCTGCTCTGAGGGGGCTCCCAGGCTGGGCTGAGCCTCGCTCTGCATTCCCTGTGCATGGGATGGGGAAAGCCTGGCTCCCGGGAAGCTCTCCCTGCTCCGTGCTTCTCTCCAGGGTAATTCCACAGGTCTATCCACAACAGGCCTCTCAAAGGGAAGGCTCCCTCTGGGACCATCTTTTCCCCCCTAGAACCACTCGTTGAGCATCCCCAGGACACTGTGGAATCTCCTCTTCCAGGTGAGCCACAGGAACAGCCGGGTTTAGAGAGAGGGACTGAGGTCCCAGGAGGGAAAAGGGCATCCCTGTAACCCCTGGAGGCAGCTCGGCACTGGGGCTCTGCTTTCTGCCCTCCCCTTATTCAGCAGAGGCTGAAACCCCCAACCCCCATCTGCTTTACACTCTGGAACTGAAATAAATGAAATTACCTTTAATTATTCTCATTACTTTCCCCGGGAATGCTGGAGTGAAAGGCAGCATTTAGTTGTGAGCTACAGCAGGGCTCTGCCCTTCCTCCTGCCCCCCAAAACACTGCCAGGGGCCCCTGGCTCCTGCCTGCAGCCCCTGGACACACACGGAGCTGCTGCTCCATCCAGGATGAAAGGAGGGGACAGGAGGGGAGGGACCCGGACAGCGCGGAGGGCGAGGGGACAGCGAGGGGGAGCAGGGGTCAGGGCTGGGGGCTGGCAGGGGTCAGGGGTCACAGCCAGGCAGGGCTGACCTGCCCCTTTCCAGACCACCTCCAGCTGGAGGAGCCCTCGGAGAGGGGGGAGAGCGGCAGTGCAGGAGTGGGGGGTTCTCACACCTTCACGGCCCATCACAGATCAGCAGGAGGTGTCCGGCCACGGGCACTTCCACCACACTGAATTCCCTGTCTGTCCATCCTGGGAGGTGCTGGGGGATGGATCCTACCCCTCCACAACTGGGAAAATGGAGCCTGAGCTCTCCATGCTTGGAGAGGAACTGCCGATTATTCTTCCTTGTTTAAGGATTTCTGGACCTGCAGCTTTGTGAGGTGCTGGCTGACACCTTCCAGCAGGTGTTTCCTGGGATATTTAAGTCCACAGGTCAGGCAGGCTGGCTCTGGGGAGGCTGTGAGGCGCCAAGGGGGTTCCCTGTCATGGACACCCTCCTCATGTCTGTCCAGCAGTGAGTTGGGACCACAGGGATCAGCAGCTCCTGCTGGTTCCCCAGAGCAGGCACATTCTGATACCCTTGGCTCCTCTTTCCCCACCTCCTAGTGTGGAAAAAGAGGATTTTCCTCTTCCTAGCAGCAAGGCTGAGGATAAATCCCCTATCTCCTGGTCTGTGAAGGAAGGAGCACCTACCTTTGTGCCCAGCAGAGAAGAAAAAGCAAATAAGACTCCCACCCCATGGGACTTCCCAAAATAGACTTCCAAGAAACCTGAGCTGTGTGGAAGGGGAACTGGGGGAGGTGGGGGGGGAGCCCCATTCCAGATGGACACTGGGCCATTCTTCTGGAGAAGGTCTTGTTCCCCTCCGAGGTCAGCCATAAGTGACACCGAGCCCAGCGGGGCCTTTGGGAAGGAACCCCGAGACACGTTCGCTGTCAAATGGAATCTATTAACAGGGATTAGAGGCTTTTTCCCTCAATCCCCCTGTGACACCGTGATGGGCTGAAATTGCTGTGAAAACATCATTATTAAAAATGGGCCTATTAGTATTAGAATGGACAGAAGCTCCTTGCTAAATTTAGCAGCAGCCACCAGAGCAGGGAGTGGAGGGGAAATGGCACCAGCAGCGCCAGGAAGGGGCTCTGGGAAACCTGGATGAGGTGGGAGCAGAGGGGGCTGGGGCACCACCAGCCCAACACTCAGCACAGAAAGCAAAGTGGTTGCTTGGAAATGTAGCAAACACACCATCATCCGTGCTCCAAGTGCATCCAAGAAGCTGGAGATGCTCCAGACATGCACATCGTGCTCCTTCAGGGAGCTGACGCGACTGAGTGTCACCAGGGACAGAGGGACACAGCCCAGGGTGGCAGGTCCAGCTCCTCTAAATGGTTTGAGGGGAGGCTGGAGGCTCTCAGGAGCTGGCAGGGCTGTGAACCCCAGGAGAATTACACATCCCTCTGTGTGCCATGAGGACACATCCCATCCCTGTGCCTGCTGGAATGGAGGCTCGGCACTGCCAAGCACATCCCAGGATGCTTTGAATCCAAGGAGTGTTTCCTGAGCTGGGCTGGAGAGCAGGAATTGGACATGGGGAGAGCTGGGAGAGCCTGGCACAGCAGAATCCTGATAGCACATGGGCCTCTCCAGGCTGGAGCTAATCCCTAATTCCCTGGAATTTTAGGTAGGTTATTTTGTATTGCTGGGAAAGCAAAGCTGATGAAATCACACTGATTATTCCTACCCATTCTACACACGGATGGACTCCAAGATCATCTCTCCCCTTGGGTGTGCACAAATCCCTGGGAGTCCCAGGGCTTGGGAAGCTCCTGGGTTGAGGGATCAACCCCTGGCTGCTGCATCCCATCCTGGTGAGAACTTGCACCAAGGTTTCATAGCAATGAGCAGCACTTCCAAACCTTCACCTGCACGGGGACAAGATGCACGTGGCTTTGTCACAGTGTGCAACCCCTGAGGGACACAGGGCAGCCTGGGGGGACCCCCACACCCTGGGGATGGAAAACAGGCTCCACAGTTTGAGGAGTGCCTCTCTGGAGCCAGCTTGGTTCTGTGGGAGGGCTCAGCCTGAAACTGTTGACAGGTTGGTTTTCCTACTGAGAAATGCAGTTTTATGGAAATCAAAGTGTTCCTGGGGAATCTGCTGGTTCTGACAAAGTTTTTGAGAGGAATGTGTCTGAACAAATCACTTTAACTCTCTTGTTTTATTTTTCACAGAGGTAAAAATAACTCCTTGGATCTTTAGGTGCTATAAATCCCATACAATACAATTAATCTAATATTTATAGTATCGCATCTTGCATTGACTTTGTCAACTGCAACATTTAGCTGTTGACAAAAGGACTCAAAAATTCTCTTTCATAAAGCAGCCAGGCTCACTCCCGGAATCCAAGCATGGAATTCCTCATGCAAGGCAGGCTCTGCTTGGGAAACAACCTGAGGATGAAAGCCCAGAGCTGGGGATGGTGGTTTGGGGGCTGGTGATGTTCAGTCCCCGAGGGAGGAATTGAGGGGAGGTTTGGGAGATAAGCCCCTGACACAGCACCCCCCAGTCGGACTCCCAGGGATTTAACCCGAGTTTGTTTAGTCCTAGCCCTTCCCAGGCTGCTGCAGAGCACCAGATGGTACCTGATCCCCAGCCCTAAATGTTGGCTTTGATAATCAGCTCCATGTCATTAAGATAATTAAGGCTCATTTGTGTGCAGGCTTTCCTTCGATGTTCGAGCCTCTCCTTCCTTCCCTTCCTCCCTCCTTTTCTCTTGTTTTCTTGATTCTTCCCTTCCCTTCCCTTTCCTTCCCTTCCCTTCCCTTCCCTTCCCGGCACCATTTCTGCCTTGGGCTCCCAGATTCTGCCTGGGAACAGAATTTTTGGCAGGAGATGGAGCCATGGTTTTAAACTAAATGAGGGGTAATTATATGGGATATAAGGAAGAAGTTGGTCTCAATGGCACTGAAGAGGCTCTGGCATAGGTTTTCCAGAGAAGCTGTGGCTGCCCCATCCCTGGAAGTGTCCAAGGCCAGGTTGGATGGCTTTTGGAGCAACCTGGGATAATGGCAGGTGTGCCTGCTCCTGGCAGGGAGTGGACAAGATGAGCTTTGTTCCCTCCCAATCCAAACTATTCCATGATTCTCTGAAACCCAGACTGTCCCTGGACTCCACTCCCTGCTGGCAGGGGTGATCTCACAACTCTGCTGATGAAAGGTGCCCAAGGACATCACAACCCCCTTGTGGCAGCTGGGCTGTGCTTCCACCTCAGCCTTCTGAGGGCAAAAAGGTGCTTCAGAGCCACTTCTCCCTCAGTCCCCATCCTCTGGGAACAGCTCTCACACTGCTCGAGGACCACCTCTGTCTAATCTGTGGGAGATGGACGAGCAGACAGGACAGACGAGGCAATCCCTCACCTGGGTTTACAGACCTCTTGTTTACAACTCCCAAATTCCCCTGGAAAGCCCACATCCCTCTGGATGGGATGTCCATCTCTGGCAGCATCTCCAGCTCTCTCTGGGTGTCTGGTGCCTTCCCAGGCCACAGAATTCATGGATGGGCACCAGAAGAGCCCTTGTGCCAGCAAACCCCCGGGCACATCCACCTCGGAAAAGGGGCTTTTTAATTAACTGTAGGAATAAAGCTGTGGCCAGTCCGTAACCATGGTGATGCAGAGCCAATCCCAGAGGATTGCCAGCCAGCTGGAATATTTTTTGGATGGCAAGGCTTCAGCCCAACGTTTAATGGTGTTCGACTCTATTCGGAGAAACAATTACATGCTCCATTTTCAACGGAGCCAGCTGAACAATGGAGTCAATGAGGCAATTTCGGCACAGGCTCCTCTGCTCTGCCGGGCCCACGGAGCTGCTGCTCTGCCAGGCTGGAGCTGCCTTCCACGGGCAGCTGTGGGGACACCTGGGGGCTGCATGTGACAACATCCTCCCTCACACATGGTGCCACAGGTCCTGACACGGCAGTGGCCTCAGAGCATCCTCCTGGCCTTCCTTGGGTGGCCCAAGCACCCAGCTCTTGTCCCAGCCATGACCAGTGTTGGGTGGTTGGGAGGGTGGCACAAGGGGCACCTTGGCTGCCTCCCTGGCTCTGCACACCTGGAGTGGGAGGTGGCCCTTGTTGGTTTGTCCCCTGCTCACTTTGGGGTCTCAGTCTCTCTCTTGCGGGGGTTCCAGCCTGGAGAAGAGGAGGCTTGGGGGGACCTTCTGGCTCTGCACAACTCCCTGACAGGAGGGGACAGCCAGGTGGGGGTCAGGCTCTGCTCAGGGAACAGGGACAGGATGAAAGGAAATGGTCTTAAGCTGCGCCAGGGGAGATTTACATTGGATATTAGGAAATTCCTTCATAGAAAAGGTGGTCAAGTCCTGGAACATGGCAGTGATGGAATCGCCATCCCTGGAAGTGTCCAAAAATGGTGTGGATGTGGCACTTGGGGACATGGGTTAACAGTGGCCTTGGTAGTGCTGGGGAAATAATTGGACTCAATCTCAGAGGGCTTTTCTCACCTGAATGATTGGATGACTCCACGATGCTTTGCTCCCCTCTCCCTGTGTGACACAGCCATCCCTCTGTTTCTCACCTCCCTTTCCCAGAGCTCGCCCTTCCGCAGCTCCGTGACCTCCTTTCTCCTTCAGGAATATCCTGTTCCCTCTCCGTGTGTCACCACCACTGCACACCAACCCCGTGGCCTCCAGACACGCCAGCCACAAAAATGCCTTTTAAAGCCTGCTGGGATTTAATTAATTGCTGCCTTTATTTTATTAGGATAAAAAAATGCAGGTCTGGAAAATCTTTCCGAGGATGACATCAGTGTCTTCAGCTGAGTTTG
Organism: Pyrgilauda ruficollis; assembly: GCF_017590135.1. NCBI lineage: Eukaryota > Metazoa > Chordata > Aves > Passeriformes > Passeridae > Pyrgilauda > Pyrgilauda ruficollis. The sequence goes on from NW_024528821.1 coordinate 4,307,351, forward strand.
GATTTGGTTGGTGTTATTTTAGCTATTCAAGGAATGTGAGGAGTAGGGGAGCTTGGTGACTCCTTCCCTGCTGCCACACCTTGCTTGGGCTTGTTTTTGCCTGTCCTTGACCTCAGCACATCTGTGGAATGACAATCCACCCTGACCTTCTCCATTCTGTCCCTTCTCTCCAAAGAATTGGTTGGTTCCCATGGTGGTTCAGCTGATCCCTCATACCCAGGGCAGCCTTCTCCTCCGTGGTGTTCCCTGAGGTTTATTATCCTCCCTTTTCCCCATCCCAGCCCTTTCACCTCTGGCTTTGTAACAATGGGCAGGGCCAGCAGTGAATGGACAAGCCTGCTCTTGCACAATTGCACCATGAGAACATTCCTTGGATTGGCCAGGAAAGTTTCCTCAGCAGTTTAAAGCAGAGGGGCTCTTTGGGGTGCCCATCCCAAGATCTTTTCCATCCTCTTGAGGTTGGGAAGACAAACACATTGATTTTTTTTTGCATTGATTTTTTTTCTATGTGCCAGCTTCCAGTTGGGGTCCCAAATCCCTGGTTATTCCTGAAGATTCAGGCTGCTGCTCTCCCAGTGACTCAGCTTACATTGATGGAAGAGCTTAATTAGGGTTACTCAAACGAGGGTTACTCAACTGGATATTCATCCCCATAGGAAGAGCTCTGTCTCCTCACTCACCCTTCCTGACTCTTTTGGGAAAGCCAACTCCAGGATTTATTGCAGGTTCCGGCGTGTCCCATCTTGAAGGGAAAGATTTGCCTCCGGGGCAGGAGGGAACCATCCAAGAGCTCCTCTTCCTCCTCCTCTTCCTCCTCTGACTCTGCCCTTTCTCCACCTGCCCGTGGACCTCTGGCAACACCACACTCCTGGAGCTTGGAAAGGGCCTGGAAAAGAGAGGAAAAAAGCATTTTTTTCTTGAGGTTATACACATTTCTGCTGGCACTCCTTGACCTGGGGAAGGGTGATGAAGGAGGGGATGGAGAAGATGCCTGGGAATGACTGTGGTGGGACAGCCTTGGAATGACCCCCTGAGAGCATCTCCACCAAAAATGAGTTTGGCCTCTGCTTCCATCATTGAGCTCAGTAGGAGAGGATAAAAGAGAGAAAAAGAAGGAAAAGGGAAGAGCCAGGCTGAGCTGAGAACAAATTGTTTATCTGTATTTTCCATGAAGCATCAGCAGTTCTTTAAAGAGGACAAAACCAGAGGGACCTTCCAGAGAAATCCTTGTAGGGGATAGGAAGGTCTAATTAGTTTCTATATTTGAGCAATGTAAAAGTTTATCTTGAAGCCTCCTGTATTTTTTAAATATGACATCAACGTCTTCGGCTTGGCTTTGATTGTCCTTAACGACCAGGTTTTATTATTATTCTTTTTTTTAAACTCTTTCAAGAAAATAAAAGGGGAATATTTACTCAAGGCATAAAAATACCCCTGAATTCTGATGTCTTTGGCAGAGAAGTGGTGGCCCTGTTGCTTTTCCGTGTGATAAATCCTCCTGCTGCCGTGCTGCTCCCACCCCAGATCCAAGGACTGTTTAATTTTCAGCTCGATTTTGAAAACCCAAAATGTTTGGAGCCCAGTTAATGTCGTATTAATTTTCTAAGGCAGCAAGGCAAAGTGGCTCCTAACATAAATATTTTACCAACCATTTATAAATAGCGTGGCTGCTCAAAAAGAACATCAGCGTTGATCAGGAAGCTTTGGAGGCTCCGTGCTCAGTGCCAGAGGGATGGAGGGATTCAGGGTGGGAGATGTCGGCAGCCACTCCAGTGTGCTGGAAGCTTTTCAGAGCTGGAATTTTGTTCCTGTTTCCCCCCTATTCTTTGTGTCCTGGAGGTGATTGTGCAGCTGTTCCTGACTGTGGGGAAATCCGTTCTTGACATGCTCCCATCCTTGTCCTGCCTGGATCCTGTCGGCACTGCTGGAATTGGCACTGAAACAGTGAGGACACCACAAATCCTTTCTGGGCTCAGTTCTCCAACCCTGACCTGAGGGTTCAATGAATTTTTCTCCTGTTAATGTTGGAATTCTCTTTGGATCAGCAGCGGCAGCTCTCTCCATTCCATACCCACCCTGGGACCTTCCATGTGCCAAGAGATGGGATGGAGGGATGGAAAGAACTGGAGGAGGAGACACAGGGAGGGAAAGACTTTACAAAATTCACTTTTAAATGAGTGAAAACAGCATTACCCAAACCCTGGTCCTTTGTGGGGAGGATAATCCCCCTTTCAGATGTTAACGGGAAGGAATTAAAACAAGGATTTGGCTGTTCTCTCTTCAGAGCAGGAACAGCAATTCTGTAAGTACATCTTGGGAAGGTTTCCAAAGCACTGGGAAGGGACAGTAATAAAACTGGACAGGTACCTTGGAGAGCAGGAATGGGATGTAATGGCCAAGGGCCTGCATGGACCTGGCCTGCATCCTACTCCTGCCTCTGGAGCAGGGCAAGGGAGAGAGGTGGAGAATGATAACAGGAAAAGGCTGGGATGGGATGGGATGGGATGATGTGAGATCAGGTGGGATGGGATGGATGGGGTGAAATTGGGAAGCCTCTTTACCAAGCTGAGCTCTGTGTGGACCTCTGGAAATGGTGGGAGGTGTGGAACGTGCAGTGGAGGCAGGAGCACAGCAGAAGGAACGGGACAGAGCCTTTGGAGTTTGACTTGGATTAAAGAAGCCAAATGCCTGTCCCTGACCCTTGCAGTGCTTCTCTTCAGCTGGAGGCCAAGCTGATAATTATCTCCCTTAGGAAAATTCACCAGGGAGGCAGAGCTATTTCCTCCTCAGATTGTGGGGTTTTATGGCTGTTTGCACAATTCCTGGATCACATCAGCCAGGAGCAAGCTGGGAAGAGATCCCCACCTTTCTGGGAGCATGTGGGAAAAACAAACACAAGGATATGACCTTCTCTCACTGTGTGGACAGCTCCTGCCCGCGGCGAGCTGGTTTCACCCAGGGCAATCAGGGCAATTTCCCTGCCTTCCATCCCCATCTCTCCATCTGCAGGCATCCTGTGGGATATTTCCCTTCCCAGACTTGGTGACGTGTCCTTGCCATCAGTGGGTTCACATGGATGGTCTGGCATATGAGGAATTTTAGGAGCCAAGCCGCTTCCTGCCCGTGGAAGCGGCATCGGGAGGAAGATGTCAGCCGGTGACAGGAAGCACCACGAGTGTGGTCGGCAGTATCCAGGGATCCCGGGATATAAACACCAAACACACACAGGGCTGCCAGAGGAGAGGGGATGGAATGAATAGTGCAGGCTCCGTGCCAGCTTCCTGGTGGCACATGGAGTCTGGGGCTGGCACAGGGTTTGGGGGGACAGGGAATGCTTGGAGTGTTTGGGGAACTCTGGGGATTGTGGTTTGGGTCTCCCAGCTCCCCCAGCCTTCCTGGGGTGGTCTTCAACCCGCGATGGGGGCAGCGGATCCATGCAAAACTTCCTGCCAAAATGCTGGCAGCCCTCTGGGCTCCTCCTGGAATGTGGCAGCAGCTCCATCCTGAGCAGCTGGGGCAGGACCGAGGTTCCTGCAGCCCAACAATAGCAGAGCTCAGGCCAGCCCTCAGCCCCTGGGGCTCTTTGCCACCCCGCTGTCCCCGGACATGCCGGGGACGCTGGAACACCAATCCAAGCCTGGATGTTTCCTGCGTCCTCCCCTCCTGTCCCCACAGCCTGTCTTGTCTGTATCCGATGTTCCAGCAAGTATTAATAGAGTTGCAATGTCTGACGTCTCAAAGGAATCCCCTGTGGGGAAAAAGCTGCTCTGGGAGCTGATGGTGGAATGGCTCATCCCTTCCACCACGGCATTCCCGGCTGCTCCCGGTGCAAGCCCAGGGCGTCACGGGGCTCCTGGATTTCTACCCGAATTCCAGGGGTTTGGGGGTGCACCGCATCCGCCCGTTTGAGCATTTATAATGGGGTTTTACTCTGGGTAGTTTTACAACTTTAATGCACTTAGCACTAATTTGGGGAAGTTTAATGCCAAACACATAAATGTTGGATGGGAGACGGCCGAGGTGTTTTACGGCCTCTGGGAATTACCCAAAGTATGTGGGGCTCGTTTTGGCTTCTGATATCACTCAGCACAAAATTCCCGGTGCTTGGCCGCGTGCCAGGCGCTGGGGCTGATGGATGGCGGTGGCACTCTCGGAGCGGTGACCGTGGCCATACGTAAACCCCAGAGCCAGGCAAGGGCTCAAAGCCTCGTTAAAGCCTTCCCTAATCTGGCAGGATCAGATTTGCCTGGTGCACTCGGAGCCGCTCCCACTCCCAGCCTCTGGTTTGTGTGGTCGCCTCAGTTCGTGTTGTGGGGAAAGCGGAGACGGCTTCGGTGCAAGGAAAACACCCCAGGAGGCTGGGAGGGGGAACCACTGGGAAAACCAAGCAGGAGGTGATGGAGCAGGAACCAGCCGAGCCAGCACCGTGTCTCTGCCCATCCCGTCACACCTCTTCCATCTCCAGGAGTCCATTCCTCTGCATCCCATGGTCTGGAGGATGGAAATGCCTGTTTTCCACATGGCAGCGTCTCCTGGAGAGTGAAGGATTGCTCTATTGTCAAGGCCAAAGTTAGGATAAACTTGTTAAGTCCTGGATGCAGCGAGCCTGGAGCAACAGGGAGACCAGGAGAATAAATCCAGTGGGATGAAGGATATCCAAAAGCCTGGGGCAGGAGGACATGCAGGTGCCATGTCTTCTGGAGGAGTTTTGAAGGACTGTGGAAAAGGATTTGGCTGTGGGTTTGAGCCCAGCCTCACTCCCCAGGCTCTGAAATCAGCCTCATTTATAACAACCCTTCCATGGGACAGCCAGTGGGACAAGGATGGCTTGGTTAGAGACTCCCAGAGAACATCCTGACGGATGCCCAGGTGTGGATGCCAAGAGGAGAGGGATCTGTTCTGTCTGGATCATGTCCTGGGAGCGGGCACTTCCCCAGCGTGCAGGATGCTCCTTTCTCCTGTGGAAGGGGATGACCTCCAGCCCTTCCTCCGTGCAGGAGGGATCAGCAGCTCCCTGGGAGCTATCCCACATCCCACACAGCTTGCCCTGGGCACAGGGAGTGAACAGGGGAAGTACCACCTACAGCTGAGGAAGAAACTACACCCCAAAACACTGGTTTCTTGCTTAGTCCTTTAATTTAGCAAACAAACTGCTCATTCATGGGCTGAGCAGGTTGTCCATTCCCCAGCTAATCCCAGGGAAGCTGTTATAACTGTAGGAAATTTTGGGTGCTCTCCTTGTCCCAGATTCACTTGTTATGAGTCAGAAAATTCTTTTCCCAGTCCTTCAGGTAACTCCTGTGACTGCTGCCTACTGAGCAGGCTCCAAGGGTTAATTTGTCAGTCATGTCCAGTCTGTCGTTCTGCTTCCAGGATTTGGGATGAGCTGAGCCAAAGGCATTCAATGCCTTATCCAGGGCCAGCAGAGAAACCAGCTGGGCCACTTGGGCTATCAATTCCCACCCTGTGCTTCCTCCAGGGAGATGTGGCAACTCCCACTGCAAAGGCTGGGATAGCTCTGAGATGGGACAAAGCCTGGGAAGCACTCTGGGAAAGGTGGTGACTGAGGTGGGAGTGGGGGGACTGAGCAGGAGGAGGAGGAGGAAGGGAGGAAGGTTGGGGTTAGAGCTGAATTAACATCAGTGTGGCCATAGATGCTTCACTGCACCCTCCTGTCTGCACTGCTGCTGCCTGGGGCTTCCAAAGGGTGGCCCAGCTGGAGCCTCAGGAGCTCCATGTGATTCCAGCAGCTCAGCAGGGACAGGGAGAGGGGATGGGATGGCAGGGAATGGGTCATGTACCAACCCCACCTCACTGGGAGCTGTCACTGGAGGTGTCAGCTGGATCCCTGGGTGCCTGTGCTGCTCCTGACTTCGCAACCAGATTTCCCCACCTTTCCTTTTGCCCCAGGTGGAACCTGCTGCTTTATCATCACAGGCCAAGGGGCAGATCAGCCCCACAGCTCTGGCAGAGCAGTTGGGAGCTGTTGCCCCACACAGCCTGGTTAATCCGGTTATCCTATAACCAAAGAGCTTATCTGCTCCTGGAGCTCAGCCAGGGACTTCTGCTTCCTCAGCACACAGCCCTGGGCAAGGGACTGCCCTGGACTGTGCAGTGACCCCAGCACAGCGTGTCTGAGCCATCCTGGCACTGATTCCATCAGGGCACATCCCAGACACTCGGCCAAGTGGGGAGACTTCGCTGTTCCCAGGCAGCTCTGCCGAATTCCAGTGGAGCAGCCAAGCTCACCATGCACAGTGACCTGCTGCCCACCAGAGTTGCTGTCTCAGCTCCCATCCCTGCTCCTCAGCTCCACAGGGAGTCCAGGAAAGTCCTGGCATCTTTCCACTGGAGGAGAGGAACAAACTGGCAAACTCTTCCACCCCTGGCTCTGCAGAGCCACTTGTGCTTGGAGAAGGTTTTAAACCCATTGCACTGGCTATGTTCTGCCTGGGGAATTCCCTCACAGCTCTGCTAATCCTTCCTTTAATTTTATGCCTTTTCTTCTGTCGTCTCTTTTAATTACTTTAAAACCACCCCAAAATGAAATTGCATCAAATAAATTCGTGCTCCCAGGAGAGCCCCAAGAAGCTGCAGGAAGTTCAGAGGGAATATAGACCATGTCTCTGGGATGCTCTGGGAGCTTTGGCAGGAGGTTCCCAGGAGTCTCAGGATTTATATTCCATTTCCCTTCCTTCTGGGAATCTCATTTAGGATCTCCTTTGGGATGGGAAGGAGAAGGGGGAGCTGGCAGTGCTTTCCTTTGGTCTGCTGTGGCACAGGCTCGAGGGGTCAATCTGAGGGAGACCCTCTGCCTGCTGAGAGCTGGGAGAAAGAGAAAAACGTGGAAAATCCATGGCAGGGCAGAGCTGGGCCCCATGGCAGACATGCTTTGCTCCATGTCCAAGCACAAACCCCAGGGGTGCACAGACCCTGCTGCTCCAAGGCCATCAGAGCTGCCTTGGCACCTCGGGAGCAAACACCTCCCTCCCTCAGCAGCTGGAAAAGTTTTTTTCCTTTGTTATCACTCAACACAAGCCTTGCCCTTCTTGCTCCACCGTTGGCTGTGATTCAGAGCTGTGCAAGAGGCAGCAGGAGGGGCTAGGAGGCTGCTGGACCTGCTGTGGCCAGCCCAGGGCACACACGACCTGCCAGGACCCTGCCTGGCCGGCCCAGGGCACACACGGACCTGCCAGGACCATGCTGTGGCCAGCCCAGGGCACACACAGACCTGCCAGGACCCTGCCTGGCCAGCCCAGGGCACACACGGACCTGCCCGGTGCCAGGCCAGCCCCAGGACCTGCACACAGACAGAGATCGAGCAGAAATAAAGCTCTTGGCCAAACATTTTCCCTGGGCAGGGGTTGGGGATGGCACAGAGACCCTGCAGCACCCAGGCTGCCCGTCCCCATGTTCGTCCCTGCCTTCTCCTGAAGTGCTGCTTTGGGGCTGCCACTGTCACAGTGTCCCTGCTCCATGTCATTGATCCACAGCTGCGTGGGGACCTCCCTGCTGTCATGGATTCATGGAATAGTTTGGGTTGAAAGGGATCTTAGGGATCACCCAGTTTCCTGATCACCACTCCCTGCCATGGGTCTACCTCCCACTGGACCAGCCCTGCCCCACACAACCTCCTGCACTCGTTCAGTCCTAGCACATCCCACAGCCACTGTCCCCTGGGGGCAGAGGGGAAGCGTCTCTGGGACCTTGTCCTGCCACACATGGTGGCTCATCCCTGCTCCATCCAGCCTGGCTGGGCATCTGCCGTGGGCAGCACATCTCCAAGGAAAAGCTTGGAGAGCCCAAGAGGATTTCTGCAAGGCTGGCTTGACCCACAGAGCTGGTGGGACACAGAGCTGGCACTTCTGTCTCTCCCCTTGGATGTGGGAACTCCCCAGTCTGCCCCAGCAGCTGGAGGTGAGCAGGGACCTGTGCATTGGATGGGTCCCCGTGGGGCTGTCCTGGCAGTGGGGTCCCTGCTCCATTGGTGTCCCCAGCCCCTGGAGAGCCCACCCCACACGGCCACACACCTGGCCGATGCCTGTGGCAAGGAGCAGGAGTGATCAGACAGCTCCTGCTCCGTGCGGCTGAGCGGAATGTTAAAGCATCCTTGGGATCCATCCCTGCGGGAGGGAGCGGCTGCGGATTGCCCCCCACACCACAAACCCTACAGAGCTCTGGGGGTGCCACTGGGGCACAGGAAAACCAGCAGAGCTCCAGGAAAACCAGCAGAGCTCCAGTAAAACCAGTGCCGCGGGCTGGGCTTGGCGGCCAGCAGTGAGGGGAGCGGGGACAGCCCTGCGCCATCCCGCTGCCAGCTCCAGCATTCCCATGCCACCTGCATGCGAATGAAGGGAAAATAGGACATCAGTTACTCCAGGCAGGGATGGAAATGGCTGTTCAGGGGGGCTGGGTGGGCCGCTCAGGTGCCAGCTGCTCACATTTTGCTCAGGTGAGCAAAATGCTAATTGGAAAAGTCCAAAGTTCCAGCCCTGCTCGCTGCTGCTCTGAGTGCTGCAGGAACAGGAGGTGACAGCAGGGAATCGGCCACCAAATGTCCCCCCAGTGCCAGCCCTTGGGACAAGGGACCAAGGTGGGGAAAGCCCCAGCCTGGTGGGCAGGGTGCTGCCCTGGCACAGGGACACATCCCGCCGGGAGAAGGGTCAGAGCCAGCAGAGAGGGACAGACCCAGGAGGGGGACGGGACAATCAATGCAGGATGTGACACTGTGCACCCTGACCCCGCTGCTGCTCAAACACAGCAGGCCACAAGTCCTTGGCGTTCCCACATCTCGCTGGGCTCAGGGTCAGGTTCACAGCAAAGGTGAAGCCAGGGAGCCCTGACAGCTCTTTTTTCAATCCCTGGGAGAGGGAGGAGTTCAAATCTTCAGATTTCACCTGAACATAAAACTGGAAAAACTGTCATTTAACAAGTAATGGAATTTTCTTTAAAAAATCTCACCCACAAAGCTTGGGAGTGTTTTTTGAAGCATTTTGGTTTGATTTTGATGTTTCAGCTCAGAGGAAAAATGCTAAAACTGAACTGGGACCCCTGGACTTCGCAGTGTTTTCATAATTATTCACCAAACACGTCGATGAAATATAAATGTTTCCACAAAGCCCTTCTAGTGTGTGGAATCAGCATTTCCTGACTCCAGCATTCCACTGGAAAGTGTTTGGTCACCTCTCAAAAATGCCTCCTGTGAGCTGCTCATACCCACCCTGCCCCTGCTGTCCCTTTCCTTGGGGCTCCCAGGCTGCTGCTCCCACCCCAGCTCCGGGCAGGGAACGTTGGATGGGGGGGAAGGAAATATTGCAGAAGCTCAAGTGGATCATTTTCATTTCCTTCCCTGCTAGAAAGCAGGAGACTGGGGGCTGTTGCCAAGCTGAGGACCCCTTCTCTTGCCCAGCCACTTCTTCCCAGCTCTCCCAGGATTCCAGCAGTGGGTTGGGATCCCATAATGTGCTGAATCAGACCAGGAGGCTTCTCCACTCCACAGGGACATCAGAGTGGGACATCAGGGGGACACGAGGATGAGCCCTCCTTGCCCCAGGTACCCACCCAGGACACCTCAGATCTGGGGCAGCAGCCAGCAGTGCCAAGGCTTCCTCAGCTCAGGCAGGAGTTGGGAATCTCCCTGGTGGGATGAGCTCAGAGGTGCCACAACATTTTCTCTCCCTTCAGAGACCTCTCAGCCTCTTTACCTGGACTGTTCCTGGTTTTGGGGTGCTTTTGAAAGGCTGTGCTCCACTAGAGGGATGCAGCAGCAGAATCCAGATGTTTGGCTCCCTGTGCTGCTGAGGGGACACAGAGGGAATTGGGATGACCCTGGGGAGCTGAGTGGAGGGGAGCGTGGTAGGAGATGGATGTGCTCCACGAGAGCCTCCACGGAGCTCTTTGGGAAGGATCCTTCTGGCGTGGTGGAGTGCAGAGTCCTGAGCTCTGCAGGCTCCTGCCTCTTCCCAGGGCTCTGCAGCCCCCCTGGCCCCCCATGCCAGCTCCATGGCTGGTCCCAGAGCTGAGGCCATGAGCTCTGGCAGCCGGGAGCGAGCGCTGGCACAGGGAGCCAGGCCATCTCACCTCTGGTGATTAATTATCCCCTGAGCCTGCCGCCTCCTTCACCTCCAGCCATAATTCAAAGGTTCTTAAAAAAGCCGTGTTTTTCTTCTCCCTGTACCATTTAATTAGTTACACATGTCCCCGGGACAAGTTTTGTGGGTGGTTTTTTTTTTTTTTTTTTTAATGGAGCTTTTGTAAAATTAAAAGAAAAGGTGATAAGGCTTCCTCATTCCCTCACACCCTCTGCTCCCAGCTCCCGGGGTGTTGAAACCTTCATTCCTGGGGATGGACAGGGGCACTCAAAGGGGCACCAGGAGGTTTGCCCAGGGGGGGCAGCCCCTGATCTCTGCCCTGTGTCCCGCTGCTCCTGGCTGGAAGAGCCCGGGAGAAGCTGCCCACACTCCACTGCCCACACCCCATTTGTGCCCACTGTCCAGGGCAATGCCAGGTAAGTCCGCCCAGGAGCATTCCCATAAGCTGCTCCTTCCCCACCTGCACCCACCTTCTTTGGGAAGGAAAGGAGGAGAAAATCCTAAACCCACCTGAAAGGAGCAAAGCCCGGAGCCATCTGGCCCAATCTTGCTCCTATGGATGATGCCAGCCCTTTTCCCTGCTTTTTCACACTACAGCAGGATCCAGCCCTGCTCCAGGTGAAAATGAGGGGTCCTGTTTCTCATTTATATAAATAAATACCTGAATTCCTATAAATATCTCCATATATAGAGATATCTCCTCCTATGCAGGACTCCCCTAAGTCCTTATGGCTTCAGTGGATTTCTTGCCGAAGATCAACATAGAATTCCAGAATGGTTTGGGTTGGAAGGATTTTAAAGCCTATCTCAAGGAAGGCAGGACCTGCCAACAGCTCTGCTGGTGTCTCTTCAGCTCCAGGTTGGCCATCCTTGGCCATCCCCAGGAAAAGGAACCCTCTTGTGTGAGGGGCCGTGTCTGCTCCCCCACGTCCTGGCCAGAGAATTTGGACCCAGCCCAGGCTCTGCTTGTTCAGGATATGCTGTTCCCTGTCAGTGCTCCAACACTTTCGTTTCCATCCAAAAACACAAGACAAAACACAAGTGGGGAAAGCTCAGGCGGCCTCAGCCCAGCCCCGGAGCGGGTGCTGTGAATTCATCCGGAGTGAAATCTGTGTTTGGAGATAAGTGCAGGAATTCAGCCTGGGATGAGGGCTTTGCAAACCCCCTGCCAGGAAATGTTTGCTCTAAAGGGGAAAAGTCCCCAGCCCAGCTGCCTCCTCCCCATTGCCACCACGACCACCCTGTGCCCAGTGTCCTGCGCACTGCCACGGGCATGTGGCACAGGGGACAGTGGCCAGCTCATGCCATAGCCCCCCTTCTGCCCTCTGCAATGTGGGGGGGTTCCAGGCTGTGCCAGGTCTCCCCCAGACTGGATGACCTCAGCATTGCATCACTGTGTCTCTCCTGGAATCCCATGGCTCCCATCCTGGTGAGATGTGGTGGGAGAGGTTTCAGCTCCTCACTGATTCCTTGAGGCACCCCCAAATCCACCTGAGCCTCCACCCTGGAAAACCACGGGGGGATGAGCCCTGCTGCCCTTCCCAGTGAGCTGGATCAAGTCCTTTCTGAACCCACCTGGTCCTGCTCCTGCCCTGCCGAGCTCCGGCCACTCCACATCCCTCACCTGCCTGCAGTGGGAGAGAGGAAAGAAAAGGAGAGGGAGAGACAGGTCCCCAGGAAATGGGGATTTATGGTCACTTGTGACAAGTGCGAGGGACTCACAGAGACCTCCAGCTTTTACGAGCGACGTTTGAGGCTTGACTGGCTGCTTAAACACAGCTCAGCTAATCCCAGCACAGCGTATCCAGCACAAATTGGAAAAGGTTTAGTGGGAAGACAAGGGGAAAATGAGAGCATAAAACATATTTTACATCGTGTCAGAGTTATATGTAATTTACAGTAAAAGGCTGTTAAACAAACACCAGAGGCTGCCACGGGAGCGGAGACAGAGCAGAGGAGCTGCTTCCATTTGGGCAGCAACAGGGAGATTCTCCTGAGCATGGAGAAGGGGATCAGCTGGGAGTGGCATTTCTGCTCCTCTCCAGAGACATCCTGGCAGTGGGACAGCTGCACATGGCAGTGCCAGGGCAGGGATAGAGGACACCATCCCTGAGGTGAGGCAGCACTGGAGGAGAATTCCCAGGACTCTTCATTTTTACCTGGTCCTCTCCTCACTGGGCTGTGTCTCCCTCAGCCCCTCCTGCGCTTCCCCAGCTGGGGAATGGCTTCCCACTGCCACAGGGCAGGGTTGGATGGGATATTAGGAGGAAATATTCACCACCTATGAGGGTGGTGAAGCCCTGGCACAGGTTAGCCAGAGCAGCTGTGGCTGCCCCATCCCTGGAAGCATTCAAGGCCAGGCTGGAGTAACCTGGGATAGTGGGAGGTGTCCCTGCCCATGGCAGGGGGTGGCACTGGATGGGCCTTAACCTTCCAACCCAAAGCATTCCATGGTTCTGTGGCACAGAGCCCCCAGCCCCCGCAGAGTCCAGGCAGGCTCAGGCAGGGGGCTGTGCCAGGTACGTGCTTCCCTTGGGATCAGCCCAGAGCTGCAGCTCATGCAGCTGCTCCCTCTCACCTGCCCGTGGGAGGAGACAGAAACCAGCCCAGGTGGGAGCAGCCTTTGCTGCAGGGGCTCTGGGAAGATGCATTTCCTGGAGAAAGGAGCTTCCTTCTCCATCCTCCTCCATTAGCATTGCTGAAGAGAAGTGTCAGGTCCTGGCTGGAAGAAAAGCAGCTCTGGCAGGATAACGAGCAGCCACAGGCCAGGCTGGGCTCCCAAAGGCTGTAGGAGCTTGGGGGTGATCCTGCTTCCCCTCCCTGGCTGCTGTGCCCTGTCCCTGCCAGGTGTTTCTGCGCTGGTGCCAACACCTCGTCACCTCCCTGCCATGACCCTTTTCCAGCAGTGAAGCACAATTAGGAAGCTGCTTTTTCCCTGCTGTGTCCAGCAGCTGCTTCCCTCCACTCTGCTGGCTCTGACCTTCCTCTTCTCCTCTGCCTCCGAGCAGCCCAAGGAATGCACTGGGAATGGGCAGAGGGGGATGCTGGACTGTCCCTCCTGGGGACACACTGTCTCCATCCCCACCTCTCAGCCCCAGCCAGGAGTGGCACTGGGGGGTCGGACGAGTCACCCCCCTGACTGACAGAGCTGCGTGGTGCCTCTGTGGCTTCCTGCCTGGAGAAATTCCGGCTTTCCTTCACCAAGGGCTCCGTCCTGGCTCTCCCCAGCAGCCGCAGGCTACCAGGAAATTTATTAGACTTGTAAAACTTCAGGGCTCAAATCTAATTGTCTCCTTCTCCCCCTGCTCCCTGGAGGGAAGCTCCTTGATTTAAGCCCCAATTCCAAGCACAGCCAGTGTGTCAGCACTCGGAGTTCAAAGTCAAATGAGCCATTTGTGCCAGGGCCAAGGGATAATTACATCTCCTGTGGATCAGGGACCTGGAGCAGCTCCTGTCCTGACAGAGGGGCACCATCCCTTGTTTGGGGACACCAGTCCAGCTCACTGGAGCTGACTGGGACAGAGCTGAGACATCCCAGTTCACCATGGCAGCAGGAACATGGTGTTTGTTCAACAGCACAAGCAACCCCTGTAGCTGAACACAACTCCTCTGCCATGGGCTCTGCCCAACCCCAAAATTTGTTGAGGGTCACAGAAATGTCTTTGAGGGGACTGAGATTGGATTAATGGCATGAGGGTTTCTAGTACAGCTGGGTTTGTTCAGCCACAAAAAACAGCACCTGATGGGTGAGAAATGGAGCTGTGTGGGGACAAAAGGTGGTTCAGAAATGAAGGAGCTGAAGGCTTGGCTTGGGATTTAACCCCAGCCAGGAACTCAGCCCCACCCAGCCCGTCACCCCCAGGGATGCAGGGCTGGCCCTTCCTCCGAGGCTTTTGGGGAACAAGGACACCCCTGTGCTAGGGATGAAGGCTGCTTGTGGAAGTGAGGGCTGGGAGTTCAGGGAAGAGGAGGGCTGGGATGGCTCCTGCATTGGGAATGTTTTGAGCTGGACCAAAACTGGTAAAGCCGTGGAGGAAGGGATGTGCCACTGCAGGCTTGGGGCTGATCCAAGTGCTTTTGCCCCTGTAATTCCCTGCAGAACTCCTGTCCAGTGCCCTTGCAAAGCCTGTTGTGCCTCACTGAGCAGTGACGGGACTCTGCTTCCAGCCCTGCCTGCTCTGTGTCCCCACAGAGCATGAGGGTTTTTGTGGGGCTGAGTGCCTTTGTCTGATCCCTTGACTGAAAAACCACCCTGAGCTCCCTAAATCCCTTCAGCCTTTCCCATGGCTTCACACAGGCTGTTTAATTGGGCAGTTCTGTGCTTTTCTGGGGGTTATCCTGGCAGGGAGAGGGTTCCATGGCAGGCTGTAATCCCAGGCTCTGTGTCACCGGCTCCATCAGCCACAGCCACTGGAGGTTTGTTGCCTGAAGCAGCTTTATTCCAGCAAATTATAAACTCCAGGAGATTTTGCAGCTCTGCTTGGGATCCACCTGGCATGAGCAATCCCATTTCTCTCTTTGCTTCTCTGTTGAAGATAAACTTTATTTTTCCATTCCTCAACTTTCCCTGAGCCATGCTGGCCGTGGCAGAGCCGCTGGGCACATTCCTTCCCTGCACATCCCATCCCCATTCCAGCTTGGAGAGGGTGGGGATGATGCCTTGGGGGTGCTGCAGGGCAAGAGAACCATCCCTGGAAGTGTCCAAGGCCAGGCTGGGCAGGACTTGGGGCAACCTGGGATAGTGGAAAGTCAGGGCAAGAGAACCATCCCTGGAATAGTCCAAGGCCAGGCTGGGCAGGACTTGGGGCAACCTGGGATAGTGGAAAGTGTTGCTGCCCATGGCAAGGAGGGGAACGAAATGGGCTTTAAGGTCTCTTCCAACCCAAACAATTCCATGATTCTAAAAGCTGGTGTTGAGCCCAGGGAATGTGGCTGCTGCTCCTGAGGGCTCAGACCTCACCCCACTGAAGGATCCCAGGTGGTGTGTGAACTTGCAGCCTTCCCTGACTCCCGATTTCCTGGGCCTCGCAAGCTGTTCCCCAGAAATCTGCAAATCAAGAAAGGAAGTTAAAATTCCGTCTCCAGAAATAGCTGATTCCTGGGTTTGCAGCTTGTCTGGGAGCTGCTGCAATTTTGTCATTTGGAGATGGGAGAAGGGAGGGGGGAAAAAAGAAAAGGGAGAAACAAGAAAATGCAAAATCCAATGAGGGGAGAAAGCTGAAGTCTGGATGGAGCCATGAATTACAGGAGGAGCCCAGAAGATGCTTGGAGGTGTCCAACACCCTCTGAGCCATGGTCCCCAGGCACTGTGCCATGGAGCGAGATGACAACAGCCCCTTCCTGGGCAGCTCTGCTGTGCCAATCCATCACAGTGCCTCTCATCCAGAGAAATGAATGGATACAGCACCGGGAGTGGATCAGGGGAGATTTATGGGGAGGGATTAAAAGAACTAAATATCCAGAGCTGGGTGGGGAGATGTTTAAAGGAAAGGGCGCGTGTGTGCAGGCAGGGAGTGAAAAGTGTAATAACACTCTATAAATATTTGAAGGTGGAGGCACCAGCAGCAGATTGATTTATTTGTGGCTGTGGAAATGAGATGAGGCTATGGAAGAGGGATGGGAGAAGCCAGAGCAGTTTCCCTGAAGAAGGAGCACAGATCCCATCACCTGGGGGCAGGTGGAGGTGCTGAGAGGACACAGGGAATGTGGGATGCCTGATTTGGGCTGAGTGGCCCCTGGTGCTCCAGTTCAGAGCACGATGCTGGTGGAGACGGTCTGGAACCTGTCGACTCCATCAAACTCAGCTCCATGAGCTTTTCCATTCATCTCTTCCCGAACAGCACCCAACAACGCCTGAACTGTTCCTCCTCCTCCTTCTCCTCCTCCTCCTCCTCTTCCCCCCCTCCCAGCCCCTCGTGCTGCCAAGCTGTTCATGTGTAAGAAGAACATCTTGGGCAGGACGCGCGCTCCGAGTCCTTCCCGCTTTCTCGGCTCCCCCCCGGCCCCCTCCCAGCTCGGTGTCACGTTGTCCCTGCCGAGTGTGCCACGCTGGGTGGCAGAGCCTGGCTGGCATCGGCGGCGCCGCGAACGCGACAGATGGGAGCGAGGAAGGCTCGCTCCGCCTGTGCCAGGGTGAAAATGGCTCAGCTGCAAATGAATATTTCCAGAAACCTCTCCTTCCCTGCTTTATAATTATGAGCAGATTTTCTTGGGGATAAAAGAGAGGCTGGTTTCAAAAAAGAACTGACCCTGTGTGGGAAGAACGGTTTTCTTCTTGGAAAAATTATGGTGCCTTGAGCGAGTTTAACTCTTCTGCTTCCTCCAGGCAGGAGAGGATTCTCTGCATCCAAATTCCCATCCGTCAGCTCCGAGCCTGAGGCTTGGCTCCAGCAACCTCCCAGCACAGGAGCAGGAGGCTGTTTTAAACCAGCCAGTTCCTCTTTCAGGCTCTGTGTGGGGGGCTGTGACCCCATGGGAAGCCCCTCCTTGGAAGCTCCTGGAGCATCTGTGGCCAGCAGGACCCCACACATGAAGGTCTCTGGCAGCGTGACTGGGAGGCACTGGTGGGAGGTGGGACGTGGTGGTGTTGCCTGGTGATGGCTGTGGGGGTCCCTGCTCTGCTCTGTGGTGCCCACCAGGGCTATTCCATGGGGAATTCCAGCTGAGAATTGGATTTGTGAATTGAAACCCAACCTGGAATTCTCTGGAAGGCATCTGGTGCTGAGCTGAGCACTGGGCTCTATCCTACATGTGGGAGTTTCTGCCAATGCTCATTCCATGGGGATGGAGGGAGGGAAGGCAGCTGGGAATGAGCTGAGATGTGTCCATGGTGACATCACACATGTCCATGGTCATATCACACATGTCTATGTCACATCAAACGTGCCCATGGTCACATCACAGAATTCCGTGGTGACATCACACAATTCCGTACCACACAATTCCATGGTGACATCACACACACCCATGGTCACATCACAGATGTACACAGCCAGGCCAAACATGTCCATGTCACGTCACACAATTCCATATCGCACATTTCCATGGTCATATCAAAGATGTCCATGGTCACACCATGGTGTGTCCATCCCATCCTCACCGTGCTCCTCACCAGACCATCGTGTCCATGCATGACCAGCATCCCACAAGCTGGGAGCTCTGGAACACCGGATCCCCTTCCCTGTATCCAAACCGCCTCTGCTGTGTCAGGAACGCCTTGGAAAATTCTGCAGCAGACGCGAGAGGCAAAGGGGTCCTTGGAAGTTTTCCCCAGCATGAGGGAAGCTCTTGAAGTTGATTCCTAGAACAGGCACCTTATTAGGGAGCGTCGGGGCAAACTTTGAACAGCTCTTAGACGGAAACAGATCTGCCTCTCGAGCAGCAGTTTGCTGCGTTCCTTTTGATAACGATAATGATCTTACATTGCGGCGCTGCCTTTCATCTCGCCCGATCTTAATGAGCTTTACAGACAAATGTGCAAGCGATACGGGCAGATCCATTCTCCCGACAATGCCAGCACTGGATGTGGCAGGTGTCTGGGAATCAGCCTGTGCCGGAGCGGGAGGGATGGGGGTTTGTTTTGATTTCTCCTTATTTATTGAAAATGCAGGCAGCATTTTAGAGAAGTGGGATTTGGCAAGCTTGGATTTGGCCAGGACAACAAAGTTGTCTCTCTGTCTTTCCTTTTGGAGCTGTTCCTCTCCTCGATCTGTATTTCAGCTGTGGCAGTGCCAGGGAAGGGATCGCTTCCCGGCGGCTGCCTGGCGTGGAGGCTCATGGCTCCAGGCTCTGCTGGGTGTTTCATGTGTTTCAGAGGTGCCAGGAGGAGAGAGATGTGCCAGAATAGCCCATGGCCCGTGCCCACAGAGCTCAGCTGGGCTTGGACTGAGGTGCTGCATCCATCACAGCCTCTCCGTGCAGTTCTGCTCCCAGATTTTTCTCCCTGTTTCTTACCCATGCCCCAAAGGATGGGGTGGGATCTGCTCCCTCACCCAGCAGGATATTTCCAGCCACTGTTGTGTTTAAGGGCAGAGGTATCACCTTGAAGGCCAGGCTCTGTGTCCCTGGAGTCTCATCTGTTCCCAATCCATCAGGCCAAATTTAGCATTGTCATGAGGAGCGTTCCCCCAGCGCAGCACATCTCCTCCACCTCCTCCACCTTCTCCATCTCCTCCATCTCCTCCCCATCCATGAGGGCACTTCTCTGTTCCTCCCCATAGCAACCAGCTCAGGGGTCAGCCTTCAGTGGAGAGGGAAAGGCAGGAGCTGGGAGCATCCCAATGCCCCCAGGTTCTGTTTTGAGCCAATATTCTGCCTAATGATCCCAGACCAAAGGGAAAACTGCTGCTGCTGCTGCTGCTCAGGTGTTGCTGGAGACTCCTGCCTTTCTCATCCATAAGGCTGGAATCCTCCTCCTCCTCATTTGGGATTTTTCCCCAGGAAATAGCTGTCCCCCCATCCCAGCACTCAGCCAGGGCTGTGTGTGGGTGGTGCTGTCCCTCCCCTCCTGGGGACATCCCAGCTCGTTCAGGATGTGCCCCACTCCTTTTGGCCCTTTGGTTCACAAACGCTTTCAATCTTTGGGGTTTATGTGGAAGCAAATTCCTTTTGTCTCCTCTGTTTCTCTCCCTCTCAAACTGACCCCTCCTGAGAGCCCTTTTATCCTCCTGCGTCTCCATTTCCACCTCTTTTTTGGGGGCTGTGGTGGGGTTAACCCTTCCTTTGCTGTCTGAGGTTTGTAAAAATGCTGCTGCTCAGGATATTTGAGGTTAAAAGCAAACCCTTGTGCCCTCAGGAAACAGTGTCCCTGCCCGGGGCCCCACAGAAGTCCAGTGTGGGACATCCCAGCCCAGAGGTTTTGCTCTCATGTTCACTCCTGAGGTTTTAATTCCCTGGGGAGCAGGGAATTCAGAAATGGGTCTGGGGGAAGATGTTTTATTGCCAACAAGAAGAGCCCTGTGGGGAGATGAGATAAATGCTTGTTTGCTCTAATAAAAATTCATTAGTAAAGCTGATCGACAGCAAAGGACACAAACACTGACTCTCCTGAGTGCTGATGTGTGATGGGAATGCTGGAGTGGCTATCAGGACAGTGCCTGTGGATTTGGGAATTGTCCAGTCCAGGACTGTCAGGCTGATGTTCTCATGGCATTTGGTGTGGCTGTCTGATCCATGGAAGTCTCCAAGGCCAGGCTAGCCAAGGCTTGGACAAACCTGGGAGAGTGGAAGGTGTCTGTGCCCATGGCAGGGGTGGGATGAGCTGAGCTTTAAGGTTGTTTCCCACCCAAAAAGTTCTGGAATTCTGCTCTTGGAAGAGCTGCCGTGGCTCTACATCTTCCAGGGATTTCCTGTGTTTGCAGCCATTGCCTCACCCTGACTAATGGGCAGTGGCACAGAAGGAGGCAGTTTGCAGGGAATTTCAGACTGTCCAAGTCCAGTCTGGTGGCCTTGGCTCTCTGCTTGTTTACATGGAGACAATCGATGCTGCCACATTTGTGTTTGGAGCACTGTGAGAAAGGCTGAAATCTCTCCAAACCTGTTTTTCTTTGAGAACTAGAAAACCACAAAAAACAAAACAAAAACAAACAAACAAACAAAAAAAAACCAAAGAAGAAAAGCTCTCAAAAAAGACAAACACAACCAGACTGGGGAGTGTTTTTATCCATGTCAACTTCCATGAAGCTCCTCTCTCCTCTATTCCCCCAATATGAGCATCCCTTGGGGAGGAATCAGCTGTCGAAAGTTGGGATGAAACCAGGGGGAGTCTGGTTACATCCCAAGGCTCAGGAGAGGATCCTGCAGCTCCAGACTGGATCTTTCTTCCCTCTCTCCAGCTCCAGCACAAGGCCTGCGGTGCCAGCATCCAGTTAAATTCCCAATTAGTCTCTCCCATTTCCCAGTTAATTGCTGTGGTTGTTGCTGAGTGGGAGCCTTTGGGATCCATCAGCTCCTCTTCCTCCTCCTCTGCCCAGGGCTGCTTTTGGGGGCTGCCACTGCCAAAAAATCTGGCCTGAGACCCCTTGGGACTGGGAATGCTGTGTTTGCTGCCTCCAGGTGATCCACCAGCCCGGGTTTTTTCTGGATGAGGAGGGACAAAGGGAATAATCCGGACAGAATGGCCAAAGCCTACTGACCACCGGCAGGGATGTAAGGATTTCTATGGAAAGATGATTAATAATCGAGGAAAAAAGCTGCCTCCTGCCTGACACCAAACAATCATCCAGGGGTGAGAGGTTTTCCAGGTGCTGGCTGTGAGCCCATGGCTTGTCCCACATGTGGGAGATCTCACAACTGGTGGGTGCATCCCATCCCTCCTGCTCCAGCTCCAGCATTCCCTCAGCTCCCTGGGATGTGGGAAGATGCTGAACCCACCTTTCCTCACCACTTGAGTGTGGAAAAGCAGCATCCAACACCTCTTGCAACTTTGTTGGCAGGGAAAAGAGCAAGTGCCAGGGAATTTTGTTGGCTCCTCGTTCTCTCTGGCATGGGAGTAGTGCTGGGACTCAGACTGAGCTTGGAATTCAGCCAAATTCCTTAATCCCTGAAAGTGGGGAAGCCTCCTCTCTGTCTTGGGCTTTGTGGTTGGTGTCTGGATCATGCACCAGGGGCGGCCCAGAGGCAAGTGACCATTGTCACCCCAGGTGTGCTCATGACAAGAGCAGTATGAACTCACAACACTCTGCTGCTGCTGGTTTGATGATTGGAATTGGTGACCTTAAAGGTCTTTTCCAGCCTTAACTATTCCACTGTTTATATTTCCCCTCTCCCTGCACTTTTAGGGTTTAAAAACCTGATTTTATCTGAGATGGTTCATGCCCCCTCCCAGCTCCTCCAGCAGCCAGGTGAATGTCACTGGTCCTGTTTTACAGGCAGAGGGGACACTTGGCCTGTGGAGAGTCAATGTCAGAGGCAGGGTCACACCCCGAGAGCCAGTCCGTCCTCTGCTCCCTGCAGCAAGGATTTTTCTTGG
Organism: Pyrgilauda ruficollis; assembly: GCF_017590135.1. Lineage (NCBI taxonomy): Eukaryota > Metazoa > Chordata > Aves > Passeriformes > Passeridae > Pyrgilauda > Pyrgilauda ruficollis. The sequence goes on from NW_024528821.1 coordinate 4,328,411, forward strand.
AGCAACATCCCCCCTGTGTGAGCTGGGGCTATAAAGAACAAATAAAGTGCTGCGCAAGCCGAAGGAAACGGCATCGTTTAAAATCTGCACAAGGTTAAAAGGCGCGGGGAGGACACGGGATGCGGGGATGGATGGCAGCAGAGCTGGCAGATCACACCCAGGGGCTGCAGAGCGCCAGCCAAATCAGCCAAGTGCAGAAGGAACAGGCAAATCGAGCTCCTCACCTGCTCCAGGACTGTCCCGGGGGATGCAGATCAGCTCCGCCGTCTTCCCGAGGGAAGGAAGGGCTGATGGATCGGTTTTTCCAGCGCCAGCCGTGGCCCTGCAGAGTCATCCCGAGCAATTAGGCGGGAGTGATGCCCTGCTGGCAGTGACAGCTCCCAGCCCTGCTCCCATTCCCAGCTGGAGAGCACCGGAGCCGCTCCCGGGGCTGAGTCTCCAGGGGCGCTGGCGCAGGCTGGAGGGGTTTGGGCAGCGTTTAGAGCCCTTTGCTCTCGCAGCCCCGCAGGCAGGGCCTGGGGCAAGCTGCCTTCCCAAATGATGCCGCTGTCAGGTTTGGCGGCTGAGGTTTCAGTTAATTTTCTTCCTGGCTCGCTCCGAGCAGCCCCATGTGGATTCCCGGGCCGGGATGCAAAGTGTCTGGGCAGCGCTCGGTCGTGCTCCCTGCTGAGCTGTTAACACTGACTTTCCATGAATATTCAGGACTGTGAGAGGCATCCAGGGTGCTCCTGCAGTCAAGGCACTCTGGATCTTGCCTGCGTTGTTGCCATTGGCTTCCCATGGCTTCTTGGGCAAAGCAGCCTTTGGCTCCCTCGGAGAAATCTTTTCATTTCCCTACAGCCGAGAGTCTGGGTGAGTAATAGGAGAAGGCTCATCCAGGAAGGGAAAAAACATAAAGTCATTGAATGGGTTGGGTTGGAAGTAACCTCAAAGATCGTCCCATTTCACCCCTGCCATGGGCAGGGACACCTTCCACTGTCCCATGTTGCTCCAGGTTGTCCCACCTGGCCATGTACACTTCCAGGGATGGGGCAGCCACAGCTTCTCTGGGCAATTCTTCCCAATATCCCATCTAACCCTGCCCTCTGTCAGTGGGAAGCCTTCCCCTGTGTCCTGTCACTCCATGCCCAGAGTAGCTCTCCAGGGCAGGTGGCAGGAATGAGCTCAGGTAAGGATCCATCACCAGCAGGAATTGTTTCCCAGGCTGATTGGGAAGGGCAGCATCTCCCCCAGTCATTCTGCACTAATCCTGGAGCTTGGCTGGAGTGGGGTGTCCATAATGAGCCCCCCAAGAGCCTTTCCCCAGGAATGTCAGCCCAGACCCCCCCCTGCCCATGCAGGGGGCATGGGGGGCTCCTCCCTGCTGTGACTCTGCTCCCAGAGCCTTCAGTTTGTGCCCAGAGGGAGATCTGGGAGCAGGGAAGGTCCTGAGCAGTGACTGCTGAGGTTTGCTCCCCAGCCTGTCATTCCCTGGCTGTCTGCTCCCAGCCAGCCCTGCTTTCCCACCTCAGCCCTGCTCCCATTACATGGGAACAGCTGGATGGAACCAAATTTTCACTTGCTTTTGAAGAGCCAGAAGGTCCCATTGCCAGGAAAAACATTTACTGACAAAATAGTCGTGGATCAATTTCCCTTTCATCAGGGCGAGGGCGGCAGCGCCGATGGGGATGTTTCTTACCCAAAATTCAGGAATCACTGTCACTAAAATAGGAACCCAGTGTGTTTCAGACGGTCAGACACCCATCAGCCCCCTGGAAGCAGCCCAGGGCTCGTGGGGCAGCCTTTGGCTTCCCTGGCCCTGGTGGGCTTGGAACGTTTGTTCCTCTGAAAGCAGGGCTTCTGTTCAGTGGTTTGCCCTCAATAAATGAGATTTTCCTGTCATTGCAGAGGAATTGCTGCAGGGCCTGGATGCGGAATCGTTCAGAACTTGGTGCCATGAGTTCCTGAGCTCAGCCTCTGCAGGGTCCTGCCCCAGCCTGGGATTCACCTCAGGAATTCATTGAGCCCTTCTCTCACCAGAGCCAAATCTTGGTTGGAGATTGACCTCCACCAAGACCTGCTCCTGGTTCCTGCTTATCCTTCCAAAGGCACTGCTCCTCTTGCAGAGGCTGGAGCAGGATCTGGGCAGTGATGGGGAGAGGGGCTTTCACATGGACCCCCCGGAGCTGCTGCTTTGGGGCAAAACAGGAATATTCATCCCATCAGTGCTCCCTGTCCTCTGGGACACCCCAGGCTCCACCCCCAGCCTCAGGAAGAGTCATCAAGCTTGGAAAAGCCCTCCAAGGCTATTGACTCCACCCTCTGCCTGATGCCCACCTCGTCACCAGCCCAGTGAGTGCCACGTCCATGGACGCCTCCAGGAGAGGGGACTCTACCACGACCCTGGATAGTCTAGAACTCCCTACATTCTCCCTTGACCCCTCTCTCCCCTTTCCCTGTGGGATGCACCCACACACTGACCTTCTCTTGGGTGAAGTTCTGTGTTATTCCCATGGTTATTCCTGCTGAGCAGGATTCTTGGCTCTGCTCCTGCCATCCTTAAACCCCCCCACACCCCTTCACTCTGGTTTTGGGGTCAGCTGAGCCATGGGGCAGGAGAGCTGCAGGTTCCCATCTGCTGGGAAAGGGCTTGGGGATCATCCCGTGGTTTGGGTGACATCAGGGTGTCTGCCTGCCTTGCTCCATGGCATGCCTGAGGAGCTGCACCTCTCCAAGGGCGCTGGCTCAGGCAGGGCTGGCATCTCCACAACCACCGGGCACTGGCCCGGGAAGTGGATTTCAGCTCATTAATCCCTGGCCACATTCACCTCCCTTCCTCCTTCCCTCAGCTGGTTTTTCCAGGAGCCTCATCCAAGTGTGATCTCGTTGCTGTGTTTGCAGGGGTTTGGCAAGGACTCGCTCCCCGGGCTCCCTCCCCTTGCCCACTCCTTGCCCTTTCATTTGCTGGGTTTTTGCTCTGTTGTCTATTTTTCTCCGCTGTTTTTCCTTAGTTTCCATGTGCCCAGACACACTGGAAGGGAAATTGGCTCCTGTCCCATTCCTGACCCTGCTGTGCAGACGTGGGGGATGAGCACGTCGCTCATCCCTGTCGCTGCTCAGAGGAGGAGAAGGAGAAGACCCAAAATACATCCCAGAAACCTCCATGTGCATCTTCTGGGGGTACAGCCCCTCCAGCATCACTCCCCCAAGGAATGCAGCCTTCCCTGTGCTCCATGTGGTGCTCCAGTGGTGCTGGCTCTGCCTGGGGACACCCTGCCCTGCAGAGCCATGTCCAGGCTCCTGAGGTGCAGGAAAAATCCTTCTAGCCCCTAAAATTAGGGAATATATTGGCTAGATCTTAATCTGGATTAAACCATGCTCTGAAAGAGAAGGCAAAGCAAGGATAACCCTGGGCAGTGTCTTGATTTCCATGGCAGAAGTTCCCAAGGGCATTCTCCCCTCTCTGGCATTGCCTTATTTGTTGACCAGACAGAGCAGACAAGGAAGAGGATTGGAAAATGGGGTGCTGGAATGCGGAGTGCAGCAGGAATGATGAGTTGGCATCCCAGCTGGGCAGACATGGAGAGCAAGGAGAGTAATTCCAGTGAGTCAAATGCCCTTCCCTGGCCCCAGGCTAAAATCCAAGGACGTTGGGAAATATAGAAGGAAAGGGGAAGGAGGGAAGGAGCACCCTCAGACTCAAACAGAATATTCAGTGTTTGCTTTAGGTGGTGGCAGTTTTCCTTGTCCTCTCCCTCTCCAGAGAAGAATTAACCTCAGGATGAGAAGTCCAAGCACTTTGTGCTAAAAATGCCCGTCCCAGTTAAGTCTGGTCTTAGCCCAAAATTGCAAATAGTTTCCATCTCCCTGGAACTGCTGTTTCCAGTCAATGAGGCTTCACTCCAGTTACACACAGTCCTCAAACTGGTTAAAGGAAGAAACTCCCCCCCTGCTCTTCCCTGTGTATCCCAGTGAATCCACCCTCTCGGGAAAAGCTGAAGAGGGAAGATTTTTTGTCAGGTTTAAACAATGACTTCTGGGAAGAGCCATGGCATGTGTTCTGCAGCAAATCCAAGGGGATGACCACAAGATTCCCTCTGGCTCCGTGCTCTGGGAAGCCATTGTTTGGGATGTGTTGCAGGGCTGTTTGCCTTGGCCCAGCGTGTCATCCTCTCTCCAAGCTTTGAATAGGCCCTGCTGCAGAAAAGCACTGGAAAAGTCTGTTCTCCATTTGCTCTTGGCACTCGTTTGGTTGTTTGTTTGTTTATTTCTTTGGGATTATTTTAAGGACCTCGAGGTCCCCGCAGCTCCAGAGGCAGGACCTCCATGTGCTGCACGGATGTTCCCTCTCCGATGGCAGAGGATGGGGAAGGTCACGTCCCCTCTGACCTGGATGTGCTGCTCCTGCTCCTCTGTGTCCTGAAGGACCAAGGGCTCTGAGCATCCCTGCAGTTCCATTTCCACTGGGTGAACAATGCTTGCTGCAGTCCTGGCTACTCCAGTCTGTGTCCCAGGATTCCCACTGCCAGAGGGCAGGGTTAGATGGGATATTGGGAGGGAATTCTTATCTGTGATGGTGGGGAGGCCCTGGCACAGGCTGCCCAGTGAAGCTGAGGGTGCCCCTGGATCCCTGGAAGTGTCCAAGGCCAGGCTGGACAGGGCTTGGAGCACCCTGGGACAGTGGAAGGTGTCCCTGCCCATGGCAGGGCGTGGCCCTGGATGGGCTTTAAGGTCCCTTCCAACCCAAACCATTTCGTCATTCTGATTATGGAGCCTCAGGCTCCATCTCTCCCCCATCCTGTCCCACTTCCCTCTCCCAAGCAGGACCAGCTCCTCCCAGCTGATTCCCAGCTATTTGTCTGAGCTCCCACAAGATCCAAACCCTGGGGAGCCTGGCACAGCCCCAGGCAATCTGCTCCAGTGCCTTGCTATCCTTAGAAAGGATTTGTAAACACAAATCTGGATCTTTTCTGTTGCAATCTCAGAGCATTGTCGGGTCCCAGCCAGGCAGCCCCAGCTGCTTTGCTCTGATGGAAGAAAAGCTGGGAAAACCTGAGGCTTGAACAGGGTCTGACCCCCACAGGCTTCTGGGGAGGTCATCCCCATCCTGCTGACATCCCAAAGAATCACAGAATCATGGAATGGTTTGGGTTGACACTTCAATATCATTTTCTTCCACTCCCTACCTTGGGCAGGGACACCTTCCACTGTCCCAGGGTGCTCCAAGCCCTGTCCAGCCTGGCCTTGGACACTGCCAGGGATCCAGGGCCAGCCACAGCTGCTCTGGGCAACCTGTGTTCCTCACAGAGAAAAATTCCTTCCCAATCTAACCCAGTGGGATTCCTCAGCTCTGCCTTGAGGAAGAGGAAACCTTGGGTCCAACAGCCAAAGAAAGGTTTGGACGTCAGCTGCTCTGTGCCCTCCAGAGGGACTCGGGAGGTGTCCCACGGTGGGAGGCAACCACCCACATCCTGCCTGGCATTATCCAAGCTGCAGCTGAGGGCAGGAGCAGTGGTGCTGCTGACCACGAGTCCCTCTGGAAATAGCAAAGGGAAGGAAGCAGCAGATGGAGAAAAGGAGGAGCGAGACAGCGCAAGGGAGAATAAGTGGCTGTGCATGAGGAGCTGGGAGGAGTGGAGAGCAGAGGGAGCTGTAATTAGGGCAGGTTTGGTTGTGTGAATTTTGCTGGGTCTGCAGCAGGAGGTTGCCCAGCAGCTGCACAAATGATTTATTACACGTTCACTACATCTGCCCTGTAGGAAGGTAAATAAAATGTACACAGTGTCCCATTTACTCAGACAATCATGGGGATATGACCCAATTTCTCTTTGACTCCTGTGTTTTCCTCCCTGGGATGAGCCCCCTGGGAGGTGGGAACGCCCCAAGCCCCCCCAGAGTCACATTTATCTCGCTGTCCTTGCTGCCAGAGGGATTCCGGGAGGCACAGTTGGGCGTAACCCCCCCCCAAACATCCTCCACCTCCGGCCACCAGTGACCTGTGACAAGGAGGGACACCCGGGGAGGTGCCAGCCCCACTCCACGATCCAGCGTGTGGGATCAGGGATGCTCCTCCTCTGACAGGGACAGAGAGAGCGGCAGGAGCCGGGGGCATCATCTGGCTCCCGCATCTGCCGGAGCTGCCGGGGCTCGGCACAGGCGGCTGCAGCACGGGGAGGGGACTCGGACCCCCCTTCGGAGGAGAAAGTGCTGTGTGAGCAGCGGGAACTGGATTTTCCATGGGTTTGCTCTGTCACTCAGCAGGTCTGGGGGAGATAAGGGCCCCTGCACCCTGGGATCCGCTGCTGATATCCCAGATCCAGCCTTGCTGAATGTGCAGGTTTTGGTCACACTGCTCCTGACTCTTTAAGGGATTTTTTTTTTTTTCTTTTTCTTTCCAGCTCTCCTTGTTAAGGCTCCTCCGGCCTCCCCAGCAGGCAGCCCCGGGCAGGCAGGAGCCGGCTCCAGCCCCGCAGCCGCCGGGATTTGTTGCAGATGTCGGGCAGGGAGAGGCCGGGGAGGTGGCACGTGGCCAGCGGGGCCAGGGGCGACCAAATGGGCATAAAGTGGCCATTGAGCTAAAACCCCTCTTTGAGGGACTCAAGTTCAAGGATTTGGCTGTGCAAAGAAAGAGCCCGTGGGCCGTGAGCTTTTCTGAATCCCATTTCCACAGGGCTTTGAGCGAATATATCCCTGGAAGCATGTTGTGCTCCGTGTTTGGTTTATCTGCTGGGCTTATCCTGCTGCACGCAGGAAAATACAGCTGGAAAACCTTTCTGGAGGGCTGAGGAGCAGCAGCACACAGGGGCTGGTGGCAGCTTTCCCTGGCAGCACCAGCGCTCCGGGGGGGACACTCGCACCCATCCCTTCGCCAGAGGGTCCCTCTTGTCCCCTCCTGCAGCCAGATGTTGCCCCAGCTGTGCAGGGAGGAGCGGGGATGTGGAGGACCGGACACTGTTACTTAGCAACAGCCGGAGGATGTGTTTCAACCCTGTCCGCAGCACCACCCTCCCGGCGAGTCCTGCGGGGCAACAGGCACCGTTCCCAGCAGAGAGAGGCTCCATGCGGGATTTTCCCCCATTTTATCCTTCTTCTGCTCCATAATTTTGGGCTGCTTCAGACCCAGGGAGCTGCTCAGTCCTGGGATGAATCCCGGCTCTCTGGAATGAGCAGGGCTTATCCTGGAGCCTCTGCCTCTTCTCCCTCTGTTCACTCCAGGCTCCTTTCCCTGCTCCACGCTCCCGCTCCTCCCACAGCCCGAGGACAAAAACCTAATTGCACGACATAAATTATAGCAACTCTCCAAATAAAAGCCCAGGCAGAAAAGGCTGCGGCTGGATGGACACTTGAGGGCTATTAGAAGATGCATAAATTCCTTTCCTCGGGTTTTTCATTTTTACATGTCTAATTACAGTGAAAGGAGCCTTTCAAGGGCTGCTCAACTGCCAGGGCTCTCCGCAGCCCCTGGCAACTGGAGCGGGAAGAGGTGGCAGGGTCGGACACCCCCGTTTACCTTGGAGAGAGCCCTGGGCTAAACAAATGCCAAGGGCTTGGGAAGGAGCGGCAGGAACCGCTGCATTCCCTTGATCTCCCCCGGGAACCTGCAGCGGTTCCCTGGGCACCCATCACTCCCAGGGAGATGTCTGGGCCATTGTGGTCCCTCTTTATTTATCTGACGCTCCTCAAACTTTAATTAAAGATGTCTCCTCGGGGTGTGCTTTAGCTCCATATTGAAGATGGACTGGCTGGAGAAAATGAAAATGAGCAGCGTTCCTGAGCACTGGGAATAAAGAGCAGGAGGGGGATGATGGAATTTAATGGTCTGGCTCCCCCCCTCTCTGTGCTCCAGCCATGGAGACCCCAGATGTGCCAGCGTGGCTTGGAGGGAACAGGAAGGACCTGGGATCCACCAGGCAGGAGAATTTCAGGCTGGGATGGGGGAAAAAGCCCTTTAAGCAAGAGAAATGCAGCGGGGTCAGAGGGCAGAGCTGCTCCCCGCTCAGAGCACCCAGCGCCTGACGAGCTGCTGGGATAATTAGGGGCAATTTATACCTCCAGGTCAGGGGTTCACTCTGCCTTGTCATCGATTTTGAGGTGGGTGATAAACTGCCGGGAAAACAGAGCTGTTGGGATAACACGGGAAATGTCCCATTAGAGGGGGAGCTTCTGGAGCAAATGCTGCCATCAGAGCCCCTCAGAGCCCCCTGGCCTGGGCAGGACCCCCGTGGTTTTATTGTTACTGTCCCCATCCCTGTGGCTGGCAGATGTCCCCTCTGAGGGTCTGCTGGCCTCCTTCCCACGGGGGGAGGTGTTGGGGTGCTGGGCATCAGTGTCCCCCCAGTCCAGGAACGGCTCCATCATTTTTGGGGAGCAGATTTAAGAAGGCAGCCCCAGGATCATGCTCACACAACCTTCAGGGACACTGATTTTTCTGCCTGGGAACCTGAAAACAAATCCAGGGAAGTTTTGTGCCTGCATTTGTCACTGCTGGGGAACAGCCTTTGGCTCCTGGCCCTGGATGCATGCACAGGATGATTCCCAGGGCTGACCTGGTTGCACGTGGAGGTGCTAAGGGCAGTAGAGATGTTGGAGTGTGCAGGACATGGATTCCTCAGTGCATCCTGTTCCTGTGTTTGCTCCTCTCCAGAAGCCATGGAAAAGGGAAGCCCAGGCAAGGGGAGTGTCGGGAGCTCTCCTTGGCTCACAGCTCTGATCACAGATGCAGATCCTGCTGCTCCTGGTGAGCACAGCAAGAGCTTAAATGCGTTTGTTCCGTGCCTTTCTTTGCAAACTGCTCCAGCAGGTAGAACACTTCCCAGGTTTATTCCTGAAGCCAAAGAAAAGCAGCTGCAGGAGGGAGGTGGATGTGTGAGGCAGCTCGAGCCCTGGTTCTGCTGCAGGGCACAACGAGCTCTGCCCCTCATCCTGGGATGCTGCCCTGGATTTGGTTGCACCGATGTGATCCCACTCTGGATAAGCTGCCTGAGCTGGAGCCTGGCTGGGCTTCCTCTAATTAAAGGTGTCAAATTATGCCCCGGACTGAATTCAGCAGCAGCAGCAAAGTCCTTCCCAAGTCCATGAAATGGTCCAGACCTTGTGCCATGAAATTCCAGGAGATGTGATGTGCTCTGATCTTCCCAGGCTGAGAAGTGCCCTTTTCACCCCAAGAGGTCCCAAACAATTAAACCTGGCTCATTGTGATCAGGGTTAAAATTGCTCTATCTGTGGCTCAGGGCTCATCCACAGCCCCTCAAAGCCAGGTGCTGATCCACAAGTCTTGGAATCTGCAAGGATGGAGATGGAGCAGTGCTGTGCTGTATCCCAGGGTTGGGAACACAGCTGGACACTGTCACAGCCCTCCTGGAACCCCTCTATGTCACTTTGGGTGATGTCCCACCTTTCCAAAATGAGCCTGATGGAGACACAGAGAAGCCTCAGACCCAATTCATGGGCAGGGTGGCTTGAACCAGGCACTTCCAACCACAAAGACTTAAGGAAATTCACACCTGCAAAGGGATTCAGCAAAAAAGACAAAACTCACCAGGTGATTTCTTTGTTGGAGCGGGGAATGAGGCACTTGGAGAGCTCCATGTCCCCCAGAACACTCAGGTCAGCAGATCCCCTTCACTGAGCACTCACCACCTCTGTGGTGATGGATTTGTGAGGATGCTCCTATCATGACATTAAAAATATTAATAATAATAATAAAGGAGGGGATAGGGCAGTGTGTGGGATTGGAAAAGGGACTCTACAGCCTGGGAAGCCACCCCTGAGCTCCGGCACAGCTTGGAGAAGCCCCTCTTGGCATCCAGTCCCTGGGTGGTCTCTGCCTCTTAATTACAGGGTTAATGCCACGTTACGATCAGGAGAAGTTTCTTAGCCTGATAATGAGTAGGAAGCAGCTGTAGCCTGGAAAATGGAATAATTGCAGAGTGGAGCAGTGTAATTATAAGGTGTGGATCCACTGCCTCCATGTTTACCTAGAGGAGATGAAATCCCCTCAGAAGCTGCAGCCGTGGCAGCAGCTGGAGCTGCTTCATGCAGGGGGGTGTAAGTGTGTAGTAAAGGGGGTGTAAGGACAAGTCCTGGCCTGCTCCAGTCACTGGGGATGTGCCAGGGCTTGGGCTCAGGTGGACTCAGAGCCAGCAGCAGCCAGGCCATGCTGGATGAGCACCATTCCATCCTCTGGGAGAGGCATGGATCCATGGAGCACCACAGTGACAATCCCGGCTTGGACACAGCATCAGAGGATGGTTTGGGTTGGAAGGGATGTTAAAGCTCATCCTGTTCCATCCCCTGCCACAGATCTTAAAGATCATCCCCGTTCCATCTTCCCTTATCCCAGGCTCCAAGTGCCATCCAGTCTGGCCTGGACATTTCCAGAGATGGGGCAGCCACAGCTTCTCTGCGCCCCACCCTCATTGCAAAAACTTTTGTTAAAGCTCATCCTGTTCCATCCCCTGCCACAGATCTTAAAGATCAGCCCCGTTCCATCTTCCCTTATCCCAGGCTCCAAGTGCCATCCAGTCTGGCCTGGACATTTCCAGAGATGGGGCAGCCACAGCTTCTCTGCGCCCCACCCTCATTGCAAAAACTTTTTTCCTTCCACATGCTCATTCTCTCTCATTTTCATTCTGGGAAAAAGCTTTTGCCAACTGTGTTTTTTTCCCCTGAAAAAGAGATTCGGCTGAATCCAAACATTTGTTGCAGTTTTGCTGGGTCTGCTCAATTATTCTGCACTTTAAAAAGACAAAATATGCCAATGTGGAAAGTGGGTCAGATTTGAGATGAGTGGCAGTACCAGTGACTGGAGCAGAGCTGAGCTGTTCCAGCAGCTCTGTCTGAACTCTCTCCTTGAGATCCCAGTGCTCTCCTTGAGATCCTGCAGCCAGCACAAACTTGCTCCAAACCTATCCCGAGCTCCATTGCCTGTGCAACCTTTGGGAATGTCTTCCTTTGAGCTTTAACAATGACCCTGTGCTGTGTGGTGAACGGGCTGGAGAGGAGCAGGGGAAGGTGAGAAGAACCCTTCCCTAACCCTTCCCCATCATTCCCTTTCCCTTGCCAAGGTCCTTCACCAGGTCTGTGATCTTCTCCTGCTGCTCATCAGTGGGAAATGGCTCAGGCACCACACAAGGAGCTGGACCAAGTTCTGTGATGAGAGACAACGAACCAGCTAATGAGAGGGAATTTTTCATGGCCCCACACATTTCCCAAATGTTCCTGGGACACTGTGCTTTTCCCCATGGCAGATGTCCAGCTGCTCATCACTCTCCATCGGGTGACATCCCATCCCTCTGCAGCATCAAGTATAATCCCAGAATATTTGGGCTAGAAAGGACCTTAAAGCCCATGCAGTGCCACCCCCCCACCATTCACTGTCCCAGGTTGCTCCAAGCCCCTTCCAACCTGGTCTTGGACACTTCCAGGGGTGGGGCAGCTGGAATTATTTTGGGCACCGTGTGCCAGAGCCTCACCACCCTCATGGTAAAAGCTTCTTCCCAATTTTTGATTTAAACTGAGTCGCCTTTGTGTTGATATCTGGGCACTGGGTGTTTCCTGTGCCAGCTGCTCCATGTTTACCCAGCCCCTGAGTCCATCCCTTCCTTCCCAAGGGACTGGAGCCCCCTCGTGCTCCTGCACTGGACCCTGGGGACAAAACCAGGGGTGTGTGACTGCAGCAGTGTCACTGAGATGCCTCAAGAGCCCCATCCTGGCAGAGAGCCCCATGCTCTATCCCTGTTTTATCTTCTCCCCAGGGATCCCACTCAGCTCCCAGAACTCCTGCACTGGTTTAAATTGGGCTGCTCAGACCTCCAGGGCAGGAAAAGCAGGAAGAGGCAAGCAGGGGCTCAGGTGGCTGATTTAATTCCCCATTCCCATTGGAATCACTGTTTTATTGGAGGTTAGAACAGGTAACTGCAGCATGGAACTGCATCCCGTGCCAGGGCTGTGCTCTGGAGGCAACAAGAGTTTCACCCTGATTACTTTTACTCCTTACCAGCATCTCCAAATCCCTCTAAATTCCTCTTGTCTCGCTCCTTGATTTCACCCTAGTCCTGCATGCTGAAGTCTGCAGATTCCCTGCCTTCCCTGTCCATTAAGCTTTTAACACTCCCTGCATTTCCCGACAATGCTGCAGATCCCATCACAGCTCCTTAAATGTTAATTTTTATTGATTCTATGCATGGACATAAAAATACACCCCCACACAAACATCAGACATATATTGAGATACATATTGATATCTAGCAAGTGGTTCCCGGAGCTGGAGGCTACTGGAAGTTGGATTCCCCAGGGAATGGGGGAATCCTCCCCAGTGGGAGGGAGGCCAAAGGCTGAGCAGTTCCATCAGCAAGAGCTCAGGAAGCAAAGGGATTTTCCTCAAGGCATTCCTGAGGAAAAAGGCTTGAGAATCTGCTGGGCTGGATTGAATCTGAGGTGGTAGAGGGGCATGGCACCAGGAAGGAAGGAATTCCCAGGGTTTCTGCTGGGAAAGCCTTTGCTCACCACGTGACCCAAGAGCAGCCCCATGCCAGGGACAGAGTGAGCATCCAGCACCCATCCTCCCTTGGATCCTTCAGAACACATGGATTTCCTGGGGAAAGGGGCTGCTTGCCTCAGGGATTACGGAGTTGTTGGGTTGTGTCACGGCAGCAAAGCAGAACTGAGCAGCCAAATGGCTTTGTTAATCCTGTGCCTTTGATTTCCAGCACCGCCCGTTTGCAAACACTGCTTTAATCTCCAGCCAGCCAGCCCCACGGAAAACGAAGGTGTTCAAATAGAAAGAAGCCAAGGATGACCCCAGCAAGGGCTCTTGCAGAGACACTGGGTGTCCTCAGCCAGCCCTGCCCCTCCCAGCTGCTGGCAGCTGTGCAGGGGTCACTCAGCTTTGGGAAAACTCATTCCCATTTTCTTTATCTGGAGAAAATAACCTGCCTTGGCTCTGAGCTGCTCTCAAAAAGTGTCAGTGTTACCTGCCACAGGGCAAAGCTTCACCTGGGGACCTTGCAAAGGGGATGAGCCTGGTGCTTGGATTTGTACTGGAATGAGAGGGGACACGAGGGAGCCACAGGATCCTTGCTAGGACATTCAAAGTGAACCCAGGAGGGGCTGGAAGCCAAATTTCCACTTGCCATCAGTTTTGTACTGCATGAGCTCCATCCAAGCCCTCTGTGTGTCATCCCTGTGCAAAGGGGTTGGGTTTGAAACTAAAAGATGGAAGACTTAAGTTAAATATTAGGAGGAAATTCCTCCCTGGGAGGGTGGTGAGGCCCTGGCACAGGTTGTCCAGAGAAGCTGTGGCTGCCCCATCCTTGGCAGTGTCCCAGGCAGGGACTGGAACAAGATGAGCTTTAAGGTCCCTTCCTTCCCAAACCATTATGGGATTCTATGATTTTTTGGGAAGAGAATGGCATGTGGGGACATGGCTGTGGCTGCTGTGGCAGCAGGTCCTTTGGCACTGCTGTGGGGCTCCACAGAGCTGCAGCAGCATTGATGGCTCTGTTTCATGGCTCTGCTGAGTGTCAGGAGGGAGGAGAGATGGCAGCAGCTTGATTTTCCTGAGAATGATCCATTTAGAGAGCGATGGCTCAGCCAATCCTTTGGGAAAAGCCCGGGGGCCTACGTGCAGCCACAAGTGTTATTGAGACTTTCAGCTCCGACACCAGCTCCCATCCATCACGTCTGCCTGGCCTTCCCAGTGCCCCTCCTCCTCCTCCCACAAATATTCCCAGAGCAAACTCCACTGACCCTCCCAAGGTCCCTGTTCACCTGTTGCCTGACTAGCTCCGGGCTCATTCTCTGGCGTTGGAAGGGTTAAATCCTGCCTGCCCCGAGGCCACGCTTCACTTGATAATGTCATCAGCTGGTGACAGTGTTAATGAGGGGATCAGGTGCAGGAGGCGGCTGCATTACCCTGGAGAGGGATGAGTTGTGTCCGGAAGAGCCAGAACTGGATACGTGGAATGATTGCACCAGAGATGTCCTTCCTTCCCCCACCAGAGCATCAGCTGCCTCTCCTCCAGGAATACCTTCTTCCCTCTTGTTCATGAACCTCTCCCCTTCCTCCTCCTCCTCCTCCTCTGTGCCGCATGGGGTGGTGTCCCTCCAGGCTGCTGCTCTCTCCCTCCTGGGAAATGCAGCATCCCTGGATGGTCCCTCTGGCACAGAATTGGCAGCAGTGCTAAGGCAGTGCCACCACCCCATTGTCCCTTCATCCCTCCTGCTGTCCCACACCAGTGCCATCCCCTGTCCCCCTCCTGTGCCATCCCTGCCACTCTCCTGTTTAACACACTGGGAATTTTTTCAATATCTGTCTAAATCCCTGTGTCTCTCCAGGAGGTGAAGGCTCCATCCATAGCTCCTCCCTCCCGTTATCCCAGTGCTCCCAGTCAGGCAGAGTGTGCTGGGTTGGGGAATTCCCTATTGGGACCTGTTGCTGTTCCCTCTCTGAGCCCTGGGTGAAGTCACCCTGTGCCTTTTCCATCTGGCTCTGCTCATCCAGGTGGGAGGTTTGGGAGGATGGTGGTGACCTGGGACACTCCCCTGGGAGCTGAGCAGGGCTGGGAGCTCCTGGGACAGAAAGTGGGATCTGGGCAGGGGAAGCAGGAGAGGAGGCAGGAGCAGCTCTCGCTCCCTTGGCAGCATCCTGCCCATCTGTACCTGGAGTTCCAGAGCCACCTGAAAACCTTCTCATCCCTGGCAGTGTCCAAGGACAGTGGAAGTTGTCCCTTGGCACAAAAAGCCCAGGAACGCTGAATGAGAGGTGACCCTGGTGCTGTCCCAGGCTCTGAGGTTGTGACTGGCAGGGGGTCCTTTCCAACTCAAACTGTTCCCTGATTCTGTAATTCCGTCATTCCACAAAAAGCACAGGAACGCTGAATGAGAGGTGACCCTGGTGCTGTCCCAGGCTCTGAGGATGTGACAGGGACCCCCTCAAACCCCCCAGCATCGCTGCCAGGGGACCCCGCTCCATCCGCTGCAGAGCAGGGACACAACAGCAGCAGCAGAAGTGGTTTCCCAGTTGGAACTGGAGCAGGCTGGATGAGTCCCAGCAGAAATCCCTGAGGAGCCTTTGGAGGGTGGGATGGGAGAAGGGCAGGCAGGAGAGGCTCTTGTGCAAAGAATGGATTTAAATAAACAAGCAGCAGGGAAAGGATGGGATGGAGAGCTCCTTCAGTTGAGGTTTCCATGAGTGTTTCCATGAGTACACAAACCAGGCCAGCACAAGGAGTTCATCCCAATTTTCCTTGTTCTGCACTTTCCCAATAAACATCTCAAGGCAGAACCCCACTGTGGACAGGCTTCCATGGGGACAGCAGGGACTTCTCACATTGTTATTGATTGTTTGTGTTCTGCTGGTGCTGGGAGAGTTTTGCTGGAGTTATCCAAGGAAAAATAAGCTTTTCCAAAGAGATATTTTAAAGACCCAAAGTACTGCCATGGCCTCACCACCTCTCCTGCTCCTTCCACCCTTGGCTGTGCCTCCTGCATCCCTTGGGATCTGCTGGCAGTGGGGACAGAGCAGCTTCCCCTGCCTCCTTCCCCTGTGCACCATTAGGGTTTCACCCACATCCTCCCTCTGATTTGGGGACCCTGTTGTCCAGTCCTGCTCCTCATCTTCTCACTGTCACCTCTCACTGTCCCCTCTCCCCGGGTTTGGGGGATGTTTTCCTGCTCTGGGGGTCCCGAGTGTCCACGTGCACTGACCCTGAGGAGACTGAGACAGAGGGTTGGAGTGGGGGCAGGAATGGGGTAGCCAAGCCTGGGAAGTGCTTCCCATTGGAGCCAGGCTGCCCTGCCAGCCAACCTCAAGTCATTGCAGCTTCCTGGCTCTTCTCACCTCGTCAGTTATTACAGATGTCCCCCAGTTCCACCAACATGAGGAATTTTGCTCAGGGAGCAGGACAGACAGATTTTAACGGAGCTGCTGCTCCCCAGACATGTTCTCTGCCCAAGAACATCTTATTTCTATCATCCTTTCACCACTCTTTTCTCCCCATCTTCCCCCTGCCCGACTTGATTACAAACCAACTTGGAAATCTCAAGCTCCGAGACAGCCCCTAGCTTCTAATTAATGTTCTCCTCTCTCCCTCGGACCTGCCGGGCCTTGCTGACACTCTCAGCATCCCAAAGAGCCTCGAGAAGCAGCTGAAACCTCCGTGGTGAGGGGGCCGTGCCCACCTCCCCCGGTTCCCACACTCCCAACACCTCGGGATCCTTCCCGGCTCCCGGTTTGCGTTTCCCCCGCGCTGCCGGCTTCTCCCGGCTCGGCTCTCAGACAGCTGTGATGGATCAGTGACAAGCTGCCTTTGTGTCCTCCTCTTGCACAACAATAGATACTCCTGTCTGTTTATACAAGTTTGAATTTGTCCCTATAAATACGGGGTGGAAGAAACAGTAGACTATAGATTGCACCCTGACAGCTGAAAGATTAAGGGAATCCATTAACTAAACCAACTGCCTGGAAATCTTATGCAGAACATACACCTGAAAGCCATTACTGCTGTCCTGTCATGCTGCTTTATCTCTTTATTTAGGACCCTTTTTGTTTGGTTGAGGGGTTGCTGTTTTTTCTGCCTTTTTTTTTTTTTTTTTTTTTTTTTTTTTTTTTTTTTTTTCTCCCTCTAATAATGTAAACTTGTTCTGGAGTAACAGAGGAGCCCTTGATGAAGTATCTAAGTATTTTCTGCTGAAGAATTTATGAACTCGGAGCCAGCACTGTCCTTGCCAGATCCCATGGAGCGGGAGGGGAGGGGGCACTCGCCTGTCTCGGGGTTTGTGCAGTGAATGGCCTTGGCTCGGGTTTCCCTGCACTGAACTGTTTGCTTTGCTCTCATGGGCGACTCTGCCTCACTTCAATCTCTGGCTGCACTTAACCTTTTTTCACCTGAATTCTCTCCCTCCCTCGCTCCCCACCTCTCCCGCCGGCTCCCTGCTTTCCAAAGCCCACCCTTCAAGTTCACGAGTGCAGCAGTCGCTCGGCTCTGCCGGAGCCGGGCGGGATCCTGGCTCTGATACTGTTGAAGTCTTTTTTTTTCCTGCCGGTCTATTCAGGAATGCACACAATGCCCGTCTCCATAGTGCCCGTGCAAGCTCCTTGTCTCCAGCAGCACCACGCCTGCTCCTCTCCGGCCTCCTCCCTCCCAGCCCAGCGCTGGGGGGGTGCGAGGGCTCTGTCTGCACCTTGCTGGGAGCCAAAATTAGGGAAGGGAAAAGCAGACGTGCAGCTCTTCTGAAGTGAAAGTCATTTCAGACTGACAGAGAGTTTAGAGAGGGATTGGGAAGGAATTCTGCCCTGCGAGGGAGGTGCCTCAGGATTCCCAGAGGAGCGGTGGCTGCCCCATGTCTGGAAGTGCCCAAGGACAGGTTGGACGAGGCTTGTAGAAAACCTGGTCTGGTGGAAGGTGTCCTTGCCCATGACAGGGGGTGGGATGGGATGGGCTTTACGGTCCTTTCCAACCCAAACCATTCCATGATTCCATTCTGAGCCTGAGGAGCGCGGGGAGCACTGGGAGCACGGAGCCTCTCCCGCTCCCACCCAACAGGAGAGGTGCAGCTGCAGGAGTGTGCACAAACCACTGGTTGGCTTTTAGAAGCTGTTTGCCTGGGAAAACAGAGGTTGAAACCCCCTTGTTCCCCTTTTTCCTCATCTCACTTCCCCTCTCCCAAGGCAGGAGAGGCAGAGCCTCTCCAGCAGCACTGCAGCATTGCTGATGGGACCTTTCAGTTACCAAATTATGTCTGCCCGACGTTCTCAGGCTGGACACTCATCTCAGAGGGTGACATTGAGCTTCCAGTTCCTTCCACTGTCATCCTGGGTAGCTGTGTCCTTCGTTTGAAATCCCAGGATGGGGCAGTGCTGGGAAAGCTTTCCACAAGCACAGCGGTTTCGTGCAGGCTCGCCCTGGGTGGGAGGGTGACCCCCCCTGCGGCAGGGCCCCCGCTCCGTGCCCATGGTGAGTGATTAATGCTGTCCCCAGGCAGGAATAAAGTTTCAGGAGCTGCTATTGTCAGGGGAACAGGAGCGGCTCCCATCCCGCCGGACAGATAGTAACCCTGGCAACGGCGGATACACCGGGAAAGGGCCGGGAGGGCTTGGTGGGCGATGGGACACGGGGTGGGGGGGAGATCCCATTCAAGCCCATCCCTGGGTGTCACTGAGATGTGAAGGATTTGAAAAGAGAGTTTCAAAGTTAAGGCAGCTGCAGATAAGATAGGGAATTTTCATTTCTCTCTCCATCTAAGTTTGTCCAAATTCCCATTCAATGTTTCTGGGCTGGATCCTGTCTCAGCATGGATCGTGCCCAGTGGGACTCCTCTGAGTTGGGAGAGAGAGGTTCCTCAGCAGCTGGGAGCAATCGGAAAGGAGTTTAGGGATGGAAAGGCAGAAATGAAGAATGGGAGGATGTAAGTGAAGCAGCTGCAATTGTGGAAAATTCTGGATGAATCCACAAAAGAAAACCCACCGGTTTCAGGAGGCTCTGGGTTGCTGGAAGGGTCCCTGTCCTTCCTCCACAGCTCTGCAAAAGCACTGAAAATGTCCTGGAGCACCTCTGCCAAGAGCTGTGGGGAGTTTTAAGTAGGGAAAAGCCTGGATGAACAGCCATGGATGCCTCATCAATGGCTTCTGCTTGAAAGTTGTCTCTGAGTCTTCCACCAAAGGATGGATGTGTTGGAAGGTGCTTGGAGAACTTTGGTGATCTCTGGGAACCGCTCTGAGTGGACATCCACTGATCATCAGTGGGTCAAGGCTTCTCCTGGAAGTGTCCATGGGTTTTTGGGAAGGGTGGGTGTGTCTAAAGGCAGGGATGCCATTTGGGATTGGCTGGGGAGCTCTGGGAGAAGCTCAGCCTCACAGCTAGGATCTCCAGCATGGACATGCTCCAGGGGAGAATCCATGGTGGTCCTTCCTCCAGACCAAGCCCTGGAAGGTGTTTTCCACCTGGGAGAAGACAGGAAGGTCTGGAGATGGAAAGATGAGCCCTGTGCTGCCAGAGGACTCCCGTGTAAATCCGACTGTGCCAGAGAGGGCTCCACGTGGATCGGGCTGGTTTGGGCTGTGCTGGGGGGAAATGGAAGAGGTCGGGAGAGCTGGGGTTGCCAAGCAACACTCTCTGTGTATTGGGAAGATAAATCCCACAATAATGGAAAGAAGGGATCCTTTCCTCGCCTGTTGTTTGTTTCTCTCTTCCTCCGTGGTTCAGCTTGCTTGGATCCCGCTGCAGCTCCAGGGAACAACGTGACCTTTTCATGCTCCAAAGGACCAAGTTTTCATCACTGGGATTTTTGGATCTGCTAGAACAGAGGGCTGGTGGAGACAGGCACGCCTGGTTTTGGGAGGAAAAGGGATTGTGGGAAAAGCCAATTCCTTATCTCCGGACACATCCCAAGGTTTATTCTTGGTGATGAAAACTGGGATTTTTGGATCTGCTGGGACAGAGGGCTGGTGGAGACAGGCACGCCTGGTTTTGGGAGGAAAAGGGATTGTGGGAAAAGCCAATTCCTTATCTCCGGACACATCCCACTCATGTACCCCTTGCTTTTGGCAAACATTTGTGTGTTTGCTCTTTCCCTGTCTCCAAGGAAGCATTTTGTGGTCCCTACTCTGAACGGGGACTGGGGCTGGTGTTGGGCTCTGCCTGGACTGAGGTTGCTCCGTCAGCACCAGGTGACTGATTCCATCCCTCTGATCCCATCACTCGTGATTCCTGCTCAAACACAGCTGGAGCGCCGAGCACCCTCAGCGAGCTGTTTGCAATCAGCCAAGAAAAAAGCCGGCAGACAAGTCTCCCGCTCCGGGTGTTTAAACACTTCCCAACAACAAGAAAAGCTGGAGGAAATTGCGATGATGAGAGCGACCAGAATTGGAGGCTTAATTTATCCCATCTATCATTTGCTCCGACTCGTTCAGCCAGCTCCATTTTCCATCAATGCTTTTCAGGGATGCAACTTGGATGAGGAGGAGAAGAGATGAAGTAGGATGAGAATCCAGCTTGGGGAACATTCGTTGAACACACTCTGCTGTGGCAGTGCCCATCATCCTGACCTGGACTGGCAGTATTCCCTGCTCCCAGGAAACCTCCATCCCTGGGAATGGTGACCTTTGCTCAAAGGTTAGACTCAGTCTTGGAGGTGTTATCCAACATTGACGATTCTATGGTGAGAAAAACCCCAAAGAGTGATGGTTTCTCTTCCCACCACCGCTCTCCCCGCCCATCAGGCAGAGGAACCAGGCCCAAGCCATGAGATTCTGGTGCTGCTCCTGGGAATTCTGCCATCCCTGGGAGCTGTGACCTTTGCTCAAAGTTTAGACTTGATCTTGGAGGTGTTTTCCAACATTAATAATTCTGTGGACAGGAAAACCCCAAAGAATGGTGGTTTCTAACCCCACCACCCCTCTCCCCATCCATCAGACAGAGGATCCATCCCAAGACTGGGCTGGAGCCATTGGATTCTGGAGCTGCTGCTCCCGGCTCCGCTCGTTTTCATCTGCAATTAGCTTGGAGCAGCATGGTAAATATTTCATACCTTAGAGCAAAGGTTGTTTAATTTTTCATTCTCTTAAAGCTGCTCATGAATGTTTTACGGAGCTGATCTCCTTGGCTGGAATGGAAATGGGAAAGCACAAGAGAGATGTCCTGCAGCTCCAGGTTTGGGAGTGTATCCAGTGACCCCTCATCCATGGTAGATCTTAATTAAGGTGCTGATGAGCCCGACTGGAGCAGGATGTTGAGCAAAGCATCTTTACAGAATCTGCTGCCATGAGAAATAAATGCCTCCAATATCCCTCTCCGATTCTATTTATCACAGTAGGAATTAAATTGTCCTGTATTCCATGGACTCAACAAGAGGACAAACCCCCAGCTCGTGTGTCATGGCACTTTCTGCTCTGTGGTTTTTGGGCACACACGTCAAGTTCCACCATTGCTGGGACCTGCCAAAAATGCCATTTCCTGAAGCCATTGCTTCTTCTCACTGTCATGTGGAAGGTGGCCCTGCCCATGCAGGGGCTTGGAACCAGATTTCTTCCAGCCCAGACTGAGTTTCTGGGATGACCACCTTGTTTCTTCTCCATTTCTCTTTCTCCAGGAAAAGAAAGCCAAGAGCAACTCTGCTTGTGACATTTGCCATCCAGGCTTTCCACTCCGGATACCACGGAATTCCCCGGACTCAGATCCCTGCCTGCCTCCTTGCAGGATGAGCTGAGGGTGAAGTGGGTTGGATGAACCCAAATTAAGTCTTCAGGAAAGGACTTGGGAATTTAATCCCAGCTGGAAACTCAAGCATGCAGGATGTGCTCCCACGGCTGCGTTCCCTCCATCGCTGCTCCCACTCTCTCCCTCTGCCCCATCCTCTGGCACTTTAACAGGAATAGATTCCCAAAGCCTTTAGCACCCATGCATTGGAGCAGCTCCTTCCACTTGCATATTGCCACCCTGTTTTTATTGCACAGCCAGGCTGGAATGCACAGGGTCCTGGCAGGGAGCAGGTTTTTTGCTAGACTTCCCTGGAAAAAAAACCTCCCCTTTCCTTCTCCCTGCTTTTTCCTTCCAGAGATAGAAGCGCCATCCCTGGAAGTGCTCAAGGCCAGGTTGGACGGGGCTTGGAGCAACCTACTCTGGTTGAAGGGGCTGGACCAGATCTCCCTGAAAGGTCCCTTCCAACCCAAATTATTCCATGATTCCTTCCCCAGGCTCACAGCAGCTCTGGGAAGAGCAGGGATGGCACAGGTGTCCTCCCAAACCTCTGCCTTTTCCCTGTGCCTCCCTGTCCCTGCTGAGCTGCCTGATCCAGAGCACATCCCTCCATCCAGTGCTCTCTGCTGCAAACGTTTGGAATTCCTTTTCCTCTGCAGAAGTGGAGGAACACATGTGAAAGGGGGAAAAAAGAAAAGAATATGTAGGATAAAGGGCACAAAAAGGAGGAATACACAGATTAGAGGGGAGGAAAAGCAGGACTACGTCTGATAAAGGACTGAAAAAGGAGGAATATACATGATAAAGGACTTAAAAAGGAGGAACACACACGATAACAGGTACAACAAGGAAGGAATAGGCATGAAAAAGGACAATTACCAGGAGTAATGAATTGCCTGGGATCTCTTATCAGATCTCTTATCTCCTTTCTTCTTCACCTTCCCTTGTTTGGGACCTGCCCAAGTGGATTCCCTGTATTTCAGCTCCCACATGGATGATCCTCACAGGCTGTGCTGTCCCAGGGCAGTTTGAGGTGATGTGACAGACTTTCACCAGGCTCAGGGGCAGTTTTCCAATCCAATTCCAGTAGTCTGGACACCCAGGGATAACCAAATTCCTCATCTGCGTTTGACTGCTACCCAAACCAGGAATTCAGATCCTCTGTTCCCGTGTCCCAAGCCATGGTTTTAACACAGAACTGCAAGAAAGTCCTCACGGAAAAGTTATCCAATGAATGCTGCAGCTGGGATGAGCTTTCCTGAACCTCCCCTGGGCTCTTGGAACCAGCATTTGCTGGCCCTGTCACAGAAGGAATTTGGAGAGAGTTTTGTGGTGGCCCCTCCCTGATGGCCTGAATCCACATGGGATGGAGGTGACAGCAGGAGGGATCACCTCGGGGTGGGAGCAGGGATGCTCTGAGGTCTCACCATCTGTCCCCTCTCCACACACTGCTCAGGGACACAGGAGCAGGAAATGTCACACTCCCTCTTTTGTGGGCTCAGAACCACCACTTGTGTCCTGTTCAGAGAATTCCTGGCGAAAATTTCACTTGGATTTCCATTCTTTTCCCTGGGGCAGGAGCAGGGAATTAGCCCTGGAGCTCTGAGCTGGTGGGATTTGGCAGGGAGGCTCTGCTCTTCTCCTGGAGATAACATGAAATTTGGGATGCAGGTGATGGTTTGGGATGCAGGGTTTAGGACCAGCTGGATCCACACCTTTGGCACAAGGAGCAGGGAGCCCGGGATAGACAAGGAGAGGGGGCCAGCCTGCTCTGACACCTCCCAGCACCGCTGGCACATGGAGCTGAGTCAGATGGCAGAGCCAGCAGAGCTTTGGGAACGCTGACCAGGAATTCCTAATGAATGAAATCACCCCGTGGCACCTGGTGTGGCATCTGCAACCTGCTCTGTGTGTGCTTTCCATGAATCCATTAATTAGGGGCTGAGTCTGGGAGCGACATTAACAAATCATCAGGATGCGTTTGTCTGTGCTCCCTCTGAAAGCTCCCATTTGGAAATGTGATTAGGATCGGATCATTTTAATCAGTGACCGAGGAACACGGAATCCCTGTCCTCCCTCTCTGCCTGAGTGATACAGGCACACGGCCTTGGATTCAGGCAGCTCTCCATAACCTTTCCTGGAAAATCAAAGGAATTGAGGTGTGAGGGGCTCGTCTCCTGCAGGGCTGGGACACCTCGTCCAAAAATCCCTTTGGAAGATTCAGCTCGTGCTGGGCTTGAGCAGCAAAAAGGGATGATAAAGGAGTCAAAGACAACAAACAGGAGGACAAAATGCTCTGGAAGGCGGTGACGAATGTAGGTGATGGTTTAGTGTGACCTGGGATCGCCAACAAAAAATTCCAGCAGCAGGGAATGGTTTCCCACTAGGAGACTTCCTTTAGTGCCTGTCCCAAATCATCCTCACCCCAAATGCCAGCGCAGAGTCCTCTGAGGAGGGACAAACGCCCTCATCCGAGGAAGAACAAACACACGGATCCAGACCAGATTTTTTACTTCACCTCCCCTGCCTGAAAATCTGCTGCTCCCAAAGTGTCAGACAGGGAAGAGACTCCCCTTTGTCTCTTCATTCACTGGGAAGAATCCATCATCCAACACTTTTCACCTGCCTCAGTCACAGGTAAATCCCACACCAGATTTTTTTTGCGCTCAAACCCTTCACGCTTCCTCTCACCTCCCTCGACGGGACAAATAAAGCTCCATAATATGCAAAATCCCTGATTTTTTGAATTCCTTCCACTCCAAGATGTCTTTTGGCAAGGAGCCTCCTGCAGAAGGGATGAGCCCCATCTGTGCCAAAATGCAGCTCAACCCCCCGCTTGCAGCCCTGCGTCGGATTTTGATCATAACTCTGCTTTGAATACATGGAAGCATTAAAAAAAAAATTAAAAAAAAAAAAAAAAAAAAAAAAAAAAAAAAAAAAAAAAAAAAAAAAAAAAAAAAAAAAAAGGGGAAAAAAAAAATATCAAAAAAAAAAAAAAAAAAAAAAAAAAAAAAAAAAAAAAAAAAAAAAAAGAAAAAGAAAAAAAAAGAGCGGGGAAAGGACATTCAATGGAAAACCAAGAGCTTTGAAATGTGAGCTGGGCTCGGGCAGCACCGGGGGCTGCTGCCGAGCAGCCTCGCCGCGCTCCCGGCGCTGTCCCGGCGTTATCCCGGCGTTGTCCCGGCGTTATCCCTGCAGTGTCCCGGCGCTGTCCCGGCTCTGTCCCGGCCTTCTCCCGGCGCTCCCGGCCGCTGCCCCGCCGAGACAGCCTTTTGTCTTCCCAGCATGCTGGGGCTGAGCGCTGGAAGCCGCTTCCCAGAGGGAAGGCGGCTTGTTTGCAAGAAAAAGGCGAGTTTTCTTTGGCGTTTTTTTAAAAATAATCTGCCATTTATTATTTTTTTTTTCTGTATCTACATAAATGCTGCGATTCTTTGTGGGATTCCTCCCCCCCACCTCTCTCCGCTAACAAATACTCCAGTGTCTTTTCCAGCATAAAAGGGTGGGGGAGGGAGAGGCACAACTCCCTCCTTCCCAACCAAACCAGCAGCATATTTGCACTGGTTAATTTAATCGGGAATTAATGCCATTAGCGGATTAAAGACGGCAGCAGCCCCGGCTCCCGGCGCGAATTCCGGCGGAGCAGACGGGGTGTGGATCCAGCGCACGCTGACAATGAAGTGGGAAGGAGCCGGGCTGGGCTCCGGTGGTGGGATCCGGTGTCCTCCTGCATCCCTGTGAGGACCCGTGTGGCGCAGGGACAGGGACAGACCGGGATGGGGGGAATTCGCTGGTGGCCGAGGGCAAGGCTGGGATGGAGGCTCAGGGAAAAGGCTCTGCGTGCATTTTTTTAGTCCAGCCTCAGTTTTGTCGTCTGTAAAATGAGCAAAAAGACTTGGATCCAGCATCGTCTGGAATGGCCTGATGGGAAGTGGGGAGCAGGATAGCAACAGGGTGATCCAGGAGACCCCAGGGATCAGCAGGAATGCGCTGGAAGAGGCAGGAGAAGGGGACTCTGGATCCCTTTGGCACGGCCCAAGTTGATGACCCAGGCAGGTGACCATGCCTCGGATTTTGGATTCTGTATTTCCCAGGAAGTGGGAAACAGCTTTCTTCTCCACAATTCCTTCCTTCCCCAGCCCTCCCTGCTCATTTTCCTCTGAGGAGCTCAGGTTTGAAACACTTGTCCCACCATTCCCAGTGGAAAACCTGGCTGCTTGATCCGCTCTGCTCTTTTCTTGGGAGCTGTACCCAAGTGTGGGACATCCTCCTCTTCCTCACCTTGGGGTGGCAAAGGGCTCCCAGTCCCTGTTCCACCCCCACTGGAGGAACAGGAGAACCCAGGGGCTGGGCAGGGAGTAGGAATAGCGTTTTGGGTGAGGAGTTTTAAGGAAGATGCCCTCAGGATAAATGGGTTTGTGTGGAGAAAGCATCCAAAGAGCAAAATCCACACATCCCAAAGCACAGGAGTATGCAGGTGATGCTCAGGGGCTGCACCAGGGGCAGCCAAGGAGCCGAGAGGAGCCAGAGGGATGCAGAGGATGCGGGGGAAGAATGAGCTGAGGTGACGTGGAGACAGCAGAGCCTGAGCCAGAGTCTTTGGAGCACAGGGAGAGAGAAAGGAAGGGAAAGAGGCCAACAGAAGCATCACTGGGACCGGTCAAACATTTCAGTTTTGGCAGCTGTACTCCAAAATTCTCAACGAACCTGAAAGAAAAAGAACTAAAGAGAAACCACTTCAATAAACACTAAAAATGACCAGGGCCTTTTATTGGAATGTGATTTGCACAGGGTTTTTGTTAGTGGGTGACAGGATCCCCTCCCTCCCTGGCGAGGCACCTGGCAGGAGAGCAGGGATGAATGGAGGAGGGATGGATGAGCAGCTCGGGAATGTTGGCTGAATGGCTGGCAGCACTCCCCAGCTTCGGTGGGATGAGCTGGCACAGGATTTGGGCTTTGCTGCCAGCCCATGGAGAGGTGAAGGAGCAGAGCAGAGAGTGGGGGCGTCCACAGCTTCTCTCCCAAAAGTTTCCCAGAGAAGCTGTGGCTGCCCCATCCCTGGAAGTGTCCAAGGCCAGGATGGATGGGGTTTGGGATAGTGGAAGGTGCCCTTGCACTTGGCAGGGGTCGGACTGGTGACCTTGAAAGATCCTTTCCACCCAAATTCCATGTTTCCATGAAAGCTGCTCAGCAGCAAATTCTTGCTGATGCCAGTGAGAGCCCAGACCTGCAGCTCCTGCCTGCAGGAGATGTTTCTTACCTGGCTGCATCCCTGCAGAACTCCTTGCTGCCTCTCCCAGCCCAAGGGTGCAGAAAGCCCTGGGTGGGTGCTGAGGACCTTTGGGTGCTCCCTGGCACTGCCTCCAAGTTCCACATGCCCCTCTCCCACCCACACCCCCCTTTCTGAAGTCCTCAGCCATCCTGTTTTCCATTAGGTCCATTAACTTTTGGACTCTTAATCCCCTTCATGGAATAAATCACTGCTCCCAGGCTGATAACTCCTCTTCCCCTGGAGCCATCACCCCGGGCTTTCATTCCAGGCGGGATTGGAGGCTCTCCCTGCTGGCTGCAATCAAGCTGCATTCTTTCAGCAATTATTTTGTGGCGCTGCTCTCCCCTCGGGAATTTCGGGGGCTCGCAGCTTTTTGTGCTCACAGGCTTCCTGTGGCTCCTTATCTCCAGCCAAGAGGTCCTTCCATTCCCCCTCCTCCGTCTGCCACGGCCCTGGATATGGATCCTGGTCCAAAATGCTTTCTGCACACGTTTGTCAGGCTGGAGCTTTTGCAGCTGGGCTGGGAGGGCAGTGTGGTGCTCCCTGTCACCAGGGAAGAGCAGCTGGGATGCATGGGATCAGCAGTTTTGGGATCACCAGGGTAACTGGAGGAGGCTCTGCAAGGGTGACACAGGGAAATGGGGGATAGGGAGGAGAGGGGGAATTCAGAGGCACAAAGGAGCCTTTGCTTCCCTTAGGGCCTTTCTGTGATCTTTCACTGGGGACTCCTCATCCCTGAATGTGGCCAAGGCCAGGTGGGACAGGGCTTGGGGCAGCCTGGGTAGTGAGAGGTGTCCCTGCCCATGGAATGGGATGCTCTTTGAGGTGCCTGTGCCTGCTCAGCCCATCCATTCCTTCCGTGACATTCCTGACACCACAGAACTCACCAGCCACGTGGGATCCTCAACATGGATGGTTTAGATGTAACAACAAAGGGCAAAACAACTCATTTTCCTTTGGCTTTATTTTGGGGTTGGATCCATCTTCTCTCTTGAAAAGAATTTGGATCGCATTCTCCAGGAGGAGCCACCCAGAGTGGTGGTCCCTGCCAGGCAGGTGCTCCCAGCAGGATGGACCCTCTCAACCTCACCCACTGAAATTCCCTAAAGCACAGCCCTGGTCTGGAGCTGGGTTTTGGGCTTACACAGCATTTCCTGAGGAAGCATTTTGAGGGACAATTCCCAAACTACACGCTTAGAAGGTTTTTGGCTGGTGCCTCATGGATCTGTGTAGTGTAATATTTGGACCTGGGGGGCAGCAGTTGTGGCAAGGATTGGAGCTGGAATTGCCATTCAGGGAATGCTCAAGGCCAGGCTGGACAAGACTTGGATCAAACTGATCCAGTGGGAGGTGTCACTGCCCCAGTGACAGCCCTGAAATCAACACCAGGGCACCGCAGGGATCAACAACCTTGATGCCTGCATAAACCCACTTCTCCTGAGCACAGGAGGAGAAAAATCCCTGCTTTTGGACGGAGCTGAGCAGGGTGTCATTGGTTTAATGTGTCCTGAGTGCTCCCCCAGCTCCTGAGCCCACTCAGCCGGCTCTTCACCTGAGGCATTCAATGATTCCCGGGGCTCCAATCCAGCCGCATTCCTGAGACTCACAGATAACAGGGAGTGAGAAAAGGAGCCTCTTTGTTCAGCCATTTCCCTGCTGCTGCCGCTGCTGCTGCCGCTGTGTGTGGATAAAACATCTCCAACAAGAAGAATTAAACCTGGAAGGAGGGAAAACATTGCCTGGGAACTCCCATTCTCCCGGATTTCTGCCTTGGCAAATGCGGGGCTCCAGCGGCTCTGCTGCTCTCAGCCCTGGGTATGGACATCCCTGTGCTCCAGAGGGACAGGGATGGAGCCATGGGAGAGCTGGGATCTGCAGGGTGTCCTGTCCAGGCATGTCATTTCTGGGAGAATCTCTGAGGCCTGTGCTGGCTCTGGGCTCGGTGGAAAAGCAGCCGTGCTGGAGCAATTAAAGCAGGCGGGAATGTGACACAAATGTGGGGCTGTCTCGTCAAGTTAAGGGAAACTTCCCAGCGCACCTGGGGGGCTTTGGCCTTTGAACCAGAGCCTGGCTCTTCCCTGGACCCCCAGGCCTGGGATGCCGAGGATGGAATCAGATCTCCATCCCCACAGGGTCATCCTGCTGCTCCTGCCATCATGCCCTCCTGCCTGGGAATTCCTGGAATCCAGGAGGGATTCTGTCACCACAGCCTTCACCTGGTGGCTTTGCCTGGTCTGCTGGGCAGTGCCAAGGCCTCTTGTCTGCCAGGGAATGTTCTGGATCCAGTGAAGCAGGCAGGAGCTGCAGGGAATCCTCTTGGGTTGAGGTCCAAGCACTGTCAGTCCATCCTGAGCAGTGACCGAGGCTTTCAGCCTCCAGACAAACTGGCTCTGGATATGTCGGAGGTGTCCAAGGCCAGGTTGCATGAGGCTTGGAACAACCTGGAATAGGGCAAGGTGTCCCTGCCCATGGCAGGAGAATGAGATGATCTTGAAGGTCTCTTCCCACCCAAACCATCCTGGGATTCCATGACTCCATGATTCTCTGCTGTTCTTCATGGCAATGGTGCAGAAAATCTCTGTGGGAAGCAGGCACAAGCTGAGCTCTCCCTACTGGACTTTTAAATAAACAACTGCAGGCAGCCAGAGCCGGGAGCAGGACTGAAAGGAAAGGGAAGCTGGAATGAAATCCATGAAATCCTCCTCTTCCCTCTGTCTTCCTCTGCTTTGTTTCACCCCTGACATTTACTCTGCTTAATAAAAGCAGAATTTATGTTTGACTCCCAGAATGGTGCCTTTGAATCTCCATGATCCTTCAGGATCCTTCAAGGCTGTGTGTGCACCCAAAATTGAGGATGAATCCCAGACTGGGGGAGGAGGGATCATGAGGGGCACAGGGGGTCAAGATTGTGATGTTCCAAATCCCAAAGGCTTTAGGAGCTGGATTAATGCTGCAGTACCAATGACAGGGGCTTACAAGGTTCACTTGGGAATCTCTGAGCATCCCAGATGTCCTGGGAGAGCTGCTCCTGAGGGGTGACAGGGGGTCACCCCCTGGTTATCGCTTCTCCTGGTGGGAAGTGACAGAAGCCCCTGGAAATCAAAGATTGGAGTTTCCATCAGTGACATCCTGAGGCAGCCGGAGCTGATCAGCTCCAGATGGAATGGCAGGATCCAATTAATGCTCCTGGCAGGGGAGGGAGGGGACTGGGGGGGGTTGGTGAGGATGGGATTGGGTCTGGGGCAGTCTGGGATGGGCTGGTGGGTGGAGGAGTCATGCAGGTGGAGGGCACGTGGTGCTGTGGGAGGGGAGGGCAGTGGGATGATGGGATTGTGGGATTTTGGGATAGTGGGATGGTGGGCTGGTAGAATGGTGGGCACAAAGCTCATGCACAGCTCCCAAGGGGCCCACAATTGCCAGGTGACAAGAGGGAGGAGAGGAATGACACATTCAGGTGGCCCAGCAGCATTCCAGGCCTTCCACGGGCTCTCCACAGATTCCACAAAATAGAAATAAAAAATTACCAGTGATGCCAGTCCTGGGATGCAAATCCATCCCTGCTTCAGACTAAGCAATGGGGCAGGAGGGGGATTATCCCTGGGATCCCAGTGAGGAGGGATCAGCCAGTGGCTGCTGCCAGCACCTCCCTGCTCCCCCATCCCAGGGGTCTCCAAGGCCTGTCCCAGTTCGGGGTTCCATCTCCTCCTGGTCTCCCTGGATGAGGCCATGCCCCTATGGGGTTGTGGGGTGGGCTGGCAGCCACCAGCACCAGGGGGTCCCAATTCCAGGGGTGCCAGGATGTGTCCTGGTGGGAATCACAAGGCTCCGGCACTCCCTGCTCCCACTGATTAATGACTCCTTACCAGAGCCCAGCTCCCTGTGGAAAAGAGCATTTCCGTTCGCCCAATTAGAGCTGAAGACATGATCTCATTAATTCTGGAGGTGGCAACATGGAAGAATTAATTTTGGGGGGTATTTTCCGGGATATTTGTCTCCCAAGGCTGCTTGGAGCTGATCTGTCAGGAAGGAGGGATGGGCTGGGCACAGGGCTGTGGGGGCAGCTCTGGCATTCCTGGGGCAAATCCCACATGCTCTGTTTGCTTTGGCTCTGCTTCCCGTCCCTTCAAGTGGATCCTGGCTGGAGGATGACAGGGGCCAGTGACAAATTGGGAACATTCTTTGGGAATCAGGGCCCAAAACAGCGGGGTCAGCACGGGGAGACCGAAGCCTGCGCGTGGTTCTTCTCACACGAGCTCAGGCTTGAAAACCGGGAAGAAAAATCATCCCCAAGTCCCTCAGGTCCCTCCAGAGCCTCTGGATGGAAATTAATGAGCTGGAATGTGGCAGTGGAGACAGGAGTGGGGGAACTCGACGGTGCTGGCAGCTGTAGGTGAGGAATTGTGGTCACCTTTGGGGCACATGTGGCACTGGGGAGTGGGGGCATCTGTGCCCAGTCCCGTGCATGGTGCCAAGGGGATTTCCTGCCTGTTTTCCCAGCTCTGTCTGGCTGCCTGGGGCTCTGAGGTGGGCATGGAGTGGGGATGGGGTGGGAAAGGGGAGGGTGCACGAGGTCATGGCACAGCACAGGACACATGGCATGGCATGGCATGGGACACATGGCACAGCACAGGACACATGGCATGGCATGGCATGGGGCACATGGCACAGCAGAGGACACATGGACTGGAATGGCATGGCATGGGGCACATGGCACATCGTGGGACACGTGGCACAGGACACACAACCTTGGCACAGGACACATGGTATGGCATGGGACACCTGGTAAGGGACATATGGCGTGGCATGGGACACATGGCACAGACAGGACACATGGCACATCACGGCACACCTGGCACGGCATGGGACACATGGCATGGCATGGGACACATGGCATGGGCCACACACCCTCGGCACTGGGCTGCCACATCCCTCAAAAAGGTTGGAGGAATTTGGGACCGTTATCAGCCCAATAAACACAAAGCCCTTGGGATCACTCTCAGGATTTTATTTTCTCTGCCTCACTTTTTCCAGCTATTTCATCCCTTAAATTGTTTTTGTCCCTCTGAGATATGCCCTGAAATTTTCCTCGACCTGCGCGGCAGAGCCGGAGGCTCCGCTCTGCTCCTGCTTTCCTGAACCACGCAGCGGTGTCACAACGGCAAATTAAGCTGTTGAAGCCTTTTCCACTCATCTCTCCCTTGGTTTTGTTGTTGTTTTCCTGGCCACGTTCCCCTGTGGAGACTCCAGGTTCCGGCTGATTTTCCGTTCATTCCGTTTCAAAGGCGCTGGCTCTCCCCGGCCTTCAGCAGGTGCCAGCTCGGAGCTGGCAGTGCCAGCGCTGCCCAGCCCAGCAGAGCTCCTGCCAGCAGCCAGCCTGGATCCGTGGAGAGGGGTGGCTGCATCCCAAAGCTCCCTGGGCCTCCTTCCAGGATGAGGGATGGCTCCCCTGCGGAGCAGCCAGGGTGGCAGCCCCGGGCTGCCCTCATGCCACAGGGTCCCTCACTGATGTCCCCACTGCCAGGACATGACTGGCAGCAGCTGGGAAGGGCTCTCCTTGGAAGAGATTGATAAATAACCAGTTCCAGCCTTCACTCGGTCTCCTGGGAATTTCAAACCAAACTTTGTGGTGCTCCAGGAATTAATTCTCCCTTGCAAAGCTGGGCTCAGCTCCTTGGCTCTGCTGTTTCTCCTGCCATGCCCTTGGTTCAGCCAGCAAGCCCAAGCATCTCCTCCAATAACGCCTCCCAAATTGCAGGAATTGCTCTGAATCTGAGTGCCAAGGTTTAGGTTCCCATATTTTTCCATCCCTTTTGGCTTTTTCACCCATCGGGTACCAGCAGAGCTGCCTCCGAGTGGGTGCACCTGTGAGGGGTGAGCTTTCCCTCCAGCTTTGGGGATTAACAGGGTTTTCCAGGACACCCTTAATGCAGAGCCAGGCTGGTAACACAGATGAGGAATCCCAGAGGTAAAAACACTGTGCTGAACAATTCCATCCTCTCCAGCTCCCAATGAAGGATGAGCAGAGTGAAGAAGAGTCACATAGAACTTCCCCTGAACAGAGGAACACTGGAGAAGTTCTGTGTTTTTAATGTCTTTTTTTCTGGCAGACTCCTACCCATCAGCTTTTCTTTGTCTTTCCTTCCTGGCAGGGATGAGAGGAAAAAAAACCTAAAAAAGAGTTACCGGGAATCTGTGCTTCCCAGAAGTGCTGGAAGTGTCGCTGGTTCTCAACTCCTGCTCCCATCAGACTCAGTGCCTCAGCACCCCTCATCCTCCTGCCCCCCAAACCCCCATGGATCCCTGCACCCCAAGCCCCAGTGGATCCCTGCACCCCAAACCCAGTGGATCCCTGCACCCCACATCTGATGGAAAGCCCAGACCTGGAAGCGACGCTGGGGATTCAGTCAGGGGAAGGAATGGCTTGGGAATGGACTGTGCTCTCCCTCCTGGAGTGAAGCCAGGACTCAAACTGAGTCCCTACAGAACTTTTGGGGTGCAGTTGGTCCCTGGTGTGCCCCCAGGGCAGAAACCTGTGGGAGGAGGGAGGCAGGAGCGCGGCTACCAGGAGCCCACCCGGACAAACACTTCCAAACGCTTCCACAGCCACATTTTGAGGCAATAACCACCCTCCTGCTGCTTCCTTCCCTTGATCAAAGCCCAGCCGGGAGGAAAGTCCATCTGGGACACACGGATCTGAGCCTTTCCTGAGGTCTGGGGCTGGCAGCGACATCTCCCTGACAAATCCAACCAGGAAAAACAGCAAAATGAGAGGCTGGGAGCTGTGAGCATTTCCCAGCTGACTGGTGATGTGTGTGGGGAACATATGGACAGTCTGTGCCCGCTGTCCCACAAAACCTGCTGATTTTACACTTGGATTTCTCAGATTCCCTGACAGCTTTGGAGACGGGCTCCGACAGCCCGGGATTGAGTGCCACTCAGTGCCACTGCTGCCTGTGCCCAGAACGGGCAGGGAATGCTGGGCACAGCGGGGCTGCTCCAGGGTCTGGCTGTGCCAGGGGTGTGGGAAGGGGTGAGTGACAGCACCAACCCCAGGCATCAACCCCACGTTTCAAGCAGCTTGGGAAGGGCAAGGTTTGTATCTGGCTGTCAAGGATTTCTATTTTCCATGGGTTTTGCTGCTCTTGCTTGGACTGAAATAGCACCGAAGCTGCTGCTTCTGCTGCACCTGCCAGGCTGGATCTGCCAGGCAGGACTGGGCTGTGCTGTGCTGCCCCAGTTCCACCCAGTATTCAGGGCTGGCAGCATGGGGAATAAAGGCAATGCCCCACATGGTCCCTCTTTGTCACCTGCTGGGAGCCTGAGATCCAGCTTGGATGTGCTGAGGGACAATTCCACGTGTTGTGCCTTGTTTTTACTTTTTCCAGGATAAAAAAGCAGGAAAATGCTGTTGCTGGGTCAGGCCATGTGTCTCCTTTGCCCACCCCCAGTTCTGCCACATCCCAAGGGCCAGTTTGGAGATGCACAGATGAGGAAGCCGGCAGGACAGGGTGAGCTTTGCTCTCTCACCTTCTGATCCAAGACTTCCCTGGCAGAGGGAACAGCCAGGCTGGAACATTTCCCAGCCCAGAATGGACTTCCAGCACCTATTGGAGCCTGTCTGTAGCTGTGCTGCTGCAAAACCCTGTGGGGATAAACCCCATAGGATAATCTTGCTTTTGTGAGAAAAGCCAATTTATTAACCTTAAAGGACTCCAGGGAGTCCAGGGCTCCCAGCACAGTCCTCACACAGGGAAACGAGGGATTTGTGAGCTCCCTCATTGTCCTTCCTCAGCTTTTTCCTCTATTGAATGAAATAGTTTCTATCCCAGGAAAGGGAAAATGGAGAAATGGGGAGGTGGGTTTGGATTCCCACCCCCAGACCAGCTCTGTAGGGAACCACGGAAGTGCCCACCTAGAATGGACCTGTTGGGTCACCCCAAGGAGGGAAAGGAAAATGGCAGGGCTGGGAATGTTCAGGCTGGAGAACTTAGAGCTCCTTCCAGTGCCTAAAGAGAGATTGTGGGGAGAGGATGGAGTGACAGGACACAGGGAATGGCTTCCCACTGCCAGAGAGCAGGGTTAAGTGGGATATTGGGGAGGAATTCCTGGCTAAGAGGGTGGTGGGGCCCTGGCACAGGGTGTCCAGAGAAGCTCTGGCTGCCCCCGGATCCCTGGAAGTGTCCAAGGCCAGCTTGGACAGGGCTTGGAGCAACCTGGGACAGTGGAAGGTGTCCCTGCCATGGCAGGGTGTGGCACTGGTTTTACGGATCCCTTCCCATCCCAACCATCCTGGGATTCTGTGATTCCATATTCCTGCTTAGAGAAAAGCTGGGATGAGCTCCCAAGCACAAGCTCTGGCCCAGCCTCACTCTGTACCTTGTTTTAATTCCCTGGAGACTGGATTCCCAGCATGTGAAGGGACTCTGGGGACTGATCCCAGTGTCCCCTCTGTCAGTGATGTCCTCAGGTGACGGGGTCTGGGATCTCCCCCTCGGGGGCTGTAAAACACAAGGGTCATGCAGGGCTGGAGCAGCTCTGCTATCAAAGATTCCCAGGATCAAGGGAAGTGCTGATTCTGCTCCAGTTGCTCGGGAGCACAGAAGCAAAACCCTCACAGTCAAATTACTACGGAAGTGTCTTGCAGAGACACTCCAGAGATTCCCTGGAGTGCATCCATCAGAGAGGGAGGATTTGGAGGATGGGGAAATAATAGTGGCACACTCCAGTCTGGCATTAACTCCCTAATTCCAGGGGTTTTCAGGGCCCTGGGTGGAACTAATGCAGGTTCTCCCTGTATTTATGATTATCTGCAGAGTTAAATATGAGCACTAATCACGTGGGGAATTGGGGCTGGCACTGGGAAGGCTCTGCCTGGCTGCAGGGGTGGGAACCAGCAAAACCAACAAAGCAGAGGGTGAAGCTCTGAGGGGCTTCTCAAATGCATGTTCCATAGAATTATAGAATCCCAGGATGCGTTGTGTTAGAAGGGACATTCAAAATCATCCAGTCCCACTCCCTGCCATAGGCAGGGACACCTTCCACCATCCCAGATTGCTCCAAGCCCCCTCCAACCTGGCCCTGGGATGAGGCAGCCACAGCTGGAATTCCATCCCAGCCCCTCACCACCCTCACATCCAGGAACTCCTTCCCAATATCCCCTCCATCCCTGCCCTCTGGCAGTGGGAAGCCATTCCCTGTGTTCTGTCCCTCCATCCCTCGTCCAAAGTCCTCTCCAGCTCTCCTGGAGCCCCTTGAGGCACTGGAAGGAGCTCAAAGCCCTAGATCCTTCCCTTCTCTAGATGGACAAACCAGACTAAATCACTTCTTGAGCAAAGGTGAGATAGAAACAGAGTCAGGAAAGGGAGAGAGGTCAGCAAGAACCAGAGGTGATCCCAGAGGGAATCTCCAAAGGCTCTAAGGCTGCTCCCTTGGACACAAAATAACGGGAGACTGACCTTTTGGAGCGAGCTCTGGGAAGGCACAGGATAAATCCATAAGCCAGAACCTGGGTCTTTAAGTGGAGAACCTTCCAGAAGCCTTCCAGTACCTAAAGGAGCTGGGAACTGAGCCGATGGATGTGGCTGAGCGGGGCTGATTCCAGAAACTTCTCCCACTCTGCCTCCCTCTCCTGTCTGAGCCGCTGGTGGAGCCGCCAAGTCTGGGAGCAGAAATCCACATTTCTGTGGGGAAGTGGTGGCTGCACACGCTGGGGAAAAGGGCTTTGGGATCCTCCTGAGGGGAAGAGCAGCAGAAACCCAAACTGGTGCTCCAAGTGGGATGGGAGGCGGACATGTTCTCGGTGAGCAGCTCTCCATGTGTGTGGTGCAGCCTTGTGCTGGGCATCCAGCCTCTGTTTCCACACAGAAATATGGATTTAATCCTCCAGTGATGCTCTCTAATGTTCAGTAATGATCACGGCTCGGGTTTTCAGATGTATTTTAGATTTCCCAGCCTGGCTGTGGGATGTGAGTGAGATGCAATGGAAACATTCAAAACATATTTAAAGAAGGGTTTGCAGCAGCTCCAGAGTGTTCCTGCTAGCAGGCACAGGAACGAACTGGCCAGCTGGGAGAGTTCTGGGACAATCTGTCGGAAAGGCAATTGGCACATCCTTAGCCTGGAATTCAAATCCATTTGGACTGGAGGAAGTCCAGGATCAGGCAGGCTCTTCACATGCTGTATCTGGAGGGCAGGTGCCACCTCTGAGCAGGAAACATGAAGATGGAGCTGAAAAATCAGAGCTGAGAGGTGAGAATGAACTGTTGGGAGCCTTCTTGGTCCATGCAGAGGTGGGGAAAACCCTGTGGAGAGTCTGGATTTAACTGGGTGTTCCAGCTTGGCCCCCAAGCTGCTGGATGGAGAGGGCTGGAGGAGAAGGCAGGAGGTCTCCAAAGGTGCACAAGGTGAGCACAGAATGGTTTTGGTCTTCCCAGAGCTCAGCAATAACAGTGGGGTTGGAACAGGCGAGTTTCCAGTGTGGCAGGAGGAGGAGGGGTTTGGAGAGGTTGGATCTGCTCCTTGGTTCTTCCAGCAGCATTGCTGGGGATTGGAGGAGCCTCCGTGAAGAGAGCAGAGCAGGGTGACAGTGCTGAGCTGGTGGTTGTTGTCACCTCCTCAGGAAGTCACCCACACCAGGCTGTGCATTCCCACCTTCTGGACTGCCAACAGCACCCTGCACCTTTGTACAGCGTGACTGAGATCTTCCTGCCTGGTCCTGCCCATCTTCCTGTCCCTGCAAAGCCCCTGAGGATGGACCAGCCCATCCCTGCAGGAACTGGGGCGCTCTGGGGCTCAGCAGATCATGACCCATGGAGGACACTTGGAAAGATGCCATCCCTGGGGGCTGAGGGCTGGGGGTTTTCCTTTCCCAAGCAGGATTTTTTCTCAGGGTCACCTCCTCAGCAGCTCCATGGGCCGGAGCTGCCGGAATCTGCTGAGCGGGCACGGAGAGGCCACGCAGGGTAGGGAGCAGCCTCCCATGCAGCAGGCTCAGGTGTGAGCTGAAGTCCCATTGATTTCTAATCAGTGAGCTCATATTCCCCACGGCTGCGGTGGGACAGGGTCAGCAGCGAGGGGAGGGTGGGGGGATCCTGCACTTGGGGTGGTCCCGGGGTGGGACTGATGGAGCCGCTGACAGAGGCTGAGTTATGGCTCCAGAGATGCTTTGGAGGGTTCCTGGAGCCTCAGTTATTGTCTGGCTGAGTCCTGCTAGGGGGAGAGCAGCGAGGGAAGGATGTGTGAGCCATAAACCACGTTGTCTTTTAATGAACAAGACTCCCGGGGGATCAGGACTATTTTTTACTCCGTCGTTTTTCTTTCCTCAGCTCCAGGAAAGTTGTTGAGTGTTGTGTCTGCCAACTGCAGGCCAGATGCTCCAGGAGAACTGGAGTCATGTCCCATCCATCCCAGCCCAGCCCAGCCTCCCCGTGGCATTCCCATCTGCTCCCAGGCTGCCCCAGAGCCACAGTCCAGGCTGTGGTCACCCCAACCGAGAGCAGCCACCAGGGTTTGATATTCCAGAGATGCTCCCAGGAGAGCAGGGCTGTAACATTCCCCACGAGGGACCTTAGCAATGCTGCTGCTGAAGGAAAAGCAGTGATTAACCCTGAAATCCAAGTGTTGCAGGGGTTTGGAAGGAAAGCAAGTCCAGGCTCAGTCTGCTGAGCGTGAGAAAAGTGCACAAAAGCACAGGGATATCTCTGTCTTCTTCTCCCTGCAAAGCTGATCCTCTTGGGTGGCTGTGGGGAAGGACCTTCCTGCAGAACCCCAGTTGCTCACCCCACCTTTCACACCTCCCCCTTCAGTGACAGGGACCTGCTCCAGAGCCTGAGGATCCCAGGAGGAAACAAGGAGGGGAGAAAAGATGGGAATTAATATTTGGAACACAGAACATGTGCTGAAATCTGACTCCAGATTAACTGGAGACCACAATCCAGGCAGTGCCCTTTAGGGACAGGCTGTGGTGGCACACCTTGATCTGGGTTTGGTAGGACAGTGTGACTGGGGTGGTCTCTTCTCCTTCACTTCCATTGCTGTGAAACCCTCCTGGAGTCAGGAAAGTGCCCTGAGGTGTCTGGCTGGGGCTGGGCTCTGAGCCCCATCCCCTGGGACCTTTGCTCTTTGGGGGGAAGGTGCCTGGCAGTCCCCAAACCCAGCTGTGGGGTCACTGGTCTGTGTTGGGTGGGACCAGCCAGGCTCTGACCCCACAGCAAACCCAGGGGCACTGGTGTGGAAGGGCTTTGAAAGGTGACCCCTGGGATGTGCTGGGAATGCTGCAAGCCCAATCCCTGTGGGGGGAACATGGCTGTGCCCCACCCACAGCCCCTCTGAGCATGGGGAGGTCCCACCCTCCACCTCAGCCCTTCCCTCCCATCACAATTCCAGCTCCACTTGGGATCGATGCCAGGAACCATCCAAGCTGCACCTGTGGCCAGCAGGGATCGAGGGATGGGCAGGGCCCCTTCTCTGCCCAGCACTGGGGACCTAAATCAGGATGTTCTGTCCCCTCAGCAGAGCCAAGTGACATTTCCCAGCACAGGCACTTTAAAAAAGAACAATAAATTGGGAGATGTGCACCGAGCTCTGCTGTAGGAGCAGGATCCCCTTTCAGGGAGTATTTTAGGATGAAGGCACTACAGCTGTTGGTTGGTTAATCCCTCTGCCCTCCCCATCAACCTCCAGAAAGGACTTTGCAGCTCCACTCCAGCCAGGAATAAATCAGGAAGTGGCACTTTGTCCTCCCCAGGAATAGGCTCTCCCCAGCCCCTAGAACCTGGCATCTGAGCCCAGCATCTGCTCAGGGGGAGGCCCTGCCACAGTCGGGCTGTGTTCAGCTCCCAGGGATCCATGGAACACATGCTCAGCTCCTGGGCACCCATGGGACACAGGTTTGGCTCTCAGGGACATGTGGGACACAGGTTTGGCTCTCAGGGACCCACGAGGCCCACACACATCCCTGAGCTCCCAAGGACATGGTGAGGAATCCATCAGAATGGGAATGGGAACAAAAGCAGACCCCAAATCCCATGATTAGCACAAACCCATGCAGGGCTGGAGTGGCTGCAGGGAGGAGCTGCCAAGCCCTGCCCTCCTCTGCAGATCAAGATTCCCAGCATCATTAACCAGATAATTAAACATTCCCTCCCACTTTAGTGTTTCCCAAATCCATGCCCCAGTGTCACCTATTTAAAGGGATCTGGGAATTTTGTGTGTGATATGCTGGGCTAAGGCTCGGTGTGACTGTGCTCAGTGACAGGAGGTGGCTGTCCAGGTGTCACCTTTGTGCTCCTCACCTGAGGCCACTCCCATGGAGCTGTTCTGTGTTTTCCAGAGCCCAGGGGGTGTGAGGAACTGCAGAGAGGGCTCCGGGCGCACTGAGGTGCCATGGGTGTGGGGACCAGGAGCCTCCACAGATGCTGAGGACATCCCAACATAGCTGGGGGGCTTTGGCAGAGTTTTTCACAGCTCTGCAAGTCCTGGAGTTAATTGAATCCAAGTGTGGGAGCAGAGCTGTGCCCTTGGAGCCACGGAGGGCAGCGGGAGCAGCTCGTTCTTCTTCTGTTCCCTGCTTGCTTTGAGTTCTGTCCTTTGAAAGAGAGGCCTCTCTTTGCATTCCCAAAAAATGTGGCTTTTCCAACTTTCAAAGCCTTTTGGTCTCTTCAGGGAGTG
Organism: Pyrgilauda ruficollis; assembly: GCF_017590135.1. NCBI lineage: Eukaryota > Metazoa > Chordata > Aves > Passeriformes > Passeridae > Pyrgilauda > Pyrgilauda ruficollis. Next base: position 4,368,524 of record NW_024528821.1, read on the forward strand.
CTGTGCAGGAGGCTGGGCTGGCTTGGCCCTCTCAGCCTCCTCCTTGCAGCCTCTGCCTGTCCCCCCCAGGATGCCATCAGCAGGGGATCCCCTCCCTCCTGCCTGGCTGGGACACCCCGGCCACCCCCGCGGGCCCTGGGCTGGGAGAGAGAGAGGCTGCTCCGAGGAGGACGTGGGTGGCTCTGGAGCAGAATGGGCAGTGCCCAGCCACAGGTGCCCAGAGGGTGTCCAGGTGTCCACTGGCTTTAAGATGGATCAGTAGATTCCCTGGCAATGCTGATCCAACACAGCCGTCTCCATCTCCTCATCCCATTTTGGGATGTTCCTGCTAGGTTTTCCACTTGAGACTTTGACATCCAGCTCCCCAGGGAATGGTCACAACCCCAAGGCTGCAGGAGCATTTGGACAACACTCCCAGGCACAGGGTGGGATTGTTGGGGTGCCCTGGGCAGGGCCAGAGGTTGGACTGGATAATCTCTGTGGATCTTTTCCAGCTTGGGCGATTCCATGACCTTTGTTTTCCTTCCCAGAGGATTGAGCTGGTGCAGGACCAGCTCTGCCCTCGCCACTAAATGGTGATGAGGGACCAATATTTTCATCCATTTTTCCCCAACACCTTGGACAAAAGCAGGGATTAATAGCCAGGTCTTGGCAGGAGGGACAGGCTTTTCCCAGAGGCATTGGCAAATCTAAGTTCCCTATTCCCAGAGACACTCCCAGCTGTCAGCCACCATCACCACGGGGCAAGAACAGGAGCTGAGCCAAAAGTCCATCAGTGCTGGGGGAAGCATTTGTTCCACGGGGGATGAGATTCCCACACAGCTCAGAGCTGTGTCCCCAGCCCACAGGAGCTGCAGCTCTCTAGGGATGCCTCTACTTCCACAAAATTCCACTTGTTCCAGGAGGCTAGGGACCGCTGGCTAACAAGGCTCCAGTCCCTCCAAAGGGATCTGTTCATAGAGTGGAAGGGCTCCAGATGTCCTCAGCCTCCAGTTCTCCTGGGAGCCTTGCACAGAGCACCCAAAGAGAGGAGCGATCCCAGAGCTCAGGCAGGGAAGGTGACATGGTCGTGGCTCTGGGAGGCTTTAAGGAATTAAAAGTGAAATTAGAGATGAATCGATCAACATACATATTTTTTTCCTGGCATTTTAATGGAGACTCATGCAAAGAGGAGAAGGCCCACCCCATCCTGCATTCCCAGCCTCCCACTCTTCGAGGTTATTTATGGGCTTGCTACACAAGTTGGGTTTTTTCCCTCCCCTTTTCTTTTCTCTTCTCTTCCTTTTCTTCCCTGCTTTTGCAAATTGAATTATTTAAATGCATTGTTTGGCAGCCTCAAATCCCAGCGTTTCCCTCTCTTTCCCCTTTGGCTGCCATTTCTTTCTCTTCTTTCTGCTCCTGCATTTTCAGGATCATTTCCCATGTTGTTCCAGTGGCATTTATTGAAATTTGCACAAAAAAAGATCCTTCTTCAATGCCACCATTTCAGCCCTGGCAGGAGATTTATGGGGGCAGGAAGACACCCGTGGCGGGGAGGTTTTGCTGGGAGAAAGAAAGGAAGGAAGGAAGGAAAGGAAACGTGGTTGAAAAGCCAAGGATGCCCAGAGCTGGGGATCAGGGAGGATCCACAGAGGTGAGGGAACAAGGGGACAGCCCTGCTCCTCCACGGGTGACACACATGCTGACACGGGCACAACACGAGTGCACATGGAGGGGGTTAGTGTCAGGGATGTGTGGGTGTGTGGGGGGAGCACAGACACCCCTGGGTGGCCTCAGGCACCAGTGACACTGGGGACACGGCCTGGAGAGGGGCTGGCATGGCTTGGGGGCGCTTGGGCACACCTGGGGGACACTTTGGGACATGCTTGGTGTGCACTTGGAACATGCTTGTCTCATGCTTGTCTCATGTTGGTCAGTACTTGGCACATGCTTGGGGTGCAATTGGTGTGTAATGAGTGTGTAATTAGTGTGTAATTGGTGTGTAATTAGTGTGTAATTGGTGTGCAGTCAGTGCACATTGGTACACGCTCCGTCCGTCCTTTGTGTGCACATGGGGCTCGGGGCACTTTTGGGTGGGCACTTGGAGCACTCCTGGGACATCTTTGGTGACAATTGGTACATGTTGGGCACACAATTGGCTCATGCTTGGTACACACGATTGGCACACAATTGGTTCATACTTGGCCCACACTTGGCCCACACTTGGCACATATTTTGTTCATACTTGGTGCATACTTGGCACACATTTGGCACATATTTGGCACACATTTGGTACACACTCCGGTCACGCTTGGCACACACTTGGCACACAATTGATTCATACTTGGTGCACACTTAGCACACATTTGGTTCATGCTTGGTGTACACTTGGCACACACTTGGCACATGCTTAGCACACAATTGGTTCATACTTGGCACATATTTGGCGCACAGTTGGCACACATTTGGTTCACATTTATTGCACCCTTGGATCCATCTCTCCATGGGCACCCAGTGCTGCTTCCAGGGCCATTTCCAAGCGGGAACACCGCGGAGAAGCCGCTCTTGGAGCCGTTTGAAGGAGCGCCGCTCTCCAGCCTCGCTATCTCTAATCCTGCTTCAAAGCCAGCTCCTTCTATTTCCATATTGACTTATGATTCCTTTAATTGACTTTCTTGCCTCGGATTTGTACTTACTTAATTAATCTGATTACATTTCTGCTTCTAGTAAAAGAGTTTCTGTGTTGCAGCCCAGAGGTGAGGACGTTCCTGGGGAGGGATGAGTTTCTGGTTGATCCCACCAGCAGATAGAGCCTGCAAAGCATTTTGGGATCCTTTGGAAGGGGAGGACAGGCAAAAGCCACGGAAAGTGCCGCAGCAATTTCCATTTTCACACACACAGCAGCTTTCCTCATGGCAGGAGTGAGGCACATCCCTAGTCAGTGGGATTGAATTATCTCCATAAATTCATTACATTTTAAAAATATGATAATCAGCACGGAATGAGCCTCCCGAGGGAGACAGAACATGAACATCTCAAGTACTGTTAATAATCAGCCTTTATTTTACAAATGCCCAGGGCTGGCTCACAGCCCCTCCGTGGTGGAGGGGCTGGTGCTGTGCCCCTGCCAGGACCTGCCACTGCTGTGCCCCTGCCAGGACCTCCTCAGCCATCAGTCCCAGGGTGGTGACCCAGACACAGTTGGGATTTTGGATGGACAGTCTGCTGCTCCAAATGTTCCACATAAAGCCTGGGCACCCACTGCCCTTTGGGGTCCCCACAGGTGGTGGCCTGCTGTGGCACCTGTCCAATAATCCAGCTTCTCCCACATCACCCCCACAAATACCAGGAGTTAGGGGATGATTAGTGCCAGTTTAACACAAATCTGGTGCAATTTTGCACTGGGTCCGTTTGTGGTCACAAAGGATCCCAGGGGATTGGCACAGACAAGGGATGAGGGGTGTGTCCTGGCTCCAGCGTGCCTGGGGACAGGGGCTTGGAGGAACTGGGGGTGTCTCACTTTTGGCAGACCCTGACAAGGTCAGGAGAGTTCCCAGAGGAGCCCAGGGATGAGCTGGGGCAGGGTTACCCATGGTTACCTCAGGGCTTTGGAATCACAGAATGGTTGGGATTGGGAGGACCTCAAAGCCCATCCAGTCCCACCCCTGCCATGGGCAGGGACACCTTCCCCTATCCCAGGTTGCTCCAAGCCCCATCCAACCTGACCTTGGACACTTCCAGGGATAGGGAATCCACAACCTCTCTGGGCACCCTGTGCCAGGGCCTCCCCACCCTCACAGTAACAAAAGAAAGCCAAAATCCCACTTGGACACTGTCACTGTAAAGTTTTCCTCTTTATTATTCCACTTTGGTGGCAGACAGGCAGCTCCTCCACCCCCATTTGTTAAACACTGATTAATTATTAAATTGGCCATTAACTATTAATAGCTGATTTTGTGAGTGTTAAAATGCCAGCCCTGTGCAAAGAGAGCTGTGTCTCTGGCAAACCTCAGGAACCTCAGGGAATGAATCCTCGATAATCAATCCGGCCTCTGCTCCATTTGCCATTCCTGTCTCATCCTCTCTGCTTTTGGCACCACTTCAGGGGAGTTTATACAAATGGAAAAGCCAATTTTACTGCTGCTGGAAATTCCCAGCTCCCTGAGATGATGGCAGAGCCCTGTGCTTTTCTCCAGTGCTGGAGGGGCTCCCTGATCCACTTCTGCCTCTGCAATGGAATCATAAAATCCTGGAATTGTTTGGGCTGCAAGGGACCTTAACGCCCTTTCCATTCTACCCCTGCCATGGGCAAGGACACCTTCCACTATTCCAGGATGCTCCAAGCCCTGTCCAACCTGGCCTTGGACACTTCCAGGGATGGGGCAGCCTCAGCTGCTCTGGAATTCCATCCCAACCCCTCACTACCCTCACAGGGAAGAATTTGCTCCCAATATTCCATCCAACCCTACCCTCTGGCAGTGGGAAACCACTCCCTGTGTTCTGTCACTCCAAGCCCTTGTAGATCCATAGAAGTTTCCCTGTGCCACAATCTTTCAGCATGTCCCAAATCCCCTCTGGATCTTTGCTCCTGCTTTCGGCTGTGGATTTCCATGGAGGTCTTGGTGTATGCTGGGATATTTCCTGGGAATCTTCCCAAGGGATGCTCACCATGGAGTTGCATCAGAGACAGGGAGCAGGGGCAGTGGGATCCTGCACCCCTGGGGGACAGGAGGGAGGGTGGCAGCAGGAACAGGAAGGGGAGCAGAAAGGGACACAGTGCTGAGGGGCTGGAGCCACTCCACATCCAGTGTGAAGTCAGCAGCCACAGGCTTCTCCAGAGCCTTTGGAAGCAGATGGCCTTGCCCCAGGGAAGAGTTTTGGCCCAGGAAATGTTATTTTGACGGATGCATTTGCAGTCCCCCAAAAGCCGCGCTCCTTTTCAAGCCATGCTGTGAGGAGAACCTTCCCTGCTCCAGAGAGAAAGAGCCTGGGATTATTTTCTCATGTCAATTAACGGAGCTTTCCAAAGGCAAACCAGGCTCCTCGGATCCTGAGCTCGGGACCCCAGCCAGGCTGCTCCCCCCGGCACGCTGGAGGGAAAAATCAAGGAGCTTTGGCCAGCGAGCTCCTGGCCTGAAGCCAGCAAATAAAATGGTCATAACGAGGCCTTTGGAGATAAATTTAGAGACTGGGGTTGCTTTGCTTTAATTTTTTATTCTTCTGGTGGAGAAACCCCCTCACCCAGCAGAGACGGCAGCAGCTCCAAGCAGGGGCCCTGTGGGGTCACCACCAGGGCCATTTCCCGCTGGAGCTGCTCCTGGCCAGGTGTGCACCAGCAGCAGCTCAGGTGTGGGATCAGGTGGGGATTTGGGTGTGGATCCAGGCACACGGTCAGTGAGTGAGTTCTGGTGCAGGATCAGACATGGATTCAGGTATGGAATACCTGGATTACCTCCTGCCCCTTTTCCTGGCTCCATGTGTTTTCCTGGAGCAATCCTGGAGCCCTCCAGTGGTGGACGCACAGGTAGAGCCACGCTGCTGGGCTGGCTGCAGCCAGGCTGGGGGGAATTCCCAGGGACATTCCCAGGGACACACAGAAATCCCTCAGAAAGGACAGGTTTAGAAATAATCCATCGTGGAGATTCTTGCACGGAACGCCTCTGGAAAACTTCGTGGAGCTGCACAAGCTGCCCACAAGGAGAGTACTTCTCATCCTTGGTGACTTGGGATCGTCTGTAGTTGTTGCCAGGAAGATGCTTTTCCAGAGGGAAGCAGGTGCCAGCTGGCCACAGACAGGGATCTTTGATCCCTCACATCTCTTTGGGAAGGAAAGCAGGATGTTTTCCATGGCCACCCTCCTGGAGAGCCAGGGCTCCTGCACCAAAAGTGCAACTGCCCCTGCTGTCCCCCCCGTTCTGGCTCCTCATGTGTCAAAGGCTCTCCCACTCCCACCGCTCTTCCCAGCTGCTTCCCGAACACTCCTCTCCATCAGGGCGGGCTGGGACAGTGCTGCCAAACAGCAGGAATACGTGAGGCTGGCCCGGGGAGAAGGAGAGGAATGAAGCCCTGCTGTCACACCATTCCCTGCCTGTGCTGGGGGATCAGGGATGCTCTGGAATGCTGGAGATCGGAGCAGGTGGATCCACCCGTGTCACTGGGATACCCCAGCAGGGATGTCACAGCTGACATTCATCCTGACCCCGGGTGGGGACAGGACCCCCCCATCCCGCTGGCAAAGGAAAAGATGTGAAATCCAGCTGCCCCTTCCTGCGTCCTCCTCATCTCCGAGAGGATGCGATGCTGGAGGATTTGGGGAGGGTCTGCGGGCAGGGATTGAGCTGGGACCCCTCTGTCACACGGCTCCTCAGCAGGGAGCCAGCCCGGGTCAGCAGAGGCTTCCCTGCCCCTGTGCCACCTCCTGTCGTGCCGTGTGAAACATGGTACAGGGAGCAGAAAAAAGCAGGAACGCTCGCCTGGAAGCTGACCCGGTTTAGGGTTTCATCCCAAATGGAGAGACAAGCAGCTCAATCCGGACCCCCCGAACTCTTCCTGCCGCTGCCCCCGCTCGCAGCCAAACCTCTGATCCCTGTCCAGCCTTCCACATAACTCCCGAGGCTTTGGTGGGTCAGAGCCGGGACCGTGAAGCCGGAGATGCTCCGGGGGCGGCAGAGTTTGGAGTCTTCTTCCCTCCTACTCTCGAGGTCCGTGACCTATTCGGATCCTGCTGTGCAGCTCCGGAGCATCCACCTGGGATGAACCGGGCTGGGCTGGGCGCTGCAGGTGGGCAGGAGCTCATGGGAAGCGCCCGGGAGCGGAGCTGCTGCACTGGGATGGGGGAAAGCTGGACACCCCAGGAAAGGGGAAAGCTGGACACCCCAGGAAAGGGGAAAACCTGGACCCCCAGGAAAGGGGAAAACCTGGACACCCCAGGAAAGGGGAAAACCTGGACCCCCAAGAAAGGGGAAAACCTGGACACCCAGGAAAGAGGAAACCTGGATGTCCCAGGAGAGGGGAAACCTGGATCCCCCAAGAGAGGGGAAACCTGGACATCCCACAAGAGGGGAAAGCACGGGGTTCAAAGCCACGGCCATCCCTCTGGAAGCCCGGGCAAAGCCCTCTCCCTGCTGAGGCGGGATGCCCGCGGCCAGCAGAGGTGATGGAAGCACAGCCCCTCTCCCGCACCCGCGGCAGGAGCCGGAGCCGCTATTGGAAGCAGGTGTGCTGCCCTGCCGGGCGATGGGAGCCATTAGGGAGAAAGCCTCTCAAGGAAATTTATGTCCGTCTCTCCTCACCCCTCTCTCCTGAAACCAATTACACCCCAGCGCTGCCCCGCTCGGGGGGACCCGCTCGGCTTTGCCCCCTCCGGGGTCCCGCGGGATGCGGCAGCGCGGTGGGGGTGAGCAGCAGGAGGAATGGGAAGCGCTGTGGAAAGCAGGCGGGCTCCTCCGGCGGCCCCTAATTCATCTCCCTGGGAGTCCGGCGGGACGATCCCGCAGCACCTGGGCTGCCACCCCGCTCCAGCCGCCCCTTGGCAGCCGCACGCTGGCTCCGAGCGGGGAGTGAGGGGGGACAAAGCCACCCCCCAGCAGCAGCGCTTTCCCCGAGGTTTATTATTACACAAATGTGAATTCCAGAACCGGCATCTGGGGAGCAGCTGCTGGGAGTTAACCCCTTCCCTGCCACGGGGAGCTGTGCCAGAGGAGTGGGCGCCTGGCTGGAGCAGCGTGGCCACCCCTAGGGGACATGACTCTGTCCCACCTGGCCAACAGCTCCTGTTGTGCAGGGACACATCTCCATGCATGGACGGGGAGGCAGGTTCCAGCTTCCTCCCTCCCTTCCTTTCTTCTCCACTCTCTTTTTTCCTTAATAACAGGCACTTCTGTTTCCATTCACGGCTTTTATGGGAATTTGCTCTCCCTGCCAGGCAAGGCCTGAATTTCCAGCATGCTCCAGGATGGAGCTCCAAGGGATGCTGCCCTTGGGTTTGAAGAGCAGCCTGGAGGTAAGGAAGGGGTGACAGCGGGAGGCCAGCGCTGCTGAAAGGAAGGGCTTGATCTGGACAGCATGTTTTTGTTGGAAGATGGATGTTTGGGAATGAGGGCAGATCTTCACAGCCCCACTGGCTTTATGGCATCTTCCAAGGCATTGGGGGTTGGTCAATATCGCAGCTTTTCAGCCACTTAGAGTTCTCCAGGCTCTTCCCAGGTCCAAGAACCTGCTGGCCCCACAGCAAGTCATGGATGTTTGGGCAGAACATGATGAGGAGGACCTTCTCCCTTCTTGACTTGTCTGGGAAACAATGCCTAGGCTGTCCCTGCCACTCCTTTCCACAGAAACACAGAATGCAGGATGGTTTGGGCTGGAAGGGAAAAAGCCCATCCAGTCCACCCCCTGCCACTGGCAGGGACACCTTCCACTATCCCAGGTTGCTCCAAGAGCTGTCCAACTTTGCCTGGAACACTTCCAGGGATGGGGCAGCCCCACCTGGTTCCGAGGGATAGAGGGGGCTCTCCCAGAGTAGCTGGGACATGTGGGCAGGAAAAGGTGAGGAGCAGCAGTGTCAGGTTCTGTCAAACACCTCTGGCTGCCAGATGCCACCGTGATGGGCAGAGCCAAGGCAGCAATGAGTGCCAAAAAGGACAAGAAAAATCTGGGAGGAGGTTTTGGTGCCTGGATGAGAAGCAGCTGTGGGTTCTGCTCCTGACTGCTCAGCCTGGCTGGGAGAACAGGGAGCGGTGGGAGGTCGGAGGGTCCTGCAGCCACGAGGGGTCAGGGTGGCTGGAGACAGCCCTGGGACAACTGGGAGTGCAGAGCTGGCCCTGGGCAGAGGGACTGGCTGCCCTGGTGAGCAGCTGTCAGCAGTGGGGACTCCCAGTGTCTCGTCTGGGAGTGGTGCAAGCGTGGAAATCATCCCCTTGGCTCCTCAGGAGGGGACGGGGCAGGACAGGACAACTCATCCTCTTGATTCGCAGGCTCCAGCTCCCTGCTGCTGCTCCCTCCCACTCCTGACTCCACCGTGGCAGACAAAATCCCAGCAGCCAGAGCAATCCTCGTGTCCTGAGGAGGTGTTTGTAATGCCAGGAACTCCTGAAGGAATCGGAGCAGGAACGGGAACAGAAGCTCCTTTGCCTGGGCTGAGCTCCTGCCTCCTGCTCTCCAGCACCGCTGCTCTCTGGGCTCCCAGCCCGGGAGGGGAGTGAGAAATGGAGCTGACAGGAGCTCCTTCAGCACCAGGAGCTTGGCAGCCCCCAAAAAACCCTTTCCTTGCTCCAGCAGTGCCTCTCCAAGCCAGCTCTGCCAGCAGCCCTCAACTTCTTCCTCCCTCACCTTCTGACCCAGAGCTCACACCATTTGTTTTTCTCAGCCTGCAAGTTTTTGGGGAGAGGGAATGAGCCCCACTCCTGATTTCCTGCCCCAGCCTCACGGTGTGAGGGGCTCTGGGCTGTCCTGAAGCCCAGCGTGGCAGGAGCATGGGCTCCATCTCCTGAACAAGTCAAATCCCAGAATCCCAGCAGGCAGCAGGGGTAGGATGACAAATTGTTCTGACTAATAGTCTAAACAATGGGAAACAATGGAAGTCAGGGAGCAGCCCATAAAATATGCAGCACGCAGGGGGCTTGGCTATTTTATTTGATTTTCAGATGGATATTCCAGTGGCTAGGATCCATCAGGAATAGAACAACACATGTCAAGCTCAATAAGGGTTTGCCAGAGATGGTGGCGGGAGGATGCAGAAATTCCTGCTCTGGAGTGAACTTGGGAAGCCTGACGTGGAGTCAAGTGCTCGGGGAGAGGAGCAGCTCTCCCTTCCCAGCACAGGAGCATCCATCCCACCTTCTCCAGAGGGATGGCGATGAAGTGCCTGAGCCTGACCCGTGGAAGAGGGGCAGGAAGGCTGGGAAGAGGCGTGGGAAGGCTGCCCGGCTGATGTGGTTGAGCAGATGGGGGAGGTTTTCTGTCTCCTCTTTGAAATTCCTTTGCGTTCAGGGTTATTTTGGAAGTCAAAAGCTGTTAGATTCCCTGGAAGTCGGGGAGGGAGATTGCCTGGGTTTGTTCTGACGCGATTTCCCTGCACAGCTGTTTGTGCCATCAGCAGTGGGGCTGCTCTTTCAAAAGAAGACATTTTATCCATTAAAAAGAAATCCATAGATGATGAATATGGATTTGGGCTAAGGCTGAGTGATGAAATCCTCTCTGAGGTGCAAAGATCCCATTATCCATCCGTCTGCGGCCAGCCAGGGACCAGCCGTGGGTTCCCTCAGAGACCCCTCAGCTTTCTGGAAGCCTCGAGGTCAATGAGGATGCGAAGGGCTCTCCAGCCAGGAAGTTTCTCTCCCAAGTCTCCTTTCACTGCTGTGTTTGAGCAGGGCAGGAACGCTGTGAGAACGATCCTCGGAAGTTGTTGCGCGGCTTCCAGCTGGATCAGAAAATGTCGGCTCAGCACAGGGGGGATACAAAGCTGCTGGTGGGAAGGAGGGAGGTGGAAGCGCTTCCCCCTGCCCTCTGAGAGGGGCTCATTCCCTGATTCCACCTGGACCATGGATTTCTGCCGTGGCTGGGCTTTCCTGGGTGAGTCTGGCTGGGGAACGCTGAGCCCAGATTGTGGGGACCTGCGGAATGCCCAGGGACTGGGACACGGGGGTTGGGGCCAACAGCCCTTGGGGACAGGGTGGTTCTGCTCACAGGACAGCAGAGACACGGCTCTGGATGGGCAGCACCTGGAGGATGTGGGAGTGGTGCCATGCATGGGTACAGGGGCTCTTTCCTGATGCCCTTGTCCCTATCTCAGCATTCCTGGAGATTGTTTGTAGGATCCCACCACTTCCCCATCCAAACCAGAGCTGTTTCATTCCCACTTCCACACACAACTTCCACAGCCTGATGCTTCCTAATGAGCTAAATGGGAGTGACTTGAACCTTGTCCACAGGGTTGGCACAGCCACCTCCTTCCTTATTACACTTGTCAGGTTGTCACTTATTTTTGCATTTATTTTGCATGGAAAGATGGCCTGGAGCTGGCACATTCCCTGTGGTGACGAGGATCAGCACCATGGAATCATGGAAGGGACCTCAAACCCCATCTGGTTTCTCCCCACCCCTGCCATGGGCAGGGACACCTTCCCCTATCCCAGGTTGTTCCAAGCCCCATCCAACCTGGTCTTGGACACTTCCAGGGATGAACCATTCAATCCTTCCCTTGACCTTTTTTCTTTGCTTCTCCCTCTGTGTCTCCAGGGTAGGGTGAGAGGATGAGAAGACAAAGAACAAGGAACACCTGGCGAGAAGGCAGAGAGAGCAGCAAGGCAGATCACCGCGGCAGGAGGGAAATGGAGCAGCTGAAATTGGGAAAAACAGCTCCAAGTTTGTCACTGTCTGCACCTGATGCAAATCCGTTTGCCGGGGGATGTTGGGAGCAAAGAGCAGAACGCTCCTGATTTCACAGGGTTGCGTTGAGAACGGGAAGATGCCAGAGAGAACGAGGCTGAGGGGAAAATAAAATGGACAATGCCAGCCAAACCGAATGGATGCTACCCCAGCATTCCCGGAGGGAAGCGCTGCTCAGAAGGGAGGGGGCCGGCAGCAGGCTCGGCCAAAACGCTTTAAAAGCCTCCCTTTTAGATGGCATTTGTTCTTCAAAGCCATCAGGGCTCGGGGAAAAGCCGGGCCATTTCCCTCTGCCTCTGACATGTTAATGGCTGTATTTTGGAGTCATTAAATATTGAAATGCAGCACACTCAGCAGCTGCCAAACCTCCCCGCAGTCCTGCTCTCCCCCTTCTCCTCTCCTCCAGAGCCTTCTCCCCTCTCCGTTTTCTCCAGCATTTCCTCCTCTGGCATTTCCCTCTCTATCCTCTTCTTCCTCCTTCCCCTGCCTCCCCCACTCTCTTCCCCTGCTTCTCCCCATCCTTCCTCTGCTGGAATCGCAGTTCCTGGGAAGCACTTGATAATCTGCAGCTTTAATATTCTCACCTTGCCAGTCTCCTATTCAGCGGGACTCGGAGAATTACAAATGTATTTATCTGGGTCCACTGGAGAGCGAGAGAAACAAAGAAACCAGCGGGGCTTTTCTAACGAGGAATGACTAATTTGACCCAGGAGAGCCCGTCCTCTTTCAAGCACTCAATTTTCCCCTGGTTTTGCATCCAGAGATAACGTTGGCGATGCCAGAGGCGGGGATGGGGCACTGCCAGCTCGGTGCTGAGCCCCTGCCGGGGCTGCTGCTGGCAGGGTTTGCTTTACCTGCTCCCTCGCTGGGACCCAGCCCGCCGAGCCAGGCATGGAGGGCTTGGAAAAGCTGCTCTTTGTCTGTGGATGGCCCTGCTCAGGGCTCTGTAAGCACTGAGAAATCCCAGTCCCAAAGCTCATCCTCGTCGGGACCGGGCTGGGATAAGGCCGGGCTTTCTGCAGCCTTCCCGCAGCAGCTCCTGACAGCTCAGGGACTGGGAGGGGACACTGACCTGGCCTTGGACACCTCCAGAGATCCAGGAGCAGCCACAGCTCCTCTGGGCACCCTATGCCATGGCCTCACCACCCTCTCTGGGAAGAACTCCTTCCCAATATCCCATCCAGCCCTGCCCTCTGGCAGTGGGAAGCCATTCCCTGTGTCCTGTCCCGCCATCCCTTGTCCAAAGTCCTTCTCCAGCTCTCCTGGAGCTCCTTTAGGCAGTGGCAGGGGCTCTGAGCTCTCCCTGGAGCCTCCTCCTCTCCAGGTGAGCACCCCCAGCTCTCCCAGCCTGGCTCCATGGCAGAGGGGTTCATTTCCAAGAGAGTTTTCCTCTTTGTGGTCCTGGTTACTCCAGGGTGGATGGGCTAAATTCCAGCTCAACCCTGTGATCTTACTGGATCCAGACTCTGCCTTCTGGCTGATCTACTCAGCTCCCATCCTGCACTGGATACACATGGAAAGGACAATGGATATAATGGATTTCTGGATAAAAAAGAGTATTTAGGCCAACGGACTTGGGATTTTTTTATTGCAAATAAAGAGCTAGGATGAAATTTCCTGAGGCTAACATAAATCCTCTGTGGATTTTTTTTTTTCCCCAAATAGAAGAGCAAATGTGGTTTAGTGGGCACAGACAGGATGAGTGGTCCTGGAAAAGTTGTGCTTGTGTAGTCTGGAGAGAAATCAGAGGCTGAGATAGTTCTGATTGCTTCCTGGAAAGACATGGAAGAGGAAACACCCAGGAATGCAAGGAACTCTGGAAGGACACTGTTGGCACAAGCATGAATTGGTAGAAACCTGTCGTGAGCAAATGTCAGTTGAAAACTGAAGGAGGTTTCTCCCAATCATCAGATGAGGGAGTTTGTAAAATAACTTTCCAGCAGGGTAATTGAGGGAGGAAACTTAACTGGTTCAAGATGGGAGGCTGACAAATTTCGGAATTTCAGTTTAGGATGGGGCTGGATTTGACAGTCCGGCCCCTCCTGTCTGTGTCCTGCCTCAGCCCAGGACTCTGCACTTGTGCAGGGTGGGGAGTCCCTCTGCTCCCCATGGAGCTCATCCCTGCCTGGCCACAGATCCATGGGCAGCCCTGCACTCCCACTCACCTGTCCCTGACACAGAGGCTTTTCTCCTGGTTAATAAGCCCTGACATGCCAGACATGGAAACTATGAAAATTGGCCAATTTTTTAATATTTTAAGCCCCATCACAGCCTTTGCTGGGCAGAGCAAAGCGCTTTAGGACGCCTTAGCAAGGAAATGGGAACTATCATTTGGGATAATCTGCCTGAGCTGGATTGACCTGCTGATCCCAGCCAGACCCTCCTTCTCCAGCACACCCCTCCCTACACGCAGCTCTGCTGCCCAGATGGGGAAAGGAAAATCATGGAACCGTGATTTAGGTTGGAAAAACCCTCTGAGCCCATCAAGCCCAACTGTTCCCACAGCACTGCCAAGGCCACCACTGCCCCATGTCCCCAGCTGCCACATCCGCGAGGGTTTGAACACTTCCACGGTGACTCCACCACCTCCCTTCTCCCCTCTTTGTCACACCTTCCCAGGCGGGTGCCCTGCAGAGGGGCTGTGCCTGAGGCAGGGGCTGTGCAGGAGCAGGATTGGGAGCGGATGCTCCGGCTCCAAACTCTCTCCCAGCATCCCCTCAAAGCTCCCCCTTTCCTGTGCTGCCCCGGGAAGGGCTGGGTGAGGTCCAGGCTCCTGCGTGAGCTCCTTCCTTAATCTAAATCAGGGAAAGGTATTTTTTCTCCTTCCTTTTATTCCACCCTGAGTGTTGTGCAGTTGCCACTGACAAAGGAGCCGGAATTCCACGCATTTCTCTGGCTGTTTAGCAGAGCTGCTGCCCTACTCTCCCCTGTCAGACACTAATCTCTCCTAATATTTAACAGTCCCAGTAGGCAGCAGGATTTATCCTCTGGCCTTTCTACCTGTCATTCCATCCCTTCTCACTAAGGAGCCCTTTGATTCCCTTCCGAGGAGAGGTGCCAGGACCAGCGTGATGGATTGGCTCGTGCTGGCAGTTGGAGAAGCAGCTCCATTTCTCTCTGCTCCAGCTGTCGGGTGTTTATCCGGGGCAGCTCCCTGCAGCTGGGAAGGCCCTTGTGCCTCCTTGCAGGGAGCCGTGCGGACGGGCAGGCATTCCAAGCGGGAAGGGGCTGTGGGTGTTAATGCTGCAGCTCCTCAGGGCGCCGCTCCAAACCGCAGCCGGAGCTGTGGATGTTGGAGCTCCCGCGATGATCTGCATCTAAAACCCTCATCCATTGCAGGGAGGAATTCCTCCCCCTGCGCTCCCGGATCCCTTCCCAGAGCTCTGCCTCCACATGTTCCCTTTCCTCGGCATCCCGGCTGCCATGTGCTTGGAAGCACAGCCCAGGGGATGAGCAGGCTCAGAAGGAAAAGGTGGGAATACCCCGGGAGCTGCTGTTGGCAGAGCTGTCCTGTCCTCATCCTGCAGGATTGGATGGCGTGGTCGGTGCCAGGGGGGAGCCCACATTCCAGCGAGGATGCTGCACTGTGGAGCAGGGATGCTGCATCCCACTAACAGAGCCGGCTCCCAGGCCTCTCCTTGCTCCACAGGCAGGTGCTGGAGCAGCTCGGGAGCTGAAGGTGTCAGGACAGCACAGGAGCTCTTTCTGCCGCTAACGAGCTCTTTAATTGCCGCTTCCTTAGGCCGGGATTGGAAGCGATTAACTCCGAGCTCTCCTCGGGTTACACGGCTGGGCCGGGCTTTGGGGGGTCAGGGGCTGCTCCGCGGGGCGTTTCTCCATGGCAAGGGCAGAAACCCAATTCCCTCACTAATGGCCCTTCCCTCGTCACTGCCATCCCAGGGTGCCGCCCCGGCCCCGGCAGCAGGACCCGCGTAGGGACATGATCCAAAATTTCCTCCGGCTGCAGCTCTCTGCAACCTCCTCACCTTGCTCCTTCCCCTCCTGCCTGAAAGCAGCCAGGACTCTGCAAGGTCCATCAGGACACAGATGGTCCTGCAGGCTCCACAGAATCCCTCTGAAGAGGCTGGTGTTCAACACTGGCCTGTCTGGGCCAGGATTTCCCTTCCTTCCCAGATATCATTCCTGGAAGTGTTGAAGGATTGGAGCAACCTGGCGTGAGGGAGGTGACCCCACCCATGGATGGGCTTTAGGGTCCTTTTCATCTCACACCATTCTGTGACCCCTTGATTCTCCATCCTGGATTTCTCTTCCCTCCCCAAATGGGGGGAAGGCAGGAGCTGGCAGGACAGACATTCCCATCACTCTCCCTGTCCCTACATCCCTGTCCTGGCTGGGCACAGCCACCGCCAGTGCTGAAATGTTGGTCACAGCTTGGTGTGACCAGAGCGTGTCCACGGAGGGAAGAGTTTGCAGTGTCAGCATCCATGTACAGCCATTTCAGAGGGAACAGGGAGCACAGTGCCTGGAGGCCTTTGGACACAGGGGGCTTTGTCGGGAAGAGGGAATAATCAGGACTTTTGTCCAGAGGCAGTGCGGGAGCTGCCGCTGTTCCACACGGATCAGGTTTAAATCCGCATGCAGACAGCTGGGATGGCACAGCCACATCCCAAATCCAGGCCTGGCTTAGCTGCCCAAAATCATTAGTGAGGCTTTGGGAGAGGAGCACTCACTGCTCACTGCTCAGAACAGCCAGAACAAGAGGAAAAGCTCCTGGGAATGTTACTGGGAAGGTGAAATTTTCTCCATGCTCTGGTTCTGGTTTTGGTGTGCTCTCGGTGCCCCACTGTCCTGCAATGGGGGGAACTGGCAGAGGCAGCTCTCACCTGTCCTGGGGCAGTGGGACAGACCCAGAGTGGGGTGGGAGCTATGGGGTGATAGTTCTGGGGTGGTGGAATATGGCATGGTGGGCTGTAGGATAGTGGGATATGGGATAAAAAATGGGGAGCTCTGGGACTGAGCAGCTGTTGTTCCTTCCCCTCTGCAGCACCAGCTCCAGCTCAGGGCTGAGAACCAGGATCTCTCCTCCTGCTTTCCTTGTATGAGAGCAGGGATGGGATGGCATCACTCCCCTGGACCCATCCCAACCTCACCTGAGCCCTCCTAGGGCTCACCTGGGCTCTGCTGATGTGGGAGCCCTGGGTGACCCCAGTCTTGCCCTGCTCCAGCCAAGGAGGCAGATAAGAGACAAGGTCCCCCTTCTCCTCCTCCAGCTTCATCCCAGCACAGACGGTGCTGAGAGAGTGGAAACATCACTGGAAATGTTAAACTTCTACAGATCTCGAAGCAGGCTCAGCCTGAACTCGACTTTGTGGGGTTAAATCCATCATTACTGGACACGAGCCAGAGTGTTTTCCACTAACAGCAAACTTCTAATGGCTTTAAATTGAAAGAAAGCTGGATGAGATGGGAAATTGGGAAGGAATTCTTCCCTGTGAGAGTGGAGAGGCCCTGGCAGAGGGTGCCCAGAGAAATTGTGGCTGCCCCATCCCTGGAAGTGTCCAAGGCCAGATTGGATAGGGCTTGGAGCAACCTAGGATAGCAGAAGGTGTCCCTGCCCATAGTGAGGGGTGGGATTAGATGAGCTTTAAGGTTCCTTCCAATCCAAACCACCGTGTGATTCCTGACCCAGGGAATGGGGCTATCCCCAGCACAGCCCGTAGCTCTGCGGGATGCCAGGGGGTACGAGTGTTCCCGGGGGTCTGGGAGGCTGAGGGGAGGTCATGGAGCACGGCTGGGACACTCAGAATCCTACACTTCCCCTCCTCCTCCTCCATTCCTGAGGAGAATTCCCACAAGGCATGGGGGGGGGGTGACAATCCCTGGCACCTCCTGACTCCATGACAGGACAATCCTGGACCCATGGCCTGAGCAATCCTGACCTTTCTCTGCCCAGCTCCAAACAAACCCAGCTGGTGCCGTTACCCCATCCATCCCCAGCCCCATCCTTCCCCAGCCTGCCTCTCCTGCCTTTTCCAGAGCCGTTCCATGATGGATGTGATTAAAATCTGCTCGGAGAGCACTCGATCCTCCCGTGCTGCCTTTGAACCTCGGATCATTAATGTCTCCATATGGGCACCATTTTTCCTTGTCACGACACAGCTGGATCTGGAGAGAGCGGGAGCCGAGGCCGCTTCCCAGTGGCAAAACCCTCAAGGGCCCGGACTCCGGAGCTTTGCCCACCTTTGGGAAAGGTCAGGAATATAAATAGCTGCTTACAGGGGGTCCTCAGGCACCGGGCAAGAATGGAGATGGCTTCTGGAATGGCAGGGAGGTCTTTAAGAACTTTATTTTCTGCCTGTTTTGAACTCTCTCTCTGCTCTCTGCTCCTTCCCCTCCACCGCTCATTCCCTCTTTTCCTCCCTCCCACTCAGTCTGGTTTTTTGAAGGGCCACAATTCCTTTCCAGTTTTATTTCTCATTAAAAATAAATAGTGGTGCTATAATTTACAGCGAGTTTAATTAGAAATGAGTTACGTGAGCTGAGCATTAGGACTTAATTGCTCGTTCCTAAAACAATTTCCTCATCTGAAACGTCCCCAGTTAATGATCATTCATTAAAAAGGACTGGAGGCTCGGAGGTGGAGTTGGAATGGCTGGAGATTCCCTGTGATGGGGCTACAGCCACTGGGCATGGAGTCCCTGGAGCCAGGGGGGACTGGGATGAGGGCAGCTGAATTCCCTGCAATGGGAATGACCACTGAACATTCCCTTTGGAAAGAACTCCCAATCCTGGAGCTGGGACTGTGCCCCCCTGATCATGAGATGTCCAAGACTCCATGGGGCTGGAATTCCCTGGCCAGGAGCCATGTGCTGACACCCAAACCTTCCACCCACACCTTCCACCTTCCCTCTGAGATGTGGAACCCCCTTCCCTGTGGCAAGGGCAGCCTTGGCCAGCCCTGCCTGGGGTTTTTGGGGAAGGAGATGATTTTCCGGAGGAATGTTGGTTAATCAGAACAGGAACGCTCACAGGAAGCGGGGGGCGATGGCGCTGGGGTTGGGCTGTGCTTCACTTGCGCATTTTTAGTCCAAAAAATTCCTAATCAAAACCACATCTGCAGAGAGCAGCCCTGAGCCTGCCCCCAGCCCCATGCCCAGGGAATTGGGTTGTCAGCAAGTCCAGGAGGACCTGGAATGGTCAGGAGGGCACTGGGATGGCCAGGAGGGCACTGGCACTGGCAGGACTTGTCCTTGGTCCCCCAGGTCTGTGCCCTGTGGGGCTGCAGCTCATGGGGACACGGCTGGCAGGGATGGGATGGGGTACGATGGATGGAATGCAGTGGGGTGGCAGCACTCTCTTTTTTCTCAGTTTTGAGCAGGAATTCCTGAAAAGCTGAAACAAGCACATTCCTTTTAAAAAACCCTTTGTTTTGACACATCAGCATTTTTCCAGGGAGGCAAGAAAAAATATCCCACAACAAAACCAACCCCAAACTTTGTCCACTTGATTGGAAAAGTCCATGGCAGTTCCTGCTCTGAGCTTCCCCACCCTGCTCATGTGCCGGGAGAGGGAGGGGCTGGACTGGGCTCTCCATCGCAGATCCCCAGAGTGTGCCAGACGTGCTGGAGTGCAGGGAATGACCCTCACGGTCCCTGCCTGTCCCTGCAAGAGGCTGAAGCCCCCAGGCTCTGCAGGTGGAGGTGCAGGATGAGCCCGAAGTGAGTTCTGGTCCATGCCCTGCAGCTCCTGAGAGCCTTCGGGGAGGCTCCGGGCCACGAGAGAAGGAGGGGTGGTATCCTGGTGGGAGGGAAGGAGGGATGGCATCCCCGGGACACTGGAAGGAGGGACGGCATCCCCGGGACACTGGAAGGAGGGTTGACATCCCCGGGACACTGGAAGGAGGGATGGCATCCCCAGGACACTGGAAGGAGGGACGGCATCCCCGGGACACTGGAAGGAGGGTTGACATCCCCGGGACACTGGAAGGAGGGATGGCAGCCCGGTGGGAAGGAAGGAGGGATGGCAGCCCGGTGAGAGGGAAGGAGGGATGGCATCCCCGGGACGCTGGAAGGAGGGATGGCATCCCGGTGGGAGTCTGGAAGGAGGGATGGCATCCCCGGGACACTGGAAGGAAGGATGGCATCCCCGGGACACGCCTGGCCCCGCACAGCAGGACACTGTCACCTAGCAACGGGTAAGCAATGACAACACTTCCTCGGGTGACAAACATCGCGTGTCACTGATCTCTTTCCAAGGAAGTGTAAAACAGGGAAGAGCAGGATTTGAAGAGGGAGAGAATGAGGGAGACACGAGCCCCTGGATGACCTCGCCCTCCCTCCCGGATGGCCGAGACCCGAGGAGGCATCGGCAGGGCCGGCCGGGGGTGTCTGGTTGCATCCAGCATCCGTCAGCACACGGCTTTCGGGAATGGGGGAAGATAAATAACTGCAAGGAAAGGTCTCAGTTCCAGGGAAAGGAAACGATTTCCCTCTCAAGTGATCCTGGGCACCATTATGCAAATAACAGAGAGGGAACAGGGATGGAGGCAGGGAAAGGGGTGCAGGGAGAGAGGGATGGTACCTGTGGAGTGACACAGCCAGGGGACAGGGGGTGGGGGACACACGGGGGGA
Source organism: Pyrgilauda ruficollis (assembly GCF_017590135.1). NCBI lineage: Eukaryota > Metazoa > Chordata > Aves > Passeriformes > Passeridae > Pyrgilauda > Pyrgilauda ruficollis. The sequence goes on from NW_024528821.1 coordinate 4,388,479, forward strand.
GAGGAGAGGAGAGGAGAGGAGAGGAGAGGTTTGGAGGGAATGTTTTCCAGCCCCAAACCTGCTCACAGCCTGCTCTGCTTCGCTGTTATCTCAGGGATGTTATCTCCCTCAGCCTCGTGACAAACAGCCTGAGCCCTTTGCCTGGAATCACGGGATAGTGAGGTTGGAAAAGCCCTCCCGGGTTGAGTCCATGCTGTGTCTGCTCCACACCTTGTCACCAGCCCAGAGCACTGAGTGCCACATCCAGGCCTTCCTTGGACACCTCCAGGGATGGGGACTCCAAACCTCCCTGGGCAGCCCCTGCCAAGGCCTGAGCACCCTTTCCAAGGAGAAATTCCTGCTGATGTCCAACCTGGACCTCCCTGGCACAGCCTGAGGGTGTTTCTTCTCATACCTGCAGCACAGCCCTGCCTGCTCTGCTCTCCCACAAATGGTGAAATATGTGCATAAAAGAGAAACAATTTGCACCCAGGATTACCTGCAAGAGGAATCCCAGAGCTGGAGCTCTCCAGCCAGATGCTGCCAATCCCTGTCAGGAAAAACCCCCTGGCAGGTATGGCTGGAGTGACCAGAGCCTGTGATGGTCACAGTGTGTAAATAAAGTTGGTGTCAGCCAGGATGGACAAAGTGATTGGACAGGCCAGGACTGATTATCCCACTGAATTTAGGGATGAGGCTTGACTCATCCTCATGCCAGACACCAGCACAGCAGCAATCATCCACCCCCACCAAAGCCACCTCAGGAGCCACCAGGACCCTGTTGTTCACATTCCCTCCTGCCCTATTTTTTCATGTGCTCATTCCCAGCCTGGGTTGGGTGATTTTAACCCCTGGCCCCGTGTCTTTCCCTTGATCTCTGAGGAGTTTATGGAATGAGATCCATCCCCTTGCCCTTTTCAGCTCAGCGAAAGCTCCTCCTGACATGACAGAAATCCAAGAAATCAGCAACTCAGGAGGTTGGTAATAAGGCTGAATCCTTCCTAAAGCCAGACACTCAGCACGAAGAGGGGTCAGTGATCCCCTCTGCCTCCTGCCCTCTGTCTGGGGGATGATGGGAAGCAGATGAGGCACGCTCTGGACACTTGGCTGCCTCCAGGTACGCTCATGGTTTGTGTCTCTGGAGCAGGCACAGGACCCTGCTCCGGGTGTTCCTCCTGGAGGAGACACAGACCTCCCACCCGGAGACCCTGGGAGCACTCCCACATCCCGGCTTCCTCCTGGGCTCCTCTCCTGGGAAGCAGCCAGAGGCAGGGCAGCAGCAGCAGGGAGGGAACCTCGGGCTGGGATAGGACACGTGTGTGCCCTGGCAGGCACGGCATGGCCGTGCAGGAGGGGTTTGGGATTCAGGATGTCTCACTGAGCTCCCTGGAAGCCCCTCAGAGCCTGGACACCCCCCTGCTGAAAGGGAGAGCTTGGGAATGGTGTTTAACCCTCTGGGGGCTTCATGCAGTGCCCAGGAAGGGCCCCTGGATGGCCAGGGAAGCAGATCCATCACCTTCCCTCCTTCTGCCTGCAGGTAAAATAAACACGGCTGCACAAACACCCTTCAGGGTCACTCCACTTGCTCCTGCACATCCCGACTCTCACACTCTCCTCTGTATGTCCCTCTGGTCTCGCGTTCCTGTCCCAACATTTTGCTTCCTGGCTGCCTGCTGCCCCAGCACCCCATGGAGCAGCTGTGGGTGCACAGAGCCCCAGCTGGGAGCAGAGGGGATGGAAACACCCTGGAGCTGAGGCTGAGGAGCTGCCAAGGCCCATAAATAAGGGAATTCTGTTTGCTTTCTCCTTGTCCGGCCTGTACAAATATTTACTGCCCCGGTGACCCGTGCAGGCAGCAGAGACAGCAGATCTTGGAATGGTTTAGGTTGGAAGGGACATTAAGGATCATCTATCCCCTGCCATGGACGTCTTCCACTATCCCACATTGCTGCCAGCCCTGTCCAGCCTGGCCTTGGACACTTCCAGGGATCCAGGGGCAGCCACAGCTTCTCTGGACAGTCTGTGCCAGGGCTTACCCACCCTCACAGGGAACAATTTCCTTTAGGGATTTGCAGGTCGATCTTGGAGCAGCTGGTGAGACTGGAGAGCAGAGCCAGGCTGCCCTTTGCCTCCTGCCCTGCCATCCCTCTGGGGTGAGGATGGAGCTCCAGATGACAATGCAAAGGGTTAATTGCCACCCCCTCCCCCCCCCACCAATGGCTGGTCCAGCTGGGATTTGCTGGTGGGAGGCTGGACCAGCCCCTGTCCGGTATTTAGGGCAGGGAGGAGGGGAGGGATGGGATGCTTTGGGTCACCTCAGGGCTGCAGGTGAGGTGTGGGGATCAGGGCCAGTGTGAGACTCTTGGAGGAGTGACTCTTTTGGAGAAGCTCTGGCTGACTTCCTTGCCTTTATGTCAAGATGTGCTTTGAGCCTGGCTTTTCCAAGTTTCCCTGCAGTCAGATTTTTTGGTGGATGCACAGGCTGGGATACAGCTCAGATAGCACCAGTGGAGGAGCAGAGATGTTTTCCCTCTCCAGATAAGCCTGCCCTTGCTTTGTCTTCCCTCTGACCTGCTGCATTACACATGTATCCCTGTAATCTTCCTACGAGGGAGCTGGGAATATATGGAAATATGAAATGTCCTCCTTGCCCTTTCAGCATCCCCAGTGCTGGTGAAGTTCCGCATCCAGCCTGACCTGGGGCTGAACAGCTTCACTAACAGCTTTCTTTTGTAATATCGCAGCCTGGAGGAGTTAATTATCTCCAAATATTGAAAAGGGCAGATGGATTTTGTCGGATTTCCTTGGCTGTGTAATTTTGGTGCCCCAGAGATGCTGTTTGGTCTGGCTGGGCTGAGTGACACCTTATTGCACCCAGGTGCAAATGTCACCACAGTGCGGTACTGCCTCCCCCTCCTGGTGTTTGCCCACCAGGGAAAAGTGGTTTTTCCAGGCTGGCCCAGCTTTGTAGAGCTGCTGATGCTCCCAACTCACCGTGGCCAGCTGGGGATGGACCCCCAGCAGCTCTGCAAACTTCCAGCCCTGGATTTAAACCCGAGTCTGGAGTGGAAGGCAGAGCTGCAGCCCCAGCTGGCTCAAGCTGACACACGAATGTCAGGGAGAGCTTGGAGCACATCCTGTGTGTGGATGCGGGAGAGGCCAGTTATTCCTGATGAGCAGTCCTGGCTCCAGCTGCCTGGAAGACGGCCCCGTCTCGGCCCCTCTTTCATCACTCCGTTCCTCGAAATTCCTCTCGGGGGTTTTGGGGAGCTGTGCTAATGCTCTGGCAGGGAAAGGAGGGGCGGGTGTGAAGGTTTGCCTTCCCTGGGGGAGTGTGCTTCTCTTTCCCTGCTCTCGGCTCTCCCTTCCCTGCTCGCTGCTCCCGCTGTGGGGCTGCAGAACCCGGCAGTGTTTAGGGACAGGGATTTTTTGGTGTGATGCTTAGCACAGAAATAAACTCTCCTGTATTTTTCCAGCTCCTCCATCCCCTCTGCTTTAGATGTGCCACCAGGTTTAATGTGCCACCGGGTTTAATGTGCCATCGAGTCCCGGGTGTGCTCAGCCGAGACCAAATCGAGATGTTCCCGCTGAACTGCCTTTAATCTCCGCTTGTTTGCCAAGCACAGCAATCTCCCCACGCAGCCCTGGGAAGCTGGCGAGGTGGAGGTGACTGCTAAAGAGGAGACAAACACACCGATTTTATTATTTTGTGGGGGTTTAACACAGGAATGAACTTCGGGAGACCTTTGCGAGGCTCCCCTTCTGTTCCTGGGCAGAGCTTGACTCTGGTGTTCAGCGGAATCTGGGTCAAACAGCTCAAGGGCCTGTCTGGGAGGGTTTGCCAAGTGGTGGAGTTGATTGGATCGGACTGGGGAGGGCAGTGACCACAGAGCTTCCCCCGGCCTCCAGCTGCTTTGACTTGCAATGCAAATGTTTTCTCCCGTCACCTCTTAATGATCCTTTTTCCCCTCGCGGGTGTATAATTTCCCCTGGAAGTCTCCAGTGAGTGGTTTCCATCACAGTTATTTGTCCCTTTCTTTTCAACTGCTCTGGAATTGCAGAGCTGGCATGATTTGGGCTGGGAGTAGATTGAATTGCAGGATTTCATCTCTGGCTCGGAGCTCCCTTCCATGGGGCTGCAGTCAGAGACACCAAACCTGCTGGAATTTGGAGCAGGGGCTGAAACACCAAACCTGGAATGTGGAACAGGGGCTGAAACACCAAACCTGGAATATGGAACAGGGGCTGACACACCAAACCTGGAATGTGGAACAGGGGCTGAAACACCAAACCTGGAATATGGAGCAGGGGCTGAAACACCAAACCTGGGATATGGAAGAGGGGCTGAAACACCAAACCTGCTGGAGTATGGAACGGGGGGTTGATGAGTGGCCAGGTTTGCAGAGGGAATTTTGCTCCGGGGAAGCAGCATCGCTCCCCAGGCCTGGGATGGAGGAGGAGAAAGGAATGCTTGGCTCGGAGGAGCCAGGGAGGAAAGGGAGAGAAAATGCTCTTCTGGGGGATACGATTGGAAAGACATCATAGAGGAGGAGTTCATAAATCCACGGGGCTTCTCCTGGCCAGGCTGATTCATCTGCACATCAAAGGGAGCAGCGAGCCCCTCGGGCAGCCTGGGGAGAGGGGGTGGCTGAAGGACGGGGCCCCCACATGTCACCCCCAAACACGTGTGCTGCAAAACACCTCGGAGGCAACATCTGGGGGGGAAACCACTCCCTGCAGTCTGGGATGTGCCGTGGGTACCTGCCTGGGATCTCCTCCCTGGATGAGGGATGCTGGAGCAGGACTGAGTGCCAAACCTGTGGCTCAGCTCTCTGGCCAGGAGTGCCCACCTGAGGGGAGGGGAGCTGCAGAATCCCACCCCAGGAATCAGGGGTGATTGGTCTGGGTACTACAGCCCCATTAAAAATCCCAAAGGATCTAATGGATTTAAGGGGAATACAGGGCATGGCCGTGCAGGACAGGGTGATGTCACTGTTCCCATATAGAATATATTACCCTGCTGCCAAAATACAGATCTGGGGACAAAGGGACACAGGGATCAGTCTGCGTGGAGTGGGAGGAGAGGAAAACAGCTTCAAGGGAATATTGGGAAGGATCCAGTTGAAATATTCCTGGTCAGAGTTTGGGCAAATCATGAGGAGCTTGCAGCTCTCCAGGTGGTCTTTCCCATGGCACAGGAACACGTAGGACCTGCTGATGTGGGAACTGGGGACCCTGGGAGATGTCAGGTGTGGGCCAATGACCAGGGAGGTGCCAGAGCCCCTGGCAGGAGCTCAGCCCATCTCCCAGCAGTTTTTCCTTTCCTCCTTGGTGTTCCCAGAGCAGAGTGAGCAGCTCTGGAAGAGAAGGCTCCATAAATCAAGCTGCTTTATCACCAGGCACTGCTGCAGCTCAGCCCGGAGCTGGCTGTGGGATGAATCCATCCCTGCCTTCCAAAGGTCAAGCCTTGAGCTCCCGACTTAGTCCCTACAAAGGCAGAATCTCCCTTGAAGCAATCGCTGGAGTCTCAGCTGCTCTATAAATAACACAGGACCAAGGGGAAGCTGAGCCCGGCTCTGAAGCCCGTGGAGTGCTCGGGGATCCTTGGAAACGCTCGGTCCTGGGGTAACTTCCGATTTTAGCAGCAAAGGCAAGAACAGAGGCTCGGATCACAAAGTAGGAAAGTGTTTTTTTCCTTTTTCAGCTCTTCTCCAGCCTGACTTCCTCCCTTTGACGGAGGAGTCCCTGAGAAGTGCAGCCTTGCTCCAAGCTGTTTGGTCTGATCCCCTCACAGGAGATTTTTAGGGCATCACTGGGAGGATTCAAAGGGGAGGGAGTGCGGCAGGCAGATGGAATTTGCCATTCCCGCTGCCCTCTGCATTGCCCTGCTCTTTGTTTCGCTCTATCCGGCTCTTTTTTTCCCAGTTTGTCTTGCTTTTCCCAAGGGGCAATGAGCTGCGGCTCCTGGGATTGCCGCTGGAGACGCAGGCGGTGCCCCAGCCCCGCTGGCCCTGCTCGATCCTGCCAGATAAATCACCCTGATTCCAAAATTGATCGTTCTGGGATGTGGAAGAAAGCGCAGTGGGCGGATTTCCCCCATTAGGGTGCATTGATCACCATTACCGCGTGTAATCAGGGTTAATCTCAGGATTAATTGGGGGGATTTGCCGATGGAAACGATCGGCAATTTGTGTTACTTACTGCTCCATTCGCCTCTAATGGCTTAATCAGATTACAAATTAAAAGTGGCTTCTTCCAGAGGATCTCCCTGGACTTCAGCAGGAGAGAGGCACGGCCAGAGCATCTGGTTTGCGACTCGGAGATCAATTATCCCGACAGGAGCAGGGATGGAGGAAGGGCTGGAGGGAAGAGCTCCACAGGGAGAGCACCCAGGGGCTGCAGCAGCTCAGGGCCAGCTCTGCCCGGGCTCTCGGGGAGCTGGGGACAGAACAGAGCATGAGGAGGGGACAGTGGGACTTTTTAAGGGTTCCTCTGAAGTGGAAAGGGGGAAAAAAATTCCAGTTTTCTTTTGGCTTGTGCCAGGTGTGTGATGCAGAATCCATGAGGTTGGAAAAGCCCTCCAGGATCGAGTCCAACCTGACTGTCCAACACCTGAGCACTGAGTGCCACTTCCAGGTGTTCCTTGGACACATCCAGGGATGGGCACTCCAAACCTCCCTGGGCAGGCCCTTCCAATGCCTGAGCACGATTTCCAGGAAGAAATTCCTGCTGATGTCTGACCTGAGAGCTGGGATGGGTGGCTCTGGGTATGCTGGCACTGTCAGAAGTAGTTCTTGGGCCCTTCAGGGTGGGAACAGGGCTAATTTTAGCTCAGTAAACCTTTAAACAGTGATTCTGCAACAAATAAATTAAGGTTGATGAGCTGAGACTGATCAAACTTAATGATAGAAAGGGGTCTTGTCCTGGAAAGATTCATCAGGCAGGAGCTGAAAGCCTCTGAACTCCATGAGTTCAGTCGATTATAAAGCCAAGAGGGTCTATCCATGAACATAAAGGATGCAGGAGAGAAGTCTGGCAGGAGAAGCAATCACCTGGAGCTCCCCACCCACAGAACAGGACACAACGGGGAGAAATCGGGAACTGTCAAGTCCAGCTCTGCTGTGAGCAGGCAAAAATGCATTTATCTGCTCCTTGGAAGTGCATTCCCATCAATTCACCTCTGCAGCTGGGGCTGCAGGGAGGTGGGGAGGCTCGCTCTCACCTCATCCCTAATCTGGGCCATATCGATTGAGGTTTGATCCGTGGCAGTCAGAAGTGCTGGAAATCTATTTATCCAGCTCTTTATAAAGACATTAGCAAAGCTGAAGGGTCAAGTGGCTGCTGACAAGTTGGAGCAGTTTAATAAATCACTGGTAATAAACTGCCTCCCGTGTGCTGGGAAATGCCACTGGCTGCCCTAGAAAGCCCTTGGTGATGGAACAGGCACCACTCACCGCTCAGAAATCCAGGGAAGGGGGCTGGGAATGAATTCTGGCTGTTCCCTACTGTTACAGGTGTGGCTGTGCTGGGATGTGTTCTCCACTCTGTGGATAAATCCATGGGGGAGTGTAATTCCTGGGGAGGGCGTCTCTGCCAGGAGCTGCTCCTCATCAATTAGGAGCTGAGCAGGAAGGGGCAGCCCATTCCTCATTCCTGGCCAACACTCCCTTCTTTCCACAGCATCCTTATCTCCCTTGCAGCTAGCACAGGCAAAGCCCTTTTCCAGGGAGGGAAGCAGCGGCCCTGAGCTTTTGCCATCCCTCTTTTTTGGGATTAAGGAAAGACCCTCCCTGCTTTTAGCAAAGCCAGCAGTGCCAGCTGCTGCTCCTCACTTTTTCCAGGCCTTTGAAATGCAGCAGCTCCAGCTGGGGCAGGAGCTTGGGGGCCAAAGGACACAGATTTGTGCAGGGAAGAAGCAAATCCCAAGGATGGATTTCAAAGAGGCTCAAAGGTGTATTTAGACTGAGAGGAGGGAAGAGCCAGGACAAGGGGAATGGCTCCCCACTGCCACAGGGCAGGGTTAGATGGGAAATTGGGGTGGAATTCTTCACATTGAGGGTGGGGAGGCCTTCAAATGGTTTTCCCAGAGAAACTGTGGCTCCCCTATCCCTGGAAGTGTCCAAGGCCAGGTTGGACAGGGCTTGGATCAACCTGGGACAGTGGAAGGTGTCCCTGCCCATGGCAGGGGTGGAATGAGCTGAGCTTTAAGGTCCTTCCCAACCCAATCGTTCCATGATCTGTGACTCTGGAGAGTCTGGACTGGGAAGGGACAGGTTCCTGGGGCTCAGCCAATCCAGCAGGGCCAAATAACACCTTGAGTAGTGAAGCTCTGGGAGCTTTTGGTGTTTCCTGGCAGCCCTCAAATTGTCCCACTTCCAAAATCTGGCAGGGCCATGGGATCACTGTGTCAGCCACACCAGGGAGCTCAGGGACATCCTGCTGTGCCCATTATATCCAGGGGAAAAGAAATTATTTTTTTCCACTCTTGACTTGGCTTAGAGCTGGGAATCTGCAGCCTTGGCAAGGGACCTGCTTAGAAACTCTTCTGTCCCAGAGCATCCACATGAAAAGGTGGAAAACCCCTGTGTGAGAGCTGCCTCTGAGCACTGCTGTGCTCCCAGGCCACGAGGGGCTCCAGGAGGGCTTTGAAACCAGCTACAGATAATCTCCTGCTCCTCAGAAACTTTTCTCCATAAGCAAAACAGAACAGGGACGCGAGGGGCAGTGGTGATTCCTTATTTTTATTTGGATGCAAACAGAGCCACAGCACGAGATTTCTGCAGATAAATATTATTCCTTGGGAAAAGTAGGCAGTTTTTTAAAAAGTCAAGGCTTTATTAGTTTGGGGGATTATTTTCCTCTCCACCCCATATGAGGTGTAGAGTGTGATCCCTTTTTCTCCTCCAAGCTCTGGCTCTGAGGAGCTCAGCTGTGCTGTGTTCCTGTGCCAGGTGTGATTCCCAAAGCCCTTGGCAAGCAGGAGCTGCTCTGTTATTTGTTTTTTTACTGTTTCTTTATTAAAAAACTCCAGTCCCAGACAGGTCTCTCTGTTTAGTGCCTTCCTGGGGCCTCTGCTCACCCCTGGCATAAACAGCCCAGAATTTCCATCGCTCCTGTGTATTTCCAAGCCATCCCACCTGGATCTGCTCCCAGATTGCTGCAGGTCTCCCACATCCTCCTCCTCCTGCAAAGCCCTGGCAGCTCCATGACTTCAACCTCCCCTCTCCCTCGCAGCCAGGTGGGTGCTTTGCCGCCACTGCTGCCCCCTCACCATCCAAGGGATCCAAGCCACAGCTGGCTGGGACCATCTGCCCTCAGAAATTTTGGATTTTGGGAAACTCCCCCTGCTCCTCCGTTAAGCTTGCTTCTGCAAGTCCTTCCAAAGTCACTCCCTGAGCTTGAATCTCTTTTCCAGAGCCTGAGAATGTCCAGGACCTGTGGATCTTCCCCATCCAGGCCAAGATGAAGCTGCAGGATTCCCCCAGTTTTTCCAAGTCTTTCACCAGCTTTCCCCCCTCTTCTGCCTCCCAACAACCCATGATTTTTCACAGCACAGGTGAGGCAGAAGATGCTTTTCCTCCTTCCCCAGTCCCTGCAGTGGATGGGGATAAGCAGGGTTGGAGGTGGCTCAGCACCTCTGGGATCATTCCCAGCCCAGGAGCTCCTGGCTGGGCAGAGGAGCTGCTGCCTTCCCCATTCCTGGATCAGCCACATGGGTTTTACGGTTCTGATTATCACTTTTTCCCTTTTGGAGGAGGTTTAAGAGCAAGTGCTCAGAAAACAGAGTTGGTGCTTGGCAAGGCGACCGCAGAGCCCATCTGTTGCTTCTTACATCGTTCAGCTGCTCCCTGCTTCCCATGCCAGCCTGATTCCTGTTAAATGGAGCCTCCCCAGGTCAGCAGAGCCAAGCAGCTCCTAAATTAGCCGAGCCATTAATCAGGCCCGTTCGGGTTAGTGCAGGGTGTCTACGCCCTCCCCCTCCCGCCCATAAATTAAGGAGGTTTTTAGATCTTTAAGGCTTCCCTGGGATCGCGTCCTCTGCGCCCTCCACCCCCTCCCCGGCGCTGGTGACAAGTACACACAGCTTAATTGGTTGGCATGGGAAAGGGCTGACATTAATTGGCTGTGTTTGGCACGCGGGCTCCCCGTGCCTCCCAGGGATCTTATCAATCCCATCTCGGCGAGCAGCGGCTGCCAGGGAGATGGGGCTGATTCCTCCCTGCTGCTCCTGCTGCTGCTGCTGATGGAAATTTGGGTTGGATTTGGCTGCGGAAGAGCAGCTTCCCAACCCAGCTGGCAATGCCTGCAGGGGCTGGGGAAGGATCCGCAGGCATCTTCTCCCTGGGGATGGGATGGGATGGGATGGGATGGGATGGGATGGGATGGGATGGGATGGGATGGGATGGGGAGGACACAGCTCCCAGGACACCGTACCCCAGTAAGGGGCATCGGGATGCTGCTCCTGAAGGCAGAGGTGGGTGTGGATACCCCGACAGCCTTTGGAGGTTGAGATCCCTCTGTCCTGCAGTTCTGTGGCAGTGGGAGGGGAGAGCCAGGGGTGGCACAGCTGGATTGTCACCTCCCAGAGGGGAAGGTGGCACCTCCACCTGTCCAGGAGCTGCCTCCTCCAGCATTTCCTCTGGCAGGGCCCGAGGAGCAGCTTTCTCCTGCCCTCTGTGAGCCTTCCCAGGGGTGCAGCCTGATTTCGGTTTAATCCATCCTGTACATTCCCTAATTTCAGTTTCATCCATCCCCTGCACTCACATATTAGGAAATGAGCTGAAAATTCCCATTTTGGGAGCTGTGTATGTGCTGCGTCTCTGGCAAGTTCCAATAACCAGTTTAACTTCTTCTAAGGGACAGATTTCATAGTTCCTGGTCATGATTGTTTTCACGTCTCTCCCTTTACCTGATTAATTCTTAACTCATCTTCATAATTAACTGTGAAGGACAGCAGCTGTCCCCCTCTCCAACAATTCCTGCCCCATCAGGGAGCAGAGCTGGTGCTGGGATGAACAGGAGGTTTCTGGTAGCATGAACAATAAAAAAGTGATTTGATGCCTTTTTTATGACCTGGTTATGATGCTCTGCCTTCCCTCTATTTATTTAATTTGGGCCAAAATGGCCCCAAATCCCTTCCTGGTGCCATCAGTGGCTCTGTCTCGGTATTGGTGTCTGCATTTAATGGGGTTTGGAGAGTTTTGGATTGCAAACCAAAGAACAATCCAGCAATGGCTCAGGGTGATGCTTCAGGTGGATTTGCTGTTGGATTCGTGGTTTTTTCAACTCTAATTTCTATCTATCACCTCTGGAAGTGGTGGCAATTCTCTAATCCAAGAGTGCAAAGTCTTCCTTTCCATGTTTTTTTTTTTTTTTTTTGTAATTGAACTTGTAATTTATTCAAATTTTTGGGGTTGAAAATGGAAAAAAAAAACAGCAGAAGAGAGAAAGAACAGGGTCACCTGGGCCTCCAGGTCCTCCTGCCCATTCCCTGGGATGGTTCCAGGACAGGCACCTTCCTGTCCCTGGCTCTGCCCTTTGCCCTTCCACATCCAGGGAATTGGTGGCAATTCGGAACAAAGCCCTCAACAAGCAAAGTGGCAACAATCATCGGACTTTTCACACCTTTTTATGAAAGGAAAGTTTGGGTGAAGACAGAAAAAAAATGAGCTCTTGATGGCTTGTTAAAGTTGTCATCGGGGCTTTAGCCTTCCTTGGAGCAGGGAGGGACAGGGATGCTGGGAATGCCCAGCCAGGGGCAAAGGTTCTCTGCAAGGCTTAACTTCGTCCTTGGGGATGTGACCTGGCAGTGGAGAATTCCAGGGAATTGCAGGGGAACTTTTTATTGTGAACGTGCTAAAACACAGCACAGGATCCCAGAGAAGCTGTGGCTGCCCCTGGATCCCTGGGAGTGTCCAAGGCCAGGTGGGATGGGGCTTGGAGCAACCTGGGACAGTGGAAGGTGTCCCTGCCCATGGCAGGGGGTGGAACAAGGTGAGCTTTAGGATTCCTTTGGACCCAAACCACCCGGGATTCTGCAGATTTTCAGTGGGAATAGAGCATCCCTCCATCCCTTGCAGTGATGATGTCACCTGATGCCATCTCCTGCAGTCACAGCCCCCCCTCCACCTCCAGCTGGAGATCTGGAGCACCCCTGAACCCCCTCAGCCCTCTCCCGGACCCTCAGCCTCCTTTCCAAGGCCCTGAGGGCTGTTTCCAGGGCCAAACCATGCACCAAAGCCAGACAAACTCCCTAAATCCCCTCTCCTGTGGCTCTCCCTCGGGGAGACGGGATCTCAGCCTGACTTCACTGCTGGGAAGTTCAACCACATTGCGCTGAAGTTTTGTTTCATCACATGATCCCTGTGCTGTGAGCAGCCTCCCTGCTCCGCAGTGTTTATGGATTCCAGCTTTTTGCAGGATGCTGTCATCCCCCCATTTAGCTGCTGCTTGCTTGGTGTAGGCAGATGCTGCTCTTAAAACGTTTCTGCCTGGATTTCTCTGGCCTCTGGACCATCACATCCTCCCCTTCAACCCTTCTCGGTGTCTCAATATCTTTTTAGTGATGAGATCCTTCAGGAACATCCCACAACCCGCTGTTTAATCCTCCCTCTCAGCCCAGTATAAACACCCAGGTCGTGTGTACAGAAAACAACCCCAAATCCTACCGGGAAGGTTTTCCACTCCAGCCACAATTATCTCCCTTGGGCAGGGGCTGAGAGGGAGAACCTGGTGCCAGTGACAGCTCTCAGTGTCCCTGGGAGCTGCTGGACTGCCCCCAAGGGCTGGTGGCAGTGCCAAGGAAGGATGTGTGGCAGCACAGGGGACTCTCCCTGCTGCCTCAGCCCAGCTCTGGGGCTGGGGTTCGGTGGGAGCAGCTTTTCCAGAGAGGAATGGGAGCTGAGTTCTTTGGTTTGAAAGTTGGATTGTGCTATAGGATGGTGTCCTAAAGGAAAAGGCTGTCCCAGCATCTCCCCAGATTCTGAGGCTGTGATCCCAGGGTGACAAGGCACCACTGCTGCCCTGCGACTGCAGCAACCTCCGACTGGAAGCTGGAGAGAGCCAGATTTAAAAATTGAAGCCTTGGAATTCCAGGTTTGCCTTTGCATCACTGGCTCTGTGCAGGGAGATGTTTGGGAATCAGCTGGATGCTGCCCTCGGTTTGTGCAGCACTGGGTGACTGGGGGAGTTGGTTTTAATTATAATTAAATCTATTTTTGTAATTTCAGGAGCAAAGTATCCAGGCATCCTTGGCACATGGTCCCTCCCCGTGGTGGGTGCAGGTCTGGGGGGTGGCACCAGGACAGGTGAGTGGCAGTGATTCCCAGTGCTCTGTCACAGTGTGTCAGCACTGATATCTTGGCTACCCCATCCCTGGAGTTGTTCCAGGCCAGGCTGGATGGAGCTTGGAGCAACCTGGGATAGGGGAAGGTGTCTCTGCCCATGGCAGGGCATGGAACAAGATGGGCTTTAAGGTCCCTCCAAACCTAAACCACTCTGGGATTAAATCCATTACTCTTGTGTGGAGAAATTGCTACCCAAAGTGGGAAAAATCCTTCTTGGTGCTTGAAAATCCCAAATTTTGAATTTCTGGGAGCATAAATGATTTGTCACCAACCCTGAGTCTTTGCTGATAGAGGCTGAGCCCACAGGAATACGACATTCCAGAGGTCATGGAGCTCCAATCCTCCCCTCTTCCTCACTGCTGGCTGGTCTGGAGCTCAGTGAGGCAGGGAGGGCTCCATGAGCTCCTGGCCCCATCCTCTTCTCCAAGGGAAGCACTGGGAAACACTTTTTCAGGGTGGGAATGGCACATGGAGATCAACACCTCAAAACCCCAGGGGCTGCTTTAGGACTGCATCACACAGGTTTCCCTGGCAAGATTGGGAATTTGGGATGACTCCTTCCTGCACTGCTGCACACACTCAGTTGAGTTTTACTGGGGAAAATGGAACATATTTATTCCTTCCTGGTGCAGTTTTTAACCTCTGCCCTAGACCGCAGTGGGATATAAAAGCAGATAGGATCTGTTGCTGTTCATTATTCCTTGTTTTCCATCAGATCCTCCTGTTAAACCACTCTGCTGTTGCAATGCTGAGACGTTATTGCAGACGAGTGACCGGGCCTGAGCATTCCAAACGTCTGGCTAATGAGGAATGAAACTGGTTCCCAATAGGAGAACTGAAGGCACTGGAGGGAATTAGATCCAAGGAAAAGAAGAAATCCTGGAGTGTGTGGTTGGAGTCTGTGACCAGTGTGTGACTGCACTGACTTTATGCATCTGATATACAGGTTAATAATTATTTTATTTAATTAAAAAAAATAAATTAATAATATTCCAAGTTCTCTTTGGGAATAAATATGTTTTCCCCTGCGCCAGTAGGTGAGTGCAGGAATTCACTGCCCGGTGGAAGCCAGAGACTCTGCTGATGTTTGAGTTCATTGATTTTGTGAGCAAAGTTGTCCAAGGGACCTGTTTTGTGAAGGATTCACACTCATCCAGGGAAAAAAAAAAAGGAAAGCCAGAGCAGAGGAGAAATCTCTCCCTTTCCCTCCACTTGTACAATTAAAGAGAGTTTTCTTTGAGCCTGGGCTTAATTGCACTTCTATTGGCAATTCCAGCAGCCCCTGCGTGTGTTTGGAATGAGCTCCCCACTGCAGGCTGGTTTTGCTGGGCACCTCGGTGTGACTGGCAATTAAATCCTTTTCAGGGAGAATTATCCCTGTTTTCCAGCATGTCCCTCCCTGCTTCGCCTTGCTCTGCCTTTTGCATTTCCTAATATTCCCTCAGCTCCTCATCTCTTGCAAAAGCCCCTCGCTGAACCATTTGTCTCCTCCCTTGATGAGATCCATGGCTTTGGGACAGCAGCTGGCTTTTCCCACTGAAGGGGATGGTCCCGGGGCTGCAGCAGCTCTGCCCGGCTTTTGGGGGCTTTTAGGGAATAAAGGAGGAGTCGAGGAAAGAAAAAATAAAAAGGCATGAAGAGAGCAAAGCAGGGTGAAGTGAGCCCAGTGGTAAATCCATCCCTGGAGCTGCGGTGCAGGCAGGAAATGATCTCTTAACACCGTGCACCTGCATCCCGGGAAGAGCATCCAAAAGGGGCCCAAGCCGGCGGCAGGGTCCGCGGGAATGGCGCTCCCGACTCCAACTGCTGGGAGTTTTTACTTGGCCAACTTCAGTCTTCCCTCGGCTTCTGGTTCCTGCCTGCCTCTGCCAGATGTGCTCTCCCTTTCCTTGTCCTGTGGGAAATGAAGCTGGTGTTGGTGAGCACTGTGGAAGCTGGGACCAGAGGAGCTCTGGGATGTGGGATGCTGGCAGCTCCTCGGTGTCCTGCACTAAAGGCCCCGCGGTTCAATGCCCAGAGCGATGCTGCCGAGGGGCTTCTGGCACCCAAAATCCAATCTGGATCCATCAAACCCGGGATCTCTCAGCTCTCCCACTATCCCATGCCAAAGCTCCTCGTCAGGAAGAAATAAATGTGGAGGCAGATGAAAAAGCGCTTATCCCGAGGCCGGGATGTGGCGCTGGGCGCCAGCGCGGAGCCTCCCCGGCTTATCCGCACACGGCAGCGGGTGTGAGCGGCTGGAGAGGAACATCCACAGCCCCGAAACCAGAGGGAATGTCCTGCCCAGCCTGGAATGCGGGCAGGCTGCCGGCAGGTGGGAGGGCGTCGCGTCCCTGCACTCATTAGTCCCTGAGCTCATTAGTCCCGGTGCTCATTAACACGGGGCTGACGCGTCTCAGGTGCCACCCGGAGCACAGGTTGGACCAGGTCTGCCTGGTCGGGAGTGACACGAATGAAAGCGTCCATCAGAATCCGGGGCTGAGGGCTCTCCCTGACCTTGAAGGATTTGATGCGACTTGAAAGGCTGGGAAGTGAGCAGCAAGGGCACCCCCAGGAAGGCCGGCTCACCCATCCAGGGACGAAGGCACTCCCGGTAAACCACACGGAAGGTTTCCAGGGGAATTTCCCTTTTCTTTCCAGCACAGGCAGTGTCCACACGAGCAGCTGCTGCCTGCTGAGCACACCTTGGCCTCTCCTCCAGGGATCCAGCCGCTCACAAACAGGGTCCTGCCCCGGCTCAGCGCTGCGAGTCCACACTTGGGTCAGCATTCCCAAATTCCCTGCGCTCCCCTCCCCACCTTCCAGATGAGGAGGAAGAAAGGGGTCAGAGCGCCTTTGGCAGCTGAGTCCTAAAGCTTGGAAAGGCCTGAAAGCAATTCCCTGCAGCTGCTGCCGCAGCAGCTCCGGCCCAAGCCGGGGCAGGACTGTTCGGATTCCAGCGGGATGGGAGAGGTGTTTTCTCCAGGCTCGCTCCCCCTGCCCCGCGGGGGGTTCTAACGAGGCGATTGTGGGATTTAAATCCATGATGGTGGGATTAGGCGTTCCTCAGCCGAGACTGTTCCACATTCTTTCCCCCTGATTTGCCACTCTCGTTCCCGCACCAGAAACCAGCTCAGCTCAGATCCCTTCCAGTTCCAGCGCTGGAACTTTCCAGCCTCAGCCCCGCGTCCTTCCCAGCGTTTGTGCCTTGATTTAATGCTTTGATTTGAAAGTTATTTTTTACAATAAGAGAGAGATGGGCCCTGCCAAGAAAAGCAGTTTCATAAAACGCTGAACATGACTTGCATTCTGTAATTGCAAACCTGAGAGACTCGGAGTAATTGACATTTTGGATGGATTGCAGGGGATCGTATTTAATCCTGAAAAGCAGGTTCCAGGCACAGGAGGAACTGCCAAGCCAAACTCAGCCTCCTTGCCGGGCTTCTACCATAACTCATTCCCAAATCCAGCCAGCCCAGTCCTGAACCTAAATGTTTACATTTTTGATTTGCTAAGATAACATTCCTGGGTCACTGAAACGCTTTGTCAGGGAAGGGCTGGAGGAGACAGCGGGAATTAGCGATGCGCGGCTCCGGTGGGATGTGTGAGGGATGCTGGTGCTTCCCAGGATCACAGATCCCACATTCATCCAGCTCAGAAAAGCTCTCCAGGATGATCGAGTCCAATCTGGTGGGCTGATCCCCACCAGAGCAGTGAGTGCCATGTCCAGGTATTCCTGGGACACTTCCAGGGATGGGCACTCCAAACCTCCCTGGGCTGCTCCAATGCCTGACCACCCTTTCCATTAAGAGTTTCATCCATATCCCGATATCCAGGGGATTTCAGTGATGTTTTGCCTTCTCCCTGCAGGTTCTGGTCCTGTTTGGGGAAGGCAGGACTAAACATTTGTCCCATTCCATGGAGGTGAATCCTGAACTTGAATGTTGGAGAGGCATGTGATGGACTCGGAGCTGCTGGGAGCTCCATCCATGAGTGTGTGAAATTCCATAAATGTGGGAGCAGACACAAATGAAATTCCATGGAAAAGTGACTTAGTGCCTGTGTATTTCTGTCAGTTCTGACTCTGTGCATGGATGATTTTATAAATGTGTGGGATGTGGCCGAGGCTCAGGAAGTGCATCGGAAGCAGGAGCCAAACTTCCAAGTTTGGCTTCCAAGCAAAGCCAGAGCTTCTCCTTTTCCTTTGTCTCCGAACACAGCTCCTGTAACAGATCTGCCCCCCATTAGCATGGTTTACAGCCTGGCTATAAACATTTGCTTCTGTTTGAAAAGCAACAAATATCAGTGGAAATCTGTTCCCAGCTTTCTGCATCCCGGTAAAGAATCCCAGAGAAGTGTTTCAAGGCCAGCCCTCTCCTTGCAAGCAGAATGTTTACATTGCTGTAGATTTTGGTGGAGCAAACACTCATTTCCAATGGTGCAAATGGTAAGAAAGCAGAAAACCCAGGGATGTCAGAGGGAATTACACACCCCTGACCCTGAAAATGAAGACACAGCTCCCAAAAGCATTGGCTGAGATCCTTTTGGATTGGGATGAATTTGGGCTCAGTGACTTGTGCTGGATGGGGCCTGAGGTTTGAACTGGTCACCTTAGAGATGTCCTAGAAGGGCTGCAGGGGCCTGGAGTGGTTTCTCCAGAGTGAGGCCAGGCTGGTTTGTTCCACCTCTTGTAGCCACGCCTGGGATTCAGGAAGGGTTAGGATGAGGATGGATTTAGTGCTGTGTGCTGGAAATGATAGCATTATAGAATTCCAGGATGGTTTGGGTTGGAAGGGATCTTCAAGATCATCTGCTTCCACTCCCCTGCCATGGGCAGGGACACCTCCCACTATCCCAGGGTGCTCAAAGCCCTGTCCAACCTGACCTTGGATACTTGCACTGATGGAACAGCCACAGCTTCTCTGGGTACCCTGTGCCAGGGCCTCCCCACCCTCACAGGGAAGGATTTCTTCCCAATATCCAATTTAAACCACCCTCCTTCCTGCCATTAATGCCCTCTACCTTGGGCATGCTGGGGAAGGAGCTCCCCTTCCCCTCTCCAGGGGCAGATTTTCCAGCCCAGTTTGGGGACAGTCCTGGTGTCAAGGCTGGCAGTGCTGGGAATGGGTGATTATTTACCCAGCTGCACATCTTTATTCCTCCCATGCCCGTTGTTGTTCCCATTTTGCATATTCCATTGTGGAAGAGGGATGGGGAGGAGGGGTTGGGAGGCGGGGGAGGCACGGCCAGGGCTGGGGGCGTTGGGCTGCTCCGTTCTCCCGGCGGCTGCGGGAGCCCGTGGCTGTCGGGACATCCACATCTGGTCCCGATTTGTGGACAATGGAGCACCAGCCCCTGGCTGCACACGGATGAGCTGTGACAACTTGACAGCCTGCCCAGGAATTCCGACCCAGCCGTTCCTATCCAAAGCCATCAGCGCTGCCTGAGCCAACGCTGGAAGTAGGGGGGTGAATCATCATTTCAAAGGGAAGGAAAGAAGAGTTGTTTCTTTTTTGGGGATTTGGGATGAGCTGCATCAGAGCCTCCCTTCCTCTGGTCACAGGGGTTTTGGGAGCAGCAGCACAGGAGCTGGGATGCTGCAAAGCAGGGCAGGGTGCTGCTTTTGGGTGTTCCCTGCCCTCTGCTCCTGGATGGCCATTAAAGGTCCCCTCACCCCTGGAGCAGCCCGGGCATGGCAGCAGCTCTGTCCAGCCTTTCCCTGCCTGCAGACAGGGAGGCAGAGAGGGGCTCTCCTCCTCCTCTTCCTCCTCTTCCTCCTTCTGCTCCTCAGGTGTCCCATCCCAGTTCAGTGCTCTCTGGAGCTCTGCTCAGCCCCTGGGAGGGATGAGGGTGGGAGGGTGTTTGACCTCTGCAGCTCATTCTGGAAGAAAATCTCTGCTCCTGCTCTGTCCTGCAGAACATAATTCTTCCTCCACCCATCCACCCAGCCATCCATCCATCCATGGATCCCATCCCACAGTCCCACACGGAGCAATACAGCACAGTGAGCTCTGTCCCTGCAGGAGGTGACAATTCCTGAGTCAGGACTGGGACTGCTCAGCCTCTCTTCAGGCTCAGGACCTCTGCCCCAACCTCCCCGAGTGCTGCTCACCCCATTCCCTCCCAGAGCACCCTGCTGAAGGACAGCAGAGCCTGGAGAAGGATGAGGATCTCCCTGCTCCGTGAGGATGCTCCGGATCCCTTCCCTCCCCCGGCACAGCCAGCAGGTGTAAAGTCGAGCTGAGCCAGCCTGACAAAATGCAAGGGACCTAAATTGCATTACCTGGCTCAGGAGCTGGGGCTGTGACCTTGGGGATTAATTAGATAAACAACCCCCTTGCACAGAGCCTTCTCTAAATGTCCCAGCAAGGCCCCATTAAGGATTTTGCTGTCACTAACCTCAGCCCTCAGTGATTTAATTAGACAATTAGAGGGTGCTTGGGAATGCTCTGTAGTACCCAGAGATATTAACACCATTTGTATTTATATTTAATGACATTGCAGAAGGGACTTTAATTATTCTTTCTTGTCTTTAAACTTCCAAGCAGGAAATTCTCCTCTGACTTCTGCAGCCTCTTGCAGGTGCTGTCACTAACTCACGTCCCAGGGCCAGAGCTCTTTGCCATTGATCCTTGGCAGGTGGGTTGTTCCTTGGGATCCTACAGGAGGAACCAGCAGGGTAAGGAACAAGGAATCTCCCCTGGCTGTGCAGAGGTTTTGTGAGGTTCTTTAGGACTGTAAAATCCACGGAAGGTTCCATAACTGCCCGTGGAAGAGCCACCAGCACATCCCTCGATCCTTGGCGTGCTGTGAAGAGCAGGATGTTTCCTGGCACGGCAAGAGAGGGATTTGAGAGATGAGGAAAACAAAGTCCATCCTCGCTCAGGTCCTTGGCAGCCTCCGAGTCACCCGGAATATCCAATAAAATCTGGGACTGGGGACAGCCTCCAGCTCCCAGCAGCTGCAGCCTCAGTTGGGATCTGAGCTGGAATCCCTGCAGGAGCAGGGGCTGGAAAGGCTTTGTCTGCACCAGGCAGCTCCCAGCCCCCTCCTCACCCCCACCAGCCAGACCCTTCCTTCCTGCCCTCCCAAAGATGCCATCCTTGCAATCTCTTCCAATAATTGTGTTTTCCCTGGATTACAGCCCCAGTAATACAATTAAGCCTAAATAATACAGATGAAGTGGGGAATAATTTGATTTGCCAACTAATGTTTGAGTCAAGGGGTTTATTTTCCCTGTTTTCCTGAATCTACAGTTTACAAATCCCACAACCATTCTCCTCTCCCTGTCCTTCAGTGAGACATGGACACAGAGGAGTGATTCATCACAGGGGTTGGATCCAGCCTGCTGAAAACCACGGATGTTTGTGTTGGTTTATGCATGGAAGGGGTGGGATCCCCCTGGGAGCTCCTCGAGGCAGTGAAACGGATTGTCTTGGATAATCAAAGACAATGAGGGAAAGTGGGGTCAATGATCCGTTTGACAAAAGCAGAAGGCAGAGGATGCACGGAGCAATTCCAGAGCTGGGGATGTGACAAGAGGCTGCTGCCAGGAGCCATCTGGCCAGAAGGGAGGGGGGAGCATCAGCCTGTGGAATGGGCACCTTGGGAACCCGTGCCTTCACACCTGGAGCCTCCAGGCACAGCCCAGCCCTGATCAGGGCCACTCTGAGAGTTCCCTGGGACAGAATGGGACATTCCATGTGACACTGATGGCCTTCAAAGGCATGAGAAAAACCTTTGGATCACCAGGTGTAGGTGTTGGGGTGTGAGGTGCTGTTCCAGGTGATCGACTGGAGATAACCCAGTGTGTGGTTTCAGAAGGATTTTGCAGGGAGTCACTCAGGGTTAGGGCTTTGGAATGTATTGCTGCTCTTTTCCATTTGCAAAGGGTAAAAATATGAGAGAGGAGCTGGAACAACCTGTGTAAATAAGGAATAAGAAAGGAAAAATAAAACTGCAGGGAGCAGCTTCCTCCCGGGCGCTTTTCTCTGCCTTTTTTAGGCAAATCTGCTGCTGGTCCTCAGCACCTCCCAGCTGCCCCTAAGCCTCACTGTCCCAGCAAGCCAGGAACCAGTTCATGCTCAGGCTACACCTGGGATGAGCTGATTTTCAGGGATATGAAGGATCTCTGCATAAAAGCAATGCAGCAGGGGCCAGGCTGGGCCAGCTCTGGAGGGGGCTCTGGTGGAATAGTTCCTAAATCCTTTTTATTCCTGGTTTACTAAAAGATGCTAAGAAAACATCCCAAAATACGTGGCTTTGGGTGGATGCCTCAAGTTCAGAGCCCAGCCTGCCCTGATATCCCATTTGTTTAGAAGGGTTAGTGCTGGTCCAGGCCACTTTCCTGCCTCCATCCCAGGCAGAGCAGCAGTCAGGGTTAGGTGATGGCAGGGGAAATTCCAGGATGCTTCATTCCAAGTAGATGTGCTCTCTAGGCTGCCAGACAGGGAAGGAAATTGAAAAAATAATCTCTTTCATGTGGGTTTTGGTCCTTGTTGTGAGGAGTCAGGCTGGGATTAACTGTCCCACTGGAAAAGGGCCATGGAGCAGGAGCTCTCCTGATGGGGGCCCTGCTGGAGCCATGGGAGGGCAGGGAGCTGGGGGGCATTCTGGGGGGTTTCCCAGTGCTCCCAGTGTGCAGCAGGCAGGGCTCCCTCTGCCAGACCTGGTTTTCCATGTTCTGGAAAAGCCCAAGGAGACCTGGAGCTTTGTGGGCTCTGGAAAAGCTGGAGCAGCCCCTGTGCTGAGGAGGACACAGGCACTGCTGGGGACTCTGTGTGGGACAGCCCCGTGTCCCTCTGCTGTGATGGTGGTGTCCCCACACCCAGCTCACCCCAGCAGGGAGAAAATCCCAGGGTTTGGACAGGCACAGCTCAGGGAGGAGCCTGTTCCAAAGGGAGATGGATGCAGCCACCTTCCTCAGGAGGACAAGGCGGTTCCTTGGGGGCAGAATTCACAGAATTCACAGAATGGCCAGGAATATGGAAGAGACCTTCAAGATAATGGAGTCCAACCCAGCCCCAACACCTCAACTGAGCCCTGGCACTGAGTGCCACATCCAGGCTTTGTTAAACACACCCAGGGATGGTGACTGCACCACCTCCCCGGGCAGCCATTCCAGAACTTTATCACTCTTTCCATGAAAAACTTTTTCCTAATATCCAACCTATATTTCCCTTGATGCAGCTTCAGGCTGTGTTCTCTGTTTCTGTCAGTGCTGCCTGGTGAAGGAGACCAACCCCACCTGGCCACAGCCACCTTTCAGGGAACAATCGTTCCCTGTCTAGCAGGGAGTTGGAATGAGGTGATCCTTAAGGTCCTTCCCAACCCAAAGCAGTCCATGAATCCATGACAAGGGAGCTCAGCTGTGCATGGATGGAAGGGGCTCAGAGCCAAGGAAAGGTGCTTGGGAAAGCCTGAGCTCTTCCCTGATGGAGGTGCAGGGAGGGTGCTGATGTCCCAGAACATCTGCCTGGGATTTTAAGTGTGGCTCAGGGCTCTTCTGTCACTTAGACTTGGCTTAAAAACGATGTGTGCTCCCCCTCATCCAGCTACAGCCGGGAATTATCCCAGAGCAGCGTCGGGAGGGAATGAAATGGAGCCTGGAGGAGGGATGGGGAGGTTCCCAGCAGGAACTCGCTCCTGCCCCAGGCACTGAGTTCACACTCAGCTCTCCAGAGAATCCCGGCCAGTGCAGCAGGGATGGAGGGTGTCCAACAGGGCTGCGATGATGGATGGGGAAGAGAATGAGGAGGAAAGGCTGAAATGAGCAGTTTCATGCACTCAGGGGCTGTGCCAAAGCCCAGAACTCCTGCTTTTCCCTTGGCATCCACACCAGGAGCTGGAGCTCTGCGGAACAAAGCAGCAAAAAAGGCTCGTCCTGTGATTCCTGGGCTGGGCTGGGGGTGACCCAGGGCCTGTCCCAGCACATACCAGCTCTGACAGACACTTTCCAGCCCCTCCATGTCTGTGGCTGTTCCACGTGAGCTTCAGGAGAGTGATCCCACCCCAAACACCGACCAAGTGCATCGGGAGCGCGGCTCTGCAGCGCTGGAGCCGGGAACCAGCTGGGTTTGTGAACACGAGGTATCAGTTCCCTGCTGCCACATCCAGGCTTTGTTAAACACACCCAGGGATGGTGACTGCACCACCTCCCCGGGCAGCCATTCCAGAACTTTATCACTCTTTCCATGAAAAACTTTTTCCTAATATCCAACCTATATTTCCCTTGATGCAGCTTCAGGCTGTGTTCTCTGTTTCTGTCAGTGCTGCCTGGTGAAGGAGACCAACCCCACCTGGCCACAGCCACCTTTCAGGGAACAATCGTTCCCTGTCTAGCAGGGAGTTGGAATGAGGTGATCCTTAAGGTCCTTCCCAACCCAAAGCAGTCCATGAATCCATGACAAGGGAGCTCAGCTGTGCATGGATGGAAGGGGCTCAGAGCCAAGGAAAGGTGCTTGGGAAAGCTGCTGCCTGGTGAAGGAGACCAAGCCCACCTGGCCACAGCCACCTTTCAGGGAACAATCGTTCCCTGTCTAGCAGGGAGTTGGAATGAGGTGATCCTTAAGGTCCTTCCCAACCCAAAGCAGTCCATGAATCCATGACAAGGGAGCTCAGCTGTGCATGGATGGAAGGGGCTCAGAGCCAAGGAAAGGTGCTTGGGAAAGCCTGAGCTCTTCCCTGATGGAGGTGCAGGGAGGGTGCTGATGTCCCAGAACATCTGCCTGGGATTTTAAGTGTGGCTCAGGGCTCTTCTGTCACTTAGACTTGGCTTAAAAACGATGTGTACTCCCCCTCATCCAGCTACAGCCGGGAATTATCCCAGAGCAGCGTCGGGAGGGAATGAAATGGAGCCTGGAGGAGGGATGGGGAGGTTCCCAGCAGGAACTCGCTCCTGCCCCAGGCACTGAGTTCACACTCAGCTCTCCAGAGAGTCCCGGCCAGTGCAGCAGGGATGGAGGGTGTCCAACAGGGCTGCGATGATGGATGGGGAAGAGAATGAGGAGGAAAGGCTGAAATGAGCAGTTTCATGCACTCAGGGGCTGTGCCAAAGCCCAGAACTCCTGCTTTTCCCTTGGCATCCACACCAGGAGCTGGAGCTCTGCGGAACAAAGCAGCAAAAAAGGCTCGTCCTGTGATTCCTGGGCTGGGCTGGGGGTGACCCAGGGCCTGTCCCAGCACATACCAGCTCTGACAGACACTTTCCAGCCCCTCCATGTCTGTGGCTGTTCCACGTGAGCTTCAGGAGAGTGATCCCACCCCAAACACCGACCAAGTGCATCGGGAGCGCGGCTCTGCAGCGCTGGAGCCGGGAACCAGCTGGGTTTGTGAACACGAGGTATCAGTTCCCTGCTCTCCCTCCAGGCTGGAGCTGTTCCCTCCTTCCCAGCACAAACACCTGCAGCGCTCTGCACTTGCACTCAGCTGCCCACCCCAGCTCTCACCTGCAGAGCCCCTCCCAGCCAGGCCTGGATGGATTTCCCGAAGGAACAGAGCCCGGGGGCCCTGAGCCGTGGATGAGCAGCCACAGGGGACAGCTCTGCCAGCTGGGGACATCTGGGGACCTCCCCAGCTGAGTGCCACCACTGTCCTGTGCAGGGGGAAGCAGGGAAGGGCGGGACAAGGAGCTGCTCAGCAATGGGGTGACTGAAGGAGCCCAAATCCCCCCTTCCTCTCCCACATCCATGGCCAAACATTCACCAGCCCCCTCTGGTCTGGGGGCTCCAGGAAGGCCGTAGGAGGACCCCAGAGCTTTGTCATGCTGTGGTCTGAGAAAAGGGCTGGAGGCACAGCAGGATTTGTTCTCCAGCCAGGACCAAACTTCTCTCTCCATGGCAGCTGCTGTCCCTCCCATTTTCCTCCTGGCAGCTAAGTTGTTAATAAGCCTCCTTTTCTCAGAGTCCATTGAAATGACTATTTTAAAACAACTACAGATGTGCTAAATTGGCTCAGCATAATAGGATGAGATGGAGAATAAAGGTTTCCCCAGTGGGCTGTCGCCAGCACAGGTAATTTATTACCTGGGTGGCTAATTACACGCTTCCCAGCTTTCCAGGGTGAAAACATCTTGATATTTCCTAGTTAAGGAGCCCTGACACGAGTGAAATGACCAGACATGTGAATAGGAAACATGGTGATGAAGTACCTGCGAGCTGAAGAATGCAAAGGAAAAGGCATTCTGCAGCCAGGAAAAATGAACTGTGGGATTTCCCCCAGCACCTTGGGGGAGCGGGGAAGGGCTGCACCCCTCCAACGCCGGCCAATTCCTGCACTTTCTGCAGGAAAACGGCTGCTAACTGAATTCCAAGCTGGGGGAAGAAAAAAAAAAATCCCTCCTGTAAAGCAGAGAGGAGAAAGAATTTCATGAGTTCTGCACAAGCACTCGTGAGCTTTGAGGGCTGTGGGGAGGGGAAAGCTCTGCAGTCCTTCCCTCTGCCCGGGGCTGGCAGCACCCCTGGCCCTGCTGATGGATATTCCTCCCCACCAGACACCCAGGAAGGAGAAGCTCATGTATGAGAAGCTCCCTCATTCCAGGAGAACCCTCCCATCTCCAGCTCCTCTCCACCCTGAGGACTCACCCCTTACCCTGGTGCATTCCGAGCACTGCAGGTAGGAAACACATCTCCATTATTTCTGATTTGTTATTTGATTATAAAATGTAATGTTTGCTTGGTTAATGGCTTTGAGACAAGGTATCCTATAAAATACACACTCCGTGAACACAGCAAATGGGCCAATTTTCCCAGGATTTAAAATCAATGGCTTGGAGCAAATCCTCCAGGAGAAAGATGCCTGGTGGAAGTGCCTGTGGCAGCCCAGGGCCTCCAGCCACAGCACAGGAGCTGGGGCTCACGGAGAGCTGGCAATTGCAGAGCCAAACAAAACTTGGGAAAGAGTTTCTTTTTCCCTGGCCAAACTGGAGTGGTGAGATTGGGCTGGATTGTGGGGTCAGTGCCTGCTGGGTGACCCATTCCTGTCACCAGCTTTGGGGGCTGCTGGTGGTGACCCGACTTTGTCCCATGGCCAGCAGAGGGGACAGAGCTCTGCCTGCTCCTGGGAGCTCACCCTGGGCTTGGATCTTCCCATGAGGACAGGAAATTATCTCAGCTAAAATGGAATCCAGGCTTCCAGACCCCTGGGTGCTGTTTTAGCACCCAAACCCCACCCAGCAATGGGGATGTACCTGGCTCTTCTCAGGTTTCCCATTCCGTTCACCCTTCAAGCTCCCCCTGTTTACTGAAAGAAACTGTCCTGGAGCTGGCACAACTGCCAAGGAAATCTGAGCAGGCAACTTTCCTGGAAGCCATGGGAAGATTCTGGAGTTCTTCTCTCTGCTGACTTTACAGAAGTGGCAGGAACAGAGATGGCACCACCTGGGAAGAGTCCTGAGCTCCTCCTGGATCTCCGCAGTGGGGGAGCAGCAAACCCTGTTTTGTCTCTCCTGGGACCCCATTTCACAGCTGGCAGCTGGGAAGGATGGGGCTGGGTGGTGCCCCAGGGAGATGGATGCAGTTCCAATGGTGCCCAAAATGTGGATCATAATAAAATTGGATGCTTTGGGCTGGAAAAGACCTTAAAGCTCATCCAGTTCCACCCTTGCCATGGGCAGGGACACCTCCCACTGTCCCAGGGTGCTGCAAGCTCTGTCCAGCCAGGCCTTGGACACTTCCAGGGATGCAAATGCATTCTGGGAATTCTGGGATAAGATCCCATCTGCTGTTGCCTTGTAACACTGAAATTCTGTGCATTTTCCCCCCAGAAAAATCCCCCATATCTGTATGACACCTGGGGCTGGGGTGATCCCGACTGTCTCTGGGAAGGGGAGAGCTGGGGATAAAGGGAAGAGCAGGAAACGAGGTGTTTGGGGTATGAAAGGGGCCTCATTCCCAGGGATAAAAGGGAGAGATGCGTGTGCATGTCTTTGGATCCGCAGCATCTCCCAAAGCTCGAGGTTTCTGCTTCTTTATCTTTCGACTTCTTCCTTAATGAGAAATTAATTAGCCTTGTAGTTCCTGCTTGGGAACTTGTAAACACTCAGCGCTGCCTGTTGCTCCCCCCACCTGGGTCCCACCCCCCTTGCCTGTAGTCCAAGATATCTGACAAAAACACTCCCGAACAAAGCGCGCCGGCTAATTCTGGGAATTATCGGGGAGCTGGAGCAGGGCTGAGATAATCGGCCGTAAATAGCGGCTGATTGCGCTGCTCGGGGCTGTCACGGCTCCCTCCCACCCCCAGCGAGCCGCTCGGGGCCACCGGGCCGGGAAGTGACCGGGCTGGGGATGTCCTGGATGCTCCTGTGGGGGATGGTGCTGCTGGCTCCGTTGCCTCGCTTTTGGGAAAAAGAAAAGGAAAACAGTGATTGCTTGGCGGTCCTGGTTGTGATGTCCCCACTGCCATTACAGTTCTCACTGCCACGTCCTCACTTCCATGTCCTCACTTCCATGTCCTTCCTTCCATGTCCTCCTCCCACCTGGGTTCTGTGCTGTCCCGGAGCCACCCCCTGCCTTAAGCAGCTCCCGATGGTTCCGTCCCTGGGAGAGGAAGGCTTTGCAGCCCTTCACCAAACCCATCCTGAGAATTCCTGGGCTCTGCTGCTTCATCCCAGCCCTTCTCCAGACTCTCCAAGTCCACCCTCATCCCTGCCAGCAGCCACAGCCTCTCCTGCTCAGCAGAGAGCTGGAAGTGCGCAATGGACATTGAGCATCCTCAGGAACACATCCAGAGCCATGGAAACACATCCCTGACACTGCACAGGACCTGTGAGTAGGATGTGCTCCCAGAGAAGCCAGAGAGTGGTCAAAGAGGTGGGAACAAGGCTGGGAAAAGTGGGCTCAGCCCAGTGGATCACATTGCTGGGACACATCCTGGATCCATGGCACAGAGCAGGGGAAGGATCATCTTTGTGCCAGGACCTCATTAATTTTCATTAAAATATCATTTTTCCAAAGGGAGAAGTTTAATTAGCAGGGAAATCATGGGATTAATTGTTGCAAATTCAGCAGACAAGGAGTGCTCTGAGGCCACAGGGCTGTGTACAGACTCCAGCACCGGGCAGTGATGGGGCACTTCCCGCTCCCACTGAGCCGAGGAGGATGGACCTTGTATCCAGAGCCTGCAGATTTGATCCACTCCAGCAAAACCAGGCTGCTTTGTCCCAGAATCCCTGTCCTGCCCTGCTGGTGGCACAGCTGTTGATGTGTCAAGGGACAGCTCTGCAGCCTTGGGGCCCAGCTCTGCTGCTGACACACTTTTCCCAGCACAGTCAGGGAACAACCCGGGAGTTTTCTGCCCACAGAAGTTTCCTACCAACAGGAAGATGGGTCCCACAAGCAGGTTTGGTGGCAGGGAAGTCTCCTGATGCCTCCTGCTCCTTCCTCCTGTGCTGCTCAGCTGATGGGACAGAATGGGTTTGTGTCATTTCCTCAAGGAGGAAATGTGCTGTTCCAAAGAGGACTTGGAGCTCCTTCAGCAGTGAGTCATGACTTTGTGTATAAGCTAAACATTGGAGCAGAATCATAAATAAATAAAACTGCCTTCATAAACTGGAAATTAAACACATCCCGTCCTTGTTTGCGATGCACCATGATTCATGCTGCTGCTTCCTACTTCAAGGGTTATTTTAAACCAGGCTTTGCAGGCGCTTTGTGCCTTTTATCCAAGCCTTGATTTGCCCTGCGCTGCTGCTCGAGGAACGTTGTTTGATATGATAACAGATTCCACCCTTGTGCTCCCTCTCCTCGTGCTGTGTCCTTGCAGGGCTGGTGGCAGTGGCAGGCGTGAAGGAGCAGGGCTGGAGGCCGTGGGACATTCTGAGTTCACCAGGTCACCTCCCTCTCCACTCAAGGCTGAGGAAATGCAGCCTGGAGCAGGAGCCAGAGCTGGAATCTGCTCCCACAGGGCTGACTTCGCTCCTTGCTGGAAGTGCTGATCCCACCTATTCCAGTCCCCAGCCCCTCTCCCCTCCTCCCTACAGCAGCAGCAGAATGTGAGCAGGCAAAGCTGGGTCAGGCACTTGATGACAGAATAGAATCATGGAATCACAAGATCCTTTGGGTTGGAAATGGCTTTAAAGTTCATCCCAATCCACCCCTCTTTCGCTATCCCAGGTGGCTCCAAACCTCATCCAACCTGGCCTTGGACACTTCCAGGGATGCGGGAGCCACAGCTTCTCTGGGCAATCTGTGTGCCAGGGCCTCCCCTCTCTCTTTTCTTCAAGATCAGACCTCATCAGCTATTATTTTTTTTTTCTCACCAGGATGATTTCCAGCTGGATCAATTCCCAAGCCTGACTCCCGAGGAACAGTGGGAGGAGCAGCTGAAATGCCACCACAGCAGATCTGTCACCCAAAGGAGAGGTGGGGAACAGCCCAAACCCTTCTGTACAAAGCCTGTGCTCAGCTGCTCTGGGTTCCCTCCTGTCCTGGAAGCCCTCCTGTCCCAAGATCCCTCTTGTCCCAGGATTCCTGCTGCCCTGGGATCCCTCCTGCCTCAGGATCCCTCCTGCCCCAGGATCTCTCTCCCATCCCAGGATCCCTCCTGCCCCAGGATCTCTCTCCCATCCCAGGATCCCTCCTGCCCCAGGATCCCTCCAGCCCCAGGATCCCTCCTGCCCCAGGATCTCTCTCCCATCCCAGGATCTCTCCTGCCCCAGGATCCCTCCTGTCCTGCACTGGGCATCCCCTGTAGAAACATAAATCACTTACCTGTGCAGAGAGGTGGGAAGGTGCCTTGTACCTCAATCTCCCCCATCCTCCTCCTTACTCCAAATGGGATCTAGACACTGGATTAGACCAAAAAAAAGCCATTCCCACAGTGCCTGATCTGTCCCAAATTTTACATTTCAAGTGGGAGCTGGCTGATGCTCAGAGCCACCCAGCCGGGACTCATCCTGTTCTGCCCTCACAGCTGTCCCCCAGCTGAGCCCTGTGGCAGCAGTGACACCACGCTGGAGGCCCAGCAAGGATATTTTGGGATATTTTGGATCCTAATCCTGCCCCACCAGCCCTGGCTCCGGGGTGTCTGTGGAGCTCTGGGCTCAGGTGGCTCCAAGGGCTCTCTGGGTGAATAGGTCACCTCAGGCATCTGGGGTCACCTTAGGGTTACCCTGCTCCTCATTTAGGCCAGGAAAAATAGGTGTGGCTCTGCCAACCCCTGGGCTGTGAGGAGGAGTGTGCTGAGTGACCTGTGAGCCATTGGTGTCTTTTTCCAGGTGGGATGTCCTTCTCTGCATGGAAGAGTTTGTGCTGAGGAAGAACCAGGCTGGATTCTCCTGGTGGGTGGTGCCAGGAGCCTTGGTGCATCCCAGAGCACGAGCTGGGAAGACAGAAAGGGCCTGGACACTGCACACTCACCCTAACTCTTGTCCTTTAATCCAGGTATGCCCTGAAATCCAGGTATTTCCTCCTGCTAGTGCCATACCCTAATCACAAAGCACTGGGTTAATCTCTTAACTCTGAGCCAGATCCTGCCTGTGATTCCACTGTGTTCAGAAACCTCAGAGATTTCAGTGCAAAAGGGTCCAGCTCCCCTTCCCCAGTGAAATACCTGCAGGTCCCAGCTCCAGCTCTCATTCTCCAGCTAAATCCTGCAGTTCCCAGCTCCAACTCTCCCTCTCCAGTTAAAAACCTGCAGTTCCCAGCTCCAACTCTCCCTCTCCAGTTAAAAACCTGCAGTTCCCAGCTCCAGCTCTCCCTCTCCAGTGAAATACCTGTGATTCCCTGTCTTGGCAGAGCTCAGCTGCTGGATCTGCTCCCTCCAAACCAGGCTGGAACACGTCAAACAGGAACGTTAACTATTTTTCCAGCTGTCTGGAGCTCTCGATCCATAAAACACACGCTGATGTTAAACCTCCCTGCCTCGCCTAGGAGATGCCAGTGATGCTGGGATTGCTGGGCTGTTTGTTTGGGTTTGTTTTTTAATTATTTTTAGAAGTTGGAGGAAATCTTTGCCAGGGGTGTTTCTTCTGCAGGAGCTGCAGTCTGGGTGGGTGTCACTCCTTGGCACAGGTGGGACAAGACAAGTGAGACTGCCAGCAGCAGCTCCAACAGGTGCCACCCCGGAGGCAGAAGTCACAGAATCCCAGAATGATTCAGAAAGGACCTTATAGATCATCCCTGCCATGGGCAGAGACACCTTCCACCATCCCAGGTTGCTCCAGGACCCATCCAACCTGGTCTGGGACACTTCCAGGGATCCAGGGGCAGCCATAGCTTCTCTAGGCAATCCACTCCAAGGCCTCCACACCCTCACAGACTCCAGATGGGGAACAGCCCCAAACCTTGGACTCAGATCTGACTGTCTCCTGCAGCAGCACTGAGATGCCCGAGGACCCCAGTCCATGCCAGTTGGTCCCAATTTTGGGTGGAATGGTGCACTAACTGGGCGGGTCTGAAACCAATTTGAGTCCATCTTTGAACCCGATTCCTCTCTGAGATTGTTTGGGATAGACCTGATCCTGAAGGGAGCAGCAGGCAGAGCAGACTAAACATGCAATATTAAATAGCAAGTGCTAATATGAGAGCCATTAAACACGAGCCCTCTCCTGCCTCTGGAGCAGCTGGAATTGGGGCTGCTCTCCCACTGACAGATCCTGGTGCTACCGAAAGCCAGGCTGGCCGCACGTGTACGGATCAAATTGCTGGAATGAAGGAGAAATTCCCTTTCCTGCTGCCAATCTTTCTGGCATTCCATCCTCTGCCCCTGCTCTCAGCCGAGGTCCTTTTCCCTTGGGAGATGTGGGAAGGGGGAGTGTGGCTGTCCAGCTCCTGGCGCTGGGAAGGTTGGCAGGGAGGCTTCTCCTCCAGCCTGCTGGAAAATTAGAGCAATCTTGTTTTGTTTTGGGATGAATCCAAGAGGTTTTGATGTCCTGGGAGGGTTCTGCTGGCCTTGCAAAAACTTCTCTCCTCCTCCCTCCCTCTCTCTCCCCAAGAATTTCAGAGCCACACTACTGGGATAAATCCAAGAGAGGGTTCCTGGATGGTCACAGTGATGGGGAGTGGATGCAGAGCACCCGGGCTCAGGCCAGAGGTTTTCCAGCTGTGCTGGGAACAGCAGGGACAGGGAGGTGTTGGTGGAGGAAATCACCCAGAGCAGCCTGAAAGGAAAGAACCTGAGCTGGATCCCTGTTTGTTCCGTGCTTGTCCTGCACTTCCTTCGCATCTCACTCTTCCTCTGGGTGAAATTCCAAGAGAAACTGGGCAAACATCAATAGCCAAGTTCCCCATGGGCTGACTAGGCTGCAACAGTGAAGAAATGAGAGAAATGCTGACCCCATCCCTGAGCACAATCCCCATCCCATTGTCAGCAGCACTTGTGGCCTCGGATCCTTGCCCTTATCTGCTGAGCTTTTCCCCTTTCCTGGAGCCTCTTGATTATCACTTTGGAGCAAACCTTCCACTTGACTTAACACTAACCAATGTCTCATCCACATATCTGTAATTCCTTACAAATGAGCCAGGGACATGGATGGAGAGCCTGTCAGCCTTCCAGCCCTTCCCCTTTTGGGATCCCTACTGGGAATGGAGGTGGGGCCCCTCCTGGTGCTCCCAACCATGCTCCTTCTCCTTCCTCCATCTCCTCTGTGAGGTTCTGGAAAACATCCTTTCTTCTTTCCTCTTCTTTCCTCTCTCTCTTGTTGAAAGGATTTTTTGGGTGTTTCAATGAGGCAGCATCCTGAGGAACCACCATCCCAGCTCTGCAGAGGTGAGGAATCTTCCCATGTCCTGCATCCCAAAAGATGGCACAGCCTGACTCTCCAAAGGGGCTCCTGCTGGCCCAGGAAGCACCAAGCCCCAGGGCAGGGGGGGCCTGTGCCGGGACAGGAGGGACAGAGCCACTCCAAGCCCTCCAGGGCCCAGCTCCAGTATCCCTCTGCCTGCTCCATGGATTTCAGCTCAGGTACAAAACCATGGATGATGGATTTGTCAAAGGCTTTTCATGAGAAAACCTCAAACACTGGATTCTGGTTCTGCTGTTCCAGCAGTGCAGCCTTCTGAGCAGAGGCTTCAAATCTTCCTGGCAGCATTCGCGTGGTCCAGCAATTCCCCCAGACTGGCGTTGTCAGGGATTCCTTTGTTCTGAGCTTCTCCAGTTCCTGCAGCCTCTCCTGAGCACCAGCCACTGAGTGCCTGCCACGGGAGCCTTGTTCCTGTGTCACTTAGTGCTGGAAGTGCTCGGGGAGGCTGTGGAAAGTGAGGAATGGTCTGGGATGATCCCATGCAGAGGGGCCCTGCACTGATCCCAGGGTTATTAGAGCTTGAAGAAAGCTCCCCCAGCTCACCTGCTCCACTTTATCCTGCACATCAGGCTGGTAAACCATCCCTGTCAGATGTGTGCTTAGCCTTATCCTTGGATATCTCCGGGGAAAGCAATTCTGCAGCGTTCCACTGGCTGAACTCTTGTCAGAGCTATAAAGGTTTCCCTAATGTTTAACTTTCATTTTCTCCACCGCAACATAACCCCATTATGAGGCTTTGAGCTCCTGGATGGCTCCTTTCCCCTAAGCCCCCATTTCAAGGAGCTGGGAAAGGCTGGGATGAACTGACTCCCCCTTGGCTCTGACACAGTTCCAGCCAATTCCCTTTAATTTGAGTTAAGGTAGGCAGAGTTTATGGGATCAGAGCAGGTTTTAAACGGGCTTAGGCAATGCTCAAATGTCCTCCTGTGAGATGAGCTGGGCCGTGGAGCTGCTGCCCTGGCTGTGTCTCCTCCCCCTGGCTTGGGAATGAGGAGGGAGTGACTCCTCTGAAGGGCAGGTGGGCACACAGGGGTCACCAGGTCCATGGGGAAGAGTGGGGAAATCAGGTCTCAGTGGGATTTGAGGGTCCTGCCTGGGTGCCCCTCCCCTCTGTCCCCTCTGCACCAGCTTCCCTCCCTGTGGGCATCCACCCTGTCCTGGCATCCAGCGACTGGAGTGGGTGGGATGTGCAGGGACACCCCCATGTCCTGCCTGGAGAGAGGGGAATTTGCCGGATCCCATCTCCCTTCCTTCAAAACCCCCTTTTTGGGCTCTTCCCAGCCCTGGCACATCCCAGGCTGCTGAGGAGGAGTGCAGGGGCAGGCAGGGGCTGTCTGGAGAGGGGATGAGGGGTGGGTGGGGGCTGCACTCCCTAAACTCATCCCCCGTGTCAGATGAGCTGGGACAGATCCTGTGATCCAAACACCAGAGAGAGGAGACTGGAGTGGAGCAGGGAAATGAGGAAATTCCAAACTCTCCCCAGATGAAAAGCGGTGAGGAGGGGTTTTTTGGCAAATGAAGCAGTTCTCAATGGCTGCATTTTGACAAGGATCCTCAAACCACTTGGAAGCACTTCCATGTGAGGACAAGGTGGAACTCATGGCATCAACCTCCAGTTATTAACACAACTGCAGGATGAATTAGGTCGATCCCCTCTGCCTGGTCCTGGAGGGGCTGAACTCATTTCCTGCCGTGCCAGAGGTTATCAGAGATGGGGAGAGCGGGATGCAGGGGTGGCACAGGGCAGAAACGGTGCTGGAATCCACCAGGTGTGGCTGGAAAAGTGTGGGAGTGGGGAACAAGGGAAGGCAATGCCAGCAGGGCTGGGAGGGCAATTCTCTCCTTCCACCCACAGGCTCTCTTAAGCCCTCACCTGTCAATCATTCCCTTATTTCCATGAATCCTAAATCCACTTGCAACTCCTTTCATAAAGCAGGAACACGCACCTTCCCGGAGTGCAACATATTAGAGCAGTTTGTCACCGCCTCATCCAGGAGGGATTAATTCCCAAATCATTTCCTGACATGTTTTATCGGCACTTATTAAAGCAGGAGCTGCGTTGGGCAATCCTTGGATAAACTGAGCCATAATTTAACACCTCCTCCATCCTATTAGTGAGGAGCAGGATTTATTTTCTCAGTGCAACTTTAATTATGGAGAACACACGCAGGGGATGGAGGTGGCTGGATCGTGGAGGTTAAGGACGAATCCCGCGGAGCGCCCTGGGGCGAGGCACAGGATCTTCCCAGAGCTGCTGACTCACCTGTGGTTGGCGTGTCTGGCTCCAGGTCTGCAATGTGACCTTGGGATCTGGGCCTCCCAAAGGTTGTTGTGGTGTTGTAGGGAGATGTGGAGCACTGGGAATGCCAAGGCTGGCTGGATGCCAGCTCCCGTGCCCTGGGGGAGGCTGAGTTCTCCTGGCTCCCCATCGCTGCACCAGCAGCAGGAGCCACTTTCCCAATGGAACAGGAGTGTGGCTTCAAATCCCTGCTCAGCTGAGCCTCAGAGTTGCCTGACTGGGTTCCCTGGAATGTGGCCATTTGTGGCTCACTGGACTGAGAAAACTGGGAAAGTCTGTGCTACCTCCAGCCCTGCTTCTCTCTGAGGCTGGAATCCTTCCCTCAGTCTCTGCTCTTCCCAATTGCTTCGAATGCTTCCACTGCAGCTGGGAATTCTGCACAATCACCAAAGGGTCCAGCACTGCTGGCTCCAGACCCAGCTCAGAGGACTTTCAGAGCACTTGGAATCACAGGGGTGGGGATTCCAGGTGGTTCCACGGGAGCATGGCTCTCTGCTCCTGCAGCCTGTGTCTCTGGGGCAGAGCCAGCTGTGATCCCGGCCCTCGGGATGCTGGAAAACAGCACCAGGGAGGTAGAGAAACCCCAGGAACTGACCCAGGGCCTTCTGGAAAAGATGGATCCCTCCTCCCGTGGCGGGAGTTAATGACTCTCCTGGCAAATATCACCAGGAGCTTGTCAAGAATCCTCACGTTCCCCCGAGCACCACCGTGTTCCTGCTCTTTTCCATAAATTTATTTTTGGCTCTGGAAATTGTCTTTTAATTTCTGCACCTTTGTTCTCTGTCTGGGGGGTCTGGGGGCTGCCTCCTGCTCCTCAGTCACATGCTGGTGAGGTAGGGATGTGTCCAGTGGCTCTGGGCATGGGGAATCAAAATCCAGGCCCTTGGAACCTCTGTTCTTGCTGCCACCTCTCCAGGAGAAGCTCCAGGGATGCTTGGCAGTGGTACCAAGGGATGCAGGAAAGGGCTGGGAAGGGCTGGGAACCAGGGATGCTGGAGCAGCAAGGGATTGGGATGCTCGTCAGGGATCACTGCAAGCTGCCAAGAGAAGCCAGCTGGATGCATCCACTGCTCCCTCGCAGCCACTGCCATTCCAGGCCCAATCATGGATCAGGAGAAATAATAATCCCTTATTAAACTCCAAATTCCAGAGCAATTTGGGGCAGGGAAGGAGTGCGGAGGGAGGAGATGCTGGAACACCTCGGGCTGATGTCATTCCTTGCAGTTGGGAGCAGGAGAAACACAATCCAGTTCTGTTCCCTCCTGCAGAACAACAGGGAAAATCCCCAAGGGAAGATTGGAAAAAGGGGAACAACAACAACCAACCCAAAGAACTCCAATCTGGGAGAGGAGGGGGAAAAAATAGAAGGAAGAAAGGAAAAACAAAGGCCAGACAAACCCATCCCCCTGAAGTGTCCCCTCAGTGTGGAAGAATTTTCCTCTTCCCCCACTTCCCCCAGCCCCAGCCAGGCTCCTGAAGCCATAAAATCTGAGTTTGTGGCGTGTTCAATCGATTATTCCCCGAACGCCCCTGCTTTGGAGACAGGTAATTCATTTCAGCCCCTCCATGGCTATATGCAAAGAAAAAAGAAAAAAAAAATCCCCTTTCCCTTACCCTTTCTTCCCATACTGCTTCCAGCCCTTTCTCTGCCCCTTTGTTCCCTCCTCCCCCTCTCCCCCCTCTGGGTGCCCCCAGACACGAGTGATTCCCAGGGAAAGGTGCGGCCATTCCCACAGTGAAACCCAAGGCAGGTAATGACTTTCTCACCCCATCCATACTGCTCCAGAAACTCCTGCCCCTCCAGCTGCATCCCTTTATTTCTGAGAGGCCAGTGGGAGGGGGGGATGTGCCAGCCCCCTGCGATTCCCTCTCCTCCAAGGCCTCTCCATAAAAAATAAAGGAGGAAGATATAAAGGGAGCAAGTGTTTGCAGGGATAGAGTTTCCATGAGGTGGAGTGGTTGGGAAGCAGAGGCTCTTTGGTGTCCGGGAAGGAGCAGGTTCCTGACACCCCGCTGTGCTCTCCACATGGGATCTGCAGGCAGGATGGCTCGTCTGCTGCTGCCAGCTCTGGGGAAAACATCATGGAATCGTCAGGGAATGGTTTGTGTTAGAAAAAGCCTTAAAGCTCATCTCATTCCCACCCCCTGCTATGGGCAGGGACACCTTCCACTAGCCCAGGTGGCTCCAAGCCCCATCCAAGCCAGACTTGGACACTTCCAGGCAGCCACAGCTTCTCTAGGCACCTGTGCCACTGCCTCCCCACCCCCACAGGGAATAAATTCTTCCCAATATCCAATCTAAATATTCTCTTTTAGTTTAAAACCATTCCCCCTTTTTTGTGACCGTCTGCCCATGTAAAAAGCTGCTCTGTAAGGAGAAAGGAGGAGCTGGACTGGGCACCCACTGGAGTTTGGCCACTTCCCTGGGAAACCTTGGCTGCTGATGGTCCCAAGCTGCAGTGCTGGGCCCAGCTGCTGTGCCCAGCTTTGTGCCAGCTGTCCCTGCCCTCAGAACAGCCACTCCTCGGGGCCAAGGTCTGGAATGGGGTTTAGGGCTCGGCATCTGGAAGGAAACTGTGAGGTTTGTTGGGATCTGGTCTGTTCCAGCTGCTGGGAGAAGCAGAGCTCTGGCAGCCCAGTGCACCCCAGGGCTCCTCTCCTCCCTCACCAAGCAGGGTCATGCCCAAGGGCTGCTCCTGACCCTGGGAGTCACAGCCTGGGACTGGGACAGCCTGGGTCAGATGCTCCAGAGAGCAGGGGCAGGGCTGGGACACCCCGGTCCTTGTTCCCAGCCCTGTGTCACTCCCTGTGAATGATCTTCGCAGAGCTCTGGAAATCCCAGTGCGGAGGAGCAGCTTTGAAGGGCTCTGGAACACGGTTTATGGGATTACACCTGGGCTCACCTGACTTCACAAGGGTTTTCATCCTAATGCACGCTGGCTTCCCGGGAAAAGAGGAGATTACCCAGCACTGACAGCTTTGCTGGCAAAGCCTCCTGCACTGGGAGACTCTTCCATGAAAACAGGGGGTGCAGGTGCTGCCAGCCCACAGCCCTGGGCTGGGAATTCAAGCACGAGCATGTTTCTGTCTGGGGAATCCAGGGGCAACAGGAATATTTTGATCACCAAGCCCTAAATATGTTTTGGATGTTTCAGACGAAGGTCAGAGCTCATCAGTGCTCCCTCCCCACTCTGGCTGCTCCCACTCTTCTCTGTTCTCCTCCAAAGGACTGCTCCTGGATCAAAGCCTGTCTGACCCTTTTCCATATGCTCCACTTTTCCATATTCCCCACCCCACTCCAGCAGCCCCTCAGCTGCTCCCAGCCCTGGGCCACTGTCACAGACTTCCCACTTCCCAAAGAAACCCCACAAAGCTGGGCCAGAGGAGCAGCTGCAGTCCTGGTTTATCTGGGAATGAGGAGCCCATGGCAGAGCTGGCAGCAGCATTTCCATTTCCCAGAGCCTGGGGTGGCTCTGCAAGGCTCAGTGGCCACTGGACTTTGAAGGGTCTCTGGTCTCTGCTGCTCAGGAGCCATCCCAGCTCCTGCTGGATTTTCTGATGGACTCTGCAAGACACTCCTGAAAATCTGCAGCAGTTCTGCCAGAGGCAAATTCCCACCCAGCTAAACAGGGATGCTGAGGAAGGAGCTGGCACCCTCTGAAGCAGCCCTTGAGGAAAAAGGGAACGTTACTGACAGTTCTGAGGATGCCTGGCTCCCACACATGGCTCCTTCTGATTAGCTTTGAAACATATTTAATCTGGGGGATTCAGTTTATTCCTGCAGAAATCCCTCCTGCCTGCTGCGGGGAGAACTGCACCACTCCCACCACCAAGATCCCTGTCCCCATCCTCCCCACACCCCACGGATATCTGCCAGGTCCATGGGAAGGCCACCAGAGGAGGGAGGAGCTGTGGCTCTGCTCTGCCCACAGGGATGCGTGGGTCACACTCAGCATTCCCTGTCCTGTGTGGGGGAAAGGAGTGGGAACTCCCTTCTGGCAGCAGCAAAACCTGGATCGTGTCGAGCTCAGGGAATAAATCCCATTGCAGAATCCTCCAAAGACTTTCCTGATCCCAGCAGCTCCCAGTTCCTGCTGTGAAGCAGGGCTTCTGTTGGCTGGAATGAGGACAGGTCTGTGGGTTCCTCATGGTTGTGTCACAGGGGGTGTCTCTTTTCCAATGGGATGAGTCAAACACCACTGTGGGCCCCAAATCAAAGTCTGACTCCTACAAGGACTACAGTGGGATGAGCTGCTCCCACTTTATTTTCTCTAACATTGAGCATTTTCTCTAGCAGCTGCACACAACAAAAGTATTAACTAGGCAAAGAAAAATGGTCTGGTGGTGTCAGGAGCAGGAATTTCCTATTCCCTGAAGCGCGTGTGGAGCTGGGCCTTGACCTGGGCTGCAGCACCTTCCTTGCAGGGACCTGTGTGACAGCTCTGCTGGGCTGTGGGATCCCCTCTTGCCATCCCACAGTCCCATGTCCCTGGCTCCCAACCACCAACCTGGACCAGCTGCTGTCAGTGTGCTGGGATGCTCAGCTCGGCTCAGCTCAGCTCAGCTCATTCAGTGGTAATTTCCCGTGAGGAGCTCCCAGCTCTCCCATTTCTCTTCCCACCAGCCCAGCCTTTGGCTTAGACTTGCAAATGACAAATTACACTTTTTCCTCTAATTCCAGCTTCCCTGGCATCCTCCACCGGCACAGAAAGCAGCAGGATGCGAGGAGGCAGCGGGAGGCCGGCGTCTCCTCTGCTCCAGCTCCCTCCTCCTGCCTTAATTGCAGCCTAACGTGAGCTTGAGGTGTATTAAACACACAAATTATCCTGCAAAGCCTCGGGAAGCGCTGCTTCCCCAGGCCTTTAATGGGAGCTGACAGAGCAGCCAAGGAGTGTTAACGGCAAGGTTTTGTCTGGAATGGCCCTGGCGAGTGATCCCCGTGCGGGGCTGGCACCGGGGCTGGCACCGTGTCCCCCCCATCGTCCTCGCCGCGGTGTCCCTGTGCTGGGGCATCGCGGAGAACCAGGGGCTCTTGGCAAAGGCTCCCGCAGCTGCACCTGCGCTGCCGCCGGAGCGCCGCTGATGGATTGGAGGGAGTTCAGAGGAGAAGCAGGAACACAATGAAGGAGCTGCAGGGCAGGATTTGTACGGCGACTTTAAAGGGGCGGCGTGACGGCAACGAGAACAAGCACTCGAGCACGCCGAGTTTAATCTCGAGCTCAGACAAAGCTGACGCGAACCAGGAGCAGTTTGAACACCCTGACAGGGAAAATCCACCTCCACCCACAGCGGGAGAGACAGAGCCATCGGGAGCCTCCTCTGGGAACGATGGAGAAACATCGGGAGCCTCCTCTGGGAATGATG
This sequence comes from Pyrgilauda ruficollis, assembly GCF_017590135.1. Lineage (NCBI taxonomy): Eukaryota > Metazoa > Chordata > Aves > Passeriformes > Passeridae > Pyrgilauda > Pyrgilauda ruficollis. The sequence goes on from NW_024528821.1 coordinate 4,429,184, forward strand.
GAGAGACATCGGGAGCATCCTCTGGGAATGACAGAGAGCCATTGGGAGCCTCCTCTGGGAGTGATGGAGAGAGATCAGGAGCATCCTGTGGGAACGATGGAGAGACATTGGGAGCATCCTCTGGGAACGATGGAGAGCCATCGGGAGCATCCTCTGGGAACAATGGAGAGCCATCGGGAGCCTCCTCCAGGCTCAAACACCGAGAACAGAGGGAAAGAGAGCAAAGGAGGTGTTCAGGTCAGCCCACGGGCTGTAACAAGTGATGGAAAAGCTTGGGAATGAGAACAGGAAAACACAGGCTGAGCAGCAGCACAGGGGTCAGGGAATGTTGCTATCCCGGAGCAGGAGGGATAACCTGGTGTGTCCTAACCCAGATTTGATCTCTCTGCTCCCAGCTCTGCTCCCAGTCCACTTTCCAAGGAGGAAGATGAAGCCCAACAGCCTTAATAAAGCCCAGCCTAACGCAGGTGAAGGCACTGGGAGGGACAGAGGTTTGTAGGGAAAATCTGCTCTCTGTGGCCCAGTGAGGGGCAGGCACTCCCCAGATGCCCATGGAAGCAGACATGGAATATTTTGTCCAACAAGAATCCAACAAATCCGTGGAAATGGTGGAAATGGCAGGGGAAAGCCTTATTTTCCCTGCTCTCTCATCTCCAGCTGCACCAAGAGCTAGGGAGGAAAGATAAATGTGGATCCAGGAAAAGGGATCAGGGCACGGCTGAGGGCTGCAGGAAGATTTAGAGCACTGAAGTCCAAAGGCAGGGCTGGATCATCACATGAGGAAAGAAAAATCCCTGGGAGTGGAGATCACGTTAAACAATGTGTTGTAATAAGTGTTTTATGCTTTAGAGGAGGAGAGAGAACAGTGAAATCCCCTGTAAGAGCTAATTACTGCAAATTCCTTTTCAATAAAACAAGACCAAAAAAATCCTCTCTTAACGGAAAAATCCATTTAAGGCTCAGCTGAGGTAACCTCAGCTCACATCCTGGAGCAGCGTTCCTGGGGATCAAACAGGATTTATCTGGAGCTTGGCATGACCAGCCCAGCTCCTCAGGGAGCCCAGGTGTTGGGGTGAAGGTCTGCAGGGAGAGGGTGATCTCTGGGCAACAAAATCCTGGGGGAAAGACTTTATTGTGCTGGTGGTCACGTGGGAAGTCACCATGAACTTCTTTGGGAGGATGTGTCAGGGATTTCGGGAATGGGAATGGCAGGAACTCGCAGACACCTCTGCTCTGGGGCCAGGTGAGCTTGTCCTGGCATCTCCCCAGCAGTTTCAGACCATGGAGATGTGTGACAACAGAAGGGGACAATGGGATGTCCCCAGTGTGCTGCTGCCTCCCCCAGCCCCACACAACCTCCATCACCTCTCCCAGTCCAACCCAATTAAAATAAAATAAAGCCCTGGTCTGAGAGAGGATTTGCCTCTGTCCCTGACACTCTGCATTTCCTGCCATTTGGAATGGGGCCACTTTGGTGGATTTCTTGCACATGGGAGCAATAGATTGAATTACATGAATGTCCAGTGCTGAGCAGAGAGACATTTCTTTTCCACATGTTCCTGCAGCTGCGTGACCCCAGGAAACCCAACGGTGGGGTCTGTCTTGGAGACAAATAGGGATTGTTTTGTGTCCATGTGGAAATGCTCCCTCCCCCTTGGCTCCCCCTGTGTGTGTCAGTGTGGACGGGGGGGGATCATTCCCCACCAGACACGTTCACATCCCAAACAGCACAAACTCAGGATATTTCTCCACCACAAACCCACAGGGTGGGAATGCAGCTCAGGAGCCCTCAGACAAGAGAGCTGTGGCTGCCAGGGAAGAGCTGGGAGGCTCCTGGCAGAGGACAAACCCACAGCTGGATGGGCTGCCATGGATTGCTCCATGTGGTCAAGGAGCCACTGCTGCCCTTCCCACCAGCAGCCTGTCCCAACACTGCCCAAACTGGGGCTGGAGGAGGCAAAGAGGGGATGGAGGATGCTCACAGGAGTGGGATGCTCCTGTCAGTGGGGTGTTCTGGGCAGTGGATGCTCCGGTCAGTGGGGTGTTCTGGGCAGTGGATGCTCCGGTCAGTGGGGTGTTCTGGGCAGTGGATGCTCCGGTCAGTGGGGTGTTCTGGGCAGTGGATGCTCCGGTCAGTGGGGTGTTCTGGGCAGTGGGATGGTCTCAGCAGCAGAATGCTCTGGGCAGTGGGATGCCCTGTGCAGTGGGATGCCCTGTGCAGTGGGATGCTGGTGGCAGCAATACCCCTGAACCCTCCCTGCTCAGTACCTCAGTGTTGATAAGACTGGGGCTGTCGTGAAAATAAAAGCAGGGTGAAATGGATTTCCTTTTTTGTTTGTTTTGCCTTAAAGAAAACTGTAGGGTGAAGAGAACTGTTGGATGTGGAGCATCGCTACCAAAAGATGTCCTTCCCAACCAATTCTCCCAGCTGCTGGCTCAAATCTGGATCTCTAACAGCTCATTTCCCAAGCAGCAACTCAGGCAAAGCCCAGGGAAGCCTGGGGCAAGGCCTGGAGCCTCCCAGGGAATCAAAGACTGTTGGACTCCAGTGCTGGCTCTGCAGTGATGCAAGGTCAAGGAGCAGCAGTGCCTTCAGGTCCTGTTCCCACATTGCTGCAGGTGCCAAGCTCCAGCTAAAGCTCCTCAGCCCTGTGGGGATCCAAGAGCATCCAACAGCATCCACAGCATCCAACGGCATCCACAGCATCCAACGGCATCCATAGCATCCAACGGCATCCACAATATCCAACGGCATCCACAGCATCCAACGGCATCCACAGCATCCAACGGCATCCACAGCATCCAGCCACATCCACAGCATCCAACTGCATCCACAACATCACCAGTGAGATCAGGGAGGCCAATGGGATCCCCATGGACCGTGGGTGAGCAAGGCAGGGAAGCTCTGGCTGGATAAGGAGCTGAGCTGCTCCACATCCCGGGAGTCTGAGGCTGTGGGATCAGCTGCTGAGCCCTGGGAGCTGCTGGAGGAGGAGCCTCTGGCTCTGCTATCCCTGGCACAGCACTTGCAGCGTGTCTATAAATAGGAGTTTTAAGCACAGCAATTAATCACAGAGCGCTACTGTCCATGGGCTGGGCTGGCTTTAATGGGGATGTGAGTCTGGCATTCCCTGGATTTACCAATCCAGTCTCTCTGGACAGACAGGACTTTGGGGATCCTTCCAAGTGGCACTTTGAGCTGCAGTGTGAGCTTGGGTTGTAGTGGTTTACAAGTGACCAGGCACCAGCTGAGCTGCCAAAGGCATCGTGGTGTCACCAGCATGTGTGACCCTCGTGGGCTGGCATTGGAGCAGGGTCAGCACAGATCCCTTGGCATTGGCAGCTGAGGAGCAGGACAGGAGGATCACAAGCAGTGTCAGCCTGTGGAGGTCCATCCTCTCCCAGCCTGGAAAGGGTGCATCACCCACTGTGAACCCCTAGATGTACTGGAATGGCTTTAAACTAAAGGAGGAGAGATTTGGATGGGTATTAGAAAGGAAATCTTCCCTGTGAGGGTGGGGAGGTGCTGGAACAGACTGTCCAGAGAAGCTGTGGCTGTCCCATCCCTGGAAGTGTCCAGGGTCAAGTTGGATGGGGCTTGGAGCAGCCCGGGATAGCGGAAGGTGTCCCTGCCCATGGCAGGGGTGGGATTGGATGGCATTTAAGTTCCCTTCCAACCCTAACCATTCTATGGCTCTGTGTGTCCCTGACCCCTGAGCTCCCTGTAAGTCCCATCCCTTATTCCGAGCCTGGACCCACCAATATTTCCCTGAAGAAGGAAAAGGTGAGTCCCTGCCGCAAACCCTGCGCTCAGCCCTCGGGCGCGTTCGGGGCCGTGCTCAGGAGGGCTCGGAGGAGCCTGTCCCGGGCAGGGCTCAGGGAGCCGTGCTGGCTCTGTCCTGCTGCGAAGTCTCTTTTAGCTGCGGGTCCAGGCAGGGCCATATTGGGTTCAGTCTGTTGTGCAAAACACTCCGCAGCGCGAGCAATCTGTGCTCCCCCGCCTGACGAGAAATGCTAATTGTGTGCGAAGGAGCTGCCAAGAGCCCGAAGTATTCCCGGGAAAGGGGGGTTATTGGGATTGTTCCCATTGTTCTGGCAGCTGCGGCACAGCCAGCCGGGCTGGGCACGGGAGCAGGGCAGGGGCGAGCGGCTCTCCCTGCCCGGAGCTCGGCCCTGGCACGGGATGGGATCAGGGACCTCTGGCCGCTCCCTCCGGGATGGATCCTGCCTGTGCTGAGCGGGAGGGAGGCACAGCGTTTCTTCTTGGGCTGAAAGTGTCAGTTTTGCATAAAATATGAAGTGAAAATTCTTCTCCCTTCAGTTACTCCCTCGTCTGCCAGCCCGTGCTGGTGCCTGCATCCCGCTGCTTCCCGGCCTGGAGCCAGAGCTCCCCGAGGGCTGCAGGCAGCAGGATCTCCAGGGCAGAGGTGCTCGGGCAGGGACAGGGGCCTCACTGTGCCAGGGAACCTGTCCTAGTGCAGGTGTTGGTTGTAGGATACGGGGTTTGCATCTCCAAGGGTTGGTTCCTGCCAGGGATGGGGAGGGAAGAGGGAAGGGGATGCAGAAACCAGGAGAGGATTTCTTTGCAGAGACCCAAAGCAGCAGACAAGCCTGAAGAAGAAACTCCTCCAATTCCCAGTGATCTGAGTGAGCTGGGAAAAAAATAAAGTGGGAGAAGTGATGGCTCTGGTTTAATTTATAACAGAGAAAAAGCCCCACATGGTGTGAAAATGTGGTGCTTTGCTGGGCTTTGCAGGAGAAAATCAAGGCCCTGTTTTGCAGAACCAAATAATGCCAGAGTGGTTTGGACTGGAAACAACCTTAAAGCTCAGCCAGTGCTACCCCCTGCCATGGGCAAGGACACTTTCCACTATCCCAGGTTGCTCCAAGCTCCATCCAACCTGGCCCTGGACACTTCCAGGGATAGGACAGCCACAGCTTCTCTGGATAGTCTGTTCCAGATCTCCCCACCCTCCCAGTAAATCATCCTGACTTCTCCCTCGTGGGTTGGGAAACAAGCAGGAACCTTGATGGATTCAGTGTTTTTCCCTCTCTGTCCTTCCTCGCTAATTTGCAGCAAAGGAACCTGATAAAGTTTGATAACTTGGAAGGAGAGAGAGCGAGGGAGAAGCCGCCCCAGCCGCCTGCTCCCGGCGCTCCCCCCGCTTCCAGGGAGGATAAATGAAGTGCTCTCCATTCCCTGCTCGTCTGCCACCCTCCAGTGAGTCTGTCATGGGCTCATCTGTGTCTAAATTAGCTTTGCACAGCAATGCCATGTACAATTATTGCTGTCAGTCTTTGATCTGACCAGTTTATCTCATCAGCTTGTCAGGCTTCATTCTCCAACCTTTCTCTCCTCGGTGCAGCCACCAGAGCTGCCTGGGCTCCCTTGAAAGAGGCTCAGGGCTCTCACGGAGCTCCTGAGGGATTTATAAAAGCTTGCAGCCAGAAAAATGGGTTACAACCATCCTGGCAAAGATGGAACAGAGCAGCAGAATTCCTGCCATTTCCAGGCCGTTCCTCATTCAGAACCAGGGAATGACATTTTTTGGGATTGGCATGTGGCAGGGGACCCATTGCTTGGAGTGTGGTGACATCAGTTCCATGGGATTCTCCCGACAGCCGTGCTTGACATTCCGGCTTCTGCTGCGAGGGCTCATGGAAAAAGCATTTCCATTGTCTGGGACTTCTCGTGCTCTCTTGCATGAGGGCTGCTGGGAAGGGAACCCCAAAGGGATGCAGCTGGGATGGATTAATTAGGGATTCCAAGCAATGGTCACCCCAATCCTTTTTTTCACCCTTCTTCCAGCTCCAGGTGTCCCACAGCTTTCACCGAGGGGGAGTCCTGTGGGAAGGAGGCACCTGAGGCCGTGGGAGATGCAGGTGAAGGATGGGATCCTGGGAAGGTGCCAAGCATCCCAAGGGATGCTCATCCCACAGCCAGGTGCCACAGGGGGTGCTTCCCAATCCTGTTGAGCAGCGTTGGACACACAGCCCTGTCCAGGCCTGCGGCACCTTCCCCTGGCTTCTATCCCACCTCCCAATTCCTGCTGCACCTTCCCCTGGCTTCTATCCCACCTCCCAATTCCTGCTGCACCTTCCCAAGGTTTCTGTCCCCTGTCCCCAGTCTGTGCTGCCTGCCCAGCAGACCCTCTCCCCCAGAATCCTCTCCCCTCCCTCCTTCCCAGCTTCCCAAGGTTTCTGTAAAAATTCCTTTATTCTGGAAAAGCAGAGGGATGGACTTCTCTTCACCCTGAAGGTTTCACTCATCCTCTGCCACCACCACAGGTGCGGCTCTGTGGTGTCCCCTCCCCAGCCTGGTGTCCCCAACCTGCTCATGGATGTTGAGGACACATCCCCAGCCCCCCACCCCTGCTGCCTCACCCCCCTTCCTGCTGCTCTTTGATTTTTCCTCAGTTGCTTGTGACTCCTGGATCCCCACATTGCTATCTGTCCTCCTTCACTCCCAGAAGTCCTGTGGGTTGGAATTCTGTTTGCTCCTACTCGTGAATATTCTGGACTCTGAAGTTTCCCAGCTCCAGATGTTCTGGCCAGACCAGAGGGGAAAAAAAAAACCCACCCAAAAAAGCCTCAACATTAATAAAAACCTTTTGAAAATCCTGAGTCCTATTGCGCAGCAGTGACATCATATCCGTGAAATATGAGCTGATGATGTCACAGCTGGGAAATGAGGGACGATTGTTCCTTCTTGGCACACGCTGCTGTTCGGGCCAGACCTGTTAAATAACTGCACATGGTCCATAAATGTGGAGATTAAACCCAGGAGTTGGGAACGCAGCCCTGTGGGCACCTGGGCCACGGAGCTGGGTGGGGATGGGGGCGTGGGGAGGGTGCCAAGGGTGGGGAAAGGGTTTGTGTCCTAATTCTACTCCCAAAGGCTGGAGGAGGGGTTTGTCCCCCAATTTTACACCCAAAGATTTGGATAAAGGGTTTGTCTGCCAGTTCTGTTCCCAAAGACTGGAGAAAGGGTTTGTGTCCCAGTTCTATACCCAAAGACAGGGAGAGGATTTCCTACCCACTTCAACCCCCAGATCTGGATGCCTTTGGATTTTCCTTCACTTTCCTCCCCCTGCTCAGTCCTGGTGGCTGCAGGGGACAGAGGAATGGCTTTCCAGGCTGTCCCTGTGACCCAGGAGAGTGGGGAGACAGCAGAATGTCCTGAGGGAGCAGTGGCAGCCCCTCTGCTCACAGACCCAGCACTGCCACCCATCCCTACCCCGTAACTCCCACAGCTGCCTGTGCCAGGCATGGAAAATCCCCCTGTCTTTGACCCCCCTGAGAAGCACTTATCCCTCAAATCCTTGGATTCACCCTCCTCATTCCCATACCAGTGCTGGCTGCAAATATTCCTGCCTGGACTGGCTGCTCCCACAGCAGAGATTTAAGACATGGGAAGAAACAATCCATAAAATCCCAGCACTGGATCACCCAGCCTTCCCAATCCAGACCCTCCCTGGCACAGCAGGATCTGTTATCCAAGCACTTCCCTCATCCACACATTCACTTCCCACATGTGTGCAGCCTCCTGATGAAGGAACACATTCCATGTCATGGAAAAGGGCTATTTTTTCCATCTAGGCCTCTCATTTAAGCTCCCAGCTGGATTTTTTTTTGAGTTTGGCCTTTTCCCTCTTTCCTTTTTGGGCCCATTGTTTGTGCTGGGAAGAACGTGCCAGGCGGGAGGGGAACGTCTGCCGAGGTGTCCATCAGGGAGATCCCAGGGGATGGGATGTTATCTGGGAAGTTAATAATCATTCTTGATCATGCTTGATCAAACCAGGAACCTTTATTTATTTATATCCTCACTCATTCCTTAGGACAGGTTTTGATGGGACCATTTCAATTCCAAAAGTTGGGGGGGAAGAAAAATACCCCCACATCTGCCTATACATCTTTTCAGGAAGATTTTGTTTTGCTGCTCCAAAAGTGAAAATTTCCTTGTCTTCTCACTTAACACGGGCTCATATTTCCAAAAATATGCCAATCATAACAAAAGAAGTGGAAGGAGGGAAAGCAAAGGCTGCAGCCGAGATAAAAGGCTGGGACCAACCTGTGCTGACGCTGTTTTCCTTTCTTAGCTCCATGGAAAAGGTATTTTTATGTTTTAGCCCAATGCAGATTTTGTCTTTTTATTTTATTTGAAATCTGAATTTTCAGCAGGCAGGAAACTGTTTCTTTGACAGCTTTAATCAGAAATCAAAGATTTGATCATGCAGGGAGATGGAATTTCAACTTCAAAGCTCCGGCACAAGAGGTGGATGCAGGTACCGATGCCGTGGAAATGGGAAGGGTGATGGGAGGCAGCACTGCCGGAGGAAATTAAAGGGGGACACAGCACTGGGGAATGTTCCCAGCAATGAGAAGGGGCCTTCAAAAGGCAGGTGCATAATTATTGTACAAAACACGGCAGCAAACAGCGATTGGAGCCCAAAACCTCCTCGCTCTGCAGCCACAGTGCCCAGGCAGGGCTGGAGGCTGGGGAAGGGGGATGTGCTGGCTCCCCTTTCTCCAGCTCCTTGGCAGAGCAGGGCTTGGAAATTTGGCTGCATCCAGCAGCCAGTGGCAGACGTGGCAGAGGAATGGGGACAGCAGTGGCACCCACAGCCAGAGCCAGCTGTGGCAACGGAGCAGGGCTGGAGCTGGGGCTGGTTCTGCAGCTGGTGCTGGAGTTGGCTCTGATGCTGGTCCTGGTGCTAGTGTTGGTGCTGGAGCTGGTGTTGGTACTGGAGCTGCTGTTGGTGCTGGTGGTGGTTCTGATGTTGATTCTGGTGCTGGTCCTGCTGCTGGTTCTGGTACCAATGCCAGTGCTGGCTCTGGCTCCGGTGCTTGTGCCATGCTGGTGCTCAGCTGGGACAGGCACAAATTCTCTTTTCCTCCTGGCATTTGTGTTTCTAAAATGAGTCCGAAGTAGCTCAGGATCACCCTGTGGGATCCCTCTCCCTGCATGTTTTTCCTGTTGCAGACAGCTGGAGGCAGAAAAGATGGAGTGGAAACCCCATCCCTTCCCCATGGCCTCGGAGCATCCCCGGGTGGGGAGGTGGCTGCAGTGCCCAGCGAGGGGTCCCACAGCTCCCAGGAGTGACAGGCAGCTCCTGTGCCAGAGGCTGCTCTTCCCATTAGGAACTGGATGGACCCAGATGAATATTTCCCCTGAATATTCCCTGGAGAAACAGTGGAAAACGGGGCCCCACATCCAGTGTGGTGGCCGGGAACTACCCTTGGAGCCAGCCCTTCCCATGCCGCCTCTGACCAGGAATTTCTTGGTTGCGCATGGAAAAAAGGGTTGTGTTTGAATGATGTCCTGGGATTTGTTTTTCCAGGCTTGACTTGCTCCCTGGAAGGAAAGTGGGGTGCCTGAAACCTGGGGATTTTCTGCAGACTTTGGGTCTGATCCATCCATCCATCCATCCATCCGTCCGTCCATCCATCCGTCCGTCCGTTCATCCGTCCGTCTGTCTGTCCATCCATCACCTGAGAGCCCAGCTGCCACAAGGCACAAAGAGAGGGACCCCAGGGAAGCACCTCAGGGATTCCCTCCCCGCGGATCTCCATGCCTGCCAGTGCCCTGGAAGCAGCAGCTGGCCGGGAATGACAGGGCAGGAGCTGGGCTTTGCTGCGAGCTCGCGGCACCTTGATGTCTGAACCTGCTGGTAATTAGCAGGAATTGGGTTGTAATTGCACCAGCGGCGGCAGAGCGGCAGTGACCTCAGCAGCCGCTAATTCCTGACACAGAAGGACGATCTGGGGGCACCTGGAGCGCAGCTCGGAGCTGCAGCCCTTTCCCAGCCGTGATTAATCCCCAGGAAATGTTCTGTGGTCGGGCTATTACCACTCCAATCTGGGGCTGAAAATGAATCAGAGCCGCGGATGACTGTGGGAAAATTGTCACCAAACTTGGATGGCTTTGCTTTGTTTCACCACAAAACTCTTAACGAAGCATTGAAATGGAGATGGATTCTCTGCCTGGCCCCGACATTAACCCTTAGTGGGCCCAGCCAGGCTGTGGGGGAGCAATCCCACACTCCAGCGCTTGGCCGGGTGGAAATTCCATCAATCAAGACGGAGAGACTGAGGGAGTGTTAGGGATGAGCTGGGCTCTGCCTTGGCTCAGCTCCTGCCCTGCTCTCCCAGCCTGCACAAAACCCGGGAGTGGGTTCCTGACTTGACAGGTTTGGGATTCTGGGAGCTCCCGAGGTCTCCTGCAGCCCCTCAGCTGCGATCCTGCGGTGTCTGGGTGCCTGTTTGGAGCCATCCTCGCACGGCCGTCAGTCGGGGGCTGTAATGAGATTCCTGGCACCGCCAGTGCCTCTCACAGAGTCCTTCTGCAGGCACTCGCCAGCCCCAGCCACAAGAGCCTCCCCCCGCCGGCACTCGGGGCTCAAAGGCAGCTTTGTGAGGCACCACAGGCAGAGCTTTCTTGCCGGGGACAGGCGGCAGCAGGCAGCCTGCAGGCACAGCCCCATCCACGGAGCCGCGGGAAGGGAGGAGGAGGAGAGGGGGACACGAGGGATGGGGACACCCACGGGCTGTGGTGGGAGGAAGGACTCGGGATGGAGAGAGATGGGGTGATGACACAGGAGGATGTAGGAGAGAACGGCTTCCCACTGCCAGAGGTCAGGGTTAGGTGGGATATTGGGAAGGATTTCTGCCCTGTGAGGGTGGGGAGGCCTTGGAATGGTTTTCCAGAGAAGCTGTGGCTGCCCCTGGATCCCTGGAAGATCTAAGACCAGGCTGGACAGGGCTTGGGACAACCTGGGCTAGTGGAAGGTGTCCCTGCCCATGGCAGGGGGTGGAATGAGATGAGCTTTAAGGTTCCTTCCATCCCAAACCATCCTGGGATCCCATGAGGACAGGACAGACTGGATCTCAGCCCTGGGCAAATGATGGGATCTGCATGGAGCTCATCCAGCCTCGCTGAGAGCCCCCACGCAGGCTGAGCCTGGAACCATGGAAACAAATCCATCCATGCTTTAGATCCCGGAGTGTTTGGCCCCTCAGCTGGGGAAGGAGCAGTGCCAGGCAGGACAGCACACCCAGGACTGGGGGGAAATGTCAGGGATGGCAGGATCAGCAGGAACCCAGACTCCTGGGGCTGGGAAAGAGCTGCAGCCTGCTCAGGGAACCCCGTGCACTGAGGGAATTCAATTCCCTAATGGGTTTTTCATACATTTGTGGACATAAGAAAACGTTTGAGGTAGAAAGAGGCAGAAATGTGCATGCATGGCCTCAGCTCTGAAATTCCATCTCCAAGCCAAGGTGTACATAGACATATTTTGAAGTGTTTTCATTTAAAAGAGTAAAAAAGAGCTCTGGAAAAGGAGCAAATTCTTTGGCTAATAGGATCCACAGGGAAACTGCAAGAACTTAATAGCTCGGTAGGAAAATCTGCACAGCACCTTCCCAGAGAGGATCGTGGAGGGCACAGGGGAGAGGACGGGAGAAGCGGAGGGCAAGGAGAGGGATGAGGTCACAGAAGCTCTTTGGGCCTGAATATCATGGAGTGGTTTGGGTTGGAAATGATCTTAAATCCCATCCAGTCCCACTCTTGCCTTGGGCAGGGACAGCTTCCGTAATCCCTGGTTGCTCCAAGCTCTGTCCACCCTGGCCTTGGACATTTCCAGGGATGGGGCAGCCACAGCTTCTCTGGGAACCTGTGCCAGAGGATGTCACAGGGTCCCCTGAATGGCCACAGGTTGTGGTTCTGTCACCCTGTCCTGAGCTCAGCAGAGCTTTAGGAGCCCTGGGAGGCTCCTGGCATCATCAATCCTGATGGGATCCTTAGGTGGGATTTGCCTTGTGGAATTTGTTTCTGTACCCTCAGCACCTTGGCTAACCCACCTGGGTTGTGGCAGAGCTCAGCCAGGGGAGGAGGAAGGGAAGAAGAGGAATAAAATGAAGTGGCTGGAATTTTTCATTTGAAGCAGAGATTTCTGTGAGTGGGAATGGGGCTGGAATGCTTTAGTAACCCAGTCCAGTGCCAGGCCTTCTGCACGTGAGAAAAAGAGCCAGGAGTTTTGGAGACCTAAAGCCATCTCCTGCCTCAGCCCCTGGCACACCAAAACCTGGAAAAGGCTTCCCAGAGCTCTGTGCTCCCTGACTTGTGTTTATGGTACCTCCTTTGCACTTTGTGGTTTACATGGATTGCAATACTCTGGATCTGAGGTGTGATCCCACTGCTGGTTGTGCTCCCCCTCTGGAGTCTCCTCTCTCTCTGTACACTCCTTTATATTTATGGACTGTGGGATCCTCACACTTGTGGTTTCTGTACCACACACTCAGCTCAGTGAAATGTTATTTAAAACGTGCAGAGCAGCTCGGGGTGTGCTGACAGTACCCCAGGACTGGAGGGGAAGTGCTTTTCCTTGGCAAGAGTGGGTCGGAGAGGAGAGGAGAGGAGAGGAGAGGAGAGGAGAGAGAAAAAAGGCAAGGGAAGAAGACAGGGAAGAGGAAAGGGGAAGGGAGGGAAGAGGAAAAGGGAGAAGGAGAAGGAGAAGGAGAAGGAGAAGGAGAAGGAGAAGGAGAAGGAGAAGGAGAAGGAGAAGGAGAAGGAGAAGGAGAAGGAGAAGGAGGCCTAGCTTGCCACCCTCCACCTGAGCTTCACCTCATCCACATCCCTCTGGAAAGAGGCTGTGCCTGTCCTAGTGCACCTCCACTGAAGATCCCAGCTGGGAATGACAGCCCACATCCCATTTTGATTCCATGATCCCAGGATTCTAGGGCAGAGGCAGCAGCTGTGAGCTCTGGGGCTGGATGCAGTAGGATACAGAACCAGCCCTTCCATCTCTCCTTTATCCCAGCTAGGTTGTCACTGCTCTGTTTATTTGGTCATTTTTGGGAAGGGAAGAAGGCAGGGGGGGTCCAATTTTCAGCAGCCCATGACAGCATAATTAGGGAAATATAAATGAAAGAAAAACACACTCTAGAAATCCACAGACTTTCACATATTTTCCCTGTTATTCCATCGCCCTGGAAAAATAAAAGCTACTCAGCAGGAACATTTATTAGCAATTAGGATCTCAGGCACTGGGGACAATCAGGGTAATTAAAGCTTCCCACAGCCTCCTGTGCCACCCCCTGCTCCCTGTGCTGCCTCCATGGGACAGGACACTGCAGATCTGTGGGAGCTCAGGCACCAAAAGCATTCAGCAGGTCAGCGAGGCCAAAACCTCCAGATCATCCTCACCCTCTCCAGGTCAGATCATCAACAAATGAACAACATTCCCCTAGGGAAAAGAAAATAATGAAGAGGATCATGTGAAAAAAAAAGCAATAAAATCTTGTAGAAGAACAAGGAAATAGCTCAATTTTCTGCCTCTTCTCCATTCCCTGCCCATCCTGACGCTGGGAGCAGCTCCCTTGGAATGGAAGCTTTGCACGGGTACAGGAGGCAGAATCTCCAAGCTGAGTTTAATCTTAAGTGGCAGACTTGGGTTTATGTTAGTGTAAGGCTCAGGACTGGCTTTGCCACTGGGAGGATGTGTGGCTGAAGCAGGCAGGGTTTGCCAGGAAGGAATTAAGGCTCAATTCCCACGGTGTCGTGAGGAGCAGGAACCTCCCTCACTGCCTCACCTGCCCAAAGAATAAGGAAAATACAGGAATAATTCAAGAAATGAAGGTGATGGACTGGCCTAATATCCACTGCCTTCTCAGGCAGGAATATCCCCATTTTCTCTGGGATTTCTGGTCTTGCTGCCATTCTCCCAAACCCACAAAGATCCAGAAAGCTCCCAGAGTTTGGATTTTGGTTTCACCAGGAAGCCTCCGCTTTATACCAGTGATGCAAAGAGCTTTTAAAAAGCAACTTTTGTAGTGACTTTATTTCATTCCAGCATTGTAACATAACCCAGTTTGAGTGAGGAACTCACAAACAGGGAATGCTGACGCTCATTCCATGACCAGCTCGGAATTTTCCTGCTGTGCCGATTCATTGGGCTATTTTTATCTTCATTTTTTTCCCCTTTTGCAAAGGTTTTATTTTGGATGAAACCATGTTTTCCAGGAAGTAAAAATGTCATTATTATTTTCTTAATCCCTTCTAGCTGGGCTGATCCCAATGCCTGAATGCCAGGGATCTATTTGAGCATTCCATGGCATCACAGCAGCATTTTCCCTTTTCCTCCTGCTCTTTTCCATCCCAACACAATCCATTCCTGATATTCTGAACTGGATTCAAAGTGCTGCCCATATGCATCCAAGTAGGTGGCAACAGGGAGTTCTTCCCATTGCAAAACTCTCCACACGAAATTCCCAAAGGATGTGGGACCTGAGCTGTGCAAACCCAGGGACTGAGGGGAATGGGATGTGACTGTTCCAAATTTAAGCCGAGAATCCCATTGCAAGGTGACCTCTGCAGCCATAAATCTCTCACTTTGAGCACAAACTTCCAGATTTTTTTGATTTTCCCTGGTAGGAAGAAGGATTCCACTGATGATTCCAATATCCCATTTTGGAATGTGCATTTCTCAGTCACCTGCAATAACCAGGTCATGATCCCAGCAGGGATCCAGTGGCACTCAGGGACAAAATGTCTCCCCACAGCGTGGGTTTTGTCACCAATTCCAGATGATTATTTCTCGAGAGAGAAAAATCAGATTCAAAGTCATTCCTTGCCCACCAGGATGAACTCCCTGGCACAGCAGGAAGGGGGGAATTGGGTTCATGCTGCTCCTGGAAGCCTCTTGGGCAGTGATTTCCTGAAAGAAGGGGAAAAGCAGGCAGGATATCGTGCCCAGAGGCTCTCCCTGTGTGGCTGCAGCTCCTCCAGCAGCAGGTTTGAGTCATTCCTGAGTGTTCCTGAGTGTTCCTTTGGCCACATCCACACCCAGCACTGCAGCATGGAGCAGACCTGTTGGGTTCATCCCAGGAAATCTGTTGCCCTGTTCTTCTAAGTTCTTCTAAGCCTTCTGATGCTTACATTCTTGTAATGAACTTTCTCACACACTTTATGTAAATAATTAATTGTTTTACATTCTTCTCTGGAGGAGGAGAAATTTGATGGACTGTTGGTTTGTCCAGTGTCATTGGAGAGGTGGCACTTTCATCCTCCAATCCACTGTCACTTTTGAAAATCTATAAATGTTGGAGTCAGAAAGTAAACTTCCCCTCTTTTTACCTTGGTGGTTCCAGTGTGTCATTTTATTTCGTGTCCTAGAGTGACAGAAATCCCTTTGGGAAGGGCTGTGCCCTGAACCCTCGCTGAAGTTCCATGGGCTGAAGGCTGGCATGGAAAGCAGGAATCCCAGCATTCCAGGGGGGATTTGAGGAAGGCAGCCCTGAGCCCTGCCCTAATGGGTTGTTAATCCATCCCCAGTGCATCCCATTTGCCAGCTGGTTCCCGGGGGTCCCGGCGTGCCTCCATCCTGCCGAGGTTTGCTGGCAGCCCGTGGTTCCCCGGGATCCCCTGGGAATGGAGCAGGGACTGCAATAATCCCCCCACCATCCCCCCCACCATCCCCCCTGGCCCCAGAGCCGTTGGCAGCCGCAGTGATCCGCACATTATGGGATTTATATGAAGTGCTGCTGAACAAGAAAGATTTGAGGGGGTTTAGCAGCTCCCTGGGACAGGGATGAGCTCAGAGCTTTGGCTCGTGCTCCAAGCGGGGCTGGGGCTTTAAAGTCACACACCAGGAGAGGCCTGAGGAGAGTGAAGGTGCCTCCTCCTGTCCCCTCAGATGTCCCCACGGCACAGCCAGGACCTGCAGCAGGCCTGGGACTGCATAAGGCCATCCAATATTCCAGAAGTGTCCCCAGAGCTTTGGCTCTGAGCTGGGCCGGGGTTTGAAGTCACACACCAGGAGAGGCCTGAGGAGAGCGAAGGTTCCTCCTCCTGTCCCCTGGGGTGTCCCCACGGCACGGCCAGGACCTGCAGCAGGACTGGGACTGCTCAAGGCCATTGCAGGCAGCAATATTCCAGAAGTGTCCTTTGGCTTGTTCTCTGAGCTGGACCAGGATTTGTAGTCACACACCAGGAGAGGCCTGAGGAGAGCGAAGGTTCCTCCTCCTGTCCCCTGGAGTGTCCCCATGGCACAGCCAGCGCTCCTGGGCACTGCCACAGCAGGGCTGGGATTGCACGAGGCCCTCCAATGTTCCAGAAGTGTCCATGGGTGACAAAACTGGTGACAAATGATGCACTAGAGTGATGCTTTACCGAGGGGACGGGGACAGAGAGAAACTTCTTGTGCAGTGCTGGAGTAAGCAGAGGGCTCCTGAACAGGAAAGAGGGTTTATCCAAACATCAACCTTGAACCCACTCATGTCTTGCTGCTGCAGCCCCTTCCCTGTCCCCGCCAGACAGGGTTTTATTCCCAGCATCAGCTGGATTTTCCCTTTTACTCCTTTTGCTGGAGTCTGACCTAGAGCTCAGCTCGGGGCAGCTCAAAAACCAACCCAGCCCTGCCTAAAAAAGGAACAGGAGCACCCACAGAACCCCAAGCCAGTGATCAAGTCTCACCAGGAGGCTGGAATCTCATCCATCAGGAGTGAGGAGCTGTGGGATTAACCCCCTTGGTAGCTCCTCACTCCCTTCAGACAGAAAAGCTTTTAATAGGTCAGCAGATAAAGAAGCAGCAGTGCAAACATTCCTTATCTGCCCTGCCATGCCTGGGCTCTGGAATACAACTGATCCCTGCCATGTGCAGCCCCACTCCACCGAGTTTATCTTCATTGGAGGCACAGTCAGCCAGCGAGATTGGGATGTAATTACCTCCTGCAAACCCAACTGCAAATCTTCCCAGCCAGTCATTAGCTCCGAGACAGGCAGACAGGCAATTACAGATGAATAAATGACTGAGAAATGACTCCAGGAGCCTCTCAGCCCTGCTTCCACCTCCAGCTCACAATCCGAGGCTCAGCTCTAAGCTGTCCATCAGGCCCACCTGCGCCTGGCACGAGCCTTTCCTGATCTCACTCCACTCCTCCTGGCCTTCCTAAGAGTCCCACAGGTTATCCCATACCTCCCTCCCTGTGATCCTGGCAAGGGCAAACCCCCCAGCTGCCTTTCCATAGTCTGGGATGGACCTGGATAACCTTGATGAGGCCCAGCCCAAGGCTCTAACACCTCCTGAGTATTTCACTCCTGGCTGAACTCCTCTTTCCCCTTTTCCCTTCCTCCCTTCTCTCCACAGGTTTTTAAGCCTCGGTTCTGAACGTGTGAAGTCTCCCAAACAGGTGAGCCATAAAAAGCTGGAGAGGACTTTGCAGGGAGGCAGCAGCACCAGGGGCTCGTGGTTGGAGCAGGCAGCAAGCCAGGACACTCGGGATCACAGCCTGGCTCCAGCAGGAGCCTCCTCAGTGGCCCTGGAAAAGGGGCAGAGTGGAGTCCCACAAGAGCTGGGTTCCCTTCACAGCATTTCTGAAGGTCCCAGCACCCAGAGGGGCACAGAAAGTTCCCCAGAGCTTTAGGAACAGCTCTCCCTGCACTGGGATCACCCACCTTCCTCCTCCTCTGCCCCCTGGGAGCCTGAAACAATTGGGAAGTGTCCAAGCCTTTCCCAAGGAGGCCGGGTGAGTTGTGCTGGATGCATTTCCCAGCTCTGCTCTTTCGGAACAAATGGAACGCTCCCCCCACAGACCCCCCCTAAAAGCTTTTCATTAATTCCTCTGCAGTGGTGCCAGCATTCCCAGTTACCTACTGGAGCATACTGGGACTGCCAGCACCTCATCCCCACGCCTGCATTCCTGCTCCCCCCTCCTCCATCCCAGCAGCCGCTGGATGTTTTATCGGGTGTGATTATTTACTTAACGAAACGCAGGTATTTGCAGCCCGGAGGGTTTTCCCCACCGGGAGGCTGGAATAACAGCACGGAACAGCATCAGGCCTTGGGAATACTCACAGCATCCTTTGCTCGGGGAGATGGCCGTGCTGGCAGGAGGAGGAGCAGCTCAAGAGGTTGTTTGATTGTTTCCCGGTTGTGAAAAAAGTCAGCTGGCTCCAGGGCGAGCAGAGGAGGAGGGAGATGCAGGGGAAGGGGTGGTGACCTGCTGGCGATGGCAGCGACACTTCTGGCACAGCTTTGGCCAGATGGAAGCCTGGATTCCTGGCAAGCCAGGGCTCTGGGTGGCCAGGTCTCCTTCATCTCCCACGGGAGGTGTTTCTTGCATGCAGAGCCTCCTCCCAGCCCAAACAGCTCCAGCTCTCCTTTGTGTCCTGCAGAAACCTTGCTGTGCTTGGCAAGGGGAAGGCCCCTTTTCTGTGACCCCACACCTACAACAAGGCAAATTCACCTGGTTCTGGGGTCTCAGCCTGGGCTGGAGCTCTGCAGGGACCTCACAGCCTCAGGGGGACCTCAGTGCTTTCCACAAGCACCTGGAAGGGGATTGTAGCAAGGTGGGGTTGATTGCTTCTGCTCTGTCCCAAGTGAGAAAGGAAAACGGCCTCAAGTCGCACAGCAGAGCTTCAGATTGGATATTAGGAAAAATGTTTTCACTGGAAGAGTGGTCAGGCCTTGGAATAAGTGCCCAGGGAGCAGGAGCCTGAGCAGGAGGTGAGGGAGACATCTGTTCCCTGGAGCCTGGCACAGGGAGGATGGATTTTAGCTCCCTTAGGGAGCTCCCTGCCTTCTCCCAGTCCCTAGTGCTGGATCCCAGCCCTTTCCCATCCCTGCACTCCTTCCTTCCAGCATGCTCCTGGTGCAGCACCTGGAACGTGCTGTACCCTTGGGCAAGGCAGGAATATGGAAATGTCAGTGTTATTTGCAAGGCAATAATGTTTGGAGCCAGGAGGTCACCGGGCATTAACCTGCTGATGACACTGTTTAATCTTCCCAAGAGGTTGGAATCAAAGGGAAAACACAGCGAGCTCATTCCCAGGAGTGTGTCCTGCACTCGGGGTTTACAATCAGAGGAATGTGAGCTGTGTTTGGACTTGGCTGGGTTAGGAAAGGCCTTTGCAGAGGTTTGTTTATTCAGAGGTCAGTGCAGCAACTGGGAGGGAGCTGCTGGCCAGGGTAGGGGACAGCAGCTCCTGTGCTGGCCCTGCTGCCTTACCTGGCACAGCACTGGGTCAGGTGAGCACCCAGAAGTGCAGGTGAGGGCTTTTTGTTGGAATACCTTCCACTGAATAAATAACTGGAAGAGCCTGGAGTGTTCTCCTCTATTGCTCTTTATGTTCTATGCCTGAAAAATCCAAGTGTGGTCTTCATCCTTTAAAGTCACCCTCGTCCTTTAAAGTCACCCTTGTTGTGGTGCTCACCAGGGTGGATGAGGCTGAGGTGTTTTCAGGGCTGTTCACTCCACACTTACTTCTCTGGGATTCCCCCATGCTGACTCTTGTCTGTCTGAAATGGCAATTTTTGTTTAGCTCTGTCAGGATATGCTTGCAATTCTTTTTTCCACTTCAACATATTTAGTGTGTTCTCTAGACCCAGGCTGAAGCACAAATGGCTTTGAAGTCATTTTAAGGCCCCCCTCAAGCTCCTCAAGAAACTGCTCTGGTAATTTTTAGGACGTTCTTGCTAATTGTTTGTCAGCAGGACAATTTCTCAGTGATGCTGTCACTGACAGTGGGCACGGGGGGGACAGGTCCCAGAGCCAAGTCACAAAGTCACTGCAGAAACAGCTGTCATGGATTTAATGTTGCCATCCACCGCTGAGCTGGGATTACAGCTGGGAATTGTCTCCATCAGCTTCAGGGCAATCTTAGCAAGATCCATGTACAAGTTAGCAAGGAGTGTTTATGGAGCATCATCAGGGATTCCCAGAATGGTTGGGGTTGGAAGAGACCTTAAATCCCATCCAGTCCCTGCCAAGGGTAGGGTCACCTTCCACTATCCCAGGTTTCTCCAAGCCCTGTGCAACCTGGCCTTGGACATTTCAAGGAATGGAAAGTCCACAGCTTGTCCTTGAAGGAAGATGAAAATCAAACTTGGGACCAATTCCATGCCCAGAACTGGGGAGATCCAAGCTGTGGTCACAGTCCTGCTCCAGAGGCCAAGGCCCCTTTTCTCCATTCCCAGGCTACCAATTCCTGCTGTCCTTGTACTTTGCTTCTCTTCCCTCAGAAGGTGTTGAGGCATCAAAGCCTTTTTGGGGAGTTTTTTACAGAGGGGCATCAAGTCTGACGACATCTGACCTGAACAACCACGGCCATGGCAGGAGGCAAATTTTCTTTCCTCTGTCCCTTTCCATGGAATATGGCAAATAAAAGCTTAGGAATTACTGTAGAAGCAAGAAAATCCTCCAGCATGGCTCTGTGCCTGCAAATTCAGGCTCAGTTCCCCATCTCCCAAAGGAATCCGTGCCAAGAGCAATCGGATGTGGGGCATGACCTTTGTCAGCACTTCCGACACCCTTTGTTGGTCACCTCCATAAGCTCCTGCCTGGTCTTTAATTCACAAAGGGAGAGGATCTGATCCCATCCTTCATAAACACCAGGAGGATTCCACTGGCTGATGTGATTCCAAGGGAGCCTGAGCAGGGAGAGGGACTCTGCGAGACAAAGCTCTTGGTTAAACAACATCAATGGCTCAAATATTTGCCAACACTTGCGAACACAAATATTTACACCGGCAGCAGGAGCCAAGGCAGATTTTTCCTTCCAGATGTATTAAATGTTTCCTTGAGTGTGCAGAACTGGGAAAGGGCTCTTCCATCACTCGCCGGCTCATTTTCCAGGCCACTGGATGCGCTCACTTATTTGGCAAATCTTGCTGTTAACGGGTTTTTCTCAGCTGATTTTCTGGACTTTCCTGCTTTCCCTCACAATCCTGGGCAGGGCGGGAGAACAAATGTATTTTTTAAACTCCAGCAACCCAACCATTGTCACCCATTGTCAGCTCTCTGCCAAAGAGGATGATCTGGGGTACTCTTGCCCCTGCTCAATGTCGTTGTGGGAAGGGAGGATGTGGAGCAGGGTAAAACATCCAAGGAAGTGCAGGACCTTGTAAAGACACCAAGGCTGATGAGTGCTGGATGCAGCCCATTCCTTGGCACATTCCAGAGGCTGGAGTGACACCTGAAGCTGGGGGGTGACTGCTGCCACCTAAACTGCCCCATTTCCAGAGGAATGCTCAGCTGGGATAAATTACATTCTTTTGGAGGTGTGTTCACTGGTGGAGAAGGAGCAGCAGTGCTCCTGCTGCTCCTCTCATTGCCCAGTGGTCCTGGGAATGCCTCTGATGCCAGGATACTGCAGGAGAAAGCTCTGATCTGGCTCAGACATCCACATTCCCCTTATATTCCAGGATATTGTGCTCACAATAAAAAGGAGGCCTGTTCCCAACCCAAACTCTGGCAAGGACAAAGGGGAAGAAGCAGTTCCCTCCCAGGGAATTGTGGTGGATTCAGCAGCAGCAAGAAATCTTCAGATCCAAGCAGATGAAGGGAGGCACTGGCCAGCCAAACTTCAGCTTCAGGAGCTGAAGGGATTTGCATTTCAGAGATGTGCTACAGGCCCATTGGAAGAGAAATTAAACATCAGTTTAAGGCCTGGTGTGGTGCAATTCCATGGATAATTATGAAGGGGGAATATTGTGAATGAATAAAACCTCCAAATCCCTTTCCAAGCTGCTTGGCTCCTCTAAAGTGAAGAAAAGCTCACACATGGTTTTGGTGTGGGTAATAGGGGGCAGATGAGGTTGGCCTTCCTCTGCCAAGGCAAAGCGAATCCAAATGGAGCCTCCAGGGATGAAGTTGTTCATCCCACTGGTTGGTATCCTGCCTCTGGAATTAATGGGCCCAGAAATTTTCTGGAAAAAGGTCCTTTAACACACAGGGAATGGGAAAAATCCTGTGTGAAATTGGGTGGAAAAGTGGGTGACGTTGGACAGGAGCTTTGTTTTCCTGCATGTCCCTCACACTGTCCCAGTAAAAGCTCCAGTGGGCAGACTGGGAAGGGGCTGCAGGATGGCAGGAGACACAGAAACACATTCCAGGGACACAGCCAAGCCAGAAAATGGGGAGGGGCTGCTCTGGCCCAGGAAAAGGTGGACAGAACTTCGTGGATGCTGAGGATCAGATGTGGGGAGGGTGTGTCAAGCGACAGGAATGCGGGACTGGGGACAGCTGGGAGAAGCTTCCCTAACATCTTCCCACTCCTTGGCTGGCTGTCTGGCACTCCCAGCCCTTTGCTTAACAACATAATCCAGCTTGGCACTTGGATTCACACCCCCGGATCTGCAGGGGAAAGCACAGCCCTGACCTGCACTTCCAGCAGGATCATCCTGGGAATCAGGATTCTTTCCTGTGCCTCACAGGGTGCCAGGAGCTGGGTACTCCCTCCTGCCCTGCAATTAATTAACCCTTGTTGTTCCTGACTGATAACCGAGAGAGAAAGAAAGCAGGGAACAGATGATCCCAGGGTAAATCACTGGGACAACTGTCTGGTTCACTGCCTGGGAAAGGCGAGGGAGGAACGGACACACGGCGCTGGCCTTCGGACTGTGACGCTCTCTGGAACCACCCCAGCAGGGTTCACAGGGTCACAGAGCCATGGAATCTCCTGGCAAGGAGACCACCAGGATCATCCGGTCCAACTGCTGGTCCTGCACAGACACCCCAACAATCCCACCCTGTGCATCCCTGGAAGTGTTGTCCAAATGCCTGGAGCTCTGGCAGTGCTGGGGCTGTGACCATTCCCTGGGGAGCCTGGGCAGTGCCGAACACGCCCAGTTCCCTGCCTTTCGATCAAGATACACCTTTAACTCTGAAAACTCGGGAATCTCTGGAAGGATTCCTTTTTTTTTTTTTTGCTAGAAAAACAAACAAGAAATGCTGTTTTCTGGCCAAAAAGCCTGAGCTGTTAATTTCTTCCCTCTCTACCCAGTTCCCTGCCTTTCGATCGAGATACACCTTTAACTCTGAAAACTCAGGAATCTCTGGAAGGATTTCCTTTTTTTGCTAGAAAAACAAACAAGAAATGCTGTTTTCTGGCCAAAAAGCCTGAGCTGTTAATTTCTTCCCTCTCTTTGTTTCCTCCTCTTTATTTTTTTTTTTTATTCTGGCGCTGGTTTGGAGCAGCTCAGTGAGGAGGACACGCTGGATAAACATGGCACCAGCAGGGTGCTTGGAATGCTCCTCGCTCCGGACCTGCTCCCTATGGAGAGGAGGAGGCTGGAGGGGTGGAGGAATCCGGGTCATGGAGCAGAGGGCAGGGAGAAGACAGCTCCTCTGTTCTCCTGGCGTGTCCAAAGCTTCTCAGCTGAGGAGAGCAACTGGGGTGTGCTGGGCCTTTTATTTTGTGTTCCCAACTTCTCCTTTCATCCCATGTGTCAAACAGCTTGGAAGCTTTGATTCCGGAGGCCAAGGAATTTGAACTGCAGGCCCAAATCCCTCAAGCATCTTCTGAGATATAAAATCCTGAAGGAAAGTTCAGGGGTGCCTCGAGCCGCTGCCCTGGGGGTGCAAGTAAGGAGAGCCTGGGGGGTGGAATTGTCCTCAGCCATTCCTGGGTGGATAAGTTGAGGAGTGGGGAGTCTTCCCAGGGAATGCAGGCACCATTTCAGTCTGAACTCAGACAGAGTGCTTGGATTCTGTGTTTGGCCACAGAGGGAAAAGCTTCCTAGGAAGGGATGAGAATCCAGCAGGAATATCTGTGGATGGCCCTGCTGTGGGTATAGGAGCAGGATCGTGCCAGAGGGTGAAACAATGCCTGGAGTTTGGCTTGGGAACTGTGTCTGCCTATCCAGGACCCTCTGCCATGTCACACTGTGCCTCCAGTAAATCCATACCATGAGCTAGGGAAGTCCCAGTAACATCCTAATGGGAGCTTTCCACAGAATCCCACAATCCCAGACTGGTTTGGGTTGGATGCTCCGTCTCATGGACAAGCACACCCCCACCAGACCAGGGTGTCTTTTCAGTGCAGAAATGGGAAATCCCATCTCCTTGCAGAGATGTCCTTCTCTAACAGGGAAACTGAGGCACAGGGAAGGTGGAGGCTGTCAGGAACAGCCATCCTGCTTCCCAGCCACTCCACCTTTGCCCTGGGAGTTTGGCCAGCCTGGGGAAATCTTGTCCTGGCAACGAGCAGTGAATGAGCTGCTGAGGATTTCAGCCATTCCCGTTTCTGGTGAGATGGAAGAGAATCAAGGATCAGCTCTCTCCAGGGAGGGATTCAGCACTCCAGGTTCCTGGTGTTGGCCGGGATGGAGTGGGAATGCTGGGAGATGCAGTCTCTATGGCCATGGCTCTGCACTGCAGAACACCAAGTCTCTCCAACATTAGATCCTGCCTTGGTTTCCCAGTATGTGGCTTCTCCCAGGCAATGACGGTCCCAGTGCAAGCCCATTGAATGCAAGGGAGCTTTTGTGCTGATGTCAGTGAGCTGGAGCCTCTCCCATGCCCAGGGACCTCCTGCTGCAGGGAATGAGCAGCAACCCCTCCATGTCTGCGGGAGGGGCTGGGCTGCACCAGTCCTGCCTGTACCCACAGCTCAGCCCAGCTTTTATTGCCACACTCACGACTGGAAGTGTTTAAAAGGAGGGAGGGGAGAGCTTTGGCTGTACCGTCTCTGCCCAAGGGTGGTACTGAGTGCCAGCCTGATCCCAGGGAGGTCTGGACACTGCCTGGAGCAGAGCTGAGCTGCCTCTCTTCAGAAGTCCTTCCCTTTTCCCCAGGGATCTGTGGTGGTGGTGGGAGAATTGGGTTAAAGCCCCCACTCCTTTTGCCCCTGGAGGAGAAGGCACTGATGGGACTCAGATAGGGCTGTCTGATGCATTTCATGGAATCATGGAATTCCTGAGCTGGAAGGGACCCACAGGGATCATCCAGTCCAGCTCCTGCACAGACACCCCAACAATCCCACCTGTGCATCCCTGGGAGCATTGTCCAAACCCTCCTGGAGCTCTGGCAGCCATGGGGCCGTGACCATTCCCTTGGACCTTGGTCAGTGCCCAGCACCTTCTGGGGGAAGAACCCTTCCCTAAAATCCCACCTAACCCTTCCCTGCCACCACTCCAGGTGTTCCCTGGGTCCTGTTCCTGGTCACAGAGAGCAGAGATTGGAGCTGCCCCTCAGAAGGAGGGCAAATCCACAGCTGTGCTCATGGCTGGCACAGGACAAGCCCTGTGCAAACAGGAGCTGCTCCAGGTGTGATGACAGCAGGAGCCAGGTGCTAAAAACATGACCCAGCAGTGCTCACTTCCCTTTGGAACAATCACAGTCACCTATTGGGGTGTTTGTTGGTGTCCTTTTCTCAGGGATGGGGTGCCTCGCCCCTGGTGCTGATGGATGGATTCAGGAGGTGGCTGCCCCTTTGGATCCTGGCAGAGACCAGGAAAAGGCAGAGGGCATCTGTCCCAGCCCTGGCATGCCAAGTGTTATCCAATAATCCCTCACTGCCCTCCTGCTTCCCTCGCCTCTCAACACTTGCTTTTCTCCCTTGAACCAAGTGCTACCTTGTGGCCAGCAGTGGATTTTTAGTTAACCCTGCCGGCACCTGAGAGGCACATGCCACCGAGGGAGGAGTGGGAATTCACTTGGCGTGTGAGGAAAAGGCAGGAGTGCTTGAAAGAATCAGGAGCAGCATTTTTACACCTCTCTCTGGGGTGAGTTACACACACAGGTGTGAGTGTGTAGGAAACAGGAGTGTGCACAGACGTGTGTATGCACAGAGCAGGGAGGGGCAACTTGGTACAAAAGGCAAAGGTGTAGAATTTGAGGGTTGCCATGGCTACAGGTCAGATGCCTTTGTTCTCGCATCCTGGTGCAGCTTAGGGAGATGAGATGCGCCAGCCTCGGAGCACGAGCAGGCGAGGATGGGGTTTTAATTGTTTTTTAGATGTGAAGGCAAATAGCTGTACACTTATTTTATCCAGGTTTGAAAGAAAAGGCAGCAAACGAAGGCAACCTCCAGATGAAGATGGAATTGAAGTCACAGCGAGTCTGGGAGGCTGGGAAGCTGAGTGGCATCAAGGGAAATGTCCCCGTTGTATCGTCATGGTCACAGACAGCCCCTCTGTGGAGCCACAAAGCCACTTGTGTGCAGTGACTCTGTGCTGACACGGAGCCCAGCGTGCTCATGCCCAGCCCTGGCTGAGAGTGGGCACCGTGCACGGGTGGGAGGCCACGTCTGTGCTCCTGCCTTTGGTTTTTCCTTTGAAATCTCCTGTCCAGCTCTCTGTGGTCCCAGCCTATTTGATTCCGAGCTGGAAAGGAGATTTCAAACCAGGATCCATATGGGGCCCGTCAGTTGTGACTGGATTCGTTTTAAAGTCCTTGTTAAGTCCAACAAAAAGCCAAAGATTAGAGCTGATATGTTGGCTTTCATCCAGATGCTGATCCTTGAAAGGCTGCCTTGAGACCGCCAGGCGACTCTTTCATTCCCCCTTTCCTTCTTGCTCTTCTTCCCTTCTAATTGCTTCCCAAATTTGGGTTTATTGCCACGGGTTTGAAGCCAGGTAATCAGAACCAGGATTGTTTTTCTCTCCCTGATCTCTTTCTGGTACCCATCAGATTCTGGCTCTCTGTTGGTTCAGAAAGTCCACGTTAATTCCTTGACCACCAACGTCACAGGCTTGGCAGGGCTGGAGCTCTTTGGGACAATGCTCCAAGCCAGCCCTCGGCATTCCTGGCAGCCAGAGAACCACGGTGAGCAGAAAAGCAATGTGGCCCTTTTCTGTCAGGAATGCTCTGTCCTTTTCCCTCAATCCAGGGCTGCAACTTCCCCTTCCTTTGTCCCTGAGGGGCATTGTCCTGGTCGTGCCACAGCACACAGGGACATCTGTGAGGGGAAGGGCTGGCACTGAGTGCTGGGCTCCACCTGGGACACAGAGCTGAGGTCACAGCCAGGTGATCTGGGCAAGGACAGCAGGAATTCCCATGGTCATTCCCATTGTCCCCAGCAGCCCAGCTGCACTCCACTGCTGGAGAGCTTTCCTCCAAGCCCAGCTCCTCCCTGCTTGCATGTCCCAGCACAGAGCTGTCTCTCTGGGAAGAGACAGCTCTTGACAGCCAGGATTGTGAGGGAAGCAGGAGAGGCCAGGAAAGAGAACAGAGCTCTGTAAAGGCTGAGTGCAATCACAGAAGGAGAGAGGGTGCAGATAAGAGGAAAGGGAAGGGATATTGGGTGCTACCTGGTGCCAGAAAGCAGGAAACTGAGCAGAAGCAGAGCTGGGATGGAGCTGGGAACATGTTACATTCCAGGAGCTCATGGTGGGGACATTCAGCAGAGGTTCCTGCTTTGTTTCTCGGTTGTGCATCATTGGGAACAGCCCATGTGGAGCCTGTGGCATCCTTGCTGGTCAGTGTTCCCTGTGCAGGGACAGACCTGGAGCCCTGCAGGAGGATGGGAAAGGGGAGAGAGCCTGCAGGGCTTAGAGCTGTTGGAGCAAGATCCTAAAGCTGGAAGCAGAGGAGGGATTCAGGCTGTGATAGAGATGCTGCAGTGGAGTGAGCGTCACATCCTGGGCACCTCAGAAGGGGTAAAAAGGTGCCTCAGAACTGGATCCAGCCCTGCAAGGTGAAGCCCAGCCAGGCTGGCCCAGGGAATTGCTCCTGGCTCTGACATGGGAAAGGCCATCCCCAATGCATCCCCAAGGCAGCTGCACTCACGGGATGTGTTCAAAGTGTTTGGGACAGCACCAGTGGGATATGTTGGAAGCATTTGGAAGAGCCCCTGCCAGGGGCTGTGTGCAGCCAGGGGCTTTAAACAGATACTCCCCTCTTGGAGTGTCCATACATTCATTTAAAGGATGTGCAGACACAGAGAAAACAGAAACTAATACATCCTCTTTGGCAGTCCCAATGAGCCAGGAGGCTGAGAGATTCCCAATCCATGCCATGCCACGTCCTGCACATTCAGAGCAGGCAGAGATGTGCAATGTGTGTGTGAGAGGCTCCTGAACCAGGAACAGCTTGAAAATCCATTCAGGGAAGTATTTACAGGAGTTCAGGGTGGGAATGGGCCTGTTCTGTCTTTGGTTTCACGGCTGCTTTAACTCCAGGCTGTCTGTCCTGGGGGTCCCCCAGCACAGAGCGGTGACCCTCTGGACAACAAGGACACTTGTCACAGATTGGTGCCATGTGACACTGAGATCCAGCTGAGAGGCACAGCTGGAGGTGGCACAGCCTGGAGGCATGCCAGGGTTGGATGTGGGTTGGAAGGCAGGTTATTCCTGCACCTTGCTCCACTCACCCCTGTCCTCTTGCCTCAATCACAAACCAGACCCAAGGAAAAAGCCCATCCAGTTTCCTTCTCCAGACAAACCATGCAGGTTAGTGCTGGAAGATGTTTCTTGTTTCTGGAAACACCCTCTGGAGCATTTTCCTTTAAAAGCTTTAGTTTATCCATGAGGAAACTGCTGTTGGAAGTGGCCATTATCCACAGCATGTCCCATTTCAACAAAAAGCCAAAGTTCACTTTTTGGAGCGAGGGGTAAAACACAAAGTTGGAGTGTTTGGTCTGGAGCCTGTTGAACAGCTCAGCTTTGCTCACGGCTGGCCCCCAGCATCCCTTTTCCTGCTCCAGGATAATGGGAGCTCAGAGGCCAGCGCAGAGACAGGGAATCAGCATGCTGGGAAATCAGCAGGATGTGTGCGAACCGCCTTGGACAAAATCCACGCCAAGCACAGCCCAGGCCATAACACAGCCGAGAGCAGCGGAGCTCTGAAGTCTGAGGAATAACATTTCATTTCTTCCCCCATTCCCCCATTGCTTTTTCCACTCCTGCACCTACCAGGAGCCACCTGGGCTCCAGCCACCACATCCAAGGACCACAGAGCCCGTGGTCTCACCGCAGCCCTAAACCAGGGCTCCAGCTTTGCTGAGGACAGGCTTTGGCTTGCCCAGGTTTTTTACATTCAGCCTTTTCTCCTGGCTGGGGGAATGTGACTTTACCAGGAGCTCTGAAACTGGCTCAGCTCATCCCAGCTCAGGGAAACACCCCTGAGCCTGGACCAAGGTTCTCTCCTTCCCAACTCCCCCAGTCCTGAGATTAGGCAGAGACTCAAACAAATGAAGGCAGTTGCTGGAGAGGACAGGAAGCAATTACAGACCACCCTGGAAAGGCAGGACAGGCAGCAGCTTGTGTGGCTGCTGCTGTTTAAACAACAACCACCCCCAGGCCGGCAAGGGCAGGAACATCTCAGAGGAACAATGCTGGAGCGAGGTGCAAGGAGTCCAGAAAGGAGGATTAACACGGAATGCTCCGGCACAAGGGCTCTAAGCTCCTGCTGCGGGGTCAGGAGGGTCCTGCTGGCAGCAGGAGGACAAACAGGATGGGCTGGTGATTCCAAAGGGAGTCAGGAGCTCCTGGTACCCCGCCAGCGGGAGACCCACGCGGGTCAGGGGCAGGGTGGCCTGCAGGATGCCTTTTCCATCTGCAGGGCCATTCTGCAGCAGGAGTTTTGTCTTTGCCATGGAGGGGGAAGCAGGGGGGAGGCATTTCCAAGCTGTTTTCTCCAGGATATCCCAGCTCTGCCTGACAGCTGGTTCCCATTGGGCTCCTGACCAAAGGCAGTCTCCAGCAAGGGTGGGAGTGGGCGGGAGGGGGGAAGGGACCTCCTAATGATGAGGACGAAGAAGAGGAAGGATGAAAGGCCCTGAAATGCGGAGGGTGGAACTGAAGCAGGAGGACACTCGGAGGGAGGGGCTGCAGAGGCTTTGAAGCTCCTCGCTATGGGGAGCCTCCTTTAAACCCTACACCAGATTGGAACAAGGTGGGGGAGGAGGGGCTGGCTCTCTTTTCCCTCTGAAATATTCCGAGAGGTTGGGACCCCTGCTCGGGATGGGCTGTTTCTGTCCATTAAACATTTTAAATGCTTGTCCATCTCCCATGGCCTCCCGTCCTTCCGCTCCTTGTGGCACTGGGCTGGGGATGGGAGGTTCCCAAGGATGATGAAAGGATTTAGGGCATAGAGTAGGGGTGACAGGGGCTGGTGTCAGTCACAGCCTTGTGCCAGTGGGTGCTCAAGTGGAGGAGGAGGGAAAAGGGGCTGGTTATGCCCCAAAACACAGCATTGGATGGGGAGTTTTCCTCCTCTGCTGGGAATTTCAGCAGGGAGGTCAAGGGGAGGATGGCTGGTGCTGCCTGACTTCCCCTTGCTGCCTGCCAGGAAGGAAAACAACTGGGAAGGGAGTTTTGGGATCAGTGCCACTGCTCCCTCAGTCCCTGCCCTGGAGGGGATGGAGGAGCTGCCTCATGGAGGGGGTGGAGGAATCAGCTGCCTCATGGAAAGCTCCTTCCCTCCCCCTGCTCCTCCATCCAGGCCCATCTCTTTTATCACAGAATATCCTGAGCTGGAAGGGACTCACAAGGCTCAACCAATCCAGCTCCTGATGTCCAACCCTCCTCATCTGTAAGGATGCTGGGAGGACATTTCCTCTTCCTTCCCCAACCAAACCTCTCCCTGAAAAATTGGACTACAGCAGGTTATTAAATCACATCCAACTGAATTCAGAGCATCACAAAATATAAAGGCAGCAAAAAAACCAAAGGGAGACAAAGGGGCTGTCCAGCAGAGCCTGCCTTTGGAGAGCTCTGCAACATGGATGAGATTATCCCACTGGAGATGAGCTACCTCATCCTCACCTCATAAGGAATACACTCCAAAGAAATGGATGCAATCTAAACATGCCTTGGAATCCCATTGGAATCAACAGACCTGGGTGAACCCTGTGGGTGAACCTGGCAGCTCTGTGAGTGTTCAGAGCTGTGCTGGGAGCTGGAGCTGGAGCTGGAGCTGGAACAGGGCACCCTCATTCCTTGTCCCTCCTCAACTGTAAAAATCCAGAGGAAAAAATACTCAGTGGCTGCATTGTTCCTCTCAAGGTTGTCAGGAAATCAGTGGGAAGAGGCACGGGGGGACACAGAACAAACAATGGGAGGAGAAAGTTCACAATAACCCTGGGCTGGTGCGTGGAGGCTGTTCCTGACAGGAGGGTCGGAGGTTCAGGGTGATGCTTTGGGCAGTTCCTGTTGGCATCACAGGTGTCCCAAGTGTCCCTGTGCCCTGCACAGGGATTCCCAGTGATCCAGAGCTTCCCAAGCTGCCCCATGCAGCAGGAACCTGGAGCTAAAGAACACTCAGAGGTGTTTTTAGCTGCCCCCTCCCTGCCATCATCCAGAGGTGAGGCAGCTGAAGGTGCAGCTCGGAAAGGGGATGGTCTGGGCTCCTGGCACTTCCCAAATTTGGGACCCATCATTCCATGGCAGTTAAGTGAAAGCAGCGGAAGCAAGGAGGGGAGGGCAGTATTCCCAACTCCTACGCCTTTTCTCTCCCTGCCTTCCCTTCCCTGTTTTATGTCAGAGCTGGACTCACCCCTTTCCATGTGCCTCTCCTCGGGAGAAGCATCCTGCTCCAGCTGTTTGCTGGAACAGGCAGGAGGAGTGGGACTGGGATGGTTTGGATGGACACCTTCCCTTCATCCATCCTTGAACAGCAGCATGAGATGGATGGGTGGATAGATGGATGGATGGATGGATGGATGGATGCATGCATGCATGCATGCATGCATGCATGGATGGATGGATGCATGGATGGATGATGGATGGATGGATGGATGGATGGATGGATGGACATGTCCTTCCAGCATTAAGCCCCAGTTATCCAGGACCCTACTACTGGACATTGTCCCAGCCTTTTCCCCCGGGAACAAGGGCAGAACTGGTTTTGTGAGTCCTCAGGAACAGAGTTTCAATAAATTAGGCTCAAACAAATAAATGCAATTTGAAAATAAATAATCTTTAAGTTGTTCCAATGGGTCCAGAGGGATCAGTGGCACCTGGATACCTGTCCAGGAATCTGGGGGAGAGGAGGATGAGCTCAGGCAGGGCAGGGCAGAGCAGCAGGAGGTTCTGGAGAGGTTTGGATCCTCCCTCTTCCCTTCCCACCTCCCCATTTCAGTTTGGTTTTGAAGTGAGACCTGCAGGTGGCTGTGCCCTGTGACCAATCGGGAAATGGAACTCGATTTTAAGTTAATTAAAGCTGCCCTCTGTGTGTTAATCTTCTTGTCAGGTTTTAATTAAGGGCTGATAAAGATTCAGCATGGGGAGGGATTCCTGCTCCCACCTCCTGTGACCCAGGGAGCCTGGAGGGGCTGTTGGAGTCATGTTGGGGTGACCCCAGGTCCCAGCTGGTGCTGTTACCCTTTCAAAAAAGGAGTGGAATTTGACCATTTTCTTCTCTTTCTCCCTCAGTCCCCAGCAGATTCTGAGCTCTCCTCCCAGGATGGGTCATGCTCCTGGCAATGACTGATTTACTGCTCATGAGCCAGAAAATTCCAGATAAATGTCAGCCCAAGGTAATCACCATTCCTGGCTGCATGGCCAGACTGGGTTGGGAGAATCAGGAGTGGGATTAGGGCTCTCCATGAGCTCCTCCATCCCTGTGGATGTGTTTTCTCTTTCTGCAGGAGGTGAGGTAGGTGGAGAAGCCACTCAGAGGGACTCTCAACATGCTCAGGGCAGTGAAATCTCAGAATCCCAAAATCACTGAGGTTGGAAAAGCCCTCCAAGGTCATTCAGTCCAGCCTGTGCCTGATCCCCACCTTGTCACCAGCCCAGAGCTCTGAGTGCCACATCCAGGCATTCCTTGGACACCTCCAGGGATGGGGACTCCAAACCTCCCCGGGCAGCCCCTGCCAGAGCCTGACCACCCTTTCCATGGAGAAAACCTTCCCTTCCTGACTCCCATCAGCCCCTGAAGTGAAGGATCTTTCCTCATTATTCCAGCAGAACAGGTTGGATCTCAGCATTTCCCACCACACAGGTGCCTCTCCCATCCCTTTCTCCAATGGTATTTTGCAGACATTATCCTGATCACTGGCCATCGAGTGATACAATTTGCCAAATAATTCCTTGCTATAAATTCCTGTATATATTTCCATGGTGGCATTGACATTTCCCTCTGGAATGACAAAGAAAGGATCTTTTCCCAGTAAAAGCCATTCCATTCCACCTCTGCTGAGCCCATTTTTGGCTGGTTTTTAGGCAGCAGCTTTCCCATTCCACACTTGAGTCCCACATAAGCCCTTCCTTGTATTTTTAAGGTCCCCAGCCAAAATTAAGACATTTCCCATTTTAACTCCCAGCACCTTGTAATGCCTTTAAACCATTACAGATATTCCTTGGAATATCTCAGGGCCAGCCCCAGAGCACAAATGGAATTAAAAGTCACTCGTGCAGAGCCTGAGCCAGGAATTGCTGGGTCAAAGTGTTCCTTGTCCCTCAGGTTTTTGTGATCAGCACAGGTCCAGCACCTGCATTAAGGATCAGGGAGTTATGGAGTGACACTGCTTTTAAAAAGCCTTGTGACTGTTCCCAGCTCGGGGTGTCCCTGCTGGGGATTCCTGCGCCTGCTCCCCGGGATTAGGCAGGGGGGGATTTCTGGAATTGTCTTTCCATTGTGCTTCAGTTCCAGCTTTCAGCATCTGACTTTCCCAGTCCTGAGCAGGACTTGTCAATCTCCCAGAGTTTGTTTTGGAGCTAATGGATTTCGGAAGGTTCCCATCAATCTGTCCTGCTCCTCAGCACTCCTGGGAATGCTCTTGGCTCCGCTGGCCAGCACAGCTCTGAGAGGTGGTTTCTTCATCCCAGTCACCAAGATTTATTTTGTACAGGCATTTTCATATGCTGAGGGGGAAAAAAAAAGGAGGAAAAACCACCTGGAATCAATTGTCAGCACAATGGAAGTTGGCATGGCCAGGCTAGGGAGCAAGGGGGGACAGTGGGTTATTTCCCACAAATTGCTCTGGGGACAAGCACAACTAGCAGGGACTTAGTGCCAAATCGGATGAATAGGGGAGACTGGAAAAAAAATTAAGGGGAAAAAAATCCCTGGAAAAGTCAAAACCTTTCGTTGTAGTATTTTCTGCAGTAAATTTGTTTTTGTTTTGAAGGGACAGTGAGAAATCTGCCAGGGCTTGAGCAGAGATTTAAAGAGGCATCCCAAGCTCTCCTCAGGGCTGGATGTGGAGCTCAGGCTCATGGACAGGATTCCTTCCTCCCTTTTCCCCCTTGGCTGCAGGATCCCAGGACAAAGCCCGTGGTGGGGAGCCCATCCCTGGCTCTGTGGTGGGGATGTGGTGGAGCTGCCCCACTGCCATTCCCTGCTCCCAATCCAGCCTTATCTCCCTCCCTCCTGCCCCTGCCCACTGTGTTTATTCCTACAATAAACTTCTCCAGGAATTACTCTGGCTCTCCTTGTATTTGTTTGGAAGCCCTGTCCCCACTCCTGGCTTATCTCTGGGCGCAGTGATAACAACAACCACCAGCCCTCTTTGCTTACAGCACCGGCTCCTTTCAATGTTTCCGTAATCTAAACCAGCCTCTATCTCCTCTTCCTTCCTCTGGAGAAGCTCCTGGGCTGGCAATGGCCAGGGATGTGTATGTGCTTGGATTCATCTTCTGCAGCTCCCACAGAACCAAAGGAAATACCTGATGCTGAGTTTCTGGGAGATTTCCATTCAAATACAGTGGATGTGGAAGAAAGAATTCCTCCATCCTTGATTTGAGGTAACTTTTAACACCAGGAGTGGGGCCTGCCCTGGGAAGGAGGCACCAGGATCTTCCCAGCGTGGCACAGGGGCTGCATGTTCCCATCCCAGCAGTCTCCAGCCTTGGAAATCCAGACAGGACACAATCTGGGAGCAGAGTCAGCCTCCCACACTCCAGGAATCCTCCATCTTCTGCTTGGAATATCCATGGAGCGTCCCTGAAGCAGGGGGGCAGCACCAATCTCTGCCCCCTGTGACCAGGGACAGTCCCCAGGGAATGGCTGCGACTGTGTCAGGGAGATTTCAGTGGATACCAGGATGAGTTCTTTCCCCAGAGGGTGTTTGGGCACTGAAAGGGCTCCCTAGTAAATGGGCACAGTCCCAGAGCTGCCAGAGCTCCAGGAGAGTTTGGACACCGTCAGGGATGGGGTGGGGTTGTTGGGATGCCTGTGCAGGATCGATGATCCTGGTGGGTCCCTTCCAGCTCCGGAGATTCTGGGGTTCCATGACTGTGTGATCCCCTGCTCCTCTGCCTCCATCCCTTCAGCACCTGCACCAGGGTCCTCGTGCTGCTTCCCGTGGGCTTGGGGGGAACACAGCTCCCTGGCAGTGTTAGTGCTGGGCAGACGTCCTGGGACATGGGGACATGTGTGTGACAGGGGGATGGGGACATGGGTGTGACAGGTGGATATGCACACGTGTGACAGGTGGATGGGGACATGTGTGACAGGTGGATATGGACACGTGTGACAGGTGGATGTCGATATATATGTGACATGTGGATGGGGCCACACATGTGACAGGTGGCTGTGGACACATGGGTGACAGGGGGATGGCGACATATGCGTGACAGGTGGATGGGGACATGTGTAACAGGTGGATAAGGACACGCATGTGACAGGTGGATGGGGACATGCATGTGACAGTGGATGGGGACATGCATGTGGCACATGGCTGGGGTCACACATGTGGCCACACTTAAGCCTGGCACTGGGGCTGCCCTGGTGCTGTCCTTCCTGGCAGGGTTGCATTCCCTGCCCTCTTGCTGCATTCCTGGGGGGTATTTTCCCCCTTTTCCCTTCCCCCCCAGGACAGCATGGGCATGGGCACGGAGCACACAGTGCCACTTGGCTGTCACCTCGTCCCCAGCAGGGACTCGAGCGCTGGCAGGCGCTGAAGGTCAGCAGAAGGACATCTCAATTATTCTGTGTCATCTGCGAGGAGCTCGGCGCTTGTCAGAGTCCCAGTGGAGAGCAATGAAACAGTAACTTGGCTGCAGGAAAAAAAGGGAGTGGGAAAAAACATCGGAAAGGAAAGAGAGGGGAAAAAAAAGCCGTCTGCACAGAAGCTCAGGTCAGTGGGATTGACAGCTGCTGGGAGATATCTCCATTCCCTGTGCCGAAAATAACACCTCCATGGGCTCCAGAGCTGCGTTCCCAATTAGAGATTGGGCACTGAACAGGGGGAGAAAAAATTCTCCATGATAATTTCAGAGGAGGGGGAGGAAATGGAAAACAGGCTTGGGAAGGAAGCCTGGCTCGCTGCTTCCAGGAACCTGATTTCCTCAAGATTGTCCTGGGGGTTTCTCCTTCTCATGGCTCTTATCTTAAGCACCCCTTTGCATGCCCTGGGAAATGGGAGGCAGCAGCTGGTGAAATAACTCTGGGCAAGAGGAGTGGGGGAGCCAGGCCCTCACTTTGGGATATTTTTTAGATGTATTTCTATATATAAGATATATATTCCTCTATATTCCAATATTTACCACCAGACCTGATCATTCCTTACCCTCTGGACCAGGGGCACTTTCTCTGCCTCCATCTCTTCACCACCTTCTTCCCTGCCTGGGATCCGTGTCCTGGATCACCAGGAGCTGAGTGGGCTGACCTGGCTGGGACCACCCAGATGTCTGGGGACCTCCCTGCAGGTGCTACTGCTATAAATTAATTAATGTGTTAATAAATTACACTGGCCATGGTCAACTGGGGCCATGGGGGCTGTCAGGAGCCTGGGGCAGGGGCAGAGGCTGTGCCAGAGCCAGCCTGGGAGGCACCAGCTGTGGAATTCCTGGATGCTGCTCTGAGCAGCTGTGCCTGGACTTTCACACGTGTTCTCAAAGTGAGGTCAGGCTTTCAAAACCCACTGAAACCCACAAAGCATGGAAAACCACCATGTCCCTGGGAGTTCTGGTGTGTGGGAGATGGATCTGCTCATATTCCAGGGAAAGCTCCTGCTGGCACTTCCCCTGGAGTTGGTGGCTCTTCCAGCCTGGGGCTGGCACTGGCTGGGCAGTGCTCTCAGACTCTTCCCTCTCCAGGCTTCCCGTGATCCCCTTTTTGCTGGGAATGGGCCCTCAGAGGGGGCTGGGTGGCTCAGGCTGGATGAGTGGAGCTTTGGGGGTGTCCATGCGATGGGGCTTGGATGAGATGGGAAGGTCCTGGCAGCCAAATTCATCGGGGTTTTTCTGTCCTGCACCACACCTGACCCCACATGAGTTTCCATCTGGGATTGCAGGAGGAGCCGGGAGCCGCCCTCTCCTTTGATGGTGTCTACTGGAGAGGGGAATAAAGCCAAGGGCTCACCTGCTTTGGAAGGAGGCTCTGCTCCCTCTCCCCACCCCAGACCTGCAGTCAGGCTCACACATCGTAAAGTGTCCCTGCCGTGGCACTGCTGCCCTGGAACACGGGGTTGTTTTATGTGCCGAGAACCAGGAATGTCTGCACGGAGCCGCAGTCACGGCGGGAGCAGCTGCAGGGATTTCACCTTTGGATCCTGGCAGTTCGGAGGAGCCAGGCAGGAGTCCGAGGAATTGCAAACACATTCAGCTCCGAGGTGCTGGCAGCTCCTGCCTGGCT
The DNA here is from genome assembly GCF_017590135.1 of Pyrgilauda ruficollis. Lineage (NCBI taxonomy): Eukaryota > Metazoa > Chordata > Aves > Passeriformes > Passeridae > Pyrgilauda > Pyrgilauda ruficollis. Next base: position 4,466,426 of record NW_024528821.1, read on the forward strand.
CTGGGCTGGTTAAGTGCTCTTTTATTGGGATTCCCTTCCCAACAGGCTCAGGGCAGGAAGCCCTGGAGGGTCAGGTGGCCTTGTCCATCCCTGTCCCTTACCCCACTGGGATTTCCTGAGCACTTTGGGATGGTGGGGATGGAGTCTGTGTGCCACCACTGGTGGCTGGTGCCCCCTCAGTTCTGAACACAGACTGTCCATGGCAAAGGAACGGCAGCAAAGCCGAGGCTGCAGCCTCAGGTCTGGTTTCTTCAGGACTGGGAAGAGTCTCCTGTTTCCAGGGCTGCCCCGGGGGAGATGGAGCAGAGCCTGCCTGGAGAACACCAAGCGGGAGAGCAGGGAACAGCAGGATGGCGAGACACCAGCACCTGGAAAGAATTAACACTTCCCCTCAGCAAGAGCTTGGAAGGGGAGAGAACAAAGCAGGCGAGGGAAAACCAGGGCAGAACAAAATGGTGCTGGTGGGAAAAGGCATTCCAGCTCCTCGGCAAGGGGGAAGGAATGGCTGAGCAGGGCTGCTGGGCTGGGGAAGCTGCTCCCTGCGAGAGGCTCAGCCTGGCCCTGGTTGTCTCTTCACTTCTGCCTCTGCTTCTTTCCTCCTCTCCCTCCTTCCTTCCATTCCCAACTTTATCCCATCCCTCTTTCGTTCTCTATTCTCTCGGAATGTTTCCACACATTCTTCTCACACCCTCGTCCCTCTTTTCTGTAAAACAGTGTTTATTCCTGTACCCAAAGCCCACTCCCACTTTCCCAGCAGTCTGGCTGTCCTTTCTCCAGGATGATACCGCAGTGCTGATCCTCACCTGGGACGTGCAGGAATGGGGATAACCAGAGTCTGATGCATTTAGGGAAATTAATAAATAATCTGGAAATTCCCACTAATTTGAATTTGACCCTGTTTTGAAGGATATCCTGCCTGTATCCTCCACTGGGATGAGGGCTCGTCCCCTCTGGGACATGAGGCTTCCCAAAGGTTTTGTTTGAAATAACTATTGCTGATCCTCCTGCCCGGCTGCTCTTCACACTCCACCCGCTCTGATCGCACCAATTACTCCAACAAAAGACAAAAATTTGCATTTCCAAGGGAGTTTCCCTCCTCCTCCCAGTGCGCTGCGCCCTCAGCCGGGATGTCCTTCACCCCATCGGGGTCAATGAGCCATGAGTGGGACTCGTGTGACAGTCCCGACACACTTCCCAGAGGAATTCCTTTCCTAATGGCATTTAAACCGCTCATTACTCCTTGACTGTGCCAGAGTGTGACTGCGGCTCCGTTATTGCCCAGGATCCCTGGAGCAGGGGCTGGGAATCTGGACGTGGGGAAGGGTGAACCGAACCAAGCCCCCCGAGACACTCAGCTGCAAACCCCAAATGTTTGGGCAACCAAAAAAAAAAAAAAAAAAAAAGTATATTTAACTTATTTTTTCTTTTTTTTCCTTTCTTTTCCCCCCTTTTTTGGCCATTTTCAGCTCCTCTTTTTTGGCTTTCTGAAAGTAGGAATGAGGTGAGGTCTCCAAAGAGCTTCTGCTCCTCATCACCCAGTTTTCTTGGCCTGAGGGGTTGCACGGGTTTGGAGAAGCATTCAAGCCCCTGAGTGTTCTCCCGAAAGCTCCGCTGGTGACAGAAAGGATCTACAGACCTCTTCCAGTCCGTCTCCCCGAAATTCCCAACTTCCTGAGTTTCTCCCAGCACCGCTCCAGCTCCGCTCCGACCCTGAGGTAATGGGGCAGCAGTAAAACATTAGGAGGTACAAATGAACTGCCGGGGATTAAAGCCCCAGCACAGCCTCCTGCGAGGCTTTAAAAGCATCCTGTTTGCAAACAGCTCTGGGGCTGCAGCATTCCTGGGCATTTGCCTGCCTTCTCCTGGTTTTTTCATTCACAGGGAGGAATTGCAGCTGGAGCAGCTCACCAGGTCCCGTTCTTCCATCCCCCCTGGGGCACGAGGAGCGCTGGCTCGTTCAGCCCCTTCCCAAGCTTTTTTTGCTTTTCCCTACATTTTTCCAAGGCACTTTTCTAAATCTACTCCCATTCCAACTTGTCCATGTCTTTTCCTGGATGACTGGGAGGTGTGTGGCAGGTGAGTTGTGCCCTCCAGAGAGGCTCCTGGGGCACCAGGACACCTTAGGGCATGGGTGGGATCCAACCTCACAGGCAGAGCCCAGGGCCCTTCTGAGCTCATTTGATGCCCCACGGGGTTCTCCCGCTGCATCCAGCCTTTCTGAAGGAAAATTCACCCCCTTTTCTTTGGGCTCCAGAGCTAAGCAACCCAGATGATCCTATGAATTTCCAGCAGTCCCGTGTGGTGAAGTTTGGAGTTTGGAGGGTGAGTTCCTGTAGGATAATCCGTGCAGAGAGAGGCTGAGCAGCTCTTGGCAGGAGAAGTGAGAAGTGGTTGAAACTGGGAAGTGGTTGGAACTGGGATGCACTGGGGCATTTGGGATCATTTACAGAGGTGTTCTTTGCAGGCCATGCAGCTTGGCACCAAGACTTTTTTGGGAGACCTCTGGCAGCTCATCCCAGCTATTGCACAAACCTTTGAAGATTAGTCTGGATAACTTTGAAAGTCTCCCTTCCCCTGGGATTTCTGGGATTTCTGGCTCTGCCTGGAGCAGAACAAAGGCTGCTGTCCCTGTCTGAGGTGGGAACAGGGATTGGCTCTTGGACCTGTCCTCCCAAAGGAGAGCAAAGCAAAGGCTCCCAGCCTGGATCAGCTGAGCTGAGCTGCAGAGCCAGGCCTGAGCCAGAGCGAGTTTTTTCCAAGCAGCTTGGAAAAAGCAGAGGCTTGGTTCCTGCCCACTGTCAGCAAATCCTGCAGCTTGGATGGGATCCCTCCAGCTGCCCCTGTGCTGCCTCTGCACTCTGGGTGGGCTGAAGCCTTTTCCCAGAGAAACCAGGAATGGGATGGGCAGAAAACCAGGGACAGTGGGAGATTATTTCACACACCCACTTGTAGCTGAGCACTTGCCCCTCCCTGAGCTCGATGCCGTGTCTGCTCCTTGGCCTCCCTCTCCACCTGTTTAATCCATGTGGGATGATGGGAGCTGTCTCTACTGACATGGAAAGTAGGAAAATGGGCTGTCCTCTCCCTGGAGAGCTGCACATGATGAGGTGCCCCTGCTTCTGCAGCCACCTCAGTGATAACAGAGTGTTGATACCTCCAAGATTCCCTCATTCCGAGGAAAATGGGGCTTTTCATTCCAGCCTGTTGAAGAGTTTTCCAGAGCCCTCACAAACGTAACCTGGAAGTGCTGCCTGTATCCAGCTGCTCCCCATGAACCTCCAGAACCATCCCATCATCCTGATGCCCACCTGAAACAAGGAGAGGCTTGCAAGGCAGGAATTTCCTGCATGGAAGCAGACACTGATCCCCTCTGAGGTGGCTGCTCTGCTCCAGCTGCTCTCAGCCCAAATTTCTCCATCTCCTGTTGCTCCAGATCCCTCTTCCTGGACCGTTGGAGCACCACCAGCACCACAGGATTGTGTGAGGGATGGGCACTGCCCTACAATGGCTTTCACAGAGGTGGTACCAAAAAACCCCTCGGGTGACATTTCTCAGGGCTCCCAGGGTGTCACAGGCCTCTTCTCCCTCTCTTCACCTGTGTGGGGGGGAGCTGGTGACACAGACCCTTCCCACCCACCATGGAGAAAATAGCCCTGTGACCTGGAATGTCACCTCCCAGGAGGAGGGGACACTGGCATCCCTCACAGAACCGTGTGGGGACTCCAGAGGGGAGGCCAGGCTGCCCTGTGAGCACAGGTTGAGGCTCAGGGGCTGCCAAGGTGACTCAGGCATCACTGCACCTGGGGGACATTGGCATTCCAGCAGCTCAGGGAATCCAGGGATGCACCTGAGGAGGAGGGCACCAGGAAGGGACACTGAGGCTGTGATGAGCCACATCCAGCACCTCTGGAGGTGCTGACACCTGTCCTGTGCCTCACTGATGATGTTACCTGGGAGCACAAGAGACTCCTGTGCAAAGTGAATTCCCAGGACACGGCTGCAGCTTCTCTCCAGAGGCATCAGGATTTATGCCAACCTCTGGTTTTCCTGGATTTTGTGGCTTGCATCAGGCAGAGACCACCAGTGTCCCACTTGGCTGTTCTGCATCCCATTTCCCTCCCCATTTCTTGCTGGTAGAGCAAGACCCTCCCACCTCTGCTTCTCCCAGGAGTTCTCATCCCGAGTGGAATTTTAGGGCTCTGTGTGATCGTGGGCACATCCAGGGAGTGCTCCCATCCATCTGCTCAACTCCTTGGGAAAAACCAGCTCAGCCAAACAATGAGTGAGTACAAAAGCACATGTGGAGCCTTGGCAGGGAGCATTCCCTGACTCCCAGCATCCAGGCGGCCGCTCCGCTCTCCCATCCCTGCCTCTCCAGCTGTAATTAGCACTGAGCTCTGGGAACGCGCTGGAATGGGAGTGATGAACAAAACAGCAGCTCCAGATGAGCCAGAGCCCCCGAGGGGGTTAGGATGTGAAGTGGGATGGTCTGTGCTCTCCGGCCGGGTCCGGGTGCCTGCTCTGGATAACGAGCACCTCGCTCCCGGGAGCTGCCGGCACCAATTCCCTGCGCAGGAGCACATTCCTGAAGCGTCCCTGCTCCGAGTGGTATTTAGCTCATGCTCTGATGCTGGATCAGGGGTCTGGAAAGGCTCTGTCCTTGGGCTCTGTCCAAGGCTGTTCTCACATCCCTCCAGCGATGCTGCTCCTGCCTGGAGGAGCCGACCTGCTGGAGAGGTGACCCAGGGCTCCCGTTAAATTTTCCTCTGCTCAGTGTCCTCCAGGTGCCCCCAGCCAGAGCATTCCAGCCTTGCTCTGGTGGCTGGAGACCCATATTCCTTTCCTCCTTCCCCGCCTCCCAGACCTGTGCAGACCATGGCTCTGTTGTCTGTCCAGTCGTAGCCAGGACTTTGTTATGCTGGAATTCATTTTATTCTTTTTGATCTTCCTGGAGAAGGCAGAAAGAGAATTCAGAATTCAGCCAAATGGCCTCCACCTGTCACAGTGTCTCAGGGATGGATGTAGGGGCCCTGCTACTGTGTCCAGGTGATGGACGGAGGGTTCCTGTCTCTGTGTCCAGGCAATGGGCAGAGCATTCCTGTCCTGTGTCCAGTGATAGACAGAGGACTCCTGTCCCTGTGTCCAGGTGATGGACAGAGGGTTCCTGTCCCTGTGTCCAGGTGATGGACAGAGCATTCCTGTCCCTGTGTCCAGGTGATGCACAGAGCATTCCTGTCCCTGTGTCCAGGTGGTGCACAGAGCATTCCTGTCCCTGTGTCCAGGTGATGGACAGAGGGTTCCTTTCCCTGTGTCCAGGTGATGCACAGAGGCCTCATCCCGCATCAGGTGATGGATGGAGGGGCTGAGGGGGCTGGGAATGGCTCTGCAGGCAGCGTCCCACAGTGTCCCTCGCCCTGTCCCCCAGTGAGATCAGGACACTGATAACAGCTTTGTTTAGAAGGAAGAGCAGGAAGGGACATGGAAGTCCAACAAAACAGGAGCTGCCTCACCCAATGTCCCAAGGCCCTCGGCTGCCAAAAATGGATGGAAATAAACTCTGCAGACAATGCAGGGCCCTATCTGGGAGCGGCAGGAGCCCGGCCAGGCCCTGGTGTCCCCGCAGGATCTGATAGGGCTCGGGGCTGGCGGGACAGGCCATTGTTCAGTGCCGTGGCTGTGCTGCTGGCTCGGGATCCACACGGAGAGAATCGCAGGAAATCAGAGCAGATCGTATCCGACCTTCAACTGCAGCAGAGCTCAGGGCTGTGCTTTGCTCCCCAGTGTCCTTGGTGGCTCTTTTTGGACACAGCTCTCTCCCAAAATAGCCGTGAACGCGACCATTGCCGGACCGTTCATGGTCAGTGTGGCCACATCCTCCCCCTGCAGAGGCTGAAACCACTCAGTTCATAAAACACCAGCCTGGAACCTGTGGCAGAGCTGCTGCTCCTTTGCCCAGACCCAGCAGGGATTCTGCAGGCTCAGGGGGTCTGTAGGGTCTGTATCCCTGTGCCCAGGGCTGAGGCATTGGGGTACCCTCCCCCCCTGCAGCTACAGAAGCTGGGTTTTACAGAAGCTGGATTTTACAGAAGCTGGGTTTTACAGAAGCTGGGTTTTGCCAGCTTTTCCATGGAGCAGCTGCTTGGCTCTGGGTAAGGCAGGCTTTGGTTCTGAGGATAAGTCAGGATAAGTCCATGGAAGTCTACCATGGCCTGGCTGAACTGTGCTGTGGTGGGGATGAGCAGCTTCATCCACTGCCTCCCGCTCCATATCCCAACAGCTTTCCTTCTCTCAAATATTGCCCCTAATTAATTTATCTGTACCATGCTCCTGGTAATACCATTATTTGTAGTACCTCACTGCATCCCCCGGGAAGGGCAGAAGTCTTAATTAACATCCGTGAAGCTGCCTGAGATCGTGCCTGGAAAATGTGATCCGGAGCAACTCCCTGTCCTACCAAGGTTGTTTTATTCTCCTTTGTTCTCCTTCTTTGCAGGCTCCTTCTTTTCCAGACAGCCCAGCCTGTGCCTGCCATTCTCACAGCCCAGTCTGGGCCATCCTGACATTCCAGTTGTGCCATCCCGACATTCCAGTGTGTCCCTGCCAACCCGGAGCACCCGCGGAGCTGCTGGAGTGGCTGCTGGGGACACGGGGCAGAGCAGCAGGAGGGGAGGAGCGAGGGCAGGGTCACCTGGGGAGGTGCCACACTCCGGTGGCTCTGGCATGGGGTGGGGGCAGCTGCACTGTGTGGCACAGGCGGACCTGGAGCTCCACAGGTGTGTCCCAGTTGTGCATCACAGCCCAGCCTTGGGATCCCCTGCCAGGTGTGCAGTGACCTGGGTCCTTCCTTTCTCCATGTGGGAGCCTGTCTTGGGATGAGCATCCCTGCAGGTTCTCCCCTTTTCCGTGCAGGACCCAGCCCTGGCTGTGACCCCTCCCTGGCACCCTCCAGCCAGGACAGCACAGGGACAGCCACCCAGTGACCCCGGAGCAGTGGCAGGTCGATGCAAGTGGTTCCACAGCTCTGGAGGCCCCTGGCTCCATTGCTGGTTGCTGCCGAATCCTTCCAGCCAAATCTCCAAGGTCTTGGCTGAGCCGAGCTCTAGCGCCAGCCAGATTTCTGATGCTTAGCAAAAATATTCATTAACGACTTAATCTGTGCACACACAGGGGAAGCTTTTAGGGAATTTGTTCGAGGGCTGTGAAAGAGGAATCTGGCCACTGCTTCCAGCTCTGCCTTGATCTGTGATCTCATGGATGAGGAATTCAGGAAAATGCTGCTCAGGGACATGGTCCAAAGCATGCCCTGTGCTCACACCCTGTGCACTTCCCTACCCTTGGTACTCACTGCTTGGCTGAGCATGTCCCTGTGCCAAGCACTGCAGAATTGTCACCTCAGCCCTGCAGGCTGCACAATTGTCACCTCAGGACACAGGGAGGGGAGGATGCTGCCTGGCTGCTTTGGGAGGGAAGGTTTGAGGGCTGTGATCTCACTCACAACCTGCCCTAGGATGTCTGATTTAGGATGGAAACGCTTCACACCAGGCTGTGCAGCCTCTGTAAAGTCACAGGGGTGTCCCACCTTCTGTGGCCTCTGGCATGGGAAGTCCTGCTCCTCAGGGTCCTGCCAGAGCCACCAGGCCAACAAACCCTGAGTTTCAGCAGGGACAAGGAGGAGAAGGCTGCCAGAGCACCATGAGAGCATCACCTGTGAGCGAGGCAGGGGAAAGGCAGGAGAGGGCTGGGAATGCAAGAGCCAGCCCTGGGATCTGGAGGGATTTCTGGGGTTGCTGCCTGTGCCACCTCTGGAGTGAGGGCTCTGCTGGATGGTGCCTCCTCATCACCGTCTGCACCCTCAGGCACTCTGTGCAGGGCAGGGGGTGAGCCACCGTGGGAGTGGCAGTGTGACACCGTGAGTGGGAGGGTGACGCTGTCAGTGGCAGGGTGACACCAGCGAGGGGCCCCAGTGGCTCCTCCCTCCGGGCTGCCTGGGTGCTTTTGGGACTTGTGTGAACACAGGGAAGGGACTGGAGCATCCTGCCCTGTGCTCAGAGGGGACACCGGGAGAGGAGGGACATTCCCGTGGGACACACCGTCCATGGGGCTGCCACCCAGCTTTGCCAAGGCTGAGTCCTGCTCTCCCTGCTCCGTCCCCTCTGGCTGTGGAGTCTCACCCTAACCTGTTACAGCTGATAACAGCCCCAGTGCTGCTGCTCCTGCCTCCAGAGAAATTTCCAGATTATTTCCACGCACATCAGGAGCCCTCTGGCTGCCCCTGCACGAGTTCCCTCCCTCTCCATTCCCAGTGCCACCACTGCCCAGGCCAGGCACAGGAACAAGGGGGAAATGGGGGCAGGATCCCACCCTGGGTGCCTCCTTCCCTCTGGGAGCGGGAGCTGCAAGATGGACACACACAGATGGAGGGACACACACACAAATTTATAGAAGTTTCCAACTCTGTACATGAATCCCTTTAGAAATGAAATTCCTAAATCACACAGTAATATCTGACCATGTCCCAGGGAAGCTCAGTGTGTCCCAGGGAAGGTCAGTGTGTTCCAGGGAAAGTTGCTGTGTCCCAGTTGAAGTCCCTGCCATGCCAGTGCCTCTGGATGGGGGTGGCTCCCAGGGACCACACTCTGGCAGGGCTGGAGCTGCAGCAGGGTTGGGATTTCAGGGAAGTTTTATAGCAAAAATGTTGATGAGTAATGAAAAGGTGCTGCTGAGCCTTGTTGGGAGGAAAGAGGGGAGGGAGCAAAAGGGGCTGAGGGAAAGAAAGGAGCCCAAGAAGGAAGGGAAAGGAAGAAATTACCTTGGTGAGATTTTCTGGCTGCTCTCCAGGTCATAGGCTGATGCCAGAAAAGCTCCAAGTCCCTTCTGGCTGGGAGCACTCCCCGTTAGGTGAATCACACACACAGTGCTGGAACATTCCGCGCTCCCAGTCACAGAGCTCGAAGTAATTAGGAAAACTGGAAGACCAAGGCAGGGGGAAAAGTATGAGTCACACATGGAAGTGGCGTTATTGGAGAGCAGGAGAAGCAGCTTTGCAGAGCTCCTGAGGAAAAGGCACTCCAGCCCTGGCTGCTGCCGGGAAAAGCCATGGGAGCTTTTCCCTGCACTGGGAGAGCAGCAGCTCTGGGAGAGGGCAGGAGACACCAGGATGTGTCACACAGGGAAGGGAAATTGCACTTGGATGAGATGTGAGGGGATTGGGGGTGTTCAGCCAGGAGAAGAGAAGGCTCCAGGGAGAGCTCAGAGCCCTTTCAGTGCCTAAAGGGGTTCCAGGGGAGCTGGAGAGGGGCTTGGGACAAGGGATGGAGGGACAGGACACAGGGAATGGCTTCCCATTGCCAGAGGGCAGGGTTAGATGGGATTTTGGGAAGGAGTTCTTCCCTTTGAGGGAGGTGAGGCCCTGGCACAGGGTGCCCAGAGAAGCTGTGGCTGCCCCTGGATCCCTGCAAGTGTCCAAGGCCAGGCTGGACAGGGCTTGGAGCAACCTGGGACAGTGGGAGGTGTCCCTGCCCATGGCAAAGGGTTGGAATGAGATGATCTTCCAGCCCAACCCCTTCTGGGATTCCTGATTTCAGGCAGCTCCTCAGGCTGCCAGGGAAGTCCAGCTGCTGCCTCCCAGGGAATGCCAGGCTGGGAACCTTCTCCCACCCTCCAACAGGAGCCAGCAGCAAAAGGTGACCTCGTTATCCCTCGCTCCTGTGGACAATGAGCCTGAATGCTGCTGGATCCTGGGGACAGCCAGAGCCCCACACAGCCCCTGATGTGAGGGGAGTTCCATAAACCACACAGTCTCCCAAGAATCTGATGGATGGAGCTTTCATCCCTTTCTTTGCACGACCCTTCTGCTGCTCTTCATTACCAACACAAAGGCTGTGTTAACCTGGGAGCAAACCCGTGTTTATTTAAGGAACTCTCCATGCCATTTGGCTCAGGAAAAACCCTGTTCCAGGCAGGCCCTGGCTGTCCCACTGAGGTCACGCTCCTGGAGCATCCCTGGCTGGACACGCCAGCATGGCTGATGGGTGACTATCACATCTTATCACAACTTATCACACTTTATTACATTTTATCACTCATCACATTGTATGATGTCATATCCATGGCACCACGTCACCACCCCCAACCCAGCCGGTGCCATCACACCTCTGGTGACCCGGGAGGGCAGAGCTGGGCTCCCTGTGTGGCCTCAGCAGTTCCCTGCTCCCAGCTGAAGGATGTGGCTCCATATTTAGCCCCTGTCCTGCTGCAGTGTCTGGGGAGATTCCGTTTGGGAAAGCTGAAGGGTGGGTGCACACGGGGTGATGAAGGGATGTGATGGACAACCCAGGCTGAACACAAAATCTTTCTGCAATTCTCCAGGACAGATTGCTACATCTCCCTGCCAAGAAATCAAACATTCCTGCTGGAGTCAGGCCTTTCACAGGAGCCCCCTCGGGGACATCAAGTGAGGCTAAGACAACAGGCCAGAGCTTTGTGAGCAAATCATGAGTCCCCAGTGCCCCTCCAGCTGGCAGGACTGTCATTGACCTCAGTGGCCTTGTCCTCCCCGAAGCAGCTCTGTCAATTTGGCCACTTTCCACTTAATAATGGAGCTGGAATATAAAGATGTATCCAGGCCCGACCACAAAACAGCTGGAGACTGTAGGGTTGACTTAATCCTGGTCGAATAAACCAGGGAACTGGTGGGAGTCAGCTCGGATGTTGCTGGCGGGGCTCGGAGCAGGGCTGAGCAATAAAAGGGATCAAATGTGTGAGGCACAAACTGTCTGGAGCCACGGTTGCTGTTGTTGTTGTTGTTTTAACTAATTGAATTTTAGTGCTGCTGAAAGGATTGACAGCTCTGGGGAGCAGTGGCCAGGTACAGCCCCGGCAGGAATCCCTCCTAATCCCAGCCTGCATCCAGACACCCGCAGCTCCTCCCATGAGGCCAAATTCGGCTCCTGACAGATGCAGCTGGGGCTGGAGCCCAGGGGGCTGCATCTCTCCCAGAGATCCTGGCAGACCTGTTCCTGCCTTCATGGATGTTGTCAGTGTCCCTGGAAGCAATTCCTTTGGATCTGGGCAGGCTGGGACAAGTGACCTGTGCCATCCCTGCCTTGGGGACAGTCCTTGTGCCTGAGGAAGGGCAGGGACACTGAAGGTGTTGAGGGGAGTTGCTGCTTGTGGTGAGAAATTTGCTTTTATTCCTGGAATGGTTTGGATTGGAAGGGGTCCTAAAGCTCATCCCATTCCACCCCTGTCTTTCACTGTCCCAGGTTGCTCCAAGCCTGATCCAGCCTGGCCCTGGACACTCTCACTTTTGGCCAGCCTTTGCCACAGGAGGGAGATGGGGCTGCCCGGGAAGCTGGGGCTGGTGTGTGGGGAGCAGAGAGCAGGGGAAGGGAGCAGCATCCCTAAAACTGAGCACCCTGATCCTCCCCGGGGGTGACCAGGCAGGGACATGCCTCCAACGTGCTGGGTGACTTCTGTCCTTGCCACGGGGTGGGGATGATTCTCACCAGGTTTGGGAAGTGCCGAAGGCTCGGACACATTAACCAACATCTCACCACTGAAAATCCTGACAAAAACCTGGCAGGAGCTGCCCTGCCCATGCCTCTGCCTCGGGGTTTGGACTGGGACCGGTCCCTGGGGCTGGTTTGGAAGGGGGCAAGGGCTGGGGAGGCAATGCCAGGGTGGGCAGTGCAGGGTGGGCAGCGCCAGGGACCCCTCTCCCAGCCAGACAGGGCTGTGGCACTGGGAGAACTGGGGCAGTGTTTGTCCCACCAAAGCCTTGTCAAGGCACGGAGGCGGCTCTTTCCCAGGGGAAAGCTCCTCGCAGGGGCACCTTGTCAGCCCTGCTCTATAAATAGCTGGGAAAAGGCCGGCAGGAAGCGGTGGATTTTAGGCAGGGCCAGGGGAAGGGCTCGGTCTCAGCCTTGGCGAGTGTCGCTCCCGTGGGACGGTGACTCCCCGCGCAGAGGCCACGGAGGAGCTGTGCCCTCTGGGAGCGCCCATGGGAGCTGTTCAGCACATTTCCGAGGGATAAAAGGCGGGTGGGTTTGGCCATTTTCAGCAGGCTGGGACCAGCCGGGTTTTGTCATCCTGATGGGCACAGAACGTAAATTCTTCACGCGGGTTCCCTCGCTGGGATCTCGCTCACTCAGATCAGATTTAATCCTTCCCAGGGGCCGAGCCGAGCTCTGCTGTGTCAGCCCGTGTCCCCTGACCCGTGTCCTGCAGGCATTTGCGGGGAGCTGCCTGCGGAAGGAGCTCCGGGAGCTCCGATTTCCAGCCGGGGCAGCCCCCGGGCACAGCGGCCCCGTTAATGCCGGGCTGTGCCCATCCCACGCCCGGCAGGAGGGACTAAAGCTAAGGAAGGATTTCAAACCCCCGGGGCTTTGCTGCAGCCTTTTGTTTGTAAGTGATCCCAAAATCGCTGCCCTGGGCTCTCCCGCTTTGCGGCTCAGCCTGTGGCTTGTCCCCAGCGTGACAAATGTCCCCAGCAGGGGACACAGCTCGTTTGCTGGGGGCGCCGGCCGTGCCCTCGGAGCCGTCCCTGCCCCGCGTTAGAGATCTAAGCTCCCCCAAGGAGGGTAATGGACAGGAAATTAGAGATAAGTAGGTGGTTTGACAGGATTAGGGATAAGCAAAAGAAACTTAATTATGTGATAGCTGCTATCGGACAAGCGCTGCTGCGAAAGGGGATGTAAATGACCTAAAGAAAGCCCGACACCAGATCAAACAGGCGCACTCTGCAGATAACAGCCCAAAAACACGGGGTATAAATATTTATCACAAATGAATTCTCCAAACACTCCCTACTCACGATCCCATTAACAATAGATGGGATTGCGGATAATAAAGGCTTTCCATAAGCTTTTTTTTTTTCCTTTTCTTTTCCTGGGGCTTTTGTGCAGCTGTGGGCGTGTGTGTGAGAGATAGGGATGTGCCCCAGGGGTCCGGGGGTCCCAGGTCCCCTCCGGGGGTCCCAGGTCCCCTCCGGCCTCTCTGCCGGTGTCCCAGGAGCTCAGGCTGGGCTCCCTCCGTGCCTCTGCGGCTCCGGGAGCTCAGTGGAAGAGGAGAACTCACCCTGCTCTCGCTGAAAGGGCTCTGGCCGGCACAGAGGGAGTGGTAGTTGGAGCAGGGTACAGGCTAGAGCCCCAAAATCCTGGGTGATTCCTGCTCCTTCATCGCAGGGAAGAGGAGAACTCACCCCACTGCTGCCCTGGGTCATTGGTCAGCAAAGAGGGGATGACGGATGCTCCAGGGAAAGGCTGGAACCCCAAAACCTGGGCAATTCCAGCTGCTTCTCTCTCCTGAGGAAATCAATGGACAGCAGGGCATGTTCTGAAGGAGGCACTGTGTGTGTGTGCCTGCAGAGCCCAGCGAGGGTGGCGGGTGCCAGGTGTGGCTGTGACCTCAGCCCGAACAGGGAGTGGCCCCCTGTGCCTCCCCCCTCCCCAAACAGGGACAAGGGTCCCCCCTGCACAGCCACCCCTCTCCTCCCCTCTGCCACCCTTCCCAGCTCATCCTGCTCCTCTTCCCGACTCATCCTGCTTGTTGTTATTTATTTCCCCAGAAGGAACACAAAACCTCCCGAACCTGGGCTGGCAAATTACCGAAGCCCAGGAAATGAAAACTCCAGGGCAGCATTAATTGGAAGGCTTTTTAATTAAAATCAGCTTGTTTCACAACCAAAGATAAAAGGAGGGAAGAAAGCTGAAAGGAAAAATAATAATAAAGCAATTCCCTGCCTGCCCCTCTGTGGCATTCACGAGGTGTGGGCTGAGCATTCTGTGTCACCCACTCTGCTCTCAGCCCTCTTGATTTCCTTTTTTCCCTAAAACAGGGCATTTTTGGTCTCTTCTTTCTCCCTGACTTCATCCTCATCTGCTTCTCCTCTGTCTGCATTTGGCATTGGCCTCCCCCTTGTCCCCTGTCCCCGTCCCCTCAAGCACCCATCACCCCGAGCAGAAGGTTTCTCCCAGGGAAGAAATTTTCCTCTGAATTCTTTTATTTTTGGGAATTAAATTCTGGCAGAGATGTAGCATTGCCTAAAGATTTAACTGCTGTGCTGAAGCAGCACTTGATGAGGCTAAATGAGGTTTCTTGCTAACGAAGGGGAATCTTTGTTGCTGGGGAAAGACTGAGGGCCCCGAGGCTGCTGTGGAAGAACCAGGTGGAGGATTGAGAATGAAACCAGGAAATTCTTCAATCAAAATTTATGAATCAGCCAAAAAGATGTTCTTTCTTAAGGCAATAGTTTTGGTCAAAATTTATATATTTTTAATGATGGTCAGAGCTGAGCCCAAACAAACCCCCAGGAAGAGGAAACAGCTGGCAGGATAGGTGGGGGATTGATGGTAATGCAGACAGATGGGGAGCGTTGAAGTTTGGAAAACTGGCGAGGGAAAGTGAGGGATTTCCAGGAGAAATCAGTGCCTGGCCAGGCTGAGGACACCGAGTGGCAGAGAACAGCTTGAGGCAGAGATGAAAGAGCCACCAGCTCCCCTTCCCTCGGCCACCCAGGCTCGGGGCACATCCCTGCCTTCTCCAGCAGGGAAAACCTTGGATAGACACGGCTGGAAGTCAGGAGAGAGGGACATCCTCCAGCAGGAGTGTCCTGGGGGCCCTGGGGCTCTCACATCTCGAAACAGCTCCGAGAGGGTTCAAGGAATACTGGTGCTTGTGGAATACAGAGCTCGGGGCACCCAGGTGGCCCAGAGCTCCTCTCTGGGTGCCACCGGGCGGGCCAGGTCTCGCTGGGGGCCCTGCAGAGCCGACGTGGGCGGCAGGAGAGCGGCAGAGCCCATCCCGGCTGCGGCGGGGCCGGGAGCGGGAGGTGGGGAGCTGCGATTCCTGATTAACTTCTGGGAAGTGCGGCTCTTCTCCACATCGGGAACGTTATTTATGTGCAGGGGATGGCGGCTGCTGATGAGAAACACATTGATTGAGGTTTCACAGCTACTGAGCACAGGAGATCCCTATCAGTCCCAAACCTTATCAATGTGTTCCTCATCATCAGCCGGCGTCTCATTAACATAACGAGCTGTCTGCTCCCATTTGAGAGAGCGGCTCCTCCGTGCCTGCTGCCTGCACATCATCCACACGCCAGTTCCTCACTGGAACAGCCTCTCCGCAGGTCTGAATCCCGGGAAGGAGGGAGGAGTAAGACATCACTTGTTCCATAGTTGTTAGACCCCAGTAAATATGTTTCTAATCAGCAATTAGGACTTAATTAACGTGCTGAAAATATAATTTTCTATCTAAATGAAGCTTTTAAAGGAAATATGAAAGGAGAGGTGGGAAGATGCCACAAGTGATGTTTGGGTGACAGCTGAAATCCCACTGGTGGGTTTGGGAGAATCCTCACCCTGTGCTCAGGATGAATTATTGATCTGCTATCCATGGAGGATGGGGCTGCCTGGGAATTGTTCAAGCCCAGCCAGCCAGCCCCTGCACCCCCACTGAGTTTAAGGAATGGAGCTGAGACAGTCCTGGGAGCTCAGCCCTGCAGGATGAGTTCAGGACATCAGGATGATCCCAGGACATCACTGGGATGTCCGTGTCCATCCCAAATCCCACAGTGCTCCATGTTCAGTGCAGGGGACGGGTGCCAGCCACATGCCTGGGAAAGTGCATCTATAGATTCATGGAATCACTCATGTTGGAAATGACCTTTAAGATCATTAAGTTCAACCATGACCCCAGCCCCACTTGGTCATCACTAACCCATGTTCTCCAGTGCCACATCCACAGGGCTTCTGGACACTTCCAGGGCTGGTGATTCCACCACTGCCCTGGGCAGCCTGGTCAAAAGCTTTGCAGCATTTTATGTGGAAAAAAGGTTCCCAAATCCAATCTAAACATCCCCTGGTGCAGCTTGAGGGCATTCAAGCTGTTCCTCAGATGCTCCACATTAAAATGACCCCAGGAGGTGTTCCTGTCCTCCAGAGGAATGTCAGAATTCCCGCTCCCATCCCTGCCTCCCCTCCAGCAGCACGGTTTTGTTGGGCCTTGTTCCCAGTTTTCCTTCCTGTGCCCAAGTCCCCTTTTCTCTCTCTGCCCTCTTTTCCTGCTGGCAGATGGATCTCAGCCACAGCACCACAGGCCAGCCTGGCACTGCTGCCTTCCCACAGGTGTTGGGATTCCGGCAGGTGTCGGGATTCCAGCTCTAATCCCAGCGCCGAGTGTTTGTCCTTTCATTTCTGAAGTGGTTCAAGGGAATCTTGGCTCAGCAGCCAGGTTGTTAATCCAGAGCAAACAACGGGCTCTGTAGGTCCTTTCCAGCTAATCACCACTGATCCAGCTGACCTTTCCAGCAATCCCAAATCTGGACATGGCACTGCAGCAAAGCCACCTCCGAGGGAAGGTGCCACAGGAGGGAAACATTCACAGCTCCCCTGGAACGAGGGTGCTGGGCTGCCAGCTGTGCCGTGGGGTTGTTCATCCCAGCTCCCTCATCCCAGGAATGCTGAGCTGTGCCAGCTGGGAGCAGAGATGTTGCCACCAGCCTGAGATTCCAGCCAGAGTCCTCCTCTCCCTGCAGAGGTGATGTGTGCCCACCCAGCCAACCCCAGAGGAATTTAGGGATTGGAGAGTGCCAGATCAAGCTTGACAAGTTTTATTTCCCCAATACCAAATTTACCCAGAAATATGAAAGGAGAGAAATAAACCCATTTGTGAGCGTGAGTTAAATTCCAGCAGCTCCTACACTGCTGGAAGTGACAGAAATGTTCAAATAACCCAAATGTTTTGAAACTTGATGCAACAGGGGTTGGGATTTTGTTCCCATGTTAAATCACTGGGTTTATTTCAAATAAATGGTCCAGATTTTAGAGAGAAAAAAGAAAGAAGTAATCTGAGCATAAACAAAATCCAGGTTGTCATGTAGGAACTGGGCGGTGTGGGGGGAGTCGCGGTGCTGGCCCTGGTTTTCCTGGGATAAATGGATAAAAGAACCACGTGGATGAGCTGCAGGGATGGGGATGAGCATGGAGCATCCCTTCCCAGAGGTTTGGGAAGGGTTCTTCACCAGAGCCCCTGTTCTGAGCTGCTTGGGACACTACTGGAACCAGGGATGTGCTGCAGCACCCATGGAAGCTGAGGGACAGGGTCCTGCCCCATGGTCCCTCCAACATTCCCCAGGTGGGCCTTATGAGGAAGTGGCAAAATGAGGTTAATTAATGGACCTAATTAAGTTCCCAGCTGGTAGAAGATGGATCTCAGTGGATCTAGGCTCTGCATGGTGTTGGTCAGGGTGGTCAGGGTGGTGGTGGCTGTGGTGGACGTGACCACCATGGGCATGGTCTTGGCCACGTTCATGATCATGGTCATGGTTTCCTCTGTGCTGCTCACGTGGATACAGCGCAGTTCCTGCCTTGTCCTGCTGCTGCACTGCTGGGATCTGGTCCCTCTGTGCGGGCACAAGGGGAGGTGTCACAGCAGCCCAGCGTGACTCGAACCCAGGCTGCCAAAGGAGGCTCTGCCCAGGGACCCATCATCACTGCCACAGCCTCTGCTCTGCACCCGCCTGCTCCCCATCCTGCCCGTGCCCCTCCACACGCTGGCACCCAGAGCCCATCCACACCCAGAGCCCACCCGCAGGGCCCTGGCTGAGAAAAAGGCTTATTTTTTTGGTTTACATGGCATTTTTTTTGATGGCTTTTTCTTTTCCAACCTGCTCCCCACATGGCTCCCCCCCCCGTTCAGCTCCGAGCTGGTGACAGCAATCTGTTCCACAGCCTTGTCAGTGGGAAAGGCTGGAGTGAGTGACTGGAGCAGGCGGGATGTGCCAGCGAGTGGAGCTGGTGCTTGGCTTCCCCGGAGCGCGGGGACAGCTGCTCCCTCCACCGTATGGCTGCAGAATGAGTTTTCCTTCTCTTTTTTCCAAAGCTGGTCCCTGATGGACTCATCCCTCATTTCGCCACTTCCCGAGCTCAGCTCGGATGCTGCTTTATCCATCAGGAGCCGAGGTTTATCCCATGGAGTTATTGTTGGCTCGGGCTGTGGAGCAGGCAGTGTCAGGGTGGTGTCAGGTGAGCTGCCTTGGGGAAAGGGCTTTTCCCATCTCCGAGTCTTGGCTCTGCTGGAGCACTCTTTGCTTTTCCTATCACCAGCAGGGTTTGCTTGAATTCCTCCAGGGTGGGAATATTACAGAATGTTACAGAATCATTTAGGCTAAAAAAGACCTCGGAGCTCATCGAGTCCACCCTTTGAGGGGATCCAGGGATTTCCAGGCTGGACTGGATGGGACCGTGCAGAATCATAGAATCCTGGAATCATATAAAGAGCTCTGAAATCATCAAGTCCAACCATGGATCCAGCACCACCACCCAGTTCCCCAAGGTGGTGGTGCTGGATCTTCCTCAAGAGCCAACAAGATCAGGGGTGCAGGACTGAGTTTTGCTGATTTTGGTGGCATGGCCTGAGCCCCATCCACCTCCTTCGCAGGTCTGTGCTCCTAAAGGTACAAGAAACCTCCCTCGGAAGGAGAAATTCCTGAAACGATTAAAGCATCAAGAGAAATGTTAATTGAATGGATCAGACGGCTCCTTTGGAGCGGGAGCACTCGGGGTGTGACCCAGCTATCGACACCCAATCCACGATAAACAAACAGTAATTACTCAACTCCACAAAAGCAGCCTGGCAGAGCTAAATAAAGCTCGGGGAAACTCCAGCAGAGCGGCTCTGAAACTGCGTGGGAAGGAGCTGAGTGTGGCTGGCTCTGTGCATCCCTCTGGGACGAGCGGCCGTGGGGATGGTGGTGGCTGGGTACAAGGAGAGCAGGAGGGTGGTGGCATTTGGGGACAGGCTGGGCTGGGAAACCGACCTGGCTGTGGTGAAGTGTTTTGTGTTCTCCCAAGCACAAATTCCATCAGGACTACACAAGGAACAAACTGGTCCCTGGAGGAAGCCTGAACCTTGTGAGAGCTGCGCGTCACTGGGATGCTCCCCATTCCCTCCTCTGCATCCCAAGCCACCTCTTTCCCCAAAAAGCTTCTCCTCCCCTGGCATACCCCAGCTTCCATCATTGTGCAGCCAAGGCCCACGCTGGGAGTAAATAAATAAACAAGCAGGGCCAGCTCCGTGCATCGATACAGAGCTTTCTGCCAGCAGCATTAACGAGAGGGATTTTTATCCGATTTTAATAACTGCTGAGAACTGCCTGGTGTGTCCTCTGCAAGAGGCTGCTGTGAGCCCAGCTGGAGCAAAACCATCCACGGCAGATGTGTCTTTCCCTTTCCAGACCCATCCTCTTGGGTCTTGCTTCCTTCCCCTTCTCTGGGAAAGGAGAGACTTCAGGCTGCTCTTTCCCTCACCCCCATCCCTGGCTGAGCAGCAGGGACGTGTCCCAGGGTGAGTGTGCTCGGTGTCCTGCAGTTACTGAGCAGCTCTCCCATGGTCTGGCAAAGCTGTTGGCACTTGGGGTTGGAATTTGTTGGTCCTCCCTCTTTTTTTTGGTGGTTCACTGGTCTCACACGCCTGGGCCAGGGCTGTCTCCTCCTTCTCCTCCTCCTCCTCCTCAGCAGCAGCCAGTGATGTTTGCCAGGGTGCAGGAATGGGGTGTGCCCAGGCACCCACCTCTCCTGTGAGCCCTTCCAGCCTCTGGCAGCTGCCAGATCCAGGGATTTCCTGAGCCAGGGGGTTTATCAGGACCGCTGTTTGCAGGAGCCCTTCTCCTGCTCTTGTTCTGGGGCCTTGTCCTCGGCATCTGGGCCCTGCGATAAAAGACTTCCTCTGATTTGATTGAAATCTGCTGCTGCGTCACTTTATGGGATGTCCTGGAGGGGGGCTGTGTTCCAAGACAATGGGAATATTTTCTTCTAATTCACCTCGTCTCGATTGTCCACGGTTTTATTGAACTCTCTCAGATTTCCTCCTCTCTCTTCCGCAGCCATGGCGCTCCTCCTGGAATAAACTGCTCTATTCTCCTGGTCATTCTTCTCTCCTTTCATTACTTCCAGCATTTTTATAAGCCTCCTTCACAAATCCCTGGCACTTGAGTGTCTCCCACCCCCTTACCTGAGCTCCCCTCAGGGGTTGGACATTCCCTGCAATCCTCACCCAAGCCCTAGAACCGCCTCCTCTCCCAGCAGGGACCTTGCTGCCCTCCTCTGTTTCCTGCTGCTCAAGCCTGGAAGGTTCCCTGCTGATCCCACTAAATTGCTTCTTACTCCACAGGTGACTGAAAATCCGTGAGATAGTGAAACTCCTTGGAAAGAAACCTGGATATATTTTTTTTCTCAGTGAAAACAATAACAAATGGAAGAGGAAGAAACTCCTCTCCTGTGGCGGGGGATGCCCTCCCTGAGCCTGTCATTCCCCATGGCCATTCCCTGCTTCGAGAGCCTTGGAACGTCCCAGGTGTTGATGGGTGATGTGCAGGACATCAATCCAGCACCCTCCCAATGTCACCACGATTTTCCTGTCGCCATGGCAACTCCCAGGCTCAAAGATGCCCATTTTGCCAAGACAAGGGAGTGAAACAGAGAGCAGGGAAGCGGCAGAGAACATGTGGAAGTGACAAAGAGAAGGATGTCATGCCAGAGGAAGGAAAACAGGGACAAAAAGAGAGGAGTGGGGATAAGAAGGAGTCAGGGAGGATTTATCCCACCTTCACACGGCCCGGGCATCGCTGGGACCGAGCTCTGCACTCCAAGAGCTGAAACAAAGGGTGGGAGGAAGAGGAACTCGTGTCTTGATAAACACAAGGTTGAAGAGGTGACAGGGCGAGGGATTTGGGCTCCAAGTACTTTCTCAACCCATAAATTTTCAAGAGTGGCGCTGAAGCCAGGAAACCTGAGCCGGCTTTGGGAGATAAATTATCCCAGGAGCAGACAGGGTCAGTCCTTGGCCTCCTCCCCAGTCTCACCTTGGCTCTGTCACGGCCACAGCCTGAGTTTGTGCCTGTGGGACCTCGGGTGGGCTCCAGCAGAACCATGGAATGGTCTGGGTTGGTGGGGCACCTCGGAGCTCCCCTGCTTCCAGCCCTAGTTCTCTGACTCCTGGTGCCCAAAGGGAGGGATCTGCTTTGATCCATGGGCTCCAGTGATGGGGCTGGGAGGGGCTGGGCAGGGTGGCCACATGGGCTGGGCACTGCCTCAGCATGGAGCAGCTCAGCCTGACGCCTCCCTCCGTGTTTGAGGCGGTTGTTTCCCTGTGTTTCACCTCCCTGCTTGCATTCCCTTTCCGTGGCTGCTCAGCCGTGAGTTCCCTGCCAGGGGCAGGCCCGGAAACAGCTCCTAGAAAATGGAATCTGGCCCGAGAGCTGGCTATTGAAATGATTTGATGAATAATTTAGGATAACAATTAAAGTCAAAAACTTCACAAATAGCTCATGAGCAATTCCTGGGCCGGAAGAGAGGACAAAGTTGAGCTGATAAAGGCTCTGCTGCCCATCACTCACAAACCCCTGGCCCTGGGCCCAGCAGGAGAGGAGGGAGGGCTGTGGCTGCTCCCACCCGGGCCCCCAGCACCCACCCAGCACCCACAGGGACCCCAGCCCCCACCCAACCCCCAGACCACCAGGGCTGCAGGACCACCCTGCTCAGAGGGCACAGAGCTGTGGGAAGAGGGAGAGCACTGAGCTCACTGGGACACGTGGCTTTGCTGTCCTTCCTGACCTGTCCCTGGGTTTGCCAAGCCCAGTTCCAGCCTGGCAGGAGAGCCCAGGGGCACAGGGAGGGACACTGCAGGTGAAGTCACCTGAGTCAGCACTGGAGGAGCCTGGCTGGGTCTCTCTTACCTAAGGATAAATCCCACCTAGCCCAGAAAAGCCTCAAAACTGGGCACAGAGTGCAGCTGGAAACCGAGCTGTGCATCCTTCCTGGAGCAGAGCAACTCCTCACCCCATCCTGGGATGCTCCAGGTGGGAATCCCCCCCCTCTCTGACTCTCCCTCTGCTTCCCAACCCTGGCAGAAAACCCAGGGACAACACTGAGTTGGTTGGAGCTGCCAGGACCTGTTTCCTGGCTGCTGGAGTGACCCCTTCCCTGTCTGCCCGTGTTCCTTCAGATCAAACAAACGCTTTGCTCAAAATGAAACAAAATGTTTCAATTCCCTCTTGGGTCATTTCCAGCCGAAAAGCGGAGGAGCAGCGAGGAAAGAGCCTGATTAAAAGGTTTGGAGTTCTGCTTGTAGCTTTTTCCAGGGGCTTGTGTCTCTCAGCCGGGAGGGAGGCAGGGATTGGGGTTCTGGGTTCTTGGAAGGGCCAAGCTCAGCCCAGCTCAGCCCCAGCCTGAGTCCCCCTGGGCATCTCCAGTCTCTGTGGGGTGTCCAGGGAATGCTGGTGAAGATGCCACCTTGGGGACATCTCTGCTGTGACATTGGAGGGCTCCTGTCTGGGGCAGTTTTGCTGTAAAATCCCCTAACTGAAGTTCCAGAGCAGATCCCTGCCAGGTGTCCTGATTAACGAGGGAGAGGGAGAGGAAGGGCAATTAATGGGAGCCCAGGAGGGAGAGCAGTGAGTGAGTATCACCCCTGCCCCACGGAATGTCCCACCTCAAGGCCATTCCTTCTCCTCCAGCACAGATCCCAGTTTCCCTGCCCAGATCCCAGTACCCTTGGGGTGGGTTCTGGCACCCCAGAAGGAGCCGATGGTGCCATGCCTCAGTTTCCCAGGAGTGAACGGGGGGTGAGGACAGGTGACAACAGCAACACAGTTGGTGTTTGGCAGAAAGCTGGATATGGGAATGTTCTCTGGGAATATCCTGATAGCTGGTATTTTAACAGGACAATTCCAGAGCTATTTAGGTTGGAAATTGAAGCCTTGGGTTCAGCTGTGCCACTGTTCTCTGCTGGTGTCTCACCCTTTTCAAGGCAAGAAACAGAAACCATTGCTGAGCATTTTATTTTCCAAACTATTTCAAGGGGGTTTCTGGTCCTGATGTGGGATTAAAAATGAAACTGAAACCAAGAAAAATGGGAAATGTTGGAATTTCCCAGCAAAGAGAAGCTCAGTTTCTGGCCCAACATTCTTCTCTGGCATCCAGGGAGCACCGTTCCATGCAGGGAAGGTGCTGAGCCTACCAAGGAGGAGGATGCCCAGCTGGAAATGCCCTGGGACTGTTTTCCATGGTCATTCCTTCATTTATGTCACCACATTTTGCACTGTGGAAAAATTCTGGGATTCACATGACGACAGCCAAGAACCACCCACTTTTGGTGCCTCTTTTGGGGCTGAGATGAGGTTTGGGAGGCTCCCCCCATTCCCACCCCCTCCATGGGACTGTGGAGCTGCTGGGACCTGTAGAGCATCACCCCCATCCCCAGCACCTGCTCAGAGACAGGCAGAGGCTCTGGAGCCGCCGGCACGTTCGGCACTGCCGAGGTTTTATGGAGATTTATGGTAAAATATTCCTGCGTCCTCGCTCCACGTTTATTTTTATTGATTTGCAAATGCAAAGCTTTGTTCTGCACGCGGGGCCCGCGCCTGCCGGGGTGGCAGGAGCAGCGCAGGGAACAGTTTAATGGCTGCTTCCTCCTGGCCCCCACCCCGACACAAACCCTCCACACCCTTCCCCCAGGCAGCTCAGCCTGCTTCCAGAGGAACGGGAGACAGTCTCAGTTCCCAGCTTCCCTATCCTCATTCCCTGCATCCCCACCTCCTACATTCCCACCCCCATTCCCTGAATCTCCATCCCCTACATCCCAGTTCCCATCCTCTGAACTGGCAGCCCCATTCCCTGCAGCCCCATCCCCATTCTTACCTTTCCCATCCCCATTCCCAGCTTTCCCATCCCCATTCCTACCTTTCCCATCCCCATTCCCAGCTTTCCCGTCCCCAGTCTTCCCATTCTTTGCCCTTTATCTCCAGCCCCTGCATCCCCAGCCCCATTCCCTGCATCCATCCCCAGTGCTGTCCCTCCCCAGCCTCTCCCAGCCCAGGTCCCCTCTGTCTCCTCCTGCAGGGGGTTGAGGACAGGTGGAAAGGAGAGAAAACAGAATTCCATCCCTTTCCCTTCCCTTGCTCCTGGCTCAGCCTCTTTCCACCTGTCACTGTCACCGGATGGATTCAAAGGAAATGCAGGAATTGCCATTCAGCACAAGGCCTGGAATAAATCTGAGTCTCTGCTTCCAACAGGTATTTCCATGTTTTTGTCTGGGGGATGTGGGGACAGTCCCAGGAAACACCAAGCACTGGCACGTTCCTGACAGAGGATAGCTGTGTCCTGCTCCAAGGCATTTTCCAAAGGGACATGGAGCTGCAGGGACCTGTGGCACTGCTCTGCTGAGTGCTTAGAGATTTAGAACTAGAAAATATCAATTCAGAATGAGAAATTCCTGCTCTTTGTTTTTTTATCCACCCCGTAGCTCCGTTGTTCCCAGTGAAGCCTTACAGTGGATGGAGCTGGTTGTGCTTCCACAGATTCTATGGAGGGGGATTGAGGGATGTCTGCCAAGGAGGAGCAGGGCAGCAGAGCCTTTCTGAGCCTGTGATGTCTATTCACATTTTTGAGCCTTTCACAGGGTGCTGGGGTCTCTCTCTCAGCACAGGTGACAGGAGAGTCTCAGCTCATCCCATGGGATGGAGCCTCCGCAGCCCCACTGCGCTGGATCAGGCAGATCCAGCTGGGCCAGGATTGCCAGGGGCTTCTCCTTGGGTATCCCAAATCCAGCCTTATCCTCCTGCTGCTCCCTGGGGCTTAACTCTCTGCAGCTCTCCTGATGGAGACCTGATCCTTTGGAGCCGCAGACACAAGGGACTGTGGGAGCAGCCTCTGGGAGAACCCAGAGACAGCCAGTAACAGGATATTTCGAGGAACAGGAGCAGTTTATGACCATTAATAACATTTGCAGCTCCTGAACTTTGTCCAGTTCCACAAGAAAGGCCAGACCCAGCTCTGCAGGGCTGAGCTGGGCTGGGCTGGCTGGGGGGACCCTCCTTCTCCTCCTGGGAAATGGGAGTGGCCGGGGATGCCCTGCAGGGACAAAAGTTCAGCCCCTGCTCCTCCTCACATGTCACAGGGGAGGGGACAGGGGTGGCTTTGCAGTCACAGGTCCCTGCTCAGCCCCTGGCTCCTCCTCACATGTCCCAGGGGAGGCCACAGGGGTGGCTTTGCAGTCCCAGTCGCTGAACCCATTCCTGTGGCTGGTGTTCTCAGAGCCCTCTCCATCTGCACACCCCCCAGCCATCACCCCCGCGTCCCCGTGCCCTGGAGCAGCCCCGTGCAAACACTGCAGATCCTGTGTAAACACAGGGTCCAGATATTTCCCTCATTTATCCCTCGCCGACAGAAGAGCAGCCCCTTTCCCCAGGAAAAATAAACCGACACAATGGCGACGGCGGGTTCAGCAAGTGTTCCCTCAGATTTCCAGCATGTCCAGGGAGGTGGCTGTAAACAGACTGACAGCACAACGCCAACCTTGGAAATTCCTCACAGCCAGTTTCCTGTCTCAAATTCACACCAGCGCTTTTCCACCGGGGCCTTAAATTAATGCCCGGCTGGGGTGCGTAATTACCAGCTCCCTAATGGGCCAAAACATCCTGAAGGGCTGAAGTTTCCTTTTTGATTTGTGGCTCCGAGTCAGAGTTGTAATTACCAAATTGATTTTAAATGCAGGCTCCGCTGACAGACTATTGGCAAAAGGCATCTCCGAGTCCTCAGCCATTCATAAAAAAAAGAGGAAGCCCTTGATGGATATACCTTGATCTGCAGCTGCTGTTTATTTAATACAATTTATGGGCAATGGTTTTAGGTTTTATCAGGAGCTGCAGCTCTGGAATCGCTGCCTTGGCAGGAGAGGTTGAGCTGAAAGTTGGGTCAGAGCCGTGAGCTGCCGGAATCACTTTTTCACATGACGCCCTCTCTCCCTGGCCCAGCCTGGCTCGGATCCCCCCTTGCCCTCTCCTCTCCACATCTGGGATGCTCCCTGTGGTGGGAGGGGGCTCTGGGGCTGCCCCACATCACAGGAGCAGCTTCCAAACCCAGCAGGCTCCAGAGGCTGCAGTTTTCGGGTGCTGATGCAGCGCTGGCTGGCAGCCCAAACGTCCCTCACCACTACAGCCCCGGGAGCTGCAGAGCACTCCCACCCCTGTGCCTGGCACCCACAGCTTCCCACTGGGACAGGGGCCAGCCTGTGCCTCCCCACAGCTTGGCTGCACTGAGCCTCCCCTCGCCCAGGTGGGGTAGGGAAGCCTCAGTCCTTCCCTCCACATCCTGCTCCTGGGTGCAGGGCCCCCCTGGATCTCCAGTGCCCCCACCTCCCAAGGAGGTTTCCTGGGATCATCTTCCCCCCTTAATGGGATTTGCTGCTCCAGTGCCCTCTCCATCTGTGTGGTCCTAATCCACAGGCAGGAGGAATCAGAACTCTCCAGGTTCAGAAGGAGAACCCTCAGGGTGGGACAGGAGGGAGGGGTAGGGCCAGCACAGCCCGTGGGGGTGCTCAGAGGAGGCAAAGGGGACTGGTGACCCCAAAGCATCACTGTCACCTGTTCTGCAGCCAGGGAGGTGTCCAGCAGCGTGGGAGATGCAGGATTCCATGGATGAACCAGGAGCACAGTCCCAGCACTGGAGTTTCCCCGTCCATGCTATTGAATGGGGGCTGGCATGGCCCTCTCTTCCCTTCCAATATAAAATCTCCATCCATCCATCCATCCATCCATCCATCCATCCATCCATCCATCCATCCATCCAGCTGGTCCCCAACCCTTTGCAACAGCTCTTCAGCACCAAGGCCATTTGGGTGGAGCCCATGAGAAGCATTTGCTCCCTCCATTTAGCACCACTGTCCAAGGAAATGGTATTTCCTGGGATCCTGACACATTTCTGCCCTGGCTCCATTTTTTATTCCGAGACTCCGGTTTCCCACCTGCAGAAGGGCTGACAGAGTTTATCTCACTCTCAGTCAGCGCTGGGAGCTGCTGATTAAAGCAGAAAATATGACGGGTCTTAAACCTTCAGGTGCATCCCAGCTCTCGTCTGCTCCTCCCTCTCTTGTGCCGGGAGATGGATGGCTCTGACTGATCCCGCCGGCCAGAGACATTCCGGATCCCAGGGTCATTCCTGGGGCAGAGCCGAGTCCTGGAGCCCGAGGAAGGGGATATTCAGTGGAGGATGAGCTGCCCCCAGAACTGAGGGAGACCAGTGGGAAGGAATGAAGGGATAACAGGACAGTGATGGCATTTTGGGAGCACAGGGTGGATGAGGGTGGAAGGGCCATGTCAGGAGTGTGCAGTGCTCCCTGGGGAGGAGGAGCTCAGGGACAGGGAATGGCCAGAAGTCCCAGAGGAAGAAGAAGCAAGGCAGTCAGGGAATAGGCAGCTGAGGCAAATTGAGGAGATACCCAGGTGACATCTTGGAAGTCTGGGTCCTCTCTTGACTTTTCCATGCCCTGGGAGAACCTGCAGGTGTACCCAGGAGGACATCCCTGCTGGAATCCCTCCAGCAGGCAGGGCAGTGGGGAGGCAGAGGTGTCCCTGGAATCAGAAAGGCCCTGAGGAAGGTGTGGGAGAGGCTGGCTGAGAGGAGAGCGGAGTTTGGCTGCCTCCATGGAAAAATACCTGGTCTGTTTTGTTTCCTAGATATGTGATGAAAGATAAGGATTTAGGAGAGAGGGAGGGAGAGCTGCAGTTAATCCACTGATTAACCTGAGGAGAGATAGGCCAGGGCTCAGCCAAGGCAGAAGGGCAGTAGAGGGAAGTGAGAATCCCAGCCCAAGAGCAGCGGGACATGGGGACAGCTCAGCCCTGGCCAGGTGTGGATGCAAAGCAGGAGACCATGGAGCAGCATAAGGGAAAGGTCAGGAATGCCACAGGAAGACAAAGAAGCTGGAGGAACAGGAGAGAGACAAGATAAAAAGGCCTGCTGTGCTGGGATGGTTGGATGAGCCCTGGCCATGGGGATCCAAACCTTCCCAAGAAGATTCCAGGCTGGGTGACAATGACACCTGTGGGACTGCTGGCTTTGTAGCAATAGGGACAGGGCAAACCCCAGCTCCACAACTCCATCTGGTTTGGGATGGATTTGGAACAAGATCTGAACTTCAGTGACTGGGCCCAAGGAGGGAGGGGTGAGAGGCTGAACTTGCTGGGTGTCCTGGGAGCATCCTACCACAATCCACCTTCTCCTCCCTTGTTTCTGAGGGATATCTGTGTTTGGACAACAAAAAAAGAACACGTAAAGAACCCTCCTAAATCAGCTCCTCCTCCCCGTGTTTAAAGCTCTTGTCCCCCTCCTGTCACTGTGAGCACCTTGGTGGCCCCAGCTGTGCCCCTGTGCTGCCCTGGGGCTCCTCGGCACGGGGATTTTCCAGGGATTCATCCGCGTGCGTCCATGTGGGAGCTGGTGGTGTCACCCGTGTGCTCCCCCGCACATGGTTCTGCTTTGGGAAGGCTCATTGCCGTGGATTTCCCACCGGGCAGAGCAGGAATCCGCTCCTCTGCCCCATGGCAGCGGGTCATGCTTTGCATTAGCCCAGCCCAATTACGACTTCAAAGTTCTCAGGTTCAGCCCCTCCCCGGCTCGGGGTGCGCGGGGCTGAAAGGGTCCTCAGTGCTTTTTGGGTCGCTGGGAAGGCGAGGAACCACTTCCCATCTGGAACCGTGTGGGATTTTTTGCATCTGAGAGATTTAACCTGACTTTAATTTGAGGCGAAACGTCTGATATTTCTGATAGTAATACCATGGCGAAGGGAGGGCGGGGACCGAGGGCTCCCCCTCGCTCCAGCCGGTCCCTGTTAGCGATTCCTGGCATGCGGGAGCGGGCAGACAATCCTGGGAAGCCTAATCAGATCGGGAGCTGCGGAGCGGGGGCAGCGGGACTGGGTGTCTGCGAGAAACCCAATCGCTCCCAACTCATTTTCCTCCTGGCCCCCATCCATGCCGGGCCTCCCCCGAGCGGGATCGGGGTGGGCTCTGCTCCAGCCTCACAAAGCTCCCAGCGCCTGCTTTGCCCTTTTTTTCCAAATGCCAGGGAAGTGCCTTCCCGACCCGCTGTGTAAATCAGGAGCAAACGAGGCGTTTGCCATTTATACCTCACTGAGTTCATTAAACGGCGGCGGGGTTTGTGCTGTGCACATGATTTACCTCAGTGCTCTTGGAAAAATGCTGGGTCTGGAGCAGAGATATGTCCTCGGTCTTCCCAGGTGTTTGGGTTTTTTTGTTGTTGTGGGTTTTTTGGTTTTTTTTTTTTGGTTTTTTTTGTTTTGTTTTGTTTTTTTTTTTTTTTTTTGTTTGTTTTGTTTTGGTGTGTTTTTTTTTTTTTTTTTTTTTTGGTTTTTTTTTTAAACCAACATCAGGGCAAAAAGAGCAGGGAATAGTCTTTTGAGCCCCCCGGGCTCATCCCAGCCCTACAGTCCACAGAGGAGCTGGGCTTCAGTCTCCCAAGGGTTAAACAACAGTAGCTGGGAAAATAATTGCAAAATGTGGAATTAAAGCTTCCCTGCTGCCCGGCCCCTACTTTAAACTTCACTGATGTCTTTTAAGCAAATGTTACTTAAAGGAACATTCTATTATCGCAAATCAGATTTCCTGGTTGGGGCAGACATGGCCAATGAGGCAGGGATTGTGGGGCAGATCCCAAGATAAGGAGCGACCTTCCTCCCCCACCTATGCTCCGCAGCAGGGCTTGGATGTCACAGGGATTTAAGGAAATCTCCTTCTTTCCCCAGAGGGAATGGCTGGGATGGGGATGTTTGGCCAGGCCACAGGATATGGATGAAGAGAGGCCAGAAGTGACACAATGACCATGGTGATGGAGGAGATGGGGACCAGACACTTGGACCAAAGGCTGGGATGGAGTTCCAGGGGTTGGGAAAAGCGTCCAGCCTGTGAAGCAGGAATTCATGGAGCTGCTTCCTGGCTCGGGCATTAAACGGAGCTGGGTTGCTATAATCTGCATTAGATTTAAACGGTGCAATAAATGTTTCAGTTTATTGATGCCAGACTGCAGCCAACTCCAGCTGAAGTCACCAATGGAATTGTGCACAAGGAGAGAGCAAAGGGCTCAGGGAGGGAGCTGGGGGATGGGGACAGGGTCAGAGCCTGCACCAGAGTCCTGCTCCTGGGCTGGAAACTTTCCTAAGGAGAAGTCTAGCCCAGAAAAACAACCTTGGAGAGGAGTTTCAGTCCCAGCTCAGCAGAAGGGTGGCAGCATCCCAGGAGAAGAGTGGTCACATCCCAGGAGAAGAGTGGCCAAGTCATTGGAAAAGGCAGCCATGTGCTGGGATTAGGATGCTGGTGTCCCAGGAAAAGGGTGCCCAGATGTGCCTTTCTCCCTTGGGCACATCCTGAGGGTGCCAGAGGGTAGGAATGGAGTGGGAGAGGAGTGCTGGAGACATCCCCTGGCTCTGCATCCCCAGTTCCTTCCTGGCTATGAAGGACCCCTCAGCCCTTTGGCTTTGCAGGATGAACTCCAGAGCACACGGGAGGTTTCCTGTCCCTTCCTGTCCCTTCTCTCCCCGTTCCAGCCGTGCTCTGGGCTGTCCCATCCCTCCTTGCCATGCTCTGGGCTGCATTCCTGGTGGCATTGTCCCCCTGCAGCTGCCAGGACCTGGCTCCTCTGGCCAGCAGATGTTCCTGGCAGGTGGGAGGTCCAGGGCTGGGCTGCTGCTGAGTCCAGACCACCCATCCAGGGCCGGGCAGGCTCTGCCATGAGCTGCTCCACGCTTGCCAAGGACAGCCTGTGGTAGCCGCAGGCCTGAGAAGCCACCACAGGATCGTGGCCACCCTCAGCCCCAGCGAGTTCCATGCTCGGATTGTTCCAAAAATCCCGCACCCAAATCCTTGTGTGTCTGCAAAGCAAGGATGCAGCAGAGAGGGGAAGCTTCAAGGTCCAACCCCTCGTTTGAAGCTGCAGGGACATGTCCTGGTGGCATGCTCAGGGTGTAAGACCAGAATGCCAGCAGGGAGAAGCAATCCAGCCAAAGCCACATCCCTGCCTGGCTCTGGGACACTCCAGAGGGGGTCTGGGAGGCTGCTCAGCACTCAGGGATTAGTGGGAGCCCAGAAGCTCCAGCCTGTGGGCAAACTCCTCTCTGGCTGGGACAAGTGCCAGGCTCATCACATCCCTGGGGACTTTTCCCGCTTCCCGCAGCGCTGAGCTGGACCTCGGATACCCAGGACACTGCTGAGCCTGGCAGGATGTCAGCTGGAAAATGAATTCGGTCTTAAAGCCAGAAGGATACCAAACCCCCCCCCCCAAAAAAAAAGTGCATTTCCAGGGCCCCTGCCATGGGAGGATTAGAGAAAAACCCACAGATTTCTCAATATTTTCCTGACCCAAAGTGCTGAGTTTGTTGGCAAAGCGATTTTAGCGAGCCTGTTCCTCGCTCCTTGTGAAGAGCCAGACAATCCCTGGGGATTTATTAAAGCAGTCACAGGTCCCCAGACTCGGTCAGATTCTTGCATGAGTAATAATTTGCCTGAAATGTGGAGGGAAAGGCAAGGGGCTTGCTGGTCCCTGTGTATTCCCAGGGAGGCTGGGATGCTCCAGGAGGGCACACGCTCCCTGTGCCAGGAGCAGCAGGAGCCAAAGCCCACACCCCACAAGAGCTCTTCGTCCCAAATATTCCACACCTGTGGATAACTGTGAGGAAAGCAAGCTCAGGTAATTCACCTTTTCCATCTCCTGAGGATCCAGCATCCTAGCAGATGCCTAGCTCCATCCACAGCTGATTTTCCACCACCTCCAGCTCCAAATAAACACCAAACAGCCCCACATTAAAACAACATTAAGAAACAATCCAAACCATCAGGGGAAGGAAATTCCTGGTGGTTTTTTTTTTCTTTTAATTCAGACAGAGCTTTTTTTGGTCAGAGTCCTGGCAAACAAACAGCTGAGATCAGTTCCCAATGAGGTGCTTTTGGCCTCTCCGAGGCTGAGGAATGACCGAGCTGATTGCTGCTAGCTCATTTCCTCCAGTCCTTTGCACAAAACCTCTGGCAAACCCGGAGTCTGGGGATGGAGCTGACGTGCTGGATTTCTCTGTGCTGCCACAGCTGCCTGCCCGAGCCCCCCGAGCCCCACAACCCTTCATAAACTCTGGCAGCATCCCAAGGCTGGGTCCCCCTGTCCCCACCAGCTGGGACCAGTCTGAGCATCAGAGACCCCCAAGGAATTGCCTGAGCTGCTGGGGATCCCTCTCATTAACACCAAACCAGGCTCCTCGTGCAGAGCTGGTGGTGGCAAATTGCCACTTATAGGGTTTAAAGAGACTTAAATGTTTTCATCCTCCAGGCAAAAGATGCTTGGAGTGTCCTCATTAAATCCTACCTGGGGTAAAAATAGCAGCCCCCAGAGAAGCCCGACTCTGCAGTTTGTGTTCTTCCTCCAATCCTGCCCCAAGATGCTTTTAAATATCTCTCATATCAGTGACTGTTTTCCTGGGATTGCTGGATCGACCTCCACGAGGAGCTTTGGAATGGAACCAGAGGAAGGTGTTTGGGAGATGGGGTCAGGAGGTTGTGCCCCTCCCTGGTGGGCTGGGAGCTCCTCTGCAGGGCTGCAGATCATCCCACCGTGCCAGGGAATGGTGTAAGAATCTCCCAGATTCCTATCAGGAGAACAGGCCAAGGCAAGGCAATAAAATCAATAATCCCTCTGGTCCAAGCAGCAGCAGCAGCAGCAGCAGCAGTAAAATCAAATGAACGCCCCGAGCCAGGCTGCTGATTCCAACAGGAATCCTGCCCCAGCTCCCAGCTCCCGCTTTCATGTTTCCCTGACTTCAGCACTACTGTGGGCAGATGCCTTGGAAGATGATTTATTTGTTTGTCTTGGCATCCCAGCAAGGCATCCTGAGCCCAGCAGAGCTGATCAAGAGCCACTTCCGAGGTCTTGGGCCCTTCCAGCCGGCGCACACTGCCCTGGGTGCTTCCAGGGGTTTTGTTCTCCAGTCAGTGGGGGAGATGCATCCAAGAGCTGCATCCAACAGCCAATCCTAAAACAATGCTCTTGGCTGGCCGGGGGCTGAGGCTTGGACTCTGCTCCTCTGACTGTCAGGAAAACGGGGCTGGATTCAGGAGAGGGAAGCGGCTGTGCCCAAATCCATCCAACCAGAATCACAGGAGGGGGGCTTGTGGAATTCCCCTCGGATCCCAGATCTCTGGGGTGAAGTCCCTGCTTGCAGGGAGCCAGGCTGGAATCAAACCTCGCTGAGATCAGGCGGGCTGGGGGCTGGCGATGTTATCACAAACCACTCCAACAGCTTCTTGGGGCCCTTCCAAAAGCCTTTGTTTTTCCCAGCTCTTTGCTGTCGGATTGCAGAGGATGATTTGGAGCCAGAGCCAAGTATCTCCCAGAATGGAGCAGTTTCACAAATTGCAAGGCCGAAGGGACCATTGGATTCCTCAGCCCAGCCTCCTGTACAAGCCAGGCCAGCCCAGCTCTGTCTCATTAGAGCCTTAATGCTGCAACCGCTTCCTTCTGCTGGGAGCCGCTTCCCCTCCTGCTTCCAGACACCACAATTCCCACTGTCAGCCGTGTCCAGGGCTGGGAAGGAAGAAAGCTATCCTGGGCAAAAAGCAGCTTCCAGATCCAAGGCTCAACAGCAGAGCAGCCTCAGGTGCTTGGGTCCATCCATCCCACCCTCCATGTGCTCCTCCTGCTCCGTACTAGGGGTGGCAACTGGAGTGCAGTGGGACCTGTGGGATGTATCCTGTGGGAATTTGGGGCATGAGGTTTCTGTCCATGCAACCCTTGGCAGCAAGGTAGCTCCATCATCAAGTCCACATCATCCTGTGCCTGCTCAGCAATCCATGCTGGACCGGCTGTCAACTGCCATTCCAGCTTGGAAAGTGTGGTTCCTTCTGCATCCAAGGTCCAGAGGGACAGAGGAGTGTCCTGATATTCCTGGTGACTCTGCTGGTCTGTGGAAACAGCTCCAAGCACAGCTCAGGGGTCACCAAGGACTCCCATATCTTGTGGTTCATAGGAGGCAGAAACAGCTCCAAGCACAGCTCAGGACTGTGGACTCCCATATCTTGTGGTTCATAGGAGGCAAAGAATTCAAGACCAGGTTGGACAGGGCTTGGAGCAACCTGGGACAGTGGAAGGTGTCCCTCCATGGCAGGGGATGGGATGGGATGGGATGGGATGGGATGGGATGGGATGGGATGGTCTTTAAAGGTCTCTGCCAAACACAACCATTCCACGATTCTCTGATGGAAGCCCACAGAGGCTCTCCTCCCATGCTACTTGATTTACCTTCTCAGAGCCTTTGATGGGAACCCTCTCATCCTTCCAATCCAAGAGTTCCTGAGCATTCCTTGCTGCCTGCCTGGCTCCCCCTCCTCGGCCCCCCTGAGGACAAACCTTACCAGCACCAGCTGATACTTTCTGGAAGCCGTGGCAGTTGTTGGGAAACGTGTATTTATTTCTCTTCCTCCCTCCTGAGTGTCCCCTCTCAGCTCCGGAACGTGACGTTGGATTTTGTGCCGGGAACACGCCGCTGTGTTTGAACAGGTTTTTCTATTCCCTCATCACTCACCAGCTCTGCTGCAGGAGATTTATTGACTTTTATTTATTTATTTGGACTCTGCCATTTTTCATGTGGGACACAGCCACTGCCGAGTGAGGGCGGCCCGGGAAGGGCTCAGCGGGAGGCCCAGCCCGAAGCCTTTGAGCCGCTTTGTTTCCTTTGGTTTCATCTCCTGCCTGCAGTAAACACTTGCACAAAGCTCTGCTTGTTCAGGGCTGGGCCTGGGCTCGGAGGAAGGAGAGCAGAGAACTTCTGTGCTGGCGGCTCCGGCTCCTCTTCCACCATCTCCAGAGATCATCATAAAATCATGGAATCACAGAATGGGTTGTGCTGGGAGGGACCTCAAAGCCCATCCAGCCTCACCCCTGCCATGGCAGGGACAACTTTCACTATCCCAGGTGGCTCCAAGCCGTGTCCCACCTGGTCCTGGACACTTCCAGGGATGGGAGTCCACAACCTCTCTGAGGTCACACCCTGGGGACACCCTGCTCCATCTGTGGCTCTTCTGGTGCTGTTGGCCAAGTTAGGATGGGGGCCAGGGTGCTCATTCCCAGCTAATATGGGAAAATAGGAATTCTGGCTCCTGGATTGGCAGTAGCTCTCCTGGTTGATTCCTCCAGCTCTCAGCCGTGTGTTTCCTTCCACTCTGGAGCCCCAGCAGCCAGGACTGCTGCTGAGGAGGGCTGGGAAGGATTCCTGGGGGCCACTGGGGCTCACCAGGGCCAGGGGACTTCCCTGTCATTTCTGTTTATTGGGATCAGCTGGCTGGTGCCCGGCAGTGGGATCTCAGCTGATCCCACAGCTCCTGGGAAGTGGGAAGGGGCTGTGGTACCTCACTGCTCCAGCTCCCTCCGTGCCAGCCCTGCTCCAGGGCCTCCAGCCAGGCCTTCCCTGTGCCGTGGGCCGGAGCAGCCAGCACTGGGCTCTTCCCAAGCCCTTGGCTGTTGGCAGGGAAATCCCACTGGCAGAGCCTCCTCCAGCTGTGCACAGCTGTGCGCACACCACGGTCCTCTCCCGACGCCGGCCCTGCCATGTGCCAGGCCGGGCTGGGAGCAGGGATCGCATCCAGGGAATGTCAGGCCACTCTGTCAGGCCCCGGTGTCACCTCCTGGCGTGTGGCTGAGCTGTCGGGACGGAGCTGCTGCCGGCCAGGGGTCCCTGCCAAGGCACCACATCCCCGGTGCCCCCCCGGTCTCACCCTGATGAGTTCCAAGTCCGGCGAGTGGGACTTCCAGTGTTTCCTTTGGCAGAGGCACCTCCAGCCTAATTATCCCCTCTTACGTCAGTTCTGCTGTGTAAGCTGAGATTTCCCCAACTCGTTCTCACCCTGATGCTTCTGGATTTGCCCTGCGGCTCCGTGCGGGAATGCTGTGCCTCCCGCAGGCACCTGCGGGCAGCAGGGATCGCCTCTCACCCCGCAGGGCTGGGGGATTGCTGCCCTCACCCAGTCCCTGACCCTGCCAGGATGATCCCGCAATCCCTGCTTCGAGGCTGCTGCTCCAAGCAAGCTTCACCTGCAGCACAAACCACGATTCCAGCGGGAAGCAGTGCCCCTGGGGAGGATTGGAGTGGTGGCATTCCGTGGCTGTGGCAGGGATTGCTCCAGAGCCTGGCAGCTGCTGGGAAGCATCCCTGAGGATTGGGCACTGCAGATCATCCAGGTGTTCCAGCAGATGCTGCATCCATCTGCAGGTCTCTCCAGACCTCTGCTCTCATCCTCCCAGGATCTTCCCAATGCCCCAGGGAGGGATCCCATGTCCTGGACATGCTCCTCCTGCCACACACAGAAATCAGAGATCTGTGTCAGAGGAACAAATGATTAGGATTTTTTTTCCTCTCCTTGCTTCAAGTTGCTCCCACTGGAAGGATCCCACTAATGACGCATCAAAGATGCTGCCCAGGTCTGCTCCTGAAAACTGGCCGAGTGAGAGCAAAGCCAGGAGAGCAAAACCGGGACAGGAAAGCCAGGGATCCCACCAGAGGGGTTAGGGTGACAGAGCTGGGCATGAGTGGGTATGGAGGAAGGACACGGTCACCCCATGGAAAACATGGAAAACAACAGAAATGACTGCTGGTTCTCAGCCTGTACTGAGGTGTGGGGTGGAGAGTGAGGACCAGGGCAGGCCAAGCCACTTCCCGTGGCTTTTCCTTGGCCACAGCTTTGATCTATTTTTAAGAAAAACTGCTGAAACACGGGGAATTGAGTTATGGTGCTTGGCAGTGGCCGGTGATGGGGCCAGGGGGCTCAGCCAGACTCCTCCAGCCACAAAAGTGGTAGGCAGGATGTGACCACTCCATGCCCTCCTGCACCCCCTGCTCCTGCCAGGAGGGAGGGAGGGGGCCAGGTGGGAAGGGAAGAAGCAGCAGAGAGCTCTAAGTCCTCCCTTGGCCAGCCAGCCCTGCTGCCTCTCTGGATTTTGTTTTGTTTTAATGGCATTAGGGAAGGATGCGTTTGTGTTTTCATCTCCGGTTGTTGTGTCCCTCGGGGCGCCTCGCTCCAGCTCCTTTGTTTGGGAGCAGAAAACACTTCTACCACCAAAGGCTGGCCGAGAAATCCTGGAGCAGGCTGTAAATCTCCGTGGCCAGCCGAGTGACACACACCTGCTGCTCCACAGCTGGGAGAGGGGAAAGGGGAAGCTTGTTATGGTTTCTTTTTTCTGCTTTTTTAATAAAACTTGCATGATTCTCATTGAGATTTTCCAAAGCAACGGTGTTATTGCAAAGCAGGAGGCAGCGGCAGCTGCTGGTGATGGATTTCCCACCTCTTCAAAGCCCAGAAGCTTGGATGGAATAATGGATTAGGGGCAATATCCTTCATGGGAATGGCGAAGGTGGGACATGGGGGCTGTCCCAGGGTTGGAACCCCCATCCTGAAGGTTGGAGGGAGCCCATGGGGTGCTGCAGGGAGGGCTCAGGGTCATTGGACAAGTGGAATGTGGTGGAAGCACAGCAGAGGAAAATAAACACCCAGCAGAATTTTGGGTGGGGTTTGGCTGGGGGTCACTTGTGGCCACCAAAAACTAAAGGTAAAAGGTAAATTCATATTTTTCTTTCAGTTGTGTGAAGGTAAAACTCCAGCACAGCAATAGCTGGAAGTTTCACACAAACCATTTTTAAGGAATTGGCATCTCTGTGCCCCAGAAAAAGCAATCTGGGCCAAAGCATGGCCCCTAATCAAAGCCTCGTTTGGGAGAGGGATTCATTAACTTTACTGGGAATGCCTTGAAAAAATCATTTCAGAAAGAGGGGAGAAAATGGCCAAGATTTCCTGTGCCTGCTGTAACCTTAAACCTGCCGCAGCCACGAGGAGAGGGAGGCCTGGGGATGGAATTGCACTTTTCCAAAGCCTGCGCCCACTGGAATGGCAGAGGTTTCCCCAGCTGCAGACGGGGCAGGAAAGGGGGAAAATCTGGTGGGAAGGCACTTCTGTCCCTTTTGATTTTCCCAGAGTGTGCAGATTCATTCCCTCGCCCGCCTCTCCCTTTCCTGGACTGGGATTAAAGCAGGGCACAGCCCCAGGTGGTCTCTGGACCCACACAGAAGATGCCCGTTCAGGCTGTCCCGTGGCCACCCAGGAGCTCTGAGCTGGGGGTGGGAGGCAGCCCCCCAAATATTAATGAGGGTAAAACAATTAGGCCACCTCTGATGGATGCTGTGGTCCCTGAAACTGGGGGAGGGAATTTCTGCTGGGGTTTTCCAACAGAGACCTCTCCCAACATAGTGAGAGATTTTCAACAAATCAGTGAATTTTCTTCTTTTGTTGTTGAAAAATCCTGATCCATGAAAATCAGAACCTTTTGTGTAGACATAAGGATTTCAATGAAAATTAAGTTGGTGAGGATTTCCTCGGTGAGGATGGGATATCTCATCCAAAGGAGGAGAGCAGCTCCGGAAGCCTGCTCTGCCCAGTTCCCAGCATCTCCAGCTGACGCTGTCCCTGTCATCCCAACAGTGCAGAGGGACGAGCCACGTGGCAGAGTGGCTGAGCAGGAGGCTCTGAGCCAGGTCTGTGCTCATCAGCCTCAGCTGGGGGGCTCTGGAGCTGAAACAGGAGCCAGGGAAAGGCAGGGAAGGGCTGGGGGGGCTGGGCCCAGCACCCTCTGTGCTGGCTCTACATTTTCCTGCTTCCACTTGGATGAGTGATTGCACTCGGCAGAATTGCTGGAGAGGAAGGAGAAGCCACTGACACCCTGTAGTTAGCAGTGAGGAGGTTAAATATAGCTCCTACTCCGGGTTGTGAGAGACAGGGAAAGGGAGCAGGCCTGGAGCTCAGGCACTCCCATTCATCTGATTCCACCCAAAAGGATTAAAGGGACGTTGTCCTGTGCTCCCCCCGCTCCTGGGATGTGCTGTGGGGGTTCATCCCACCCTGTCACCACTACAGCACCCAAGTTGGGTCCT
The DNA here is from genome assembly GCF_017590135.1 of Pyrgilauda ruficollis. NCBI lineage: Eukaryota > Metazoa > Chordata > Aves > Passeriformes > Passeridae > Pyrgilauda > Pyrgilauda ruficollis. Next base: position 4,505,234 of record NW_024528821.1, read on the forward strand.
ATTTTGGGGTCCCTTGCCTAACTGGGTTCTGTTCCTGCAGCATTTCCCTGATGAGGTCACAGGCTCAGATCCTCCTACCCCTGCTCTCATCCCTAAAATATTCCTCATTTAATATTCCCAGTCCTGAGTTCATTCTTCCCTTCTCTCCATACTGTGTCCCCTTCCTGTCCCCAAATCCCACTCCTGTCCCCTCCTACCCCCACTGTGAGAGGTTGGGAACAGAGTGAACACCATGGGAAGGGTGAATCTTTTCCAGAGGCACTTCAAATTAGTCAAATTTGGGGCAGATTTCCATGGAAAAAGCAGGAGACATATCTCTGCCACCAGAGCTGCGTCTTGGAAAACGCTGCTGATCCGTTCCACGTCACGGGAGAGCAAGAACTTCTCAGGGAGATAAACTAAATATAATTGGAAAAGGAGCTGTTTTCCTGTTTTCCAGTGGCAAAACAGGGGGTTTGTGTGTGCTGCACTCCCAGGAATGGCTGTGCCATGCAGAGGGAATTGTTCCTGCAGCTCCTGCCTCAGGGAGATACCAAACATGGGAAATTTCAGCCCAATTGATCCGAGGCTGGCAGCACTCAGCGGAGCCTCCCGATGGGAAGCATCAGGAGAGCTCCACCAGAAGCGGTGGTGCCACAGCAGAGATTGTGCTCCCAACCCTGGAAAGTTGGCACAGCACTCACAGCTCCCTCTCCCATTTAAACGGTGCAGAATTCCTGGTTTTTCACTGCATTGTTCCACTCCTTTTTTTGTCCTTTCTCTCTTCCCCCATTCCTGGCGCTCACGGCAGCTTGGCTGGGCTCGGATGACAAATCCTCTTGTAGCATCTGCTGGGAGCTGATAAGACAAGAGCTGATAAGGCTGATGTGCTGCTCCTGCTGGACAGGGGAATGATGCCTTTGGCTGGGGCTGGGGCTCTTCCCTCACTGACTCCAGCAGCATCCCGGGATCCAGGCTGGGCTGCAGCCAAGTGCCCCAAATTGGAAAATCAGGCCGAGGGTTTGGGAGCTGGGGCAGGCTGTGCCTTGGAGTGTGGTGTTTTCTTTCCAAGCTGTTGACTCTTTCCCGAGGTTAAACACAGATGTGGAGGCAAACCACAGCCCCAGCCCCTCATTCTGCCCTGCCCCACTGTCTGCAGTTTTTTGGAAGAGATAACAATGCTGTCTTTGTTTCCTCCTCTCTTCCCACCCTCCTCCCTCCCTTTTCTCATTCCCTCTCTCCGAGCATGTAAACCATGATAGCAACGCTCCTCATTCCACAAATAGTCTGGGAAATGGGGTGAGCGGGAAGGGCGAAGGGAAGGCAAGCACCACTTGGAACCAGGGGCAGCCTGAGCCCGAGATCCCATCGCTGCCCAGGGCTGTCTCCAGAGGGTGCCAGGAGCTGGTGTGGTCTCCGTGTGTGGAGGCAGAGGGATGACCACTAAATAGCATCCTTCACTCCCGGAGGTCTTGTTTTACAGGGAATGTCACCACACTGCCTGCCAAGCTTTCATCTCTTCCCATTCTCAACTGAAAATTCGACCTGGCACGGAGTAGTGGGAGTCTGGAGGAGCAATTCCTGCTGGGCTCTGTGGGCAGAGCTCTCCTCCAGGCCCGGCTGGCTCCACAATGATGGTGTTCCTTAGAAAGGCCTCAGTGATTCCTGAATGTGGTCCAGGTTTTCCCTGGGTGATAAACTCAGTGATCCTCACTGTCTGTGGTGCCTCGGGAGTGGGGAGGGTCTGAGCAGCCACCGCCAGCCCCAAAATTGCTGTTGGAAAAAAGGATTGGGAGCACTTACAAAATAATGTCCAACAGGGAAACTCAGGCATATCTGAGCCTTCCCTTGGCTTAATTCTGGGAATTAACCCAAGATCCCATTCCTCTGGGAGTGGTGCTGTGGGGATCCAGCTGCAGGGACATGGGGGCCTGGAAGTCAGGACCAGCTCGGACACAGGGTCACCGCAAGGACCCCATCCCTTGAGCCAGGATGGGAAGATTCCATGTGGAATTTGCCAAGTTTATGTTTAATCCAGAGCTGAATCGTCCCACACCCGTGGGGTCAGAAGCTGTGTCTTGGCTTGTGTTTTAATCTCTTCCATGCAAAAGTGGGACACTTCTCCTGGCTCTGTAGGACAGCAGGGACATGGGGACCTGCAGGGGCACGGAAGGGAATGTGGAAGGCTGGATGCTGTAACCAGAGGCACCTCGATGGCTTTTGGTCTGTTCCCTGATCCAAAACCAGATCTGACCCCAGCAGAGAAGTGTCTTGGACAAATCACTGTTATCAACAAATAAAAACTGGAGCAAGCCAAGAGTTGCGCCTGGTCTGGAATCAATCCATCAGTTCCTGGAAATAACACCAATATTTCAATGTGTCCCATTTAATGTGGTTCTGGAAATGCCTCGTGCCCTGTCCTTTGGAGGTCAGGCTCCATCATTAACCCCTCGCTCCGAGTCTCTGGCTGGGTGCTCAGCATTGAAGCCTCTTATTCACTGAGTGCCAAGAAATTCCTCTTGGAGCCCACGGCTGGGACCGCCCATCCCTGGCTGCACTCCACTCCAGGGTCCACATTCCTCTGGGATCAGAGCTCAGGCTGAAGGGAAAATGCTCTGGAAGAAACCCTGGGAGACAAGGTGGTGACAGATGAACACTGAGAGGGGTGTGGGGGATTCAACACCTTCGGGCAGAGTGGGAACAAAACTGGGATGGAGATTTCCAAACAAACATAACGTGACACAAACCATTCCCTGACCTGGAACCAGCTGATCCTGATGGATCCTGGGGCTGCACGGATCACTCCTCTCGCTGCCACACCTTCATCCTCCTTGGCATCCCCCTGCCATGCCCTGGGAATCACTTTGGAGTTGTTTTCCCAATCCAAGATCTCAGTTTGATGTGACAGAAATTGTTCATATTTGCTGTATCTCCTGTGCTTTTGTTTGATTGGTTCTCATCCTGAGGCTCTGATATCAATGGAATTAAGCTTTGCCTGTAACAAGACCAAATCACTTTCTCTTCTTAAAATAAACTTTTGGTTCTTGTTGAAAAACGTTTATTGGATTTTTTTTTCTGGAGCTCTTAGCTGTTTATGAAAAATCAGAATAGATACTGGTATTGCTTCAAACTGAAAAAAAAATCTGCTTTCTGGTCAGATCTGGTGTGTCTGGTCCCAGTTTTGTCAGGAACTAGAGAGGTAGGACAGGGAGTAATGGGTTCAGACTGAAAGAGGGGAAATGTGGGTGGGATATTGAGGAAGGAAAAAAGGTGAGGACACCCTGGAACAGGATGCCCAGAGCAGTTGTGGCTGCCCCTGGATCCATGGAAGTGCCCAAGGCCAGGCTGGACAGGGCTTGGAGCAGCCTGGGACAGTGGAAGATGTCCTTGCCCATGGCAGGGGGCAGGATTGGATGGGCTTTAGGTCCCTTCCAGCCCAAACCATCCTGGCATTCCATGGTTCCATAGAGAGCAATATTCCCATGCTCCTTGACCAGCAGCACCGTGGTCAGACTTAATGCAGAAATGCCCTAAAATAGCCACATAAATACATATAAAGCAAATATGTCCCAAAGTATAAACCAAAATGAGGGAGTTTATGTGGCAAATGCAGAGCACAAGGAGAAGGGCTCCCACACTTTAACTCCAGGAAAATGATCCGTGTGGGACCGTGCTGGGCTCAGCTCTGCTACATCTTTAAATCCAGCCCCCTTCAGAGGGTCACTTTGGTGGGACACAGGGGTGCCCTGTCTGTGGCACTGCCAGCTGGGGGCTGCTGGGACCCCCAGGAGGGGCAGAGCATCCATGAGGGGTTGAGGAAGGGGAAAATGCTTGGAAAGGTTGGGAGGAGAAAGGGAGGAATGGGGGATCCCACCGGAAGAGGAGGGAAGTGGACTCAGCCAGAGCAGCAGAGCTCAGTGGTGGTGGTGCCAACACAGGGGCAGGGCCATTATTCCAACACTCAGAGATGGATCTGATATTTTATTTACTAGGAAAGAACCTTTTTCCATTCCCTGCTTCCCTGAAAAAAAAAAAAAATAAAAATGCGAGCAAGAGAAAGAAAACTCCTCTCAGGCTCATTAAAGTCAAATGTTCCCACTTAGGAAAAACTGAGAGGTTTTCACTCAGGGCTTATGAGAAACAGCAGCCAGCTGGGTTCTCCTCATCCCTGTCCCCATTCCCTGCTCCCCGCCATGGTACCCCTCCCATTCCACATCCCAGCAGCTCCAGCAGTGGCATCCAGGGCAGCTGGGCTGTTCCAGAGGGTTTGGGACACACAGAGGAGTGGCAAAGGAAGGTGCTGGGACCCCTCAGCCTCCCTTGGCCTGGAGCTGCTCTGAGTGATGGGGATGGAGGAGCTGATCCCTCTCCCTCCTCTCCCAAAGCCTCGGCCCTCTGCAGAGCTGGGAGGTGGCTCTGCAGGGGTCACATCCCACAGCAGGGAAGGGCAGAGGGATGTAGGACCCAAGGATTTGGCTGGATGTCCTCTGATTTCCAAACACGGACCCCGTGGAGAGCCTGGCCTGGGCTGAAACAACCCTGAACAAATGTCCGTGGTGTCCGTGGGACATGGCAGGAAACGTGGCCTGAAATTCTGAATTACAACCTGCCCAGCTTAGAGGAGACAGGCTTCCATTCCTGGGTAGCAGGACTGTGCTGGAGGCTGAGCTCATTCCCAGCTCAGGGATGAGCTTTGGGGACAGCAGCATTCCCTGTGCAGCCTCCAGGCACTCCCTGAAGCTCTGAATGGACGCTGCTGTGGATGGAAACAGCTCAGGAGGAGCTTTGGGAGGGGGAATCACAGGATCCCAGCTGGCAAAGGAGAGAAGTGCTCACAGCTGAGATCTGAGCTGAGAAAAGCTTTGAGAGGGAAAAAAGCCCCTTGGGAAAGTTCCCCGGAACATTTGGGGGAGCAGGACACAGGCAGGGAGAGGATGGATGGGCAGAGAGAAGGGAATGCCTTTAGAGCCATTAAAAAGAAATTTCCCTCCACGGGGCAGGAAAATCAGCTTTGTTTTTGAAAGCAAACAAGCAAACACATGTTCAGCCCAGCTAAACACAACCTCTCTGAGTTATTATTTATTATTTCTACCATGGCAACATTCAGGGACTTCTGGAAGATAGAAAGGGATCCCTGTGTTAGGCTTTGTAGTGACAGGGAGCAGGAGACAGCCCTTGAGCAGGAGATCAGACACAACAAATGGGAGCAGCCGAGGGATGAAGGGTGGGAAGCGAAGGAACAATAACAAGGCTGTGTTTGCTCTTGCCAGCTCTGTACACATCAAGGGGGGTTGAAGGCTCCATGGTTTAGCAGCTTTGAAACTTTGCTGTAAACACGGCTTTGAGCAAAAATGAAGTGGAAATAAATAAAAACATTTCAATTAACAGAGCTGCACCGCTGCCATCCAAGGGCTCTTTGGAAGTGGGAGCAGCTCTCCTGTGGGCTCTGTGCTCACATGGCTCTGCCACAGAGCTGGGAAATCCAGAGCTCCCGGCTCACTTCCAAGTGGGATTATGGTCAGGGAAGATCCTGCGGGAGGAACAGGCACACTGTCATTGGAACAGCTCCTGCCTCCATGCTGCTTCTTCCTCAGCAGTTGTGGTGAGGTGTGTCCTGCTCAGAGACTGGGATGGGAATTCCTTCTCCGTGCTCTGCTCAGACTGGGATGGGAATTCTCTCTCCATGCCCTGCCCACAGCCTGGCACATTAATTCTCTCTGTGTCTTGCTCACAGCCTGGATTTTGAATTCACTCTCAAAGAGGGAATTCCCTCTCAGGAAAATCAGGGAGCTCAGGACAATGGCTGAGAGTCCAAGCAGGTCCTCAGTCCCCTTCCCAGTCCATTCCACCACCAAGGGAACAGGGATCTAGGGATGATGATGTGGGCCATGGATGATGCTCTCTGCAGCCCCAAGACCCAGGGGAGACAAGGGGGTCTCAGGGGGGGCTTTTTCACCCCAAACCCCTCTGTGCAATCCCATAATCACCTGGAAAGGTGAAGCAGCAGCTTTGGATGGACTCTGTGGTTCATGGGGGATTGTTCTGCTGTCCCAGGAGACTGGGGACAGTCAGAGCAAGGGGAGGGTTGGGGACAGCCAGGACCATGTCTTATCCTTCCACCAACTCAACAAATCCCCCTGCCACGTCGAGTTGTCCCATGCCCACACCAAAGCTCCTAAGGAAACCAAGCAGAGGTGTTTTTCCAAAAGAAAGAGCACAACCAGCCCTGTGGTTGATATTTGCTGTTTACCCCTTGCTCCAGGGTTAACAAGTGCGGAACAAAACTCCCGGGAAGAAATCTTTCTCCCAGGTAAACATCCAGCTCTGCTCAAGTCCAAACAGCTTTTACTGCTGACTTCAGAGGAGCCAGATTCCCCCTCAGAGTCTTCTCAGGCTGTTTCACACCAGGCAGGGATCTTCAGGCACTTTGAAGGGGTCAGGCTCCTGCTGGGACAGGTAATTTCCCAGTAGGAAGCAGCCTGAGCTGCTGGCTCTGTCTCTGGTGGTTTCCAGGGAAGAAGAAAGGAGGGAGCTTCCTGAGAGGTGGATGGCACAGGGAAGGGTCTAAGGGGGGGGAAAAGCAGTACCAAGAGGGGAGTCCAGAGCACAGCTGGATGAGGAGAGTGCAGGGATGGAGGAGGCTGGGAAGTGCAGTGAGAACCAGGCTGGAGTCCTGAGCATGAGGAGGAAAGCGAGAGGAAATGGGAGGGTCAGCATGATGCCTTGAGAAGGCTGACCTTGAGAGGCTGGACAGAGCTAAAGAATAAAGCAGGGATTTATTAAAAGGCCTCAATGGATCCACCTTGGGCAGCACAAGAGCCCAGCCAGGGCTGCATCCAAGATGAACCAAAATGGTCCCAAAATGCACGAGCGCTCACGGGATCTCTCACTTTTATAAATTCTGCTCCATTTGCATATTGGGGTTAATTGTCCAATTACAGCTCCAGCCCATGCAGTCCCATCCTTCTTGTTTTTCTCTCTTCAGTCCACGTTGTGTATGCTCTTGGGCCTGAGATTTGGATCATTTGTCCTTGGCCCCAGCTGGAGAAGGAATTGTTTTGTCTCCCTGCTCTGTGAAGAGAGCTCACCATCCCTAATATGAAGTTCAGACCTACACACTAAAGCAGAACAGAATCTGAAAAATATAAAAGCTAAAACCTGAGGCATCAGGCACATTCCCATGAAGAGCTGCCATGTTCTCATGACTGAAATTCTGCCTGTGATCCTGCATTTTCCTTCTTGCCAGTGACCTCTCCCTGTCTTTCTCCTCCCAGGAGCAGGAGGTTTGTGCTTCCTCAGCCTTTTTCCATCACTCACCCCCATCATTTGGGCATCATCTGCCTGAGCCCTGGCTCGGGCTGTGCACCCAGAGCCCCTTGGTTCTCCCAGCTCCCAGGGGTGACCTTGCCTGTCCATCCACAGCCGAGTTTCCAGGCTGTTATCTCTCCATGGCTTGGTTTGACACATCCCTGTCTCAAACCATGACTGATGGCAGCCCAGCCTGCTCAAAGCCAGCCCTGCCTGCTCAAAGCCAGCCCTGCCTGCTCAAAGCCAGCCAGGCGCTGTTACCAAGCTCATTTTTCTGGCCCTCAGCTGGGACTGCAGCCAAGCACAGCTTTCCCTTCCCTCACCCACCTTTTCCCTCCCATCCACAAAGGTGTTTGTCTTCATCTCTCAGCCCCTCCTGGAGCCAACTCCCCCCATCACTCTCCCAGACAGAAGTGCAGGGTCAGCTCTGCCTCTCCCAGCCTGCGATAAGCAGCTTTTATCACTCACTACCTGCAGTTTCAAACCACTCTGCATTTCTTCATCTTCCCTCAGGTGCAGGAGGGTTCCCAGACTGCTGATGGTGCTTCTTCATGCCCCTCGTTCAAGGGCTGCTTGAACCTGGCTGCAAAAACCCCCTGGCCAAGGCTCTCTTTCCCTTCCCTCATCATTGCCCTCCTGCCCTGAACTTGGAGTGTAGTGACAACAACAACAACAACAACCAATAATAATAATAATAACAAGAAGAAGAAGAAGAAGAAGAAGAAGAAGAAGAAGAAGAAGAAGAAGGAGAAGAAGAAGAAGAAGTAATGTAATCCCAGAATTATTTGGGTGGGAAGAAACCTTGCAAACCACCTTGTTCCAACACCTGCCACGGGCAGGGACACCTTCCACTGTCCTAGGTCAAACCTGGCTTTGGGCAGTTCCAGGGATGGGGCAGCCACAGCTGGGACAAGCAGCCACAGCAGGCCAGGTTGGACAGGCCTTGGAGCAGCCTGGGATAGTGGAAGGTGTCCCTGCCCAGGGCAGGGGGTGACACTGGATGAGCTGCAAGGTCCCTTCCATCCTAACTCATTCTGGGATTCTCCAGGCAGCACTGAGCACATCTGGCAGACGCACAGCTGGATGCTGCTCTGCCAAGGAGCTTGGTTATCCCAATTTGGGAACCTGCAAGAGCCCCTCAGGACAGTTTGTTGGGAATGTGGCTCTGCACTCTTGGGAAAAGCAGCTTTCTCCATGCCTTTATCCCAGTTTTAGTGTTCTGAAGGGCATCAGGAGCACTGCAGACACCCCTGGGAGGGGTGTCCTGTATTCTTGAATCTAAATTGTTTCTGTTACCAAATGATTTCACTGGAACTGGTTCCACAGCAGTCTCTTCCTGCCCTGACCAGCATTCCCACGTGCCCACAGAAGGACCAGCTGCCCTTGGACTCTGCCAACAGCCCCACACTCATCCTCATGAATCCAAGGAAGCCTCAATTAGACAGGATTAGTGATAACACAGTAAAATGGAGAGCAGGAAGCCTGAGGTGTAAACAGAGCCGTGGAGCAGCTCAAACACACAAACACACAGAGCAGCAGCTCCCTGAGGTCCTCGGGCTGCAGAAATGTTCCTGTAAATCACTGGGAACCTCTGGGAACTGGTACAACAAACCTGAGGGCAGAGCCTGCTGCTCTCCCTGCCTGGGCACACCTCGTTCTGTGAGCCACCCCACGGATCCCCCGGGATCTCCCTGGAGTGGGGCACTGCTGAGTGGGAGGAACTGCTGCGGCACGGCCGGGGTGATGGATGGACCTGAACTTCCCGAGTGTGATGAGCCCCGGACAGGCTGAAATGAGAAAGGTGCTGAATTCCCTTCCTCACCTGGAATTGAAATGTAAATGAAGCTGTTTTCCAGATAACCCGGCTGATTTTAGGCTCATTCCTGCTGCATCCCGGGGCTCTGCACTCACCTCAGGATTCACCTCCTAGGAAATATTCCCAATTATCCCTGCCTGCCCCATTCCTCACAAAATGACTCGGTCAGACTTTTGCAATGCTGTTCCCAGAGGAATCAGAGCATTTCCAGTGGGATGTTTCCTGAGTGAGATGGTGGTTGGAACTGGGGGGTCTGCAGAGCCCCCACTTCACCCAGCCAAAGGTGCCTCCCCATCTCCCTGGAGGAGCCAAAACTCAGTGGAACAGCTCAAAAGAAAAGGCTCAAAACCCCTTGAAATCAGCAGAGCACCAGGGGTGTCAGCAGCATCCCTGTCCCTGTGTCACCTGAGGTCCCTCAGCCACAGCCTGGCGTTGTCACTGAGCCGCAGGATCGCTGAGATCTCATAACAGGCTGGAGTTCATGAAATGATAAAGCTGAGAGACTTTAGCCTGATTGAAGCAAAATATTTAGAGAAGGCCTTCCAGTGTTTATAGTAGGGGTTTGGAATTTTTATTTCATTGGAAATTTGGAGCTGCTGACACTGTTGCTCAAATCTGGGATGAAAGAAGACTGGAACAGTGGTGTTTTTGGCTGACTGGGAATGTTGTGCTTCAGCCAGCTCTAACAGCCTTGTCTTATTCCCCTCCAAGCCGAGGATAAAAGAGAAATATTTTCACTTTCCCAAAGAAAGCCAGAACAAAATTCCTAACCTAGGTTTGCAGCAGCTGGGGAAGGAGAAGGCTCCTCAGGTGACTTCCAAAAGTTTGCAGTGATTGAAGTGTCTGAAGTGATGCTGAAGGTGAGCTACAACCTGGGAACACCAATATTTTCCATACTGGGCTGCTCCTTCAGAACCCCAACTTATTGGCCACTGCTTTGGGAGCATTCCAAGGTGCACCTGATTGAAAATAATTTTATTTGCAGGAATGACTTTAGATTTAAATGGGATATTGGGAAGAAATTCTTCCTCATGAGGGTGGAGAGGCCCTGGCACAGATTGCCCAGAGAAGCTGTGGCTGCCCCAACCCTGGAAGTGTCCAAGGCCAGGCTGGATGGGGCTTGGCATAGTGGAAGGTGTCCCTGCCCATGGCAAGTATTGGGATGGGATGAGCTGCAAGGTCCCTTCCAGCCCAAACCATCCTGGGACTCTGGGAACATCCCTGTTGGCTTGAGTCCTTGCATGTGCTGGAGAGATGTTTTTAGCTCTGGAAGACTTCATTCATTTTTAAATTTCCCTTCTCACATCTCTCCTGCAATGACCTGCACTTAATAATTTAAGGAATTTCATTGAGTTGCTGTGGAATTCTGAGCTGCAGGGGCAGGGAGAGCTGGGTGCTCCCTCTGGTGGGGCTGGCATAGGGGGCTGCTGCCAGGTCCCACAGATGTTCCTCCAGACATGACCCAGCCCTCCAGGTGTCAGGGACTGGGCATCTGCAAGGGGTGAAACCCCATTTCCCTTCCCTCAGCTGTGGCTCTGCTGGGAGAGCTGGGAGGAGCTGGGAATGTTGTGAATGCAGGTGGAGGGAGGGAGGCAAAGCCTTAGAATTTCCATTAAAATCAGTCTTATTCCAGGTGTGGTAGAAAGATGGAAGGGCTTCTCTTCTCCCTCCAAGGAAATCCCAGTCCCCATGAGCTCATGTGTGTCCTCGTTTGGAAGCTCTCACCACGGCTCTGTGAAGAGCCAAGCCCTGAGCTGAGCTCAGCTCCTGCGGCTGCTCAATCAATACTCCCTTCCCAGGTTAATGCAGCTCAATTAAGGGAAAACCCCGAGGGAATGGGAATAAGTGTGGGTTTGGATGCAGCGAACGCAGGTCCCTGTAACCCGGCTCCCAGAGCAATCAAAGCCAGGCTGCTGTGCCTGGAGAGCTCTCCCGGAGCCAGGTGTCTGCATGGGACCTGTCAGCACCCCAGATCCCCAAGAAACTGGCTTTGGGAACAGCCTGCAGAACCCTCCCCAGCTTGGGAATGCTCTGGGTGTGGCAGCAGCAGGAGCAGTAGGGAGGGACACAGGACCCCCTTCGCCAGGGTGCGATGGAGCTGGGAGAAGTCTCCAGCTGAAACATGGAGAATTTTGGCTCCCTGTGCCCACAGAGCTCCTTGTGTCCCCATGCTGGGCTGACAGGATGAAACCTGCAGCAATCAAAGTGAGGAGGGAAGCTCCTGTCTCTGGCAGAGGACATGGGAGGGGAGGGAGGACAGGGATGATGTATGAGAGACATGAGCGTTCCCCCCCTCCTTCCTTCCTCTAATGAATTTTTCCCATTAGCTTGAGGTGATTTTGTGAAATCCATGCTGACTCTGATGTCGCAGCTCCTTCCTCCTTCTGTGAGGACAGAGAGAGGGACAGCACTGCCAAGATGCAGGACTGAGGCTGTCACCTGGAATGCAGGACCCAGCAGTGACCTGTGTGAGACTCCTTTAGTGACCCGAGTAAATAAAGTGCAGGGGACAGCCCCTCGGTGGTGTGGGGAGGGAGGAATGGGATCCATTATTCCCTTCTGTGATAAGTCCTTGGCTGGGCTGGCAGTTGGAATCAGGAAGATCATTTCTCTAATCCAGATGGTTAATAAATGTGGATTGCTTTGCTAAAACCACTTGACAAAATGCAATTACTGCTGGCTGCAGAGCTTCCAGACAAGGAGCCAGGCTGGGAGCAGGCTCTGCTCTGGCTGGAAAAGCCACGGGGCTGAGGGAGCTGCTGGAATTTCTGGGGCCATCCCAGCAAAGGACTCAAAGGCGTTTCCTACTCTCACCTTTCACTGGTAACTTGAGGTGTTCTGCACCTGCACGCTGGTGCTCAGCACAAAGTGTTGGTGTGATCCCACTCTGCTCTTGGCATGTCCAGGCTGGGATATGGACACGGGGCCTGGCTGAGGGAGGGATTGTCCCGCTCTGCTCTGCCCTGGGGCAGCCTCATCTCGAGCCCTGGGGCAGTTTTGGGCACTGCAATATCAGAAAGATCTAAAGCTGCCAGAGAGTGTCCAAAGGAGGGACATGAGTGGCTGAGGAGCCACTGAGGGAATTTTGATTGCCCAGCCTGGAGGAGACTTGAGGGCAGAGCAGGGGCTGCAGCTCCTCCCGAAGGACAGCTCTGATCTCTGCTCTCTGTGAGCAGGGACATAACGACCCAGGGAATGGATGGGGCTGTGTCAGGGAGATTTAAGGTGTTATCAATAAAAGGCTCTTCCCCCAGAGGGTGTTGAGCACTGAACAGGCTCCCCAGGGAATGGTCACAGCCCCAAGCCTGCCAGAGCTCCAGGATTGTTTGGACAGCACTCCTAGGGATGCACAGGGTGGGATTGCTGAGCTGTCTGTGCACAGCCTGGAGTTGGACTCAATGATCCTGGTGGCTCTCCAAATCAGGAGATTCTCTGATTCTCTAATCCCATGTTTTATTTGTGCTCCTTGGCTGTGGGAGCAGATGGGTTCCTCCTGGCTGGGAGCCCCTTGGGAAACATCCCCCAGCAGCGGGGTAAGGAGCCGTGGTAGGTGCAGGGCTGGATTCTGGGCTGGAGCCCACTTCGAGGTTTCATTGCAGCCTTACACAAGAAGCAGTTTGGAGGTTAAAAGCAGCACACTTGTGTTTATTTCTCCACTTTGGCACATCTGCTACTCACTAAAGCTATTTTGGGGGCTCTAAAAGTGGCAGTTTTAGAGAGCTCTAAATGGGTCAGCAATTTCCGGGTTTTTTTCTCTTCTGAAAAAAAATATAATTTGAACCACAGATGGGAGACATTCAAAAGGGTTAAGAGAAGGGTTTAGGGACACCTCTTCCATCCCCAGGTGAGACAGGTCTGGGAGAGAAATGAATGAACATTCACATTCAGGGCTCTCCCCTTTTGAATCCAGCTCACCCCATCCTTACACCAACCCTGGGTCATGGATAGATGTAATCCTACAGAATCCCATGTCCTCCAATAAGGGATGTGATTCCAGGTGGATTTTCCTCTACTTGCCCTGGTGGGAAGTAAACCAGAGGTGAGTCTGTGGTGAGCAGCACTTTCCAGTCTGAGCTCAAAGCAGAGATGTGGTTCTCTCTGTTCACACTTTAATTCTGAATCCCATCCCCAGGCTGGGCACCCGGAGCTTCTCCAGCCCCAGGAATGCTCCCTGGGAGCTTTCTAGGTCAAACAGTTATTTTTTTAGAGGAAACACTTAAAACTAAAATGCTGCAGAATTTCCCCTGAGGTTACAGAGTTTGTTTAGGCTTCTCCAAGCAGAGGATCTCAATCACTGGGAACTGCAAACCTCCCCCAGACATTCATCCCGCTCCCGTGGCAGGCACAGCCCAGTTTCCAAGTTGTACAGCAAACAATACCAGAGCTGCTCCCTCCACAGATCAACTTCCAAGGGAATGGCACAGCTGAGCGAGGAAGAGGAAGAGGAGCTGAGGAATCCAGAGCAGGGGCCCCACGGCCCGGAGCAGGCACAGGTTGGATCAATGATCTTAAAGGTCTTTTCCAACCTAAATGATTCCATGATCCCACAAGGCCTGGGAGCTGCTCTCCAGCCCCTTGGCAAGCACAGCATCCCAGGCAGGAGGATGGGGAGGCTCCGTGGGAGGGGGTTACCAGCGGGTCAGGAGGAGGATGAGGGGCAGGGAAGAAGGAGAGGGCAGAAGGGCAGAGCAGGCCATGTCTCACTCCCGTCCTCAAATGCAAAACATTCCCTCTGACCTCCTGAATTTCCATCTAAAAATAACCCATTCTCAGTGCAGTGCTGGCTCAGAGAGACACAATTTATCACAACACAAAGGCAGGGTTGGGGATGCGCATTTGAGGGTAGCAAGGGTCAGTTTAGATCCTGATCAGTGAGTTCTAAAATAACTTTTTGGGGACAGAGAGACCTGAGGGTGGGATTTGAGGGTGGATTTTGGTCTGGAGGAGGTCACATCCCCCTGATGGTCGATGGTTGTGCCAGTGCCATTTGCACTCAGGTGTCCTTAGCGCCAGCCAAACCCTGGGCCAGGTTCTCCACAAGCATCTCCTCCAAATCCCATGGGAATCAGCACTGAGGAGTGACCCCACACTTCCAGAGGCATTTCTGCTTTCCAGTGAACGTTGGCCTGCTCGAGCTGCTGCCTCTCCCAGGACGCTGCTGCCCGGGCTCATCCTCCCGGAGCAATCATCCTGCTGCGGATCCGCCTCTGCAGAGCCGGCTCTCCAGTGGGGAGAGGAGCTCTGGGTGGAAGGACTGCAGGCAAGTCAGAGCTAGGAAAGCAATCAATTGTTCGTTAATGGAGTTACAGTAAAGATGTTATCCAAAACCACCGTGGCTGCCTAATTATTCATAACATCCCTCTGGAGATTCTCCTTTTGGCAAACTGTGAATCTCTGCTTTGTTGCCACAATAAAAGCAGTTTCAGGGCTGTAAATGAGAGGGTACAAATTACCATGGAGGCCCTGACAATATGGCAGCTCCCGAGCCTTGGATTACATGGTAATTTCCATGCAATATCCAGGTTATTACATGGTAAGTGCCATGTCATTACAGGCTAAATGAATGATTATCACCCCTGCTTGACAAATTCACCTGACAAATTTTCCTCCCTCCTCAGTCTCTGGGATGTCTGCAGGCAGGATGCTGTTTCCATGAGGAACAGCGTGGTTGGGGTGGGCTCTTCCACCCCTGGATTTTTCCAGTCCCACCAGGCTGTGCCCGTGGGCAGCACAGGGCTGGATGGGCTGTGTAAAGCTGTGACCCAGCTCTGTGCGTGTGCTTCAGACACAAAATATTGATAAGAGTTTTGGAATATCCATGCCAGTCGAAACAGCTTCAAAGTTCCCCAAAGGAACAGAAATGCTCCAGTGCAGCTGAAGGAACTGTTTGAAAATCCTGAGTTAACAGGAGTAGAAAATGATTTACAGTCTACTCTCAGTTTTATCATTCATGTCCTGAATATTCCAAAGCTCCTCTGCACACAACTGGGAAACAGCTCCAGCTGGGGAGTGGAAGTTTTTCTCTTTGTACAACTTAAGGCTGCTTAAAACTGCCACAGACCTGATCCACAGTTTTGTGACACTTT
Organism: Pyrgilauda ruficollis; assembly: GCF_017590135.1. Classification (NCBI taxonomy): domain Eukaryota; kingdom Metazoa; phylum Chordata; class Aves; order Passeriformes; family Passeridae; genus Pyrgilauda; species Pyrgilauda ruficollis. The sequence goes on from NW_024528821.1 coordinate 4,520,423, forward strand.
TAAATTCTCTTGCATTAGGCTTGAGGAGGTCTCATGGATTTAAGGAATGGCCACAGCCTTGTGTAGAACAAGAATTCAGCTGTTCAGGGAACTCAGTTCCTGTGAATGGCCATGGTTTTTCCACAGGAATATCTGTGAGTGTCTGTATTTAACCTATAGATCTTTCTAGAGCATGATCAGACCCAGCCTGGTGATGTTTGATGGGTGTTAGGGACATGCAGCCTGAATATCTCCACAGGGAGGGTTGTTCAGCCACAGGCAATCAGTGCCACTTCCCAGACTGGGAGTTTTACCCTGGAGAATAAACAACCAACAAGAAAGGGAAAGATTCAGAAATGTCAAATCTATTAAGCCCTAATGCTTCCCTGGGCCTCAGAAGCTCCAGCCTCCACATTCCTGCAGGGTTTGTATTTTATTTGCACTGTTATCCCCTGAGAAGCCAAATTCTGGAGGGGCCCAAAGCTCCACATCTCCTCCTGTGCTTCCTCAACGTGTTTCCTCCCTGTCCTGCTCATGCTAAGGACTGACAACCCAGAAAAAATGGTGCAAATATTTGTCCCATGTCCCCTCCCCAGCCAGACTGAGAGATGAAAAGGGATCTCTCTTTGATATTCCAAACATCCCATGTGCACACAGACCCCGATTCCACACATGGCTCCCAGGTTCCTTGGCAGGACACCTGTATCCCAACTATTCCCACTGCTCAGAGACTTCCATGGGAAACTGCTCTGCTTTGGCCCTAAAACCACAACTATAGCAGCTGTGGAAACCTCCTTCTGTCCTGCACCATCACAGACACCACAGCAACACCCTGCTTATTCCTGGTAACCAGGTCCATGTTCTCCCTGCCCAACCTGGCCAGTTTGGAATTGGAAATCGTCACCAGCCTCTTGGCACAGTGACAATTATCCTGCAGTAACTTTAAAAAGAATCACAATCCACGAGGACAAACAAAATTCCCGAGCCTTCTGATGGTATTTGCAAAGCTCAGAGTTGGCTTGAAATGGAAAAGGAGAAAACAGCCCAGGTAGATCAGGAGCTGCTGAAAAGGCAAAGGAGATAATCATGGAATCATATGGGTTGGAAAATACCTCAGAGATCATCAGGTCCAACCATCAGCCCAGCACCATTCCCATATTCCCCACTAAACCACATCAAGTGCCACATCCCCATGAGTTTTGAACACTTCCAGGGATGGTGAGGGACTGGCCACTGTTCCTCTGCTGTCCCTGCCCAGAATGAGTCCCTAGTCCCTCTGCAATGAGCAGTGTCCCTGAGCAATGCCCATTCTGAGACTGTTCCTAAGGAACACCATGGACAAAATTGCTGCCCCATTGCTCCAGCAGCATCCCAGGGCAGGCTCTGCCAGCCCCCTGCCACCAGGGCCCGTGGTCCCTTCCTGTGGGTGCCAATGCTGCTGCAGCAGCTCTGAGGGACAATTAGGCTTCATCAGGCAGCACTGACATTTAGCATCAACCCCCCCTCCCATCTCCTGCCTGAATTTCCTTGCTCGCCTTTCAGAGCAAGAAATAAATGGTGCATTAGAGAGAAGGAGAGAGAGATGAGCTTTATTAGCTGTTTATGGAAGAAATTAAAATTGCTCATTAGAAACCGCGACACCGGCAGTGCCCCCCTCCCTGGCAGAGCCCCGATGGTTCCGTGGGGAGCACTCGCCTCGTATTTATTTGGGCTGGCACCTGCCCGGCGCCTCCCTGCCCTTCTGCAGATGGGTACGGGGGGACTGCAGGGAAATGTCACCGCTCCTTCCCCCTCCCGAGTCGCTCCTCATGGTCGGCATCGGCGCCAGCAGCTCGGGATGCTCCGCTGTGCCGCAGAGCAGCCGGGGCTCGCTGCGCTTTGGTGGAGAGGACGCGAGGGGCGAGGAGGTGACCTGGTGGCCGTGCACCCCGGCCGTGCCATTCCTGGGTGTCCTGCCCCATCCGGAGCAGTCCCAGGGCTCAGCTCAGTGGAGAGGCGACTCTTCCTCTCCATCTCTCACCTCCTGGGCAGGCAGTGGTCCCACGTCATCATTTTATGCCAAAAACTTCTAACACAAGAGCTTGTTCACAAGTTTCGGGGCTGCGGCTGAACCAGTTCTGCCAATGGCCAGCTTGGCCTCCTTCTCCTCCTCTTCCTCTTCCTGCTTTCCCCTCTCCGTGCCCTCCTGCCCTTCCCACTAGCCCCACTGTGCTCTGCCCACCGAGCTGCCCATCCTGGCTGGGCCGTGACCCCTCCGTGCCGGTGGCACCGGGGGCAGGCGGGAGGAAGCGGGGCCAGGAGCACTTCAAAGGCTCTGTATCTCCTCACGCAGCTGCCATAAAAAACAATCCAGGTTTCCGCTCCCGAGTCCCGTGTTGCCCTCGCAAGGGACATCTCTGGGGGCAAACGGATAAATCTTTCATCTCCTCGCTCTGGGTTTTATTAAATGCCTCGCACATCCACGGAAAACGCAGATTGCTGATAAATTCGGGCTGGTTACGGGAGAGGCAGATGGAGATTAAGTCGCTGAACTGACTGGAAGTTGGATCTTTCCAGGAAGATGGAGAGCTCCGGGATGTGCCGACACCAAAAGGCACAGCCCAATCCGTGCGGCACAGCCTGGGAAAGCACCGAGCCTGCCTTGGGAGAGGCACTGCTCTCCTGGAGAGGTGCTCATACCCTCCTGGCTCCAGGGTTGGTGCAGCACAAGCTTTGCAGAGCTCAGGATCATGGAAAGGGTGTTTAACCCTGGTGCAGGGACCAGCAGGGTCCTGCCAGAGCAGACACAGCTCAGGGAAGAGGAGGTCCCAGGGCTCTGCATCACCTGGCCCCACTCAAGGTGGGCTTCAGCCACAGCTCTGCTCCCCACCACCCCCATACACCTGTATGGATATTCCTGGAGGATCCCTGGGAATATTGCAGGGATGTGGGTGAAAATGATGCCTCCTCACCCAAAAATCAGGCACAGCTGCAATGCCTGTCCCAGCTGAGAGGGAACCAGGCACTCAGGGACCGCAAGAATTGCTGCTCACATGGGAGGTTGGGGTGTTTCATTTCCCCTGAGCTCTTTGGGGAATTTCAAGTCCCACTGAAAGGGCTGAATTAACTTGTTTAATCAACAGCTCCACAGGCTGCAAAGGGTCCTCAGACCTCTAAAATTGGGCCACAAGAATAGAGAAATAGCATCTTCTCTGTATCTGGGATGGAGGAAGGCAGGGAGTCATGGGACAAAGCTTTAGCAAAAAAACAATTGTGGGTTCACAGGGAGCAATGCTTTCTCCAGCCTGGCAAGGTGACTTCAGGTATGGAGGCTTCATCCCAAAGGTCTCCTGGAGCACTTTGGGCAGCCATGGAGGGCTCAGATGGGGACAGCTCATCCATCTGCTTGAGGACAGACCCAGTAAATGTAGAAAACAATGGCCCCAAGATACGAGATGAAATAAAATTAGGAACAAGAAGCTCAAGAGTGAACTTCAAATGCCCTTTGGGGTAGCCAAGCACTCGGGGCTGTTCTAATCAGTAACCTCCCCATTCCCCAGCCGCTGCAGCAAGCCCTGCTAAGCAGACAGATTTTCCATTAAGCCTGGAAGAAATGGCAAAGTGCCTTAATGAATGTCAGAGTTAATACCCCGTTTGTTATAGGCTGCGACTGCAATGTGATGGGTTTATAAAGCCGGCCCCTCATTACCCTTATCAATATTATTCTTACTCGGTTCCCGTCTGCAGGCCAGATCCGCATCCAGCCCTTGGCTGCTTGACATGGGAGCTGCCTGCCTGAGGATCTGCAAGCCATCCTGCATCAGGGCATTTTCAAACCAGTAAAAAAGGGAATAAAATCCAAGAACTAAGGCAGGTTGAGCGTACAGAGCGTGTGTCTGAGCGAGCGCGCGGTGCGCGGCATCGCTGGAGCCGCTGCAGCTCTGATTGAAACCAGACTCAGGAAAGAAGGGCTGTAAAAGTTTTTTCACTGCCTGTCCTAAGAAATTTATGTCTCACCCACTCCATCATCTCCTTCAGGGCTGCCTTTTTTTGCAGCTGTCTTCAGAGACCATCGGCTGAGTCCCTTTATGAAGTCCAGTCCATGATGTCACCCAGAACCATAACTCACTCACCTCCCTGGCTGGGCTCTGCGCGGGGGTGCCCCATAAATAACGACCCAGGCCGGGGGGAAGCCTGCCCTGCTCGAGGAAAACCTTCCTGACATCGGAAGGGAAGAGAGAGGAACACGCACAGGGGGCAGGGGGACCCAGGGTGAGGTTTGATGAACACAAAACCACAACTGTGCAGAGCAAATGGGACAGAAAAATCGGTGGTGTTGTGTCCAGCAGAACTTGCTCAGGAGAGGCCAAGGTGAGCCCCAGCTGCCTGGACATCCATTAAACCTTCCAGGGCTCTGCCTCCTCTGGAGAAATCCAAACCATGTGCTGGAGCCCCAGCCCAGGGTGTTGTTGCTGCCTGGGATTAAAATGACTCAGCAGCCGGGATGGGTCCATCCTTCGGTAGCACCCAATTGGTCATGACTAAAATGTGCTCTGACTTTGGGGTGTTTTTGGGCCCCACTTCCTGGTGAAGTTGCTGCTCACCCATCACACTTCTCGAGAGCAGGTGTCCACATCAGAGAGCTCCAGGCCCCTGCCAAGGCCCATCCCCACGGTGGGGAAGCCGAGGGTAATTGTTTCATTGTGTCTGATAACATGTGGTTTTGCCATATTTATAATCCAGCGCTATTAAAAGGGGAAAAAAGAGATCAACTCAAAATCCCTCCACCGCAGTTGGCTCTAATTGTCCCTGTCCCACCACTTCCCCCTTTCCCAGTCCTGCTTGTGGGCTGTTTTGGCAGCAGAGCCAAAGCAGGAATGAGCTGTTGGGATGAAGTTTATCCTTCGGTGGGATGGCCTCTCTGGGGAGGACTGAGCGCTCTCAGTTTTCCTGGGAAGTCTGGACTTCATCTGCTTGGGAGCAGAGCCTGGGGAGTGCCACCTCCCTGGGACACCTTCACCTCTGTGCTGGAGCCACACTGATGGTAAGTCACAACCTTCCCCTTGGAATTTCATCAGTTAATGCCACCACAACTCTGCAGTCAACTGGGCTGGTCCTGACAGCTGGGAAAGGCACAGGCTGAGAAGAAGGGGCTCTTCTCACATCTGCATTTCTTCTCTTCCACTTGTGGATTTGCAGGGGTTGGATCTGTGGTCCCCAGCCACTTGTTGAACCACAGAAGTCCCCTCCCTGTGATGGCTCTTGCCAGGAAAATAAACAAACAGAATTACTCCAACAGCATCCGCAGGACATCTCCTGAGCCACACATTCCAGAAAACTTTGGAGCTTTGGAGGGCAGGAGCAGGTTCTGAGTGCTTGGTGTTGTGGGCCATGTTCTCAGTGCCTGGAGCTGTGCCACACAGTCTGTCCCACCAAAATGTTCAAAAATGTCCTCAGGGACTGGGAACGCTGTGCAGCCATTCCTCAGTGCCTGGGCATCTGCTGGAGTATAGGATGCATCCAGAGTTTTGGTTCTGAGCTGGAATTTGTTGCCCTCTCCCCTCCTTTCCTGTCCTCAGTAGATACAGAAGTGGGGGAGGGTGATGGTGTCTTTTTTCCTTTCTTTCTTCCCAAACTGACATTAAAACCAGCCAAAAGCCCACCATGATGGGAATGTCTGTGAGCTGCAGTGTTCTCAGGGTGGCCACACAGGTCCCTGGGATGATCCAGGCAGCTGAGGGATGGACCTTTCTCCTGCACCAAAGGATAATATTTGTGGAAAGGGCTCTCCCATGTGCCCCCACACCCCCACAGCCTTCTCAGGCTTCTCTTTCACCTTTTTTTATATTCCAAGTTGCAGTCAAAGCCCTCGAAACCACTCCAGCAGAGCTTGCCCATTATCCGTGGGATGCAGAGGAGGGCTGTTGCCATGGCACTGCAGCATCCCCCTCCTTCACCGCGGTTCCTGGGGGGGCTTCACTGCTCTCTACCTGGACAGGGCTCTGGATCCCTCACCAGGGATGGCCCTTCTGGGATCCCTGGGGGCTGCACCAAGGATTCCAGCAGCCTGTCCCTCCAGGTACGTCCCACTGCTCCTTGCCAGCCTTTGTCACTCGGTGATGACCAGCGCCTTGTCAGCTTTTGTGTCCCCTCCTTGTGGAATGTCGGGGATCCCCCAAGGAGGAGCACGGGGCAGGAATGTGGCTGTCACCCCCAAGCCCTCTCCCTTTCCCCCCTCTCCCATCCCTCTCATGCATCCAGCTCCCCTCGGCGTGGCTGCCTCCCGTGCTGGGATAATGACTCCAGCATTCCCGTGGCATTTGGGATTCCAGCAGCACTTGTGGGGCTCCTCTCTCCTGCCGCCGGGAGGGCTCTTCAGCGCGGCTCGCCTTTGCTCCCCCCGCCGCGCAGCGGAGACAATGGCGTTCAAAAAGCTGAGCAGGGCAGGGAGGGAAGCGGCTGGTGTTCATCCTCCAGCGGGCAGCGCGGTGAGCCGGGGCCGGCGCTGTCGGGGGGATGCGAGCGGAGCTCCCCGCCTGCCCACGCCGCTGCCCGCCGGAGCTGCCAGCTCCCATCAGGGCCCTCAGTGGCCGCGGCCGTCCCCCGGCACAAGGAGCCTTTATTCCTTTGGATGGGAACCAGGAGAAGCGGGAGAATGCATCGCTGCGTGGGCTCAGATCGCCCGGCTGGCATGTTTCGGTGTCTGATTTTACAGGCGACCAGCGAAGGGGACAGGGACCCCCGCGGTGGGAAGGGCTCTTCCTCCCTCACCGGCCCTTCCCGGGGTGGGAGACTTTGTCACCTGGTCCCTGCTGTCGCATGAGTCACCGCGCAGGAATCAGAGCACGTAATGATCCCGTTTCCATCCCGCCATCCCGGGATCTGAGTGTTGCTGATGGATCCGACCCCTGTGTCCCACCTGGCTGGGACAGCACAAGGTGACACCTGCCCGGGCTGTGCCTGCAGTGCCGAGCTCGCCGCGGGGCTTTGGCACGGCTCGGAGCCGGGCTCGCTTTATGGGGTTTGTGGGATCGGTTGTCAGGCAGTTCGTGCCTCACGTCGGGAAAACGCTTCCTGGCAGCTGTGCCGCAGTTTTGGAAGCTGCAACCTGAACGGGGGGACCCGTGACCGGGCCTTGGGGACTGTCCCCGTCCGAGGGAGGAGGGACAGGAGGCGCCTGTGGATGCTGCTGCGGGAACACCACGTGTGAGCATAAACCCTGCAAGCAGCAGGATATTGTCAGATCCAAACACCATTGGTGAACCACGGCTGACCACGGAGCGACAGGGAACTCTTCCCAAGCTGTGCTTTAATTTTTCTCTTTCTGGAGAATGTGGAAACATCTGTGCCTGCCTCTCAAATTACCCTGATTTTGGTGTCATCTTTGCCTTCTGATCCCGAGGAGTTATCGTGGTTTCTTTTCCCTCGATCCAGATTGTGCTGAGTATCCATGTCGCTGCCTTCCCGGGAATTCACACTTGATTCCTCTCTGAAATCTTGGATAAATACCATCCAGGCCGGGGGATTTACTACACTTTCTCCAGTTGCTCCCTGATTTCCTCCTTAGAGACTGCCCTGCCCGCTAAGGTCACATTCTGATTTCCTGTGCACAATGCCTTTGAAATGGAAATGTTTCCCTTCATTGTCTTCTCCAGTAAAGATCAAGAGGAAGAACGCGTTTCTCCCGGCTTTTCCACCCTCCATAATCGTCCTCTTCTCCCCAGGGACCAAACGCGTGCCACAGTCCTACACACCACAGTCACACGGCAGCATCTTGTGTGTGAATTTGTGAATTCAGCAAATTTCCAGGCTTGTTCTGGCACCTCTTGGGCTGTTTTGGGACATCCTTGTTTCTGATCCACAAAGAAGTTGCTTTCCAATCCAGGAAAAGCTTTTCCATCTAATTTAAAAGGGGAATTTTATGTACCTCCAGTTAGCACAACCTCCATTCCCACAGCCAGAATGGATTCCCCTTTTTCCCTTTATTCCTGACTCACCTCCCTGCAGAAGCCAGGTGGGTTCAGCATGATCGTGTCCTGGATTGTCGCCAGGAGGTTGTCCCATCCCTCCTGCTTCAAAGGACCTGTCAGGAGAGGAGAGTCTGCCTGAGAGGCTCAGCACCCCCAGCACTGCTGGGCTGGATCCGGGCCAGGTGCCTCAGCCCCCAGCCCTTCATCTGCAGCTCGGCTCCCGTCTCGTGCCGGGGCTGTGCCAGCAGAACTCCATGGAATGCCATTTCCCGATGTTCTGCTTGTTAACAGTTGCCCACAAAGATTTAAAAGTCTCAGATGTGTGTCCAATCTGTTGGCTTTGGTAGAGTGATCAGAAGGGACCCAAAGGACTTGTGACTATCTTGAAATGTTATTAGAAGTTTGCCTGAATCGCTGATTTTTAGAACAATAACCTTCCCAAAGACTTCAAGCCATTCCTCTGCAAATTGGATTTAAAATAAAATTAAAATGTGATGGAGGGAATTTTCTATATGCTGGGGGGAGGATTTCTGCTGGAGCTCATCGAGCAGAGGGTGTGGTGCAAAATGTATGGAATTATTTTAGCTGAAGCATACTTTCCTCTGTGCCCTTTTTCCCAGTCTCTCCTGGAACAGGAACTCCATAACATTTGATCCTTTAGACAAACTTTCAAACCCATAATGTTCAAGTGGGTTTGAAATTAGGCGTAAAGAGTTTGTTCATCCTGAGGAATCTCTGAAATGGATTATAGTGAGAGCTGCTTGTCTTACACTGGGAATCCAAGGAAGCAACCAAGAATCACCCAGAGCTGAAAGAAATGAGAATTATTGGGTGTAGTGATGCACTTTTACACACCCAACTTGAGCATCTCATCTCAGGGCAGCATCTGGTCGAGGACACTCCTCATGTCTCATTAAACTTGTCCCTCTCATTGCCTATCCCTGGTGTTCCCACCAGGAGATGATCCCAGAGAGCCACAGGCTATTGCTGTTATTAGTGATGGAACAGGGAGAAAACTGGCACAAATCATTCAGAGTGTCTGATAATTCTCCACGTGAAAGCCCAGCTGGACTCAGCAGCTTTCCCAGATCCATTTCCCTGATTTACAGCTGTCATTATCCAGGGAATCCTCCACCCGGCAGCGCCGCTCAGCCATGAGCCCTGGAGCCTCCTTTCCTCATCCTCCAGCCACAGGAGCCTGAAGTCAACCCCACTCCACATTCCCACCCTGTGAGTCTCCAGGTCTGCTGGTGCAAGAGACAGGCAGTGGTTTCCTCTGGTGGCCAAATGCTGTGCTTGGTAGTCACAGGAAAAGGACTCTGCTCCTGCTCTTCAGCTGTGTTTGAGTGGCAGATCCATGCAGGACTGCAGTTCCTGTGTAGGATGGCTTCCAGGTCCTTCCCAAGACACAGCAAATGCTGGTGAGCACAGAGCTGAGGGGCACTGAGCTCTCAGGGAGGAATGGCCCAGTTCCCAAGTTCACTATTCCCAGATAAGGGGGATCTGTGCCTCATTCCCGTCAGTGTTATGACTGACAGATAATGGCAGTCATTGCCTCATTCCCACCTTCAGTTTTCCCAGATAATGGGGATCCTATTCACTCCCACTTTGCCTTTTCCTGGATGATGGGGAGGCAGAGCTCTCCCAACCCCTGCAATGGTTTCTGGAGGATCTTGCTCCTCCCCAGCCCCAAGGGTGTTTCTTGAGCCTGAACTGAGAGGAGTGATCCTCACCTCTGGATCCTCACATCTGGATCCTCACCCCTGGATCCTCACCTCTGGATGGCAGAGCCAGGTCACAGCAGGGACAGAGATGCCACCACACCACGAGCCACCTTCCCCTCCTCACACTGCACTGGGACTCTCTCAACACTTCTTCTCTGGAAGCTCTCCACATCTGCTTTCTGCATTTCTTTGCCAGCCTGCAGAAGGGAAGGATGCTTGGCAGGTCCTCTCCATTTGGGAGAGCTTTCCCCATAAAACAAGAAGGAACACCCAGCAGCACTGAGGGAATATTTCCATATTGTTCATTCAGGCACCTGAGCCTGGACTTGGTTTGTGAGCCCTGAGCTGAGCCAGGTGTGGGGACAGAGCAGGGGGAGACCAGAAAACCGCTCTGCACAGAGCTCCTGGGGCTCAGCTTGCCAAAATAATGTCACTTTATGGAGCTTTCAGGTGACACCAGGAGAGAGGAGAGACACCAGGGCTGCCCCTGCTGCCTGTGGCCCCACAGCCACAGGGCTTTAGGCAGAGCAGTGAGATTTTCAAGTCCTTCCTCAAAACACAAATTTAGATGAACATGATTGTAGAGTGAAAATAATTTTATATTCAAAAATCAAATGCTTCCCCTTGCAGGAAACAGTTAAATGTCTTAGTTCAGCCTAATTTGCTTTTCCTTTAGGAGCAAGGGAGACAAAATAAAGAACCAAATGCCAGGCTTTTTTGGTTTTGTTTTTTTTTTTTTTAGGAGCAAGGGAGACAAAATAAAGAACCAAATGCAGAACATGCCAGGTTTTTTTGGTTTTGTTTTTTTTTTTTTTCAAATCTGGATTTTGCACCTCTCATAAACTGCTGATAGATGCATTTGTCCAACTGCAACTTCTACAATATCAATTTATCACCTGTGGCCAAGCCTCTAAAGCAGCACTTCCCTGCTGCACGGATCCTACCAGGGAAGCAACACCCACAATGATTCCGGCCATTGGGAAGACAAGAAAAAAACATGGAGACACGGGGCTTCTACCCCGCCTCACGTACCCATCGGTGCCCCTGAGCAGGATTTGTGTTCTCGGTGTTTTCTGCGTTTCAGCCCATCCCCAGCCCCCGCTGCCGCCGTGCTTTGTGTGGCTGAGCTTTCTCCGGGATGATTTTTCCATTGTCATTCACGCAGGGCCAAAGGCAGAATGCATTAGAGCCACCGGGGCGGGGGCAGCAATATTTGCGTCTCTTGGAGTTAATTCTCCCAATCGCTCCACGATCCCTCCCTTCTCGTTCTTTTGGGGCACTTCCGTGGATGTTCCTGGGGGCGCAGGGGGAGGTTTGACCCTCAGCTGGTCGGGGTCACTGCGGGGAGCTCTGCCTGTAGAGCAGCTGAGATGGGGAGGATGTGCGAGGGTGTTCACCTCGAGGGTGTCCAGGGATGTGGGAAAAGCCGGCTCTGGGATGGACTCGCTGCCTTGGAGAGAGCAGAGAGAAACCTGGCCCAGGGCAGAGCTGCTCCCTTGGCTCCCGGAGCCCAAGCTGTCTCCTCTTTGCTGGCAGAAATGTTCCTCTTCGTTCCAGAGCACAAACCTCAGCTGTATCATGGCCCTGCCGTGCCCGTGCTGGTGGGACCCGGGGCAGCCCCTGCGAGGGGCAGGGTGTGCCTGGGGCTGCAGCAAACCCACCCCCAGGGGACATCCCGGGGTCACTGCAGGCTCCAGAGAGGGGACAGGGCTCCTGCACTCACCAAAGGACGAGGGGACAGCAGGGACAGCAGGGACAGCAGAGCCCAAGGCAGCGCGGTCCCCTCCTTTGTCCCCCCAGCTCTCCAGCACGGAGCTGATGGCAGTGGCTGCCTCTCTGCTGTGTTCCTGCCCAAAACGTCAGGATCCGGAGGCAGTGGGATATTTATTCCTGCCTTTTGCCCCTCGGCTCTCCCCGGAGCGATGATAGATGAACAGTCCCGGGTTTCCATCCCCTGAAGCTGCTCCGCCAGCCTGATCCACACCCCCTCTCCTGGGGGTACCCCAGGGCTTTCTCCGGGTCATGGGGCTACCTCTGGATTTCCTGGATTGTCTGAATTCCTCGTGCAAAGTTGTACATTTCTGAAATTCTATTTTTGGATTAATGAACATTTGGCAACAATATGAAGCTTGTTTTTAGCCAGTGGGTGACCCTCCTAATGTATTCCCCATGCCTCCTCTTCCCCCTGGCCAAATTCCCCCCCAGGAAAGCCCTGGAGCCTTTCCCAAGTTTACCCCAGGAATGAAATCAGCTCCACGTCTGCCACAGTGAATTTTTTCTCTGTCCACAGGCACTTTCTCTTTTCCCCACCTGCCCAAGAGGGAGAAGGGAAGGAGGGGAAGCAGATGGAGGCAGAGCTGCAGACGTGAAGTGTGAGAAAGGCAGCGGGGAAGAGGAAATTTGAGCATCAGGAAATTCTTCCGAGCACACCGAGGTGTCAGACAGAGCAATTGCCTTCCCGGGAATGGGGACCAGCCCCACATCTTGGGAAAAGAAGCGAGATTCAGCTTAGAGCAGACCAAAATCTGCAAGGCCCTGCACTGGCCACGCTGGGATCAGCATCCTCTTGTTTCCCTCCCTGGAGTAAAGGAGGATCTGTAGGAGGAGGATCCACAGATTCATCTTATTTTCCACCTGAATTCCCTCTGCTCTGGAGCCAGGCCGGGAGAGCTGGAGTGTTCAGCCTGAAGAAAAGGATCCAGAGAAACCTTAGAGCCTCTTCCAGTGCTCAAAGGGGCTCCAAGACAGCTGGAGAGGGACTGGGGACAAGGGACGGAGGGACAGGACACAGGGAATGGCTCCCACTGCCAGAGGGCAGGGATAGATGGGATATTGGGAAGGAATTGTTCCCTGTGAGGGTGCTGAAGCCCTGGCACAGGGTGCCCAGAGAAGCTGTGGCTGCCCCTGGATCCCTGGAAGTGTCCAAGGCCAGGATGGGTGGGGCTTGGAGCAGCCTGGGACAGTGGAACCTGTCCCTGCCCATGGCAGGGGGTGGGATGGGATGAGCTGCAAAATCCCTTTGAACAAAAACTGGTCAGAGATTCCATGACTCCCACAGTGTGGAGCCACAGCTGGACTCTGTCCACCTCCAGTCACCTGCTCCCACATGTCCCCCAAGCCCTGGGAGTTGAAGACTCCTCACAGCTCCTGCCCAGACCCACCTCAGCTCTCAGTGGGAGTTTTCAAGCTGTGAGAATGGGAATTCCATAAAACATCCCAAGCTCTCCCTGCACCAGCACTTCCCAAGTCCCTCTGTGTGGGCTGTGCTCTGGTGACACTTCCAGCCCGACACCAGACGGGAGGAGTAGCTCATGCACCGATATAAAACAGGGGATGAAGTGTCCCCCGTGACTTTTTTTTGCCTATTTCATCCCCAAATAATTCTGCGAGGGAATTTTTGTGTAATTGGATTAAGTGTGGGGAACTTGTCCTTGCTGACAGATTGCACAGGCACCAAACCAGCATCAGGGGGGTTGCCACTAAATCTTCTTTCACTGGAAAAAAAAAAAAAAAAAAAAAAAAAAAAAAAAAAAAGCAAATAGTAATTCAGGTTTACAGCCAAACCAGATTCACCCAGCCCTGATGCAGAGATGGATTGTTCCCCATCAGTCCCACAAAAGCCACTGAGACCCCTTTTTTCTTTAGCTTCATTTTATGGGCACGAACAACTCCTACCCAGGTTTTTCTGTGAAAGGGGACCATTTTTAAGAGCAGCCCGTGTTTGAGGGACACGACACTGCTCAGATCTGCCGATATCTCTGCTCTCCAAAGGAAGGGCTATTAAGGAGATAAGGGATTGGGAGAACGCTCTCTCTGCGGCGCTAAAGAGCGGAGGAGGGAGATAACTTGGGAGCTCTGCTAAAGCCACCAAACATTCTGTGAATAAAACTGTTTGAGGAATCAATTTTCCTCACTGAGGCGATTGTGTTTTCCTGAGGGTGATGTTTATCCCTTGGCTCCGTTCCCGCAGCTCAGGCACATCCAAGGCTCGCCCAGGGCCCCGTCCAGCGCTCGCTGCAGGTTTAGAACCCACTGCCCTACACACCAGGGACCTTCAGCTTGGACAGCAGGAGGAATTTCTTCCTGGAAAGGGTGGCCAGGTGTTGGAAGGGGCTGCCCTGGGAGGTGTGGAGTCCTCATCCCTTGAGGTGTCCAAGGAAGGTCTCGAGGTGGCACTCAGAGCTCTGGGCTGGTGACAAGGTGGGCATTGGGCACAGGTTGGACTCGATGGCCTTGGAGGGCTTTCCCAACCTTAATGATTCTATGATTCCATTAAGTTCATCCCACCCAGTGGCTGCAGCACCCACAAAGGCACCAACAACTCATCCCAGGGATGAGCCAGCACTGCAAGGCCAGTGTTGTCTGCCCAGGCTGAGCCCTGTCCTGCTTTTCCCTTTCCAGGGAGTCCCACACCAAAGCCCAGAGCATGTGGAGCATGTGGAGCACTCCAGGACACCCCAAGCTGTCTGTGCCCCGCCAGCTTCCAGCCCTGAGCGTGGAGCCAGCTCCACTGTCAGTTATTTACGGAGCTCCGTGGGCCACATCCAGCACGCCTGCATCAGCCCCCGAGCTCTTAATGAGATTACAAAGTTTATTTTAGTTGAGAAAGACACCAATAAAAAGGATTTAAAAATCCCTCGGAGTCTCGCCATACCCCGGAGTGCTCGGCCAGTGGGAGAGCTCCTCCAGATCCCGCGTTTGTTTTCCTTTCAGAGCAGCTGAGGCTGCTGCCTCTTGCATTCCCGTGCATTAGCAGCCTCTTCCCAGGTTGACCCCATGTATTATGGATGTGCTAAAATCTTCATGTTCTGAATAGGAGCTGCATTATTCATGGATCTGCTTAGAGTTTGTCTTTAAAAGCCCTGCAGCCTTTTAATGAAATGCTCTGATTTTAACAGCAGCCAAGACCAGATATTTTGCTTTAAATTTTTTAAAAGTCATCTCTGTAGATTTTCCCCCCTGTTCCCCCCCTCTCTTTGAAGGCTCAAGGCCACTCGGAAGATGGGGTGGTGGTGGGGGACAGAGGTGGATGAGGAGGTGTGAGGGTTCAGGGAGGAGAAGATGGGGTGTGCTGATGGCCCCAAGCCTGCTCCAGCCTGGATATCCCCAGGTCCCCGGGGGGAGTGGGTGCTCCTTGAGACATCAGGGATGTGCCACTGAGCCTCTCCCAGCCCTGGGCAGTGGTGTTGCTCCTGATTTGAGTGACGTCAAGGTTTCCTTGGAACTGTAAGGAGGGAAAAGGGGAAGATGGAGGGAGCAGCACCACCTGGGCCCTGTGGGGTGAGATCACGGCTCAGTGTGGAAGGTGCAGGCAATACTGGTGGGTGGGATGGAGGCATGGAGACGCCACGGAACTCCACCGAGAAATTCCTGAGGCTGGCAGGAGCTGGAGCATGCATGCCCTGCCTGCTCTGGGAGCAGGGAAGGAGCTCCAGAGGCTCTGCCTGGGTGCAGGAGCACAGCATGGAGTGAACGCGGCCCCGCGTGGGCACAGCCCCAGCCCAGTGCCGGCGCTGCCTCTGCCTCCACCTGCAGTGAATTTGGCCTAATGACTTAAACACAGATCCCGTTTCCAGGCAAACATCCCAAGTGTTCTGTCCCTGGTGGCAGTGAAACTCCTTAAATCAAAGCAGAGCAATCCGATAGCCGGGGCCGCAGCTCGGGGCTTTATTGATCACATCTGGGCTGGGCTGGGCTGGGCTGGGACGGGACTGGGAAGGGACTGGGATGGGACTGGGAAGGGACTGGGATGGGACTTTGTGGGGCTGTGGACTGGGTCCCTGGGGACACACTGCTCTCCTGCCCTGTTGGAGCCCTGGCCCTGCAGCCCCTCACGCTGAGCACTGGAAGGAGAGAGAAGAAATGCTGGAATTTCTGACAGCTCCAGCCTTTCTGAGCCCAGTGCCATGGGTTCCTTTTGTCTCTGCAGTTCCCAGGAGTTTCGGAGCACATTGAATGCCGTTGTTATTGTTTGGTAGGGTTTTGTGCTAATTCCTCGTTACCTCTGAGACTGGGGTATAGAAAAGTTGGGAAAAAGCAACTGATTGGAGGAATTTCCCTTCCTCTGCTCTCCAAATGCAATTAAACACCAAGGTCCCCTCGGTGCAGGGCTGTGACATGTGGTGCTGGCAGTGCAGTGCTGGGGTGGCTGCTTCCCACCCAGGCTCATTCCTGAGCTGCTCCTGGTAACTCCTGGGAGTTCATGGTGTGGGACACCAGCAGTGGCAGGGTCCCACTGCGCTCTCTGCCGTGCCTCAGTCTCTCTGTGTGGTGGAGATCCCTCTCTGCCAGGGTTTCAGCTCTGTGAGAGGAGGTTCACTGGTTATGGACACGCTGCCAGCACCTTGGGAGGAGCAGGGAAAGGTGGGATGGGGCACTTGGAGGGGGAAGCAGTGCCAGGCTGCCTGGCTGGGCTGGCCCTGACACCTGAGCCCAAAGGCAGGTGCCACAGCAGCTCCAGCATGGCAGGACAATGCCACCATGCCCCAGACCATGTGTCTGGGTGCACAGCAGGATTGCAGCCCCATCCCTACTCCTGGGACCTCCATGTTCCTCATCCTCCCTCTGCACACTCCGGAGAGCCGCGGCCCCTCGGAGGCACATCCGTCGTGTCCCATTTGGGGGGCAGGACTCCTCTGTCGTGTCCCCCTGGGTGCACAGCACCCCTGCTTGGGTGTCAATCCCCTGTAGATCAGCAGGACTGCAGCCCCATCCCTGCTCCTGGGACCCCCACGTTCCTCATCCTCCCTCTGCACACTCAGGAGAGCCGCGGCCCCTCGGGGGCGCATCCGTCGTGTCCCATTTGGGGGGGCAGGACTCCTCTGTCGTGTCCCATTTGGGGGGGCAGGACTCCTCTGTCATGTCCCATTTGGGGGGCAGGACTCCTCCCGGCTCCTCCCGTCACATTGTTGTGTCTGGAAGCAGGTCACCCCTCGTTTCCATAAGATCACATTTCCAGGCCAGCGCTGCCCGCAGCCCTGCCATTCATGCTCCATTGGAGAGCCGCTGCTGCCTGCACGGAGCGCGGGGATAAAGTGATGTCTTAATTCATTGCACATTCTTAAATAAAGGAGAGGGAGAGAAAGGGAGCGGCTCAAGGTCAGTGCTCGTTGCTGAGTGAGATTTCTTCAGCAGATTGTCTAAAATAGCCTGGAAAAAATAAATAAAAGCAAATTGATGGACACGCTATATTGAGGCGATGGGAAGTGAAGATGAAAAGAGAAGTGCCAGCTTGACTGCCAGCTTGGTGTGAGAATAAAACCTGCAAAAATATTCTCAACTTGTATTTTAATGGCTGACCTGAATGCTTAAAAAAAAACAGGTTTGCTGACTTGAGCCAGGCAGATGCTGAAGCCATTTGTGCATGGATAACACTGAGAGAATCCTTCAAAAATTATTTAATGATCAATCTCTCCAATTCTGGCTGGAGCTGACCAAAGTCATTTGAAATCAAAAGAAAGGCTCTCCATTACTTCCTTGGATCAGGACCCTGAAGGCATTTAAGAGGCTTTTTGTTTCGTTTTGTTTTGTTTTGTGTTCCACAGATATTCCTGTGAATACTTTGAGGGGATGGTAATTGGAATTGATGGTGGAAGCTGGAATTTTCAGACTGTTGGTTTGACACCTTTGACCTTAAAGCCCCTTGACCTCAAATCCTACCCCCTGCCATGGAGGGACAGGTTCCACTGTCCCAGGTTGCTCCAAGCCCCATCCAGCCTGGCCTTGGACACTTCCAGGGATCCAGGGGCAGCCACAGCTTCTCTGGGCACCCTGTGCCAGAGCCTCCCCAGCCAGGAATTCCTTCCCAATATCCCATCCATCCCTGTCCTCTGGCAGTGGGAGCCATTCCCTGTGTCCTGTCCCTCCATCCCTTGTCCCAAATCCCTCTCCAGCTCTCCTGGGGCCCCTGTAGGCCCTGGAAGGGGCTCTGGGGTCTCCCTGGAACCTTCTCTTCTCCAGGTGAGCACCCCCAGCTCTCCCAGCCTGATTCCAGAGCAGAGGAGTTTGTGCTGTTTTAATGAGTTGCAATTATTATTTCATCCCTTTAAAATAAGCATTTTAAATAAAAAATATATTAAAAAAAGCAAACAAACAAAACAAAACAAAAGAAAACAAAAAAAAACCCCGAACAAACAAACAAAAAAACCGTCCCTTTAAAATAAGCATTTTAAATTAAAAAAATATACTAAAAACAAAACAAAACAAAACAAAACAAAACAAAACAAAACAAAACAAAACAAAACAAAACAAAACAAAACAAAACAAAACAAAACAAAACAAAACAAAACAAAACAAAACAAAACAAAACAAAACAAAACAAAACAAAACAAAACAAAACAAAACAAAAAAAAACCCCCAAAAAAAAAAAACATTGCTGGGATGGGATGGAATTACTCCAGTAGGAATTACAGCTGACCACTCTGGAAAGGCTGACTGGAACAGAGGCTGGATGGGGTCAGATTCCCCTTCCCGAAGCCCAGGGTCTGTTTTTTGCAGGTGTGAGCAGAGCAGCCCCAGGGGGATGAAGAAGGTACCAGACATCCCTCTCACATCCTCCGAGGTGAATTCCCAGCTGGACATTGGCCCCTGCCCCCTCTTTGGAGCCACTCTGGGGCTTGTTCCAGTGCAGGTCCTGCCGTGGTGTGCTCAGGTGTCACAAGCAGTGTCAGCCACCATCCCCAGAGCACCTGTGTGACAAACATTAAACATTCCCTGGCTGTTCATGCTGGGATGTGACACAGCAGGGGAGCTGGAGCTGCCTGCAGAGAGGGAGAACCAGACTGCCAGGAGAGACAGGAGTGCAACTGCTGCCTTTTTGTCCAAAACAGGAATTTCTGGTTAAAAACAAAATATGGCTGAGATAAATAAAGATGAGTTAAAATGTAGGCAGCTGCCTCAGAGATCTGTCCTGCAGGCAGATCCTGAGCCTGCTGACAGCTCCCTGGCACGGAGAGGCTCCAAAAGCAACAGTGGCTGGGAATGAGAGATCCTGGGATGTGCCCAGGAGTTCCTGACCATTCAGTACCTCGGGGAGCAGGGGCTGAGGTGTCCTGTGACAGCAGGAGCCCAGCTGTGTGGGCCAGGAGCAATGCTGAATCGTGGAATCCCAGAATTCCAGAGCCACTGAGGTTAGAAAAGTTCTCCAAAACTATCAACTCCAACCTGTGCCCCATCCCCACCTCGTCACCAGCCCAGGGCAGAGTGCCACCTCCAGTTCTCCCTTGGACATCTCCAGGGAGGGGGACTCCAAACCTCCCTGGGCAGCCCCTTCCAGCTCCTGACCCTTTCCATGAAGAAATTCCTCCTGATCCCACGGATGGAGGGGTCTCTCATGGCACTGCCCAGCCACCATTCCCACTGTGGCTCATCACTGCTCATGGAAGGACCTTCATCACATTCCAGCAACACAACAGCTCACACTAAACCAGGGCTGGAGCTGCTCATTCTCTCCTCCTGGGCTTCCCTCTGGATCCTGCTCCTGCCCTACCACAGCCTCTGCTTGCCTGGAGCAGGATTATTCCCCCATGGATGTGAGTTCCTGCCAGCTCTGCCACTCGCTGACCGAGTGCTGCCATGCAGATATCCTGGGATTAAAAGAATTGGCAATTCTGGGTGCCCAGTTTGAGGCAGGGGATGGTTTTGTTTGCACATGGCCTTTTCTCTAACAGCCTGGCTGTTCCAAGCCCGGCTTTCCCTGGAGACAGGGATGCTCAGCACTTCTGAAGTCAGCTCCCAGGATCTTGGATTTGGATATTTAAGGCCTAAGGCTCACAGGAGATGTTCTGTTCACCAGCAAAAATCGTGTCTGGGGACACCAGCACCAGACATCACGGCCTGAGCTGGGGACTGTACCCCAGAGGGGTGCTGGCATGCCTGAATCCCAAATCCATCTCCCATCCTTCAAGGCTCACAGAAGATGTTCTGTTCACCAGCAAAAATCCAAATGGGGACACCAGAACCAGACATCACGGCCTGAGCTGGGGACTGTACCCCAGAGGGGTGCTGGCATGCCTAAATCCCAAATCCATCTCCCATCCTTCCTTTTCCTGCTTCACAGCCCCCATCCTGATCAGGATTTTAATGGCAAAGATACAGCAAATTTTGATGAGCTATCTTTCCTCATGGCTCAGCACATGGCCAAGGCCAGCCGTGTTTTCCAGGCAGGAGGACACAAAGGGCATGTCCAGACACAAAACATCCTCCCAGTTTGGAAGCTCCTGCTGTAAAGAGACCTGGGGAAGAGTGAGAGCATTGTAAAGAAACGTTTGCCAGAATTCAGCACATTTTTTCATTCCTGGGAGCAGATTTCAGCATTTTGGCTGAAACTTCGCAGAGTGATTTCGCTCCAGGCAGACACCGGCCTGGAAAATTTCATCTCCAACCATTCCAGTTTGGCAAAGCCGAGAGCAACTGCAAACACAGACCTGTAATGTGTGGAGTGGGAGCAGCCCAGGAACCAGCCCTGCACCCTGCACCCCATTCACTCCTCTCTTTCTGTAATTATTTGCTTAATCACAGCACACTTTTAATCCTGTGCCCTAATTAATGTGCTATTAAGAGCCGTGCAGGCCATAAACCTCCCCTTGGCATGAGCAGGATCATTTGCATTTGAGCTCGTTTTTTCAGCCCAGGATCTTGAAGCACTTTCTGAAGTAGAGATCATTAACCCCAGGTTCCAGCTGGCGAGGCCCAGACAGAGGGGATGTGACACCAATTGTCTCTCTGAGCACCGATGTCCTTGTCTGGCAGATCACTGGGATATCCATGGGAATGCACAGTCTGGGATTGCTGCCATGCTGGGGGCTCCCTGGGATGCTGAGCTCAAGCACCACCTCTCTGTGGATGCTCTCCCTGTGTTCCTGCCTGTGCTTGTCACCACTGGAGAGTGATGCTGGCATTGTCCTGCCCATGGAGAGCAAGGGTGACACTGGGATGGCAGGAAAAGAGCAGAGGTGTCGTGTCTGGAGCTGGGAACAGGGACAGCAAGACAGCAGGACAGCAGGACAGCAGGACAGCAGTCCCACATCCCTCCTGAGCCTGGGCTGCAGGAAACGCTGGCCCTGCTCCGGGATGGGCTCTGGGTGCTCGCCAGAGGCTCCCGGTGGATGTGCTCGCTCCAGGGCTGTTTACACAGGTGCTGCTTTGAAAAGCAAATGTTGCTGTTTATAAAATACTTTGCATCCATTTCCTGAGGAGCAGCAGAGCTGAGGAAGGTGGCTGAGCCCTGGCAGTGCCGATGTCCTGCTGCCAGCAGCTCCCAGTGTCCCAATGCCACGTCCTTGGAACATCATCCCTGCAAACCCTGCTGTCCCTGATGGGCTGGAAATGAATCCAGGTGAAAACAGAGCACAGCAAAACTCTCCCAGGCCCTGCCTTTAAAAAAACTCTACTGGAGACAAGGACAATTTCCCTTTTTAGGTCTGTCTGGTAGAGACAGCCAGAACTGCTTGGAATCAGCACAAGGAATCTTCACTTCCTCTGGGTGTGCCTTCCATGACCCCCCCATGAGCTTAGCTTTGGGGTGCACATGGATTTCAGGCTATTCCCCTAAATACTTAATGGAATCATAGAATTCCAAAATGGCTGGGTTGGAGGGGAAATTAAAGCTCATCTGGTTCAAACCCCCAGAGCAGTGACACCTTCTACTGTCCCAGGTTGCTCCAAGCCTGTCCATCCTGGCCTTGGACACTTCCAAGGATGGGGCAGGCACAGCTTCTCTGGACAACCTGTTCCAAATTCCTGCAGAGGGGAGGAGAGGGGGCTGCCCCAGGCTCAGCCTCGCTGCAGCCCAGGGCCTGGCTCTCCTTGCTGAGCTGGCTCAGGGTCGTTTGTCTCCCCCAGTGTGTCTGGGTTTGATCAGCCCTTCCGTCCTGGAGCTCAGAGACTTCCCCTGATGACAGTCTCGTCAAAACCATTCCATTTCCACACAACTCCTCGGCTTTGACAGCTCCACATTTTCTGACAAAACCCAAACCAAAACAAGGCGCTCTTGGAAATTTCTCAAGCAGCTGCAGGGGAATGCTGATGAGATTGGACATATTTGGGTGAGAAAAGGCACGGGCAACAACCCTCAGCTTTCCTTCTTTGGTTCCCGAGGATTTGATTTCAAAGCATGGACAGAACTGCCTCACCCCAGCTGACACAGAGCCACCATCCGTCACCTTCACACCATGTGGGGACCACCTTGGGCACAGAGAATGACACTGGGGACAATTTAGAGAGGAAAACCAGAGGCTCTGGGCACCAGAGTGTGTGGAGGAGGTTCACTGTGGGAAGAGTGACACGGCTGCAGCGTGTTCCCATCCTCTCTCCAGTGCCATCACCTCGCACCCATCATTCTCAAAAGAACTGGCCAAGAAATGTCAGTTTGAACCCTTCTTGCTTTGTAATATTTTTCCTGTTTAACAGCAACCTTCTTGCCCAAAATCTGAAGGTCATTCAGGGCTGAGCTGTCTTGACTCCGTTTTTCCAAGAGTCAGGAACCTCTTCTGGTCTTTTCTCGGCAGCTTCTTCCCTCCTCCTGCATCCTTGGTCTGGAAAATGAGGTTTCACTGAAAAACCTCCAGCCCTGCTCATGTATGAGGGAGGTGTTTCTCTGTTTCACAGGTTGCTATGCAAAGAGAAAGAAACAAAAAACCTGATTTTCAGAATGTAATTTTGGTTAAACCCCACTAAGGGTTGTGTTTATAAAACAAACAATCCTTGAGCTTATTTGTCTAAAATGAGCCCCAAAATATTTATCATCTGCCTGTTTGCCCAGTCAGATGCTGGAATGAGGAAAGGCAGAACTGAGAGGATGGGAAGGGACCACCAGCAATGGGAATTGAGTCCAGCAGCAGGACTCTGCTCCAAAAACCTCCTCTGGGTGCTCCTGTGAGTGCTCAGGGCCAGTGCAATAAATTGAATCATGGAACAGTTTGGGATGGTTTGGGTCAGAAGGGACCTTAGAGCCCATCTCATTCCACACCCTTCCATGGGCTGGGACACTTTCCACTGTCCCAGGCTGCTCAAATCCCTGTCCAGCCTGGCCTGGAACACCTCCAGGGATGGGGCAGACACATCTCCACGACCTGGGATTTGTACAGGGGATTCAGCCTGGCACCTGCAGCAGCAGCAGCCCAGATGTGGCTTCTCCAATGCTCCATTGTCCTCTTCCAGCCGGGAGCTGCCCCAGGAGCTCTGTGCCCCTCTCCGCTCCCCCAGCTGATGCCAGGAACGCCTCTTCAGCACCCTGCTGACTCCCGTGTCCCAGCCCTGCCATTCCTTGTGGAGCTGTCGGTGCCAGCAGCGAGGGCTGGCACTCAGCCGGCAGAATTCCTGTGTGGAGCTCCTCATCCCCGCTGGGAGCCCTGCTGCAGGCATGGCACGGGCTCGGCACGGCACGGCACGGCTCTCATGCAGGGCAGCTGCCGGCGGACACAAAGGAATTCACCAAAATTAGTGGATCCGCCACCTCTGGAGGGGTTCATGTGTGCAGCAATTATCTCCTGAACCACCCGTCCCACCTTCCTCTGGGAATGCCCCCAGGCGCCGCCTCGCAGCGAGGGCTAATGAGTGGATTATTGCAGCATTTTAAAACTCAGCTGTTTTGTAAATTGGGATTATCCAGTGAAACCAAGAAGACTTTCAAGAAGGAGCAGCCCTTCACCCCCTCCTCGCTCTCTGCAGTCCCTGGAACAGCAGCACGGCCACGGGGAAGGGCTCATTTTTTAAATTCTCCATCTCAAACACTTCCTTCTCAATCAACATCAAGCCTCTCCCTCCTGCTCCACTTCTCCAGTGCCAGGGAGCTGCTCTTCTCCCTGTCCCCATCTCCCACCGGAAACATGGCACATCCAGGCAGCTCTGAATTGACAGAGATCTGTGAGCTTTAAGATTCCTTCCAACCCAAAGCACCCCACAGACTCCATAATTCCGTGTGGGAGGCTCCCAGACAGCCCCCCAGCCCCTGGCCCCGGTGTCAGAGCAGAGTGGGACACCCAGGGAGCCACCCCAGAGCCCTGGGCAGGGCCATCCAGGCACCAGGCAAAAGCGACCCAGCTGGGAGATGTGGCTGGGAGTCTGCTGGCAGCATCTTCCCAGACCCAAAATATGTTAATGAAATATTTCAGTTTCGATGAACAGGCATTCTCTTTCCAAGCAAATTTCCCCCAGCTTTAGCTGGGAGCAAGTCCAGATCCCACAGCCCTCCCTTCCCCACTCTGCTCCAACCACCAGCAGGGCTTGGCTGAGCCAGGTCCTGCATCCATGGCTGTCACCTGCACCCCTGGCCAGGCTGGGATGTGTGAACAACAGATTTGAACTCGTGCTGGAGTCAAGCCTTGGACAAAATCTTCTGTCTGGTCCCGGAATCACCCCAAATAATTTGTTTTCCCAAGCCTTTAAAATGGGATTTTCTAAAACACTTTGAGGAGAATTTCACACATACCAAAGGTACTGGTGGCACTGGTTACCCCTTACTTCTCCCAGGAATTCCTTTTCTGTAGGATTTTTCCTTTTTTTTTCTGAGCATCACAGAGACCTGTGCTCTTCCTGTGGGGCTGAGGCACAGGATGACCACCAGCCCGAAGACCCTGATCCCAAACCGAGCACAACCTGACCAGTGGGGTGAAACTCATCCCCCTCCCCAGAGCCCTGAGAGAGCAGCACAACAAGGCGGAAATCCAAGGAGGTTCTTCGGAAAGCTGTTTCCATTTTCTGGAGCATTGTTCCGTGGGTATGGAGCTATTTCCCTGGGGTTCATCCCAGCTGAAACCCAGGAACAGCAGATTTTACCATAACGGGATGTGCCTGCAGACCCTCCCGGCACAGAGCAGCCCCAGCCCAGGAAATCTGGGATTTCCTAAAGGGAATGGGTTGCCCTTGTCTGGGATGGTCCTTAATTTGCTTTGGGCATTGAGCTAGGAGGTCCCAGGGGAAAATGTGCTCTAAGGGCTCCTCTACTTGCAAAGGTTTGTTTTAAGCGAAGATTTAAATGCCACCAAAATTATTCAGCATTTTTCCGGCTGGGTGTGCTGCCAGCCCCGGTCCCGGCCGGCTCATTCTCCCCTGATTTTCCAAAGCCTTGTGCCTCCATGGGTGACACCGTCTACAGGTCCTTGAAAATGTCACAGTTCTGGCGTCTCTCATTTGCTTCTCTTCCTTCTTCCAGCTGCTTCCCAGTGAGGAGGAGGAAAAACCCCTCAGGTTGCCCCTGAAAACCCCTCCTTGATGTGTCCGTCCTCCCATTAGCTCGGTCGCCCCCCCCCCAGGATGCCATCGGGAGCTAGGTCGCCTTTGGCTCCCTTTCATCCCCTCTGTGACATTCAGGCAGGATTTCCATTTGGAAGGATTTCCATTCTCAAGGATGCCGCCGAGCCCCCGGGGGCCTGCCATTAAAAAGAAGACGAGAGGAGAAAAAGGCGAGCCCAGCCTTCCTGGCTCTTTCTTTTCCCTTTTTCCCCCCAGTCAGAAGTCCCTAATTGGTCTGAACTCCGTGGGTGTCACGGGGGCCCTCCTGGACCACCGACCCCAAACAAGACCCCGGCTCATCGGCTGTGGAAGGAGAGGCTGGAGCTGCTCATCTTCCCTCCCTGCTCCCGCCAGAAACGCTGATTCCTGCAAAGCTGTGACAGAAAAACGCGGAATAAATAATTGCAAAGATCTGAAAAAATGTTATTTTTGTGGTGGGGAATACATTTGGGGAAAGGGTGAAAAATAAATAAGAGGGAAAGGTTTTGAACTGATGAAGAAAACAGGGTCTGGTCAGAGATCGTCCCAGAGAGATCCCATTTGCCATTAATGGGGAAATCAAATTGGAGGCTAATTGCTGGATTTGGAGAGGGGGTTGCAACACAGGGAACAGGATCTGGGTCATGATTGTTGTGTTCTGGGCACAGGTGAGCACTGGAGGGAAGTTGCTTTGGCCATCAGGTGTCCGGGGTGGGGGCGATGGGGATTTTGGGATGTGGCATCGCCCCCACAGCAGTGGGTGGGACGGGGCAGCTCCTCCTCCCTCCTCTGGAGAGGGACCACATCCCACAGTGGCAGCTGTGACCCCACTCCATGCCAGGCTGGAGCACCTGGTGGTCCTGCAGCTTCACCCAGCACCTCCAGCTCCTCATTCCAGCTCTCCCAGCATGCTTCCTGCCCTTCCAGGGCAATGGGATGCCCATGGACTCTTCTCACCCAAAGCTGACCAAAACTCTTCACCACTGGAGATGCTGTGGCCTGGTAGGAGTGCCAGTGGTGGAATCATCTTCCCTACCACTGCCTTGTGGGAGGCATCTCCATGGGAATGGTGATGGAGAAGGGAGGGGACACAGGGACACAGGGACACAAGGACACGGGGCTCTGGGAGTAGCACAGTTCAAAGTGGGGGTGCACCAGCTCTTTCTGCTCTCCCTGCTTGCAGGCAGAGAGAGAAATAAAGGACAGAGAGAAGGAAATAAAAGAAGATGAAAGACAGAAAGGGAAGAAGATAGGACAGGTGTTTTCCACTGAGTTATTTTTGAGAGGCTCAGGGCGTCTCAAACAGGAACAGTCCATGACATGCGGACCCTGGTACCCTGTGGCTCTTGGAGGCTGTTGTTGGAGTGCAGATGGTCCCCAACTCTTGGTGGGGAGGGATGATCATGATGGGGAAAGAATTCCAGGCGGAATTCACTCACTGCCCAAACCAGGACACCCCGTGTGCTCCAGTTGGGAAAGTGATGAGCAAATTCCAAGGCTCCTGAAAGTCAGCTCCAGCTGAGCACTCCCAGGAGGTGTCCTGAAGACTCCCCCTACCAGCCCACCCAGATTTCATTCCCAACAAGCAATTCCCAGCCCCAGCCCAGCCACCAGGAGCACTGGGATGAGGCACACACAGTGCTGGAGCTGAACACCCCCACAGGCAGCCAGGAAAAGGAGCAGTGTCACCCTCGGAGGCTGGCACCACGCTGTGTTTCATAGTAACGAGGAAATATTTTATGCATCAAAAATAATATTTTGGCAAGATCCTTCCCAGGCACTTGTAAGTGCTTACCACGGTGCGGGAGCCTGGATGCTCCAGGCCCTTGGACTCAGATGCTCTTTGTTCTTGTACAACCTGATGTAGGTGCTGCTGCAGAGAGAAAAATAAACACAAAATTCGGAATAAACACCCTGTTGTCTGCTGCCCCCCCCAACTGTGTCTGTTCCTAAAATAATTGCGTCTGTGGTAAACGCTGACTAATTAATGTGCACATATTTAGAAGAGGATTAACATCAATAATAATCAATGCAGATCTATTATGGCTAATTACGGATGTGGATCTATTGCATAGCTCCTAATCTTCTATAAATATGGTTTTTATAATCACTTTGTTAGCAGGTATCTAAAGCAATGCAAAGAATTTGCAATACAAGTTTAGAGCCTGGCTCTGTTCCAGCTCAGGTAATTACACCCTGGTTCGATCTATCCCTCTGCAGCTCCCCCTGGGAATATATTTATTTTTAACTTCTTACCCAGAAATGTCTCATGTCACTGAGGGCCGTGTGCTGTGTGACACCACAAAGGGCTCAGAGCACAGGGGGGATGTGGGATCTCTCTGGGTGAACCTCAGAACACACTGGGTATGTTTAGTCCATTACAGCTTGGGATTAGGTTGTTATTAGTCCCTACAGAACACCAGGAGCAGCTCTTTAGTCCGGGGAAAGAGGCTGTTAAATAACAAGGAGGATCTGAGAGCTCTCTTGGATGAAACCCTTCGCTCTGTGTGTCTGGGCTCCTCACTGCTCCACAGCCACTGCTCTCCTCGGGAATTGCTGCTCAAATCCTGCTGGTGCTGAGCTCACGTGGGGCTGATCCATCCCAGCACCCCAGCAGGGCTTGGTGCACATGGATCCCAAGGAGCCCCCAGCTCTGGAGGATGCTCATGGCCATGGGGCTGCGGGAAGGGGCAGTGGGAGCTCTGCAGATGGGATGCAGAGTCTGGGCTGGAGGAGGAAGACCACGATGCAGCAGCAGGAAGCCTGGGAGCTGGGTGAGCAGTGGTTCCCTGCACCTCTGCCCAGGCTGCTGAGCTGCTCCTGCAGTTTGGAAGCACCAGCATCTGTGGGTTTCTTTTTTTTTTTCCTTTTTTTTTTCCTGAGAAGTGACCTTGGGAAAAGTGAGCTGGGGTGGGAGCTGTCACGGTGTGAATGGGAAAGAGGTGGCAGCTGCACAAACCTCAGGCTGTCCGGGAGGCTCAGGAAGCAAAAAACAACAACCATGTTTCACCACAGCCCCTATTACAACAGGGTTAAGTTTGGCACTTCAGCAGTCAAAACATCTCTCCAAAGTCTCCTCAGGCTGGAATCCCCCTCCAAGAGCCATGGGAAGGAGGACTCGTAACCCAATCTGCTGCCCCAGATTATACAGTGTCCAACCGTTTAATTGAGATTAATCACTTCTTCCCCCATGCCCAGAAATACCTTTCATGTCTGGAACACTCTTCCCCGTCCTGAACCACTTGAACTTTGAGACTTGTGGGCGATGGAGATGGAGGGGGAGAGGGCAGGGTGGGATCCATCGGCCAGGCAGCACTTCCTGAGTGTCCCACGCTGGTCTGCAGGGTGAGACACCACCCGGGAACCTCGAGGGAGCAGCTTCTCCGCCTCCCTCCCACCACAATGTGCCTCATGCCCAGAGGCCGTGGTGTGACACTGATCAGTGATTTGATCATTGGCAACCCCAGCCCACGTCACCTTCTCAGGTGCTGTGGTAGCACCAGGACAGGTGGAGAGGGTGACCTGAAATCTGGCAGAGTTTTATTTAAACCTAAACCTGGGCTCAGCAGTGCTGAATTAACAGCTTCACTTGATGATCTTAAAGGTCTTTTCCAACCTGAGCTATTCCATGGTTCTCTGAACCATCCCTGCCTGCTCCCACACAGGAGACAGCACAATTCCACCAGGCAGCTCTGGGGAAGTGAGGAACCCTCTCAGCTGCTGGGGGGATAATTCTCCTTCCTTCAGCAGTGGGAGTGAAGCAGACATGGGGTTTCTTGTAATTCTCCAGGATTTGGTAATGTTTAGTAACGTGCAATAGCCTGAAGCACTGCGGTGGTTTCCCAACCTGGAAGAGGTGGGAATCTCCCTGCAGTCATCACAAGGAAGGTATGTGTGACCTTGCTTGTCTGTTCCTTTGTGGGGCTGGCAGGAAAGATGCCCACCCCAGGCAGTCTGGGTTGGGGTCAGGAACATCCCAAGCACATGGATGTGCCACTGCAGGGACACAGGGCATGTCCTGGGACACGGGGCTGGGAAAAGCGGCCTTGACAGAGTGGAATGGTGAGGGCAGCCCGGCTTCCTGCTCCAGGAGGTTTTGGAGCTGCCAGGCTGGGCTGGGTGACAGTAAGGGACACCCAGATTCCTGCTCCAGGAGGTTCTGGGATTGCTGGGAGGCTCAGCAGGCCGTGCTGCTGGCACAGCCATGCGTGCAAGCTTTGCTTTTCCATTTTAACCTAAAGACCCGAAAAGATTGGGTTCCAGCTGACAAGTCATAAAAGCTGTCATGTCCTGTATCACAGCAAACATCTGCCAGCGGCATGGCTCCCAGCGGGATCAGCGCTCCAACACGAGTTCAAGGGCTTTTTGGGGGCTTGCTGGAAGAGAGCAGAAGGAGGAAGAGGAGCAGCAGTGCCCTCGAGGTGCTCTTGGCCAACCGCAGAGGAATTGAAGCTTGGGCTGGGGCTGGGGCAGACTCTGCAAAGGTCAGCAGCATTCCAGCTGCGGGAGCTGCGGGACAGCCGCTCCGGGTAACTGGAGAAGGAGCTGGATAAGCTGCTGCAGACACGGTTTAAGGCTGCTCGTCCCTGCCCTAGGGGGGCTGCTGTGTTTATGGGTTCTGCTCCCAGGATGGGATAGGTTTGCACTTTACCAGAGCTCACCCGGAGCCTCAGAGCCCCTTCTTGGCACCAGCAGCGCTCGGGATCAGGCCTTGGGGCTGAGTGTGTGGGGTTTATGGGGGCAGAGCCCCACAGACTGCAGGGGATGGGAGGGAAGGATGGCGGGAAGGAGCTGCTCAGACCTGAGCCAACCTTCCACTTCCTAAAGCAACCCCAACGAAGGGAACTGACTCCCATCCCTCTGCCAGACCTTGGTGCCCTCCCCAGCTGCCCTGTGTGGCCATTTCGGGGGGTGCAGAACAGTCACAGGGCTGGAGCACAGGAAAAGTGGCTGGGAGAGGAGGGCTGGTGACCAGGCTGCATCCCAGAGGTGGCACAGTGGCTGTGTCCTGCTCTGGTGGCACACTGTCCCTGTCCTGCTCCCAGAGAGCACAGCCATGGGACTGGACAGACCATTGCACAGCCCCCAGTGCTCTCCAGCCATCCCAGTTCCTTATGCAGTGCAGGCAGCAGCTGCCATGGAGGAAAAGCCCCAGTGCCAGCGAGGGAAGGCCAAAGCAGAGCTGTGTGTGGCAGCTGAGAAGGAAATTAGTGTAGACCCTGCAGGACTCACTAATGGCCTCCACCGTGTGCCTCTGCCTCGTACGAGGCCTTCACTGTGCGAGTTTGGACACATCCCATTTCCCACAGACCCTCATTATCCTACTCGTGTTCACCGCAGTTCTCCATAAATATTTTATGAGCATCCTCTTTGCAAGGCTTTCGTTTGGATTTGCCCTGTGAAAGCGTCTGCCTGGCAAGGAGAAGAGAGGGGAAATGAATAACAAGAATGATCACGGAGAAGGGTGGGGGGGTGGAGGGGATGGTGGGGAGAAGGAGCCTCTCTCTCTCTCTCTCTCTCCTCGATAGCTGGGTTGTCTCATCTCTGCTCCTGTGTGATAACAGCAGAGCAGCTGCGTCCCTGAGCCGGGATCCTTCGGAGCGCTGCTCTCGGGAGCCGTGCCCAGCTGCCTCTGCCACCACCCAGGGGGACAGAGCCCAGCTGTGCCACGTCCTCCCGGGGCTGGGGAGAGGGAGAGCGACGAGAGGAATCAGCCCCAGCATGAGGAGACACGGCCACCTGCTGTGTCCTGCTTGGCTGCGGCCCTGGCACACAGGGATGTTTCAGCACATCCAATCCTGCCCACGCCAGGCAGAGCAGGAGCTCTGGTCCAGCAGGACACAGGAGTGGGGAGCACAGGTGTGGGGGCACAGGTGTGGGGGCACAGGGCACCTCCAACACAGCATCAAAACCCAGCATCCAACCACAGCATCCTCCAACACAGCATCCACACACAGCATTCCCTGCATACAGAATTCCACACACAGAATTCCACACACAGCATTCCCTGCACACAGCATTCCTTGCACACAGAATTCCACACACAGAATTCCACACACAGCATTCCCTGCACACAGCATTCCCTGCACACAGCATCCACACACAGCATTCCCTGCATACAGAATTCCACACACAGAATTCCACACGCAGCATTCCCTGCACACTGAATTCTATGCACACAGAATTCCACACACAGCATCCACACACAGCATTCCCACCACAGCATCCCCCATTCCACACACACAGCTTCCCTGGGTCACTGTGCAGGTGGGGACATGTGTCACCAATTCCATCCTGTCCCCCTGGCTCAGACACATGGGCCGTGGCCCTGTTTGCCTTTGGGACCTGCCCTCCCTCCCTTCCTGCCCCGGGGTGCTGCAGCCCTGGCCATGGGGCTTCTCTCCTCTGGTTTCCAAGGCAGAGTCCGAGCCCATTCCAGCCCACCTCCACCCAGGAGAGCCTCCTGCCTATCCTTCTGCTTCATGAGTGAGCTGAGGCTGGCTGGAAAGCAAGAATTCCATTTAGGGGAAAAAAACCAACAAACCCTGAGGTTTGGAAATTGGTATTCATCATCATTTTGAAGGGGGAGCAGAATGCTGATGACACCAAGGCAGGAAGGGAGCTGCTGGCACCGCTCTCCTGCTTTGTGACCATGGCCCTGCAACCCTGCATTTCTGTGGATGAAGGACCTGGGGCAGAGATCAAACCATTCCTGGGCTCTCTCCAGAGAGTTCCATTTATGGACCTCATAAATCTTCTCAGCTGTCCAATGGGATAACCCTCCCATCCTGCTGGAGGAGCTGCACTGCAAATTCCTCACCAGCCAAAGCTTTCCCAGAAAGGGGCTGAGCTGGGCTGGGTTGGGTGAGCTGGGCAGGGGGCTGGTGCTGTCCCAGGAGCCACAGCCCCAAGCCTGAGGGGTGGGGATTGAGGGTCTCTTGGACCCCTCTGGGATTGGAAAATGTCTCTAGTAAAGGAGATAAGGCAATGGGGATGTTCCAGAAGAGCACCCATACCCAGGACACAGCAAATCCCACTTGCCTCCTGAGTCCTGTAGCCCACATTGCCTCAGAGGCTTGTCAGCAGAGGTTTCCTCCCCAAATTTTCCTTCAGCAGATGCTTTTCACAAATGTGCATTTATGAATGAGGAGCTGGACTTCCACCCTTCCCTCTGCACAACGGCAGCTCTTGCTGCTGGGGTTTTCCTGCTGAGGTACATTCCTAAATAAATAAATAAAGCAGTTAAATAATTTCCTGTCTAATTGGTAAGAGGATGAAATAAGTGACCTAATCATCCTTTTCTGTCTCTCATTTCTGCCTAACTCTGACCTTACTCAGCCCAGCTTGGCAGTACAGGGAGCCCAGTGTGTGTGGTTGGGTTGGCCCCATTTTCCCTGGAGCAGATATGGGAAGCCTCAGGCTCACGGGCTCTGAGCTTTCCTCGGCTCATTTCAATCCCATCAACCCTTACCTGGAGCTGCAGAGGCCATAAAGCTTCTCTGTGCATCCCAGTTCTCCGTGTGCAGCTGTTGGGAAGCAGGCCAGCCCGAATGTTTGCTGAGATGCTCCCATAAAGCTAAAAAAGCCTGGAATTACCCCAAACCAGGCTGGTCTCCTGTTCCCCAGTGCAGCCAATACTGGCTCTAGGGTGAGTTGTCAGTGTCCAGCCCTGGATGGTGCAAGGAAACTGCTCCAGGATTTGTTACTGAGGGGCAGGAGAAGCCAGGAACACTTCTGTCAGGACTGGGCAGGGTCCCAGCGTGCAGGACCACCACCAGAACGGGGTGCTCTGTCCCTGGGAAGAGGAATTTGGTGTTTCCAATGAGCCATCCCTGCTCCCCGTGCCATCCCTGCAGGGCTGCACACTTTGGAAGTTCAGCTGATCGCCCAGGGCCACAGCAGGATGGTCCCATCTCTTCCCAGAGAGGAGTTTCTCACTCCTCTGCCTCTCTCTGTTGGATTATTTGGATTATTTCCCTGAAATTTATCATCTGTTTTCCTTTCCTCAATTCCACCTTCCTAACTCCACATTCCTCTACCTTTCTAAATCATTCCCCTCCCTTCTGCCTGCTGACACCTCTAAACCAGCTGAAGGTCAATGGTTTGACGCCTCTCCCCTGCTTTTCTGCCTCTTCCACCCCAACACGAGCAGGTTCCAGTCTGCAGACTGTCCCCACGGGGTGTCCCCACGACACAGCTGATCTTCCCTCCTGGTTCCATGACCCAGCTCCCAGGTGACAGCCATGAACAAAGAAGCCTTGGGGTGAATTGCTCAGCTGCCTGCAGTGGAGGTTTCCCAGTTTTCCAGCAGCTGTGCTGACATGTTGGCCATGCACAGCTGGGAACATCTGCCACCCCACCCAGATGGGCATCCTCTTCCTCCTCCTCTTCCTCCTCCTCCTCTTCCTTCTCTTTCTCATCTTTCTCCTGTTTCTCTCCAGCCCTCCCCACGCAATCTTTGTGCTCTGCTCTCCCCCTGCCTGTCCTCCTCTCCACACCTTCTCCATCCCTTGGTGTCTGGGGTGTGTTCTCCTTCTCTTTCTCCTGTTTCTCTCCAGCCCTCCCCATGCAATCTTTGTGCTCTGCTCTCCCCCTGCCTGTCCTCCTCTCCACACCTTCTCCATCCCTTGGTGTCTGGGGTGTGTTCCCAAGCCCCGGCCGAGCAGGGGCAGCTCTGGCTCCGGGGAAAGTCAGGCAGGGAGAGCTCCGTGCTCCGCCTCCGCTGCACCTTCCAGCCCCCCATCCCCCGAAATTTGTCACTCTAATCCCGTCTGGACACCGCTAACTCCGGCATCCTCCCCCTCCGCCTTCCCTCTCCGGTGCCTCGCGGTGACTCCCGCAGACGCTGCCTTATCTCCAGCCCATTTGTTATTCCCATTCCTATTCATCCCGCGTTCCCGGGCTGCTTGTGCCGCGGGAGACAGGAAAACAAAGTCGGCTCTGGCCCCGGGGGACGCCGCGCTCGGAGAGGAGAGGCACACGGCAGAGGGATCGGGAATTCGGAGCAGCTTTCCCCGAGCCTCCACGGCCAGCTCATTTCCCGTGGCTGTCACGGAGGGAATCGCAGTGAGAGCAAGTGGATGCACAGGAGAACGTCTGCGAACCCCCGCCAGCTGCCCGGGCCCTGCCCCGGTGCTGTGACACCGGGAGCGGTGACACGGTGACACGTTCCCGCGGTGGCACTGCCGAGCCGGAGGAGCTCCCCGCGGCTGCCGACATCTCCTCCCGAGATGGATTTCAGAGCAGGGACAATTCATCACCCAAGATTCCTGTATTTATTTTGGGCTGGTCGTGAAGTGTTGTTGCTTTTGACAGCTCGCTCTGTGCTGGGGAAGGACGAGGGGGGGAAGAAAGCGCGGGGCCGGGCGGGGGCACATTCCATCACCTCCCCGGATCCATCCCTGCACCCATCCTCTACTGCACAACCCCAAAGCGGGGCACGGCTGAGCAGCCAGGACATGGGGGATGAAATCCCAGATTATCTTGACTCAGAAGGGAGCCACGAGGATCTCTGAGCCCAGCTCCTGGCCCTGCACAGGGCACTCCAACAATCCCAGCCTGTGTTCCTGCCCAGAGCAGAGGCTGCCTCCCATGAGCACTTCCATCCCTCTTCCTCTTCCCTCCAAGGGCCGATGCCTTAGGGCTGCTTCAGTCTTATCCTTAATAGGAGAAATTTAAGGCTAAGGATGGCTGCAAACTGGAAAACAAATTCCCCAAAAGTAGGGCAGGCCACAGAGCTGAGCCGAGCCCATCGCATTGTCTTTTCTCAGAGAAGTTCACATTTTTTCAGTGAAAAACAAAATTAAAGCAAACAAGTTGTGTTTGCTGGGATTTTGTTCTGGCTGTTGTGTGCCCTGTGCCTGTGTGCATGCGTGGAATCGCTTGCTCCGGCTCTTTTCCCAAGGGAAGCCGAAGTAGGGAAATAAAAACCTAAAGTGTTTTTTTTTTTATCATTGCTGCTCAGAAACTAAACAATTTCAGCTATGCAGGATCCTCACAGAGGAAGGTAATTGAGATCACAGAGGCTTTTTTCCCACACAGGCATTTCCATGAGGAGGGTTTGATCCACCAGTTTTAAGCGCTTTGTTTTTAAATATGTTTTTTCTACATGGCAAAAGAGCTTTCCCCAAATCAGTGTTTTGCCCTAAACCGTCCTGTTCAAGCTGTCCCCAAGGCCAGGGATGTGCTAACCCAGGCTCCTGACAGCCCCACTCTCAGGAACAATGTCACTAATTAAGGTGGAATTATGTGTCTGGTGACCCAACCGAGGAGGAGGAGAAAGAGAGAGAGCTTGGCCTAAAAAAGTGCAAATAAAGGGCAAGTGGTTTGCGAGACCCGGGCAGGGAATGGTTTGATCAGCTCCTAATGAACAAATGGCTCAAAGCACATCTGGAGGTCCCAGAGGCACCAGTGACCAGTCCCAGTGACCAGCCCAGCCCCTCAGGGCCACCATGGTGGCACCACAAACGGCCTGGGAGCTTCCACAGATGCTGATGGGACAGCCAAAACCCACCTTGTGAGACCCTGTGGGTGCTTACCCCTTCTCCCCTCCCTCCATCCTCCCTCCTCATGAAGATGGATCTGTGTGGATCCATCCATCCACCCAGGGCTTGCTTCACCTCACCTCTCTGAGGAGATCCTGCCAGGCAGGACCAGAGCTGGGCTCCTCATGGCAGCAGTGCCCCAATCCCCCCCACCCCACTCCCAACACTTTTTGTCTCCTGCTTTTCCCCCGGCCCAGAGCCGCAGCCCTGGGATGCAGGGAGAGATAAGGCCCTGCTCATGTTACCTGATGCTGCCTTCCTGCCACCTGATAGCATTAATTATGACTTATTCTAATATGAAAGGACCCCTTCAGAAGGCTTCCCGCTGCTCTGCCTCCATCCCCGTGCCCACCACGGGGACCCCCCACCCCTCCCGCCTCCCCTTCCCGAGCCCACGGGACTTCCCAGTTTTCAGCAACACGAGATATAGGAGGCTCTTTGAAAACGCTGCACGCTGGCAGCTTTCCCACCTCAGTTTCAAATCTCACTGGATAATATTCTCCATATTCCTTTATGGAAACCAGAAATTCTGGCTTTGCCGTGTCTCGGCGTGGCCACGCTCGTGGCGGCTGCGAGGAGCTGGGGGACAGCAGCGGTGGCAGTGGTGACAGCGGTGACAGCAGACACAGCCCGTGCCACTAGCCATCAAATAAGGCCACAGAAGGCAGAGCTGGAGGATACTCCTCTGCCAAACACGTTGTTCACCCAAAAGCACAGCTGCAAGTCAACCGCGACACTGATGCAACGGGAATGATCTTGTACCCCCCCAAAAAGGGAAAAATCCAATCAAACCAGCCAGGTTTGTCCTGCTGGCTTTGAAGGAAAGCTTCTTGAAGTTCCGTGATTTGGGCTGAAATTATGTTTTCAGGAGAAATTTGCCTGTGTTTAACTCAAGCCCACTTAAGAAGCTTAAAAAGGAAAAGCTTGGAGCGCACATGGAATGTTTGCTTGATGATTGAACCAAACGTCTGGGTTGACTTGAGGCAGGTTTTGGACAGGGGATTTTTTCAGTTTGTTTTTCATTTCACTGAGTGCAAGTTTGGGTTTTGTCAACGTCTCCCAAGTTTCCTGTAACCCCTGTGGAAAGATGGGCTGCCAAGGGCTGGGAGAGCCCCATGTCCCAGTGCAGGGATGGTCACTGGATTCCTACAGTCCCCAGAATGGCCAGGGGCCTGCAAATAACCTGATGTGCTCTCCAGCTGCCAGGAATTCCCAGACAAGGTTGTATGGGATTACCCAGAATGGGAAGGGCTTTGCTGGAGCACACAGGAACACTCCAGGGTCTCCAGTTCTGAGGTCCCTGTGGAGAGGATTGCTTGGAAAACCTCCCCATGTAAATGTGGTGAAAATGCTTTTTTTTTTTTTCCCCCAGGATATCAGTGAGGGAAAAACACAAATCTGCTCTCATCTGGTGCTGCTGGGAGCATCTGCCTGAAGGCATGGGAGGGTGACACGTCCTGTGGGGTGACAGGGGGACATTTGTATTTCCATACAATTTATAAATGAGCCAGGCATGGGAATAACTGGGTGGGATGCTCTCAGGAACAGGCCAGGCATGGGCAGGTAACAGAGCCATCCTGAGGGGAAAAGCCCCACGGGATGGGAATGGAGCTGAGCATGGGGGGCAGCAAGAGCTGAAAATGCACATTTTCAAGCCCCACAATGCCAACTCATCCCCCTGGACAAGGACAGTGCCACTCCAAGGACAGGGACTGGTGGAAGGAAAGGAAAAGAACAAGGCCTAAAGGGGGTTTCTTTGCCCTAAAACACCCTCAAAACCTTTAAAACCTTAATGGCTTGAGTCTGACTCGTGCAGAAGATGCTTTGAGCAGCCAAGTGACAGCAGGGACAGGAAGGACCCTGCCTGAGGGCAGGAGTGGGGGAGCAGCCCTGGGAAGGCTGGGATACCCATCCAACAGGTGCTGAGAAGGGAATGTCAGCTCAGCTGAATGGGAATGCTCCCTGCCAGCCTCTGCAGGGGAGCTGCCAGGCCCTGCTGCTCTTAATCCATAGCACGTTGAGGAGCTAAATATATTCCCAGCCTAGTGCAGCAGGGCCTTGCTAATCTGCCCTTCATCACTTGGACACCCAGGACTGGCTCTGTCCATGTCCCAGCGCAGGATTCACAGCAGAACCAGCAGGATCAGGGGCTCCTGACATCCGGCAGGGGCTGCTCCTGAGGATGGGCACCAGTAATTGAAACAGAACTGCTCTTGTCACAGGGAATGAGCCCTGGGCTTCCACTGGCCTGACCTTGCCCGGTGCTGCATTGGGGAACAAATTGCATTTGTTAATTTGCAAAACAATTCTCCCAGTCATTAGTGTCCCTCAGGTCCTAATCCCCGGTGTTTTCATGGAATCTCAGGCTGGTTTGGGTTGGGAGGGACCTCAAAGCCCATCCAGTGCCACCCCCACCTTCCACTGTCCCAGGCTGCTCCAAGCCCCATCCAACCTGGCACTGAACAATCCCAGAGGTTGTGGGGACTCCACAACCTCTCCGATTTTCCTGTAGATCTCAAATCCCCATCCCAGGTCCTGGCTCTTGGGATCAGGGCTGTTTGGGGAACAGTGCCAGCCTTGAGCTGTGCCTTTGGAGTCAGTGATGGGACAGCACTCTATCCTGTGCCTGGGAAAGCCCAGGATGCCCATCAGCCAGGAGGGAGCGTGCAGCACACAGAGAGCCAGCAGGCACAGGCAGCTGCCTCCAACTCACACCCCAAAAGATAAGTGCCTTCATCCAGCAAAACAGGGCAAGAAATGCTCCCCAGGGATTCTGGACAAAGGCTGGATGAGGGGGAGATTCCCTGCTCAGCCCTTGCTTTGGGAGAGCCCAGCCAGCCCTGCTCCCGCATCCCAGGGGAAACAGGAGCTGGGGAAGGGGGAGCCAAGGTGCTGCCTGGTGCTCGGCCACCCGTAGCCAGCGAGTCCCATCTCCCAATCCCTGTGCCTGCATTAGCATTCCCCAAATCCTTTTAACACGCTGATCTGATAAGGGATCTGCCCGTATTGGATTTTTTTTCCCGGTGACACATAACCCAGCTGGCTGGGTGGCGGCTCAGGGAGGAATCAAACGGTCAGGAACAAATGAGTAAATCAAGTTACCATTTTACATCTCTTTAAGTTGTTTCCCTCTAAGAGCTCCCCAGATTTTATCTCAGGTAGCTTAATTGGAACAGGAGAGCCGGGGCTCCTCGGAGCGCCGGGCTTTCCAAGGGAAGGGCAGCCCCCACCAGGTAGGAGGGAGCTTTGCTCGGGAAAGGCAGGGATAGTTTATCCAGTCTTGTGGGAAGTCCAGCAAACGCCAGGAGTCCCCGTGACGGGGAAGGAGACAGCCCAGGAGCAGCCCCTTCCCAGCAGAGCTGAGCGCTGTGGGGAGGGGGCTCTGCCTCTCGGGGGTCCCTCAGCATCACCTGCCTGGCACCCTCACCTTGCCCACCTTGGCACCCTCACCTTGCCCATCTCATCCCTGGCATCCCACTGTGCCCTCCCTGCCAGCATCTGCTGGATGCTTTTGTCCCTAGAGATTCACAGGGTGACTTCCCCAGGTTTCACCTTCCCTGCTTCGATCTCCTCGTTGGTTGTTCCCTGGCACCAGCTGTCTCCAACACCCAGAGCCAGAACTCCTGGGAATTTGTGCCTTGGGACTACAAGTTGCTCATCCAGGAGCACCGAGCAATCGCTGTCACTCCCTGAGCCCCGGGGGGCACGAGGCCACTCAGGAGCCTTGTCCTGGGCTGCTCCATCCTGCTGACACCTCGGATGGAGCCCTCAGCGTTCCCTGGGCTGGGAATCCTGTGCACATTCCCTGCTCCCCAGGATGTCACATCCCCCCGAGTGTGCAGACACACCTCTTCTCCCATGGACAGACTTCCCATTCCAGGCTGTTCCAGACTGGGAGAACTGGGCAGCTGCTGCTGGCTTTGCTGTTTTCTGCTCCTGAAGTGTTTCCGTGCAGAAATTTGCCCGGATTTCCCTAACCGAAGAGATAATAACCTGAGGAATTCCTAGTCAGGCTTCATTGGCCATGGCATTTCTCTGCTCTTTCACAAATCCCTGATGTCTTCCTACCCCAAAACACTGCAGAAACAGAAAACAAATCAATCCACATAACAACAGCATGATCAGCTTTTGTCTGGCCCGGAAGAGAGGAGAGAGAAGGGAAGAGAGGAGAGATGGAGTGATAGGGAGAGAAGGAGAGAAAGTGCAGGGCTGAGGAGGGGCAGCATTTATGGACTCGTTGGAAACCATCAATCACTGTTAGTGCAAGAGGCTGTTTAGAGCTGGTGAGTATTAAATTCCAGCAGAATTTGATGAATAACAGGAGGAAAAACATTCTTGTTGTAGAAGAATAAAAACAAGAGTTCCCTCGTCCCCCTGTGCCAAACATCCCCAACCTGAGGGAAAGTCCTGGGAAAGGTTGTTCCTGAGCAAGGGGATGTGGAGCAGCCTCACTGGGAACTCCAGAGGGGCTGCAGGGCTGAAAGGGATCTGAACTGGAACATGCAGGACCTCACTGTCCCAACCCAAACCTCCAGCTGGGGTGGAATGGATAGGGAATGGCTCATTTTGCCTTAATGATCAGCCAGCCCCTGCTAATTATTAGCAACTGGAGTGAGTCTGCTCAGATAAAATCAGGCTCCTAACTCCCCAAGCCCTGCACCCTTTGGGGCTCAGAGGGGTTCCTGCTGCCCAGGGGCCTCCTGCTGCTGAACCTGTCATTCCACTGGCTGGGACACACTCAGGGCTGCCCTCCTCTCTCTAAAGATCCAGACCCCAAAAGCACAGACCCTGGTGATGGAGATTGGCATTTGTTGCTTCCCCACGTCCTCCTCCAAAGCAGTCAGCAGCAGCATCTCTTCTTAATTAGACAGGCTG
This sequence comes from Pyrgilauda ruficollis, assembly GCF_017590135.1. Lineage (NCBI taxonomy): Eukaryota > Metazoa > Chordata > Aves > Passeriformes > Passeridae > Pyrgilauda > Pyrgilauda ruficollis. The sequence continues at coordinate 4,560,704 of NW_024528821.1, forward strand.
GTAATGAGAGCCGAGGGCCCCAGAGGCTTGTCTGACATCACCAGGTATTGCTGTCAAGCAGACACAGAAAAATGCACTGAGATTCAGCCAGAACATCCCCTGAATCAGGGAATTTGTCCTAAAAATGCAGGGGCTGATATTTTGTCTTTGGTGTGTCTCAGTGCTGGGGAGGAGGGAGGGGAGCACCTGAACCCAGGCAAATTTGGAAAACATCAAACAATGGCACAGGGGGCACTTGGGCTTCTGGTGAAGAATTAATTTGTTATCAGCATAAATGTGAAAGGGAAAGGCTGGTACAGCTCAGGTGACCTTTTCCCAGAGCTGTGTGGGCTGTCACGGTGACAAATGGGACACCTGGGCGCAGGCACAAAGGGGTAGCACTCCAAGGTCACCTCCGTTTGCTAAACAAGGGGTTGGCTGCACTTTGGGGCCAGAGCCTGGACCCCAGGCCACTGTGGGATGTGGGACTGAAGCATTCCCACTCTGGCCACATCCCAGAGGATGGGCAGTGGCTGTGCACAGCTGGGCACAGACCCCAGCGTGGCCATGGCAACGTGAGCATGGCACGAACATGACATGGAAACATGAACATGAGCATGGTCACTCTCCATGGCCACTCACTCATGGTCACTGAGCACCAGGCTCTGACCCAGACCCCTCCTGTCCCCAGAGGAGCCAACACTGCTGTGGGAAGGGGATGGTGGCCATGGAATGTCTTCTGAAGGCACCGTGCCACGGAGGGCGGGCACAGGATTCCCAGCACCTGGCACGGCACCCACCGAGAGCCTGGAGCGATGGTGGCACAGCTGGGAGCAGGGTCCCCATGGGGCCCTGGCCCTGTGTCCCCTGGGCCCCGTCCCTGCCATGTGGCAGCAGCCCAAGGACCGCTCTGATGGGAGAATGACTCACAGGGACTCTGCTGCGGGTGTGTTTCCTATTAGGGCCCTTCGAGTCTCCACAATTAGGAATGCAGCTCAACCAGAGTGTGAATCCCTAATAGGAAACATTCCCCAGATGCACATGAGGGCCCCGAGGAAGATGCCAGCCCTGGAAAGGGCTGGGGGGCGAGAGCCGCCGGGATGGCTCCCACATGAGGCGGCATCAAAGGCGAGGCTGCAATCCCGGGGTCTCCGTGGCCACTTCTGCCAACTTTGATCAGGGTTTGTCGTCTGACTCCCAAACAGTTCTTTCACACTTGTTTCCCAAGTGTGAAGAGCCCGAAGCCTTGTTGGAAACTCTGAGACAATTTTGGATTCCTTTGCAACAAAGCCAAGGCCAGGACAATGGGACTTTGATGTTATTGACATATTGGTTCAGAGTTTCCTTGTTTCCATTTCCCAGCATTAGGCCGGAGCAGAGGGCTGCTGCCTTGCTCTGTTTAATTAGGTAATGTTTGTACAGTGCTTGGAGAATATAAAGTGCTCAGCAAGTGGAAAGCGTTATCCTTATTACTATGCCTTCCATATCCACTGGCTGCGCTTGGTGGAGCTGCAAAAGCTTTGAAAGAAAAATAAAATAAGGTCAAGTTTATTTTATTTAAATGTAAAATAAAATTGTAGTGCTGAGCAGAAGTAATGGACTGGCAGAGGCGGGGAGGGAAGAGCTCTGTGTCTCTGGAGCAGGACAGACTTTGCCAAGCTGAGTCCCCTTGATGTTGTCCCAAGCTGTCCTGTCACTGTGTGTGTCCGGTGTGGCCTGGACAAACCCTTCCCAGAGGCAGCAGAAGCCAGGGCAGCTCCCAGCCTCCCTGCTGGAACTGCCACCAACAGAGTTCCTGGTGCCCATCATGCTTTCATCAGAAGAAGGGACAGCTGTGCCAAGCAGGGCCACCACGGCACTGCCAGGCACAGCTGGGCTGGACAGGGGCTCCCAGCACCAGCACATCCTCCAGGCAGTTCCTGGGTGCTGCCAGCACTGCCAGCCCACTGTGAGACAGGGAAAACACCCCACTCCTGCTGTTGCTGGTCTCCCAACCCCAGGCACTGAGAGATCCTGGAGGATGCTCCGAGTAGCTGAGAATGGGACACCCCTGCACTGCCACGGCTGTGCCCCACTCTGGAGTGATGCCAGGGATGCTCCCACCCAGGACTGCTCCACTTGGGCCCCAGGGCTGGGGCTGGCTGAGTCTTCTCAGGCTGCTGTTCCCTTTTTCCTTCCCCTGGGTGATTTCCCCTCATTGTGATTCCTCTCCTTGCTGGTGATAAAACATTTGACGAGTTGCACTGAAGGCCCAGACCCAGCAGCCCACCCCAACCCTCCCACCCCAGCCTCTCCCCCACCAAATATGTTTGTATTTTTAACATTTTTAGGCAACAATCTTAAACCGAAGCAGATGTGACAATGAATATTTATCTGCAGCATCTCAGTATGGGATTTTCTCTTAAACTCGATAAAATAAACTGCTCAGGATACAGAACAACATTTCTCCTAATATACAATACACAAGGGGCAGGAGGGGAATTAGCAGATGAACTCGGCATTAAAGCCATTTAAAATCAAAAGAGCAGCAGCATTTACATGCGAGGAGATCAGTTGGTGCTTTCAGTGAGATCCTGGCGTGTTTTCCTCCTCATTCCTGGAGGCTGGCAAACTCCAGGCAAAAAGCTCCTGCCAGGGAGGGGCAGGTGAGCAGCTCCCACCTGTGGGGGCTGTTCCCACAGGTGGGAGAGGCAGGAGCAGCCCCTGTCCCCAGCGGGGAGCAGCTCCCATGGGATGGGATGAGGAGCAGAGGGAGGAGGGGAAGAAGGCAAACACTGCTCCAGTGACAAGGAGGTCACCAGGTGCCATGCTCGTGTCTCTGCCATGCTGTCCCGTTGCTGTCCCTCCCTCAGGGGGCTCACAGCAGCTCCCCCCTGCTGACTTCACCAGGGTTTGTTTCCACCCAGCAGGAGAGTGGCAGTCAGGAATTGTCCCCACCTGCTGCTTCCCCGCTTGGAGGCTGCTGGGGTTACCCTGCAGGGACTGCAGGGTGCTCCAGGCTCCCCAGGCTGGCACTTCTGGGCTTGCAGGGCAGGATGTGACTCTGCTGGCTCTTCAGCATCTCCCTGTGCAGCACAGGGTGGCTTGCTGTGGGATCCCTCATGCCCAGGGGTAGGATGAGCTCCTCTCCCACAGGACCAAATCCTGTGCTTGCTCTGCTGCTGAGAGCCCCTTCCTTCCTATCCTGCTCATCCTCAGGGCTTGGCTTTTGGGGCTGGAAGCGAGGAGTGACTAAAAACTGCTGCAGACCTCGGGGTGAGTGCTGGGGCTGGGCGCAGCCCCGCTGGATCCAGCAGCTGCTGGAGGCAGCGCGTTCTCCTGGAGCTGGAGGGCATTGCCAACCTTGCCACGCTGTGCTCCAAGAGCCAGGCACGTTTCTCCAACCTGCTGTCTCTGACGCAAATCCAGAACAATATGCAGATTAAAAATAACAACCACAACAAAAAGGCTCCAGCACCACCCCAGAGAGCCCCAGGCACACGGAGCCCTCCCCAAAGCCGGAGCAGGGAGTGGGCACAGGGGGTGGGTGAGAGCCCAGGGGCCTGGGAATGGCTGGGAAGATGGAGGGGCAGCAGGAGGAGCCTGAGGGTTTCTCCTGTCCTGTGTCCAGGGCTGAGAGGCCACTAAAGCCCCTCGTGCTCATTCACTCCCCCACAGCTCTGCAAAGGGAGCAATTTGGAGGGACCAGGGACAGCTGTGCCATGATGGTGGCCCTCTGTGACCGGTCCCCAGCTGAGCTGAGCCAGTGACCGCAGCACCATGCCCTGGAACATCTTGTTCCTCTTTGGCTTAGGACCATCTACCCTCCTCCTACTCCTCTCCCAGACAGGGATCTGTGTCTCTGGGTCCTGAGGGACCCCTAAATAACGAGTCAAAGGGACAAGGTCTCCTTTGGTCTGCAGAGAACATGAACTGGAGCCAAAAAACTGCTGACTGAAAGGGCTCAGCGGCTTCCCGAGGGCAATGGTCCCAGCTGGTGGCACTCACAGTGTCAGAAATGGGACGGTGACTGTTTGAGCCTGGAGGGAGCATCTCCGTGCTGAACAGAGAGCAGGCTGACACAGGAGATGCCTCCAGTCACCAGCACAGGCCCTTGGGCAGTGAGGGTGGTGGAAAGAAGGCTTTGGAGTCCCTGTGCTTTTAAAGCATGGGGAGGGTCCCCAGGCCCTGCCCCATCCCCTGCCGGGAGGATCCTGCTCAGGCCTGTGTGCTCCTGTCTCTTGCAGCCAGCACTGGATCCCAGCCCACAGCCCCCTGCCCTGAGCAGGAATTTTCCCCTCGTGCTTCATTCCCCGACCTTGGCCAGGTCAGGGCTCCCCAGGGGACTCCTAGGGCAATGAACATTCCACCCTCATCCTTCACCTCCAGAGCCTGGCCATGTCCTGGCTCCCCTTGTGCCTTCGCAGGGTGTGGAGGAGGCAGGGTTTGATTTCCTGAGCCCCCAGGGGAGCAGAGGGACATTCCCAGCCCAGGAGCTGCCCAGCATCCCGAGACAGGTTTTGTTCCTTCCCAAACTCCATGGGAGTGGCCTGATGCGATGCTGCAGCCATTCCTTTGTACATTCCTTTGTAAGGAAGTAAAGTGTCAGTGCCACAGCTGTGACATCCAAGCTCCGCTTCAGTAGCGTGCCCTGGGCAGAAAGAGGCGGCGGGATCCTGTTTAGGTTTTCAGTTACTGTGTTTGTAAAATATTTATTTTTCTTGGTGTTTCTATCCCAGTCCCTTTAGAATCCAAATATTTGGAGGCTGGAGGAGCCGTGGCCGGGCCCAGCACTGCTCTGCTGGCTGGGCTCAGCGTGTGCCAGGCATGCTGATGGCCCCAGACCCCCCCAGCCAGCCCTCCGCATCAGACAGTGTTTGAATGCAGTCTCCAGGGGTGGAGAGGGTGGTATGAGGCACTGAAAGAACTGCGAGAGGAGAAAAAAAGAGAAGAAAAAAGAAAAGGGAAAAAAAAAAAAAAAAAAAGGCAAGGCAGTGGCGTATAAATGAAAAAATAATAGTAATAAAAAAGATCATTGGGAAGCAAAGACATTCTTTATGGTGCATTAATGTGTTTTCTCAGCTGCTCTTTTGACTCGGCACCAGCTCTTGCAGTTCCTGTCCTCAGGACACTCCGTTGGGCACAGGAAGGTTTGTTCTGGCCGCTCTATCCCAGTCCCACTGCCCCTGGAGCTCCTGTCACCCACTGCCTGGTGGGGAGCACAGAGCCCCCACCTGCCCCTTTCCCCACGGCCTCCCTGCCCATCGCTGTCTCCTGGGACTCGGCTCTTTGGGAGAAGAGCCTCTTGCTCCAGAGCAACGCCTCAGGTGGGAAACGCCAGAAGAACGTGGGGTTTTGTCCCCTTGGTGCCACCCACCGCTGCCTCCCCCCGCTCTCCGAGGTTCCCTGAGCCCATGCTTTCCTCCTCCCCCATCTCCAGCAGCTTGCCAGGGAAGGGACCCATCCCCAGAGCTGGTGGGACCCCAGCCGTGGAGGCAGCAGCTCTTATCAGGCGGCTGCCAGCTCTGTCACCACGCTGTGCTGAGTGACGGGCGCTCCCACCTGCTCCCGGCGCTGAGCGCGGGGTGCTGCTGCTGCTGCTATAGAAACACCCAACTTCTTACACTCACCTCCTTTTTTCTTTCCCTCTTTTCTTTTTCCCTTTAGACCCTCAAAGCCGCGTCTGAATTCCCTCACCATTCAAAGGAGGATCCGCCGGCTCCTGAGCGCAGCCGCGTCCCTGCCGAGGCGCCGAGGCACCGTGTCCTGGCTGTGGCAGGGTGTGGTGATCCATCCCCGCCTCACGGAGAGGGAGCTCCAGAGCCACCACCTGCTCTCCAGGAGCTGAGCTGAGAGCTGAGCCCTCTCCTGCTCGCACCAGGGCCATGGGATTTGTTCTCTGCGCTGGCACTGCTCCGTGAGCTCATCAGCTGCTCCAGCAAAGCCCCACACAGAGCTCTGGTGGGTTTATTTTGCTGGCTGCTCTCACCCAGCTGTTTATTTTCTTGAGTTTCCCCCCGTGAACCCACTCCACACCTGGAATTGTGCTGACGAGTTGACTTCAAAGCTGAGCTAACTCTGCAAATCCCTTCCATGCGTGACTGTGGGGAGCAGGTGCTCCTCGCTTCCCCAGGGCTGCAGAGCCCCCCAGCAGGAGAGCAGGATCTGGCTCAGTCCTCATTTACCAAGCAGAGACACTCACATGGAAAACCAGCCTGTCCTCAAGTCATGGAATCACAAAACGGTTTGGGTTGGAAGGGACCTCAAAGCCCACCCAGTCCCACCCCCTGCCATGGGCAGGGACACCTTCCACCAGCCCAGGGTGCTCCAAGCCCCATCCAACCTGGCCTTGGATACTTCCAGGGATCCTGGGGCAGCCACAGCTGATCTGGGCAGCCTAAGCCACCAAGCCTGGACTTATCCAGCATCACTGTGGTAGATGCAGCACATCCCTTCTCATCCCTTCCTGACCTCGCTGGCCTTGGCTGACAGTGGCTTGTTTTGGTATCAGTCCCCATGTACACTCTGCAAACCAAAACAGCTCAGTGTAAGATCCAAGGAGACATTTACTAATGGGCTTTGGGCTGAAATTCAACCCTTCCTCAAAAAAAAAAAAAAAAAAAAAAAAAAAAAAAAAAAAGAAAAAAATTTCGTTCAAACTAAAAGGTTCTAAACAAACCTGACTTGAGAGTCATTTAATACCCTGTCAGCTTCCCTTCCCACTGCTCCTGGCCCTGCCGAGGTGAGCCGTGTCCCTGGGATCAGGGTCCTGCTCTCCTGTGTCTGCCAGGAAGGTGCAGACAAATCCTAAAGTGCAGATGCCAGAGTCACTGACCCAGAGAGATCCTTCTGGAGCCCATCTTTGGCTCGAGCCTCAGTGGAAGGCCAGGACAGGTCATTTCCCAGTCCCTGCACTTTGATTGTCTCTGCTGTGATTCCACTTCCCACAGAGCAGCCCAGCACTGCTGCATTCCGGAGGCATTTCAGAGTCCTGGGGGTGTCGGTCTGGGTGAGTGGCACAAATGGTGATGCCATCAAAGCACGGCAGACCTTCCAGCTGTGACACCTGTAAGAGTCAGGTCACCAGTGTTTCTCCTGCCCCACAGCTCAGGAGTAATTATCCCGCTTCCCTCCCTTCCTTCCTTCCTTCCTTCCTTCCTCCCGCCACTTCCTTCCGCCACTTCCTTCCGCCACTTCCTTCCTTCCGCCACTTCTTTCCTTTTGTCCCTTTTCCCTTTTTCTCCAGGATGACACTGTCTTCCCTTCCCTTCCCTTCCCTTCCCTTCCCTTCCCTTCCCGCCTCTCCTTAGCCGCGCTCTCCCCCTGGCGGCCGCGCTCGGTACTGCCGGCCCCAGGTGCCGCCGCCCCGCCCGGCCCCGCCCGGTCCCGGTCTCGGTCCCCCCGGTCTCGTTTCCCCGGTCCCGGTCCCTTCCATCACGCCTTCCATCTCCCGAACCTGCAGGGACCGCGGCGCTGCGCAGGACAAGGACCCCGAGCGTCCCCCGGCCCCGGGCGTTCGATGCTCCCCCGGCCCCCCGCGCCCCGGAGGTGACACTTCGCACGCGCTGGCGGTGACACCTGGTGGGGAACCGCTGGCTCCTGGAATCTTTGCTCTTTCCAAGGGCAGGGAGCCCCCACGAGTGACTCCCAGCCATGAAGATGCACCTTCCAGCCCCCCTCCTTTCAGTGCCACCCCCAACTCGCCCCGGCTCTGAAGCGGGTGGCCTCCTTGGAACATCCTCACTGGAGACTGAGGGAAGAGAAGACAGGGAGGGAAGGGAAAGGAGAGGGAGAGGGAAACAGAAAGAATTAAACCCCCTGCTTTAAATGATGGAAAATATCCCAGCAGTGTTCCCTTTCAAGCCTTATTTTGCTATTCAGGAGCTTGAAAGGCACCGAGCTCCCAGGCCCTCACAGAGCAAGCAGAGATTTCATGTTATAAAATATGAATATCCTGGTTTATGAATAAACCTGGGTTTGCTACTCAATCCAAGCCACCACAACCTCCTCGGTTTCTCTCTGGGGTGATTTGGTGAGGGGTGTCCCAGGTGTGGGGTCGGGAGGGGATCCAGCAGGGAGCAGCTGGAGGCACGGATCCCCCTCCCCTCCGGGGGCTGCGAGGAGCGGAGGCACTGCTGGGCTCTGGGGTGATGCCAGGGCTGGGAGATGTCCCAAATCCAGCGCTGGGAGCCATCCCCAGAGCTCAGGCACGTGTCTGGGGGAAGATGCTCAGGGTTCTCAGTGGCTGGTTGGAGCACCAGCCCTCGAGAGAACAAGTGGAGAGATCCAAAACCTGCCCCCGAGCCTCCGAGGTCCCACAGTGCTGAGAGAAAGAAGAGAAACGAGCACGGAAGGGGGAAGTCTGGGCTCCCCCTCCCCGGGGGACAGAGGCAGCAGGGCCGTGGCAGGGAGGTGACAGAGGGATCCCCCGGCTCCCGCCGGGGTGTGGGGCACGGGGCTGCGGCTGCACAGCTCACCTGCTCTCCCGCACCTGGGGAGGAGGAGGGGATGGCACGGGCATGCCCAGGCTCTGCCCACCTCTGGGCACAAACCCAGGGCACAGACCCCCGCCAGAGCCCCCTCCCCTGGCCCCGCTGCCCCCGAGCTGCGCTGGCGAGGGACAGACCCGCACCAGGAGCAGCAAAGACTTCAGAAGCGCTTTGGAGGAAAAGGAAGGAAGGACAAAGAAGCTGGGAAGAGGCCATGCCTGGTCCCCTGATGCACTTCAAGAGAAAACAGTCTAGACTTTTTATTTTTTTTCTTTCCCAGACCCTGTTTTCCATTTCAAATCAGCCCTGACATTTTGGTTATCTTTTCTTTTAATAAGTCAGGTTTGGTCTGCTAGAATCCATTCATCCATGTGGCACAGGAAAGTTCAAAGATAAATAATACCTGGGGACGAGGGAGCTCCCCAGTGTCTCAGTGCCACCAGTCTGCCTGAGACAGAGGCCAGGGCAGCACAGGAGGGCACCCAGCACCAGTGTCACCCTGCAGACAAGGACCTGTGAGCCCCAGGGGACACAAGGCTCTCTCCACAGCCTTCACTCTCCCCTGGGAGGTCTTGGCATGGGGCAAATCCCCTTGGCATAGCTCCTGGCAAAGGATGCAGGGGTTCCTGCAGATTTGGGGCTCCTTGAGCCTCCCTCACCTCTCCTCTCTGCCGCCTGGCAGAGCAGCCGGAGCACAGCAGCCGCTGGCTGGGGCACTGCCAGGGGAATTCCAGCTCCTCCCGCCTGACCCCGGCACAGTCCCTTTGGCAGTGTTGGGAGAGCTTCCCAAAATGCCGCCCCAGGAGCCCTTCCCTGCTGGCAGCCTGGCCCAGCCCTGCTCCGAGTTCTCGCCCCTCATCCCGCGGAGGCTGGAGAGGGGGGAAGGCAGATGGAGCTCTGCAGGAGAAGGCGGCTTGAAGGAGGAAAATAACAACCAGAAACACAGAGAAAGGGATGAAATGTTACAGAAAAGTTGGCCTGAGGGAAATAAGGGAGCTAAAAATAACCCGCCAAAGGCTGCGATGGGAGCGGGAGGAAAGCTGCCGATCGCGAGGAGGAATGGGGTTACCCTGCAGCTGCCCCCATGCTGCTCCTGCTGAGCCCCCAGCTCTGTGGGGGTGTCCCGTGGCAGGAGGGGGCCCGGGGGCAGAGATCTCCAATACGGTCCCTGAGCTGGCCCAGCGCTCTCCAGGAATGGGGCACATCCCTCGGGAATCAGGCAGGTGCCCACCCAGCCCAGCCCAGCCTGCGAGCCCTCGCCTTGATTACATTTCTGTTTCCTCCCCGAGCCGAGCACAGGAAGCTGCTTTGCCATCCATTTACCCAGGGACTTCACTGGTATTTAATAAACTCGATTAAGCAAGCGCCTTAATTTGCTTTGGTAATGAAAACATAATTGTTTCTGCAGCTCCAGTGCGGGGACTCTCCACGGCGAGTGGCGGGTGCAGGCAGTGGGATAATCAAGCAGAAGAGCCCAGAGCTGGGAAGTTGTTGGTTCTCCCCTGAGGAAATAACCAGGTTTTCATCTCAGCAGGGCACGGCTGGGGAAGGGCAGGGGGAGAAGCCGCTGCCCTGGGGGGGCTCGGCTGGGCTGGGGTCATTCAGGGCAATCCTGCCCCCTCATCCTTCTCAGCCTCGTTCAGCCCTTCCCCACAAAAACGCACACCACACATCACCAGTGACCTTTCCTATTCCCTCACCTGACACCTCCATCCACACCCTGGGCAGGATGCACAGATCCCACACAGGGTGATCCCATGGGATGCACACATCCCACCCTGGGTGATCCCATGGAGGGATGCAGGTGTGATAAAGCAGGTGTGATGAGGCAGGGGCTCACCTTGGACCTTCCCCAGCACTAGTGCACAGCTGTGCCAGGCCATGGATAATGAAGAATTCTGTCCACAGATGCATGTGCAACCCTCAGCACTTGACTCAAAATAGAGCAGTGACCCCACTGTGGTCCCTCCCCGTCCCTTAAGGGCTGTGTGAATGGAGCATACCAGTGCCCAGGGACACGTGCCACAGCAGCCTGGGGACAAATAAACGGGAAAACAGAAGTTCCTTGTAATGGCAAGCCCCGAAATGAGCAGCCAGGTGCAGCGTGTGCAGTCGGTGTGACACAGGAGGTCCCTGCAGGCACCAACCAGCACAGCCCGCCAGGGTTTGTACACTTAATGTGAGATATTTCTCATGATTGATGGTTTAGGAATTACTGCAACCCCTGCAAAGGTGGGGAGAGCCCAAGGGTCACCATGGCCAGCAGGAGCTGGGCGAGGTCAGAGCCCAATCGTGCTTCCCAAGGAAACTCCAGGGAAGAAGGGCCCTGGATGTGCAGTGAGCACAGAAAGAGAAAATGGGAGGAGGAAGAGACAGATGGTCCCATTTTGTATGAAAAGGCAGAGAGGGAAGATGTAACTTGGGAATCTCCCCAGAACAAGCCATCTGTGAGGTGTAAGGCCTGAGCTGCTGCCAGTGCAGCCAAAATCCTGGAACAGCAGAAGATGCTGCACTCAGTCCAAAGATTTCATTACCTTGTCCCCGTTATTTGTGACTCAGAGGTCACAGGTAGTGAAAGCAGCAATTTAATCCTTTGTCTTTTTTATTTTCTTCTGCTCTAATAGGTTTGTGTTTTCCCTCACCCCTGTCTGATGCCAGCCAGGAGCTCTGGGAACTCTTGTGAGCCTCAGGCAATTCCCTCCACTGATTTAAGGAACCCAAATAAATAAAAGTTGTAGACAAATCCTTTAAAATATTAGAAACTTGAAGCAGCTTTTGAAACCTTGTGAGCCAGCCTGGCTTTCCCACTGCAGCTCTGGGAATGCCCGTAGGAGCTGCTGGAACAGGGAGGACTCAGCCCCAGCACCCTCCCTGTCCCTGGTAGGAGGAATGTCCCATCGTGTCCCAAGAGTTGTCACAGTGGGAAGGGAGGTCTGGGACAAGGGCAGCTCCTGGGTTATCTCCTCTAGACAGTTCATATCCCTGGAAATCTCAGTCCCTCTGGAGGGACACAGCAGCTCTGTCCCTTCTGCACTGCAGCCATGGGGGACTCACACGTTTTTCTACCTCTGGGGGCAGCCAGGCCAGCAATGTCCCCATGCCTGGGGACACTGGGTGTCCCAGCCCCAGGCTGGGCCCCTCCTGCACGGGGTGAGAGAGGGAAAATGAGAATGTCCAACCCCCAGCAGCCACACACTTCCCACCCTTCCCACAGCTGGGTCCCAGCACGGACAGATCTGCAGGGCCACCAATCCAGGCAGGGCCATGGTCCATCCCAGAGCCCAGCCATGCTCAGGAATGCAGGAGCAGCAGGATAATAGGCCTGGCTTGCCTGGGCACTGCCCATGGTCTGATTGTCACCCAGTTTGGTCACTGGAGTGGGAATGGGAGCCAGGTGAGACGTGCTGGTGCCACCGGGCTGGGTCCCTGCAGAGGGCTGGGCTCTGTCCCCATGCAGACCCCGGCAGGATGGAGCTGCCAAGGTGTAATCAAGGCAGGGATCTGGGGGTTTTGGGGGTTTTGTGCATGAGGGGGAATGAAACAAGCCTCAAAAAGAAAAGACACCGCCCCTATAAATCACTAATATTAAAAAGCACAAAAGGGCCGGAGCCTTCAGCCCCGACTCAGCGCTGGGTGGGAGAGCAGGAGCAGCACTGGCCCCGCTGCTCAACTCTGCAAATATCCATCAGCTCTTCCTGACACATCGTTATTAGCTTTCCTACGCTGAATTGCACAGGGATAAACTTGGGGCTGGGAGAAAAACCGCAGAGATTATTGTCAGCCCGAGCGCTGCCACGCGCTGTGCTTTTCCTCCTTCCCCCCTCCGCCTTTTTCATGCAGGAACACAAAGGAAATTCATGGCATTTCTACGGCTCATACCGCAGGAAGCGTTGGTGGGCTTGAAAGAGGAGAAAGAATTAGAGGCTCATCCAGACAGTGGGATGTGGGGGGCGAAGGAGGGGGAGCACAGGGGGGGCGTCAGGAAAGGCCGAGAGCAGCTGATCTCAGTAAAGTGAGAGTTTGATGCATTGGTTGGGGGAAAATAAAGAAACTTCAATAAAACAAATTGAATTTAAATCCTTCGGCAGAGCCGGTTCCCAGCGAGCGAGCCCCGGGAATGGGTTTGGGTTACACTGGGACAGCTGTGGCCCCTCACTGCAGTTTGCTAACAAAGGAGGGGGTTTGGGGGGGCTGGGGACAGCGAGGGGCCAACATCCCCCACTTCCCATCCACACCCATCCTCTCTGGTTCCATGTGTGGCCCCATCGTGTTCCTCATGCACCAGAGGCATCTCAAGGCACTGCCAGGCAGTCTATCCCTCCACCCAACTTCTGCACAAACCCCCAAAAGTCTGGGATCCCCCCCAAAACTCTGTGTTCTCCCCACCCAATCTGGGCTCATTCCAACCCCTGGACCCGCTGTGTCCCTCACAGAATTCCGGCTCTGGCTCTGCCTGGCCCTGCTGATGTCAACGGAGCAGCTGGCTCCCAGTCCAGGAATGAAGAAAGGCAACTCTTGGGAAGGGCAGTGAGCTCAGGAGGCTCAGAGCCCTCCCTGGGCACTGGTGCCATCCCAGCTGCCCATCAGAGCAGTTAGCAGATGATCCATGGAGCCACTGGGTAAGAGGAGGATCCACCTTGGATTCCACTCTCCATAAGCAGGGTTGGATGTCACGCCCCCGGAGGGGTGAAGCCCCTGGAATTTCCTCCCCTGCTGCCAAGTTAACTGCCCAGAACATTGATGATACAATCAGCAGTAAAGCCTAAAAATAGCCTAGAGCTGCTGTCAGCAGTGTAAATAGAGATTGGTGAGTGTCGTGGAGCGGGATAAATACTGGGGATTTATGGATCAGCTCCCTCATATGGGCAGATGATGCCTATGGGTTGTCTGGGAGCTGCTGTGACTTCGGGAGTTGCCCAGAGAGCCTGGGCTCTGTGGGGGCACAAAGTGGCATTTCTACAACAGCAAGAGCTCCAGGAGAGCTGGAGAGGGACTTTGGACAAGGACATGGAGGGACAGGACAAGAGGGAATGGTTTCCCACTGCCAGAGGGCAGGGTTGGATGGGATATTGGGAAGGAATCCATCCATGAAGGTCGGATGGGGCTTACAGCACCCTGGTATAGTGGAAGGTGTCCCTGCCCATGGCAGGGGATGGAACTGGGTGATCTTTAAGATCCCTCCCAATCCAAACCACTCCAGCATTCTGTGACATGGAGCAGAGCTGTGTGGGGGGATCGAATCTGCAGGAAAGGGGAGCAAAGCCAGGGGTGCCCAGGCTGTTGGGGAGGGCAGCTCCATGTGCCTGATCCATTCCCCTGCTGCACAAGGTTCCCAACTCCTTCCCAATGCTCTGGTCTCCTTCCCAAGGCTCTGGTCTCCTTCCCAGACCAAAAGGCCCCCACTGTGCTGGAAGCCCCCACAATTTATTTATGAGTTTATTCCTGCAGGAGGGCCCCCCATGTGTCCATGGAGAGCACACAGCACCCTCTGCTCTCCTGGGGGCTGCTGGAGCTGAGAATTCTCGTGGCACTGGGAGAAATCTGGAAGCGATTGCTCCGGTGCGCCTCTCCAGAGGGAACACCGTGCCCAGTTCATTTCCTTTAAGGAAACACAACCCCAGGGGATAATTAGAGCTTCTTTGCGTACACAATCCCATACTGTTTATCCAACACAAATTAAAAAATGTGGTCCTCAGGAACACGGAGTGGGGAGATAAAGAAGCGATCGCTCCCAGACGGGTTTCATTACTGCCCCAGCACACCAGGCCCCTGAAGCCACCTTGTGTTCCAGGACAACAGCAGGAAAACCAGGATGTTTGGAGCATGAGTGAGATCCAGGGATACACCCAGGGTGCTGTAAATAAGTATGATGGAAAATCAGCTGAATCTTGGCACCAGCATGCATCTCTCTCTCGAGCTTTTGCGCCTCTTGTGTCACGTGCTCAGGTCTTGGGTGCACACAAGTCCTGTGAAAGCCTTCTGGTGATGAGAATCATGGAACCACAAAGTGGTTTGGGTGGGAAGGGACCTTTGACATCACTGAGGACTTGGAGAGGTGCTGAGGAGCAGGGTGGTTTGTGGTTTGTGCAGGCTCCCCGCCTGCTCCCCGTGGCAGGAGCAGAGTCCCTGCTGAGGGTGGGGTTTCTCCCAGCACCAGCAGTTAACTGGGAGCTTCAGTGGACCCCAGAGATGGGAAGAAGGTGAAGAGGGAGTGGGGAAATGCCCCTGGAGTGGAGTCCCAGCTCGGCTACCACAGGTCTGGCTCTGTCACTGCTGCGGGCAGGCAGAGAGGGGGAAATGCCATCTGGGGTCTCACTTGAAAGGGGTTTTACAAGCACTGGGATTTTATTACAAGCAGCCCAGTGCTGGTGTGATTCCTGCCTGGCTCTGGGGTGGAAGGGCAGGGCTGGGAGCGGGGCTGCCCCTCCACAGCCAGGGTGGCACAGAGCTCACCCCTGGGGGGACACCCCGGGCAGAGCCGCCCAGGGCCAGCACGGGACAAAATCCGTGTCCCCTCTTGGAAACGTGCTGTGAAAGATCCACCCCAGAGGGACACAGGCTGGGTTTGAACACTTACTCCTGCGGTAAATAGGAATGTGCGGGGCCAAACCGTGCGGGGACACACAGGAAGATGCTGGTGGCATCCCCCGGACCAGGGGAATGTCACCCCGGGAAGGGCCACGGGCACGGCTGCGGCATGGCAGCGGTGGCAGCCGGTCCCGTCCCCTCCTCCCCTCGGAGCCGGAGCTCATTAGGGCAACGCTGTTTGTTTGTTTTGTTAATCGACACCAAGAGGCCCCATCTGGGCTCTGCCGAGCCCCCTTCTCCACCCCTGGCAGCACGGAACCCGAAGCCAATTTTCCAGTGTGGTTTCTGTGGCTTGGGAATGTATTTCAGGATCCTCGTTTGGAGACCTGGATCAGAGCTCAGAGCTCTTCCCTTGCACTCCCTGCTCTCCATCTCTGCTCCCCCGTGCTGTGTGAGACTGAATTGTTCTCCTCAGGCCACTCACACCCCCTCCCTTGGAGCCATGTCACTGTGGGGATGATGGAGGGACATCCCTGGGGGACACGGAGCATCCCTGGACACATCTGGGATGGACACCTACCGGAGATGCCAAACAAAGTTGATGCCAACTGGCAGCTGGGTTCCAGCTCCCATCCCATAATCTCCTGGAGACGCCAGTGGAGAGGCCACCTTTGAATGGTCCTGCTGGTGATCCTGCTGCCTTTGGGGGACACTGCAGCCACCCAGCTCCGTGATGAGGCAACATCAATGAAACAGAACACACCGTGCCAAAGACAGCCTGGCAGGGACTCTGACAGGGACACTGGCAAGGACTCCTCTCCCCTGGGAAGTTGTCAGGCTGGCAGCTGAGTGTGGACGTGACACGAAGATGATGTGACAAGCATTTGCCACCATGAGCCAGCAGCAGGGACGAGCTGGGCTTCTCCCACTTCCAGCCTCCCCTTCCTACCCCCATAACACCTCCTCCTTTTCACTGGCACAAACGTCTCTGTCGCCAGGAGAGGAACAGTTCTGGCTGAGAAAAGCCACATTTCAAAGCGAAGCCACCCCTTGTGGCGGTGTCGGTGGCTCCAGCCGTGCCCCCGAGGCACGCTGCTCCTCCCGGCCGTGCCTCCCACAGCCCCGCGCTCCTCCACGTGCGGATGCTGTGCGAGGCAAAACAAAAGTCAGTGAAATCTATCAGGTGAGAAAAGCTTTTTGGAGGATGAGAATGAAAAGCAAAGGTTTTTCTGAGCCTTCCCTCAGGCTCCCTCCACACGCACGTCCGAGGCAGCGTCTGTCCCGCTCTGTGATTTAGTGAGTGAGACAGCACAGAGCAAACGTGCCATGTGAGGGGAGGAAGGGAAGCTGCTGGTGTGTTTGGCATTCCTTCCTTCCTTCCTAGTGACCTTGGGAGGCATTGGAGACACAGGTAAAGGGACACGGTAGCCTGTGGCCACCAACCCGAGTGGCAGCCACCAGTGAGCCCAGCCAGGTTGTGACAGGAAGCCCCAGGGTGGCCGTGCCTTGGCTGAAAAGCTCTCACCAGGTGAAGGAGAGGATGGATCTCAGCACAGGGGTCCACAGACCCCAGCCCTCCTTCCCGTTCTCTCCCAAGGCTCTGTACATCCCGGCTCCCCTCCCCTCCCTGGACTCAGGGAACATGTGTCTGGCAGATTTTTATTAACTGTGCAGCTTTCTCTTGCTCGCTTTCCGTCTCTTTTTTTCTGCTCCCTGCTTGCTTGACAGAATTTAGATTAGACAAAACATGAGATCATTCCTGCCTGCACAAAAAGGAAACAGAAGAAGAGAAGGAATTGGCTCTGGCTTCTGCACCCCCTTCCCTCTGCACCCCAGCATCTCCACCTGCCCCAGCCCCGTCCCTCTCCCCCAGCCGGCAGATTTCTGACATTCCAGACGTGATGAAGATCCAGGGCAGACCTGCTGCTGGCCACCACCTCATCCTCAAACCATCCCTCTCCCTGTGCCTGGTGGAGCTGTTTGCTCTCTCCAGCCCTGATGGTTCACACTCCACAAGCATAGAGCCGGCACAGCCACCCGCAACCCTCCCAGCAGGGACAGGGATGTCCTGCAGGACACAGGCTCTGCCAGGGGCCTCTGGGCCAGCACGGCACCTCTGGCCAGAGCTGAATGTTTCCCCATCCTCACTTGTCCCCACACTCCCCAGAGCGGTGGCTTTCAGTGAAACGGGGGCAGGAGCCAAAAGGGGACAGTGGTACTGGGGGTTCATGGGTGAAGGTGGGAGCTGATTCCCACCCGCAGGGGCTCCCACTGGGGAGAGCCCCCGGCACAGCCCTGGGTGCTCCTGCCAACCACAGAGCTGCTCCTCTTCCCCAGGAAAACCATGGGGAGGGGGCACCACCGTGGATTCAGGTTTCCTTCTCACTGCTGCTCCCCTTTCCAAGGAGGAATCTGCAGCTAATTTTATGGACACCTGGAGGAGCTGGAAAAATGATCTAACATCTCCCAGGGCCTTGCAGAAATGGAGGGAGGTGTGAGAGGGGGAGGAAGGCAGCTCTGGAGCCATGAGCCATGCGGGCAGCTGGGAGGTGGGAGGATTTTCCCCTGTTCCCTGGTTTCCAGAGAAACTTGCCTCTGGGTGGAGAAGAGGTGGTCCAAGGCTCCAGTTAGCAATGGAGCCCAGAGGCTTGGGAACACCAAGATCACCATCTCATGGATAGGCTGTGAGCCCTCCAGGGTGTCCCCAGAAAGGTGCTCCCCACATTCCCAGATCCAGGGCATCACCTCCTCTTTGTACCCCAGCCCTGCTCACATCTCCTGGGCAGCACTGATCCAAGGTGAGAGCAAGGAAGGGCAAAGAAATCCTTCCTTCCTTCCTTCCTTCCTTCCTTCCTTCCTTCCTTCCTTCCTGGTCCTGTCCCAGGTGTGCAGGGACAATGTCCCAGGGCCACAGGGATTCCATCCGTGTGTGCCAGCCCTGGAGGGGCCCAGAGGCTCCTGTCCCTGTGCTGTTCATGCTCTGGGCAGCACACATGTGTTCTCACTCACACATGTTCTCCCTGCCCATGCACAATCCCATCCCCTCCCCAGGAGCAGGGCTCACATGGACAGACAGAGGATGCATCTGTGGATCTCACAGCCTCTCTTGTTTCTCTCACATTTCCTTTCCTCTCTGCCTGACCTTCCTCTTGGATAGGACACCTGGATGACTGACTGGAATTTAATTATGACAATTGGATAAATAAACCCCCGCCCTGACAGCAGCGGTGACATCAGCCTGTACCCTGCCATGTCTCTGGAATGCCAGCTTCCAAGGATCACATCGAGCACGGGGCCTGCTCCAGAGGGAGGAGAGAGCACTGCAGGAGCTCCTGGAGCAGCCCTGAAGTCTGCTGGGACACATCTGATCAGCCAGGGATCCTATTTCAGGCATAGGTGACCTCAGGCAGAGGAAATGAGAGGGACCCAGCCTGCAGCAACACTCCCAAAGGAGCAGGGACACCCCAGGTTCGGTTAAATGGTTTTGTTTAAAAACACCCTAATGGCAACCCGAGAGATTGGGAGTCAAGGCCCACCCAAAAACAGTTTGAGAGAAATCCCAATGTGCTTCTCAGGAGATGGAGCGAGGCTGGTGGGGCTCTGTCCCGACCCTGCAGGGTGCTCTGGGGACACCTCACTCCTGTTTCTGGTGTTTTCTTTCTCTGTGGCCACGAGGTTGTTTTGCAACAAAACCTTCATTTTGGACCTGCTTTCCCAGGGCCTGGAGCTTTAAGAGACAAAGAAAAACATGTGAAATGTCTACAGACCTGCCAGGAACAGAGCTCTGATTGTCCTTTGCATCTCCTCCTGTGCATCCCACTGGCTTCTCCTTCTCAAGGGGGACATCAGCTCTGGGCAGGCAGAGGCTGAACCAGACCCCAATTCCCACCCCAAATCCTCTCCCTGCTGGGAATATCCTCACCCCAAGGACACAGCAGCCCCAGAGGAGTGGGTGGGCCATGGCTTGGGCTGAGGCACAGCTCCATGAGTGATGTCCCTCCATGAAGTCAGAGCCCGGAGCTGTGCCAGGAGCCTGGTGCATCATCTCCCAGTATAGAAGCGTGAGCTGTTCACAAGAGCTGAACATCTTGAATCCTGAATTTCCAATGTGCTCCAGTTCTTTGGGAGCCCAGGGAAATGTCATCTGCTCACTGGCAGTGGGAAGGCAGCCCAGGCCTGGTGCAGGCTGGTGGCTCCGTCCCCAGCCGATGCCGATGCCGGCAGCAGGAGGTGCTGCCATGGAGTTGGTGGAGAAGGAAAAGCAATTCTGACAATTTTCAAAGCACCAGATCCAGCTGGATGACAACGGCAGCACCCCACAGAGCAGTGCCCCCCCTTGCCACCACGGGCTGGCCTCCATCCTGGCCATGGATCTCCCAGTGGAGAGACAGTGGGGGACGAGGAGCTCCCACCGTGGAGCTGTGGGGACTGTGCACAAGCTCTCCAGGATTTCCCTGAGCTGTTTTACCTCCTCCTCCCTGCTGGACTCCTGTGCTTTGATATTTTTTGCTGGAAGGAAAGAATAAGCCCCCCCTGCCCAGAAGAGCAGGACAAACCCAGCCCTGGGGGGTGCTGTGGTTCCCCACTGAAACCAGAGCCCAGTTCCTCCCATAGATCTCCTGAGTCTTTGCTGTTTCCCTTGAAATCTGTTTGTTCCTGGCTGTTATTTCGCCTCTCCCCACGTTTTCCTGCCAGGCACCCTCCCTGCCCATGCCCACGTCCACCCCCGTGGTCCCGTGTTCCATCCCCGTGTTTTTGGGGGCGGGGGGGCCCCCCCAGCCCCTGAGCTCCGGAGGTGCTCACCAGCCTCCGATTACAGCTTGTTAGAGGCTATTATAGCCTCCCTCATTTAGAGAATTACTCATTTTTTAGGCCTTTCAGGAACTTTAATGAGTTGTTTTAAACACATGCAGCAGATGTGGCCTTGGGATGAGTTCCTTTGAAACCCTCCCTCCCCCAGCACGCAGCCGGAGCCCCCCCAGCTCCAGAGGGAGCGAGTGGGGTCCCTCTGTGATGTTCCTTGTCCCCCTGTGCCTGGGCACCTCCAGCCTTGCTGTGGTGCAAAACCAAACACCCCAAACCAGCCCAGCGCTGCCTCTCTGCTTGTGATCTTCCTGTTTTGTGGATGCAGGGATTCCAGGGGATGCAGAAGAGGGGGAAAGCTCAGGGAAAATGCAAAGGGAGAGGAAGATAAGTGTGATGGGGCTGCTTGGGGCCAGCCTGGGCTCTGTCTTTGAGACCTGCTTTTAGGAAAGGAAAGAAGTGTCCATTGGAGCATCAGGATCAAGCCTCAAGCCTTGCTCCAGGGACGCCAGGGAGGCTGGGAAGCAGTTGTGGGAAGCAGTTATGTGCCAGCTGGCTGAGGAGAGGTGCAAAAAGCTTCCAGCCCCGAGCCCTTCCCAAAGCCCCCGCAGAGGATCCAGCTGGGATTTGCTGAGCTGGTGGCTGCTGTGAGGAGCTGCCCCAGGAGAACACAGCCCAGGAGCTCACAGAGACACAGCCCTGCTCTGCCTCCTCACAGAGCTTGTGCTCCTTCTTTCTTTGATAGATATTCATCAATGTATTTACAAAACCTGGACGAAATTACAGCCCATTACTCAAATGCAGCCTGTTCCAAATCCCCAGCATCCCTGCAATCAATAACTGCGATCCAGCTCCCATCCCAGCTGAGCCCAGGAGCCAGTGGCTGTTCCCAGCCTGCCACAGGTTCCTGTCACCTTCCTCCTGCTGCACCCGTGCCTGCCAGCCGCAGCCAGGACACCGGGATGGAGCTCAACAAGGAGGGAAAAAGGAGGGGAAAAGAGAAAGGAAAAGGAAACCAAAGGCTTTGGGTGCAAGGCAAAGTTTCGGTCCGTGCTGGAATGCAGATTCCAATTGGAATTCATGTAAACATGCCTGGAGTGCAGGTTGCACAAGCCAAGAAATTGCAGGTGCAGGACGTGGTCCCTGAGGAGACCCTCGGCAGAGCTGGGGATGGAGCAGTTCCCCCCTGCCCTGAGGGCTGGGCACGGGATGGGGGACAGTGACAGAGCCCCTGTGCTCCCTGTGCTCATGGGACAGGCTGTGCTCGTGCTGTCCTGCCCAGGAGATGCTTCCTTGGGAAGGGGGATAGGTGATATCAGCCCCTTGCACAGACAGTCCCATGTCACCGCTGGCAGCGATCGCTGTGTCCTCTTTTCCTTGTTTTTTTTTCTTTTTTGCCTGTCACTGTGAGGCCACTCGAGCTGCGAGCAGCTGAATCACACCCACCAGCGCTGCTGCACCAGGGAATTTCAGGAGATAAAACCCGAGGACCAAAGCATAGCTGTGGAGAGCGGGAGGTCTCTCAGAGCTGCCGGGAAGGAAGGGAAGTGTCACTTCAAATCACACTGACAAGAAGCTGCCTTCGGTGCTTCCCTGCTGAAGCTGCTCTGCTTCAGCTGCAGCCCAGCCAGCGTGGAAGTGCTGGCTAATGGAGTTAAGTGTTTCCATGCATGCCAGGGAGCTGCAGCCTCACCTGCAGGAGCTGCTGGGCCCTGTGGTCACCGGGGCTGGGACTGCAGTGCCTGGAACAATGCAGGGCTCAAATAATCCCCCCGAAACTGAGGTTGGCTCAGGGGTGGGGGTAAAGAGGCACTCTGTGAGCCAGCTGCTGGGACAGACACAGAGTCCATCTGGGACTGTAATTTGTCTCTGCACCGAGCTGCTGTGACACAGTAAAACATGAGGATAAAGGAGGGAGATGGGTGGGTGCCCTGCTCCCAGCGCAGGGCTGGGAAATGCGAGTACAAAGATGAGTGCTTGGAAGAAAATCTCATTTCTGGGAGAGCTCTGCTTCCCCTGCTTTATGCGGCCTCCAGGTTAAGCACCAGCAGCAGCACCGGCTTGGCCAGTCAGCCCTAAAAATACCTGTCCCATTAACCCAGTTCCATCCCAGCAGGGAGAGGGAGCAGCAGCTCCCCGGAGCCCCCCAGCTCCCCCGTGCCCCCCGGCTCCCCCTCCCAGCAGCCCTGGCACAGCAGCGGCTCCGGGCCGGCTGCCAGGGGAACAGCTCCGAGTGTAAACCCGGCTGCTCCCAAAGCACAGCTTAGCCCAGTTTCTCCTGCCTTCCCTCTGCTCTGCTCTCACTTGGGTTTGCTCCCTGCAAGCAGCAGGAAATTGCTCTGTTGGCACTTTTTAAACTCTCTGGGGGAGAGCTGGAGGGTCTGATGGGGATTTGTTCAGTGTCCATCACTGGGAATCAGGGCAGGAGGGGCAAGACAGAGACCCCAGGGCTGCAGAGCCTCAGAACACCACCCATGATGGAGTGGGTGCTCCCAGAGCCTGGCACACCCCAGCAGGGACTGGGGAAATAAATGGATTCCAGCAGGAGAGACATCTCTGCGAGTGCTCTGCTGCCTTCCCCACTCCTGCTTCCCTCTCCTGCACCCCACACGTGCATTTTTCCAGAGCCCCTGCTCCTTTCCAACTGCCACAGCTTGTCAGGCCTGGGAAAGGGGGACAAGGAGGGAGCAGAGATGTGGGGAGAGCTGGAGGGTGATGGGAGAATGCCAGGAAGGAGCTGCAGAGGGGCACAGGCCTGCCCTGGAACCAGCACGGCTACATCCCGGAGGAGAGGAGAGGAGAGGAGAGGAGAGGAGAGGCCTCTATTGTCATCTGGAAGGGACTCACCACACCCCTCTAGTCCAAGTGCCCAGCAAATCCCAAATGCTCCATTGGTTGGAGGGGAAAACACCTCCAGGGAGGTGTTTTGGCCCAGGGAGCCAAATTCAAGTTCCCAACCAGCACAGGAGAAGAAAGGCTGTGGGTACCTTCCCTCCCTTCTCTCCTCACAGAGCTGGCAGCTCTCCTGCCTCTCTTATCTCTCACTGAGCAGAGCACTGAATGATTTTTGCAGCATGAGAGCTGCAGCTGGAGGCCTGTGTGTAAATAAGAAACGCAGAGCCAGCGAGGAGGCAAAGCATGGGGGGAGTCGTGCCCTGATGGCAGAAGGGGGCTCAGCTCTCAAGGAGGGCTCTTTAGGCAGAGCACAAATGGAGAGGGTGACACAAACTGCTCAAGTGGCTCCATGGTTCACCTCTCCTGGGGCTGAGCCTCCCAGGAAGCTGAGCTCTGGAATCTCGGTGCAGCCCCTCATGCCTGGGAGCCCTCTGCTCCTCCCAAAGCCTGGGGGATCCATACACAGCTCCTGATTTGTGGCCGTGGCTCTGGTGCCTTTGTTTTCCTGCTATCACTTCCAGGAGATGAGACTTACGATGAGTCTTCTTTTATATCATGACTGTAAAGATATCGTCCTTTCCTAATGCAATAACCTAATAAAAGTTGACAATGGCATCTGTTCCCGGGGTATAATCTGCATATAGATCAGGAGTGTGGTGATTCCAGAAGGAGGAAACAAGAGTTTGATGAAAGAAGATAAGATGGAAAAAATACCATCTGGAAAACAAAGGAAGGAAAAGCTGAGGCCATGACAGTAATGGGAGATTTAAAACATGACAGGCTCTAAATCAGCTCGATCTGGGGTCGTACCTGGGCTCCCTGTGCCATGGGACACAAAGAGCTGGCTCGTGCTGCTGGCAGGGGGGTCCCAGCCTGGGCTGTGCCCACCCTGGCTGCTCTGGCCTCTGCTCCAGGGAGGGAGGGGGAGGACAGGCTGGGCTGGACTGGCTCCAGCCACGGGGCTTTTCTCTAGCTGAGCAGTGAGCTCGGGGCGTGATGTGATGTGATGTCTGACAGCCTGTCTGGGACACCAGGGATGGCTGGATCCAGCGGTGCCATGAGGGAAGGACGAGCAGGGGGCAGAGGCAGGAGAGCTCTGCAGCACAGAAGGACCCATAAACTAATAAAAGTTGACAAGATGTGGACATGTGGAACAGCTTTTTATCTCAACACCTACAGCTCAGACCCTGCAGCAGGCAATCTTGTGAGATGGTTTCATACTTTCATCCCAGAATAGTTTGGATCCCTAGAAAAGCAGGGTAGGGATTTTCCCAGGAAGCATTTCTGCCAATCCTGGGCATGTGGATGGTGGCCTGCAGGAATGCTGGGCTGGTGGAACTTGCTGACCCATTGTCCAGCAGACACCTTGGACTCCCAGGAGGGCTCAGTGGGACGTTCAGTGGGACACTGGGAAGGACACACTCCTGCAGCTGGTGGAGACTATGGGAATATCTGGGAATGGTGGCACGCTTTAGCCAGACCTCAAAGACACTGGGAAGCCTTGCAGTGAGGCAGAGGAGCTGGCCCACACAGGGAGAGAGCCAGGTCCCTCCTTTGTAAAACCATCACAGAGCTCTGAAGCCATTTCCACATCCTGTGCCGTGCAGGACGGAGCCCCCAGCAGATCCTCCCAGCCCAGAGTCTGAGAGCAATCCTTGATATGAGTCCTGGACCCGCTCCAGGTCTGCAGGCAGCAGAGGGACTGCTGGACTCTGGTTTGGCAGAGCAGAGTTTGTGGTGATTAATTACCCCCCTCTCGGGGAAGTCCCTCCCCGTCCCTCTCTTCTCGTGCAGGGCCCTGACCTCCTTCTGCTCCTTTTGTCCCACTTTCCCCAGGAAGCCCCTGCCTGGAAAAAAAGCTCTTTTTAAACCAGTATTTCCAGAGGGTGACGATGCTCTGCACCAGTCACAGCCCTCACAGTCATCCCCTGTGGTGGGGAGCAGGAAAGTTTGGGGCTGGGGATGCACAGGGAGGGTGGAGGTGGCTGGGATGGAGCAGCCTAGGAAGGAAAGAGCCGGGACCTCTGTGCCAGCCAGGCCTGCATTCCTGCCCTGGGGAGCTGCCAGAGCCTCGCTGCCCACTCTGGCTGCTCTCCTGCCATCAGCAAGGTGTCCCTGGGGCCGGTGACATCACGGAGCAGAGGAAATGACCTCACGGGGAGGGCAGCAGGAGCGCGGTGCCAGGTGATGGCTGCAGAAGCATCCCGGCCATTCTCATGCAAATGGGGGAGGCAGGAGCGGGGAGAGGGAGCCCGGAGAAATCTGATGTGTCGGCAGAATTGTTTCTATACAGAATATTTTTCAAAGACTTCAATAAGGCAAGAGCAGCGTTTGCAAAGGGAGCGCGAACAAAGAAAACACAGCTGCATCTTGGGGCTGAAAGGAAGAGCTGGGGGGCGGCTGCGATCAGCTGGGCGGGGGGCGACAATCGGGACAGCGGGGCAGAGAATGGGCGCATTTTTCTGCAAATATTTGACGCTTTGGATGAGTTTGCTTTAGTGCTTCTTCCCCCTTGTGCGCTCCCACTCCACAAACATTAGCACTATCAACTTTTACTGGCAGGAGAGCTCTCAGTGGGAGATCTCCGCAGCTGATTCATTGAGGGCTCGCAGGAAACGGAATTTTAAAGGGAAATTTGCATTGTAAGTGCTTTGCACGATCGGCTAATCAAGGCGAACATCAACGCCATGAGGCTTCCATGGCCAATTACAGCACAGCTCAAATATTGGCGATGGAGCCAAGGGCGAGACGCTCTCCAAGAGACGCTCCCGGGAGATGGGAGCCGCGGCCGGGGCGTGTTCGGGGGGCTCGGGGGGGCTGTGTCTGGCTCTCGGGGTTGTGTTCTGTGAGGAGAACACCGAGAGCTTCCAAGTGTGGGAGCTGGGAGCCGGAGCTCGTCCGTGTCCCGCGAGCAGAGATCTCGTGGCTGAGGTTTTGGGAATGCTGACAGCCGAGCTGGAGAAGTGCTGACTGGAGACGAGGCAAGAATTTTCAGAGCAGCTTCTTCCAGCAGTTCTGAGCTCTGTCTTGAACCGTTTTGATCCTGAACTCGCTCTGAAGCCATGGCACAGGAGTTCTCCCCTGGCGTTCGCACCCCACGGTGATTTTCGCCGGATTTGCAGACCCCAGGAATTGTTCCTGGCTTTCCCAGCTCAGGGTTTACATTTCTCATTCTGGCCCAAGCCTGGAGGAACAAAGAGGCCTGGGAGGAGAATATTAAACAGGATCTACAGCCTTGAAAACTGTCCTGGAACGGCAGCTTGTGACCTGTGCCACGGCTCCAGTGAAGGCCTGAGCAGCAAGTTTGGAGTCTGGCTGTAACTTGATGTCCTTTTTCCTTTGCTTTCTGCCTTGAATCACCACACAGGGAAAATGCTGCAATACTTCCATGTGGTATTCCTAGGGTAACACCCAGGTTACCCCACAGAGTGCCCTGGTGCATGAGAAGAGTGTGGGGACAGCCAGGTGTGAGCCAGGTGTGCAGCTCCTCTGATCTCCAAAGCCTGGCTTAAATCTTCTGCTTTTCCATTCTTTGTCTTCCTTTGTCTTCTTTATTTACCCCAAATTTTCCTTCTTTGGAGCTATTTCAGACTGAGTTCCAAGGGGTCTGTACCATTTCTTTCAATTAACCTTCATATCAAAGAGATTGCACCGTGTTCAGCAAGTGTTTTTGGAATAAATGCTAAAAAAACCCCCACACTATCCTGATTTTCCTTTCTTTGCTGTTATGCCTGGTGGCATCAACACCTGCCCGTCACAGCGCTTTCATTCCTGGAACAGCTCCATCTCTAACACACTCTACTTTTTTTTTAGTGGTGGTTTGGTTTTTTATTTTTTTTTTATTTTAATGTTATTGTGCAGCCACTTGTGTTTTCCTGCCTCCTTGTTCCAATTTCTTCCATGTATTTTCTGTTTCTGCCTTCCCACCCAATGGCAGCAGGCACCTGCCTGTGCTTGGGGGATCCTCGATTCAATTCCTCTCCCTGACTCTGAACTCACTTTGAAGCTGCAGCAGAAATTCGGGTGGAAACTGTGGAATTCAGTGCTGTGTTGTTTCATTCACACACAGAAGTGCAAAGTCCACTCCTCAGGTCCTTCTGGGATGGGGAAGAGCCATGGGGGTCTGTGGCAGGAGGGAGGCAGCTGGATTTGAATCTGACATGGAAAGGGGTGATGGAAGTGGAGGATCAGGGAATGGTTTGGACTTCAAAGCCCATCCAGTCCCACCCCTACCACAGGCAGGGACACTTCCCACTGTCCCAGGCTGCTCCAAGCCCTGTCCAGCCTGGCCTTGGACACTTCCAGGGATCCAGGGGCAGCCACAGCTTCTCTGGGCACCCTGAGCCAGGGCCTCCCCACCCTCACAGGGAAGGATTCCTTCCCAATATCCCATCTAAATCTACTCGTTCTCTTCCAGTTTAAAGCCATTCCTCCATCCTGGATCCATTCCAGGATATCCAGAAACAAGTCCCAGAAACCATCCATTGCTGCAAGGACTGCTTTATTTTAGTTCTATTTTTAAAGAAAACTGGAAAAAACAGAGAAGCTCCTGGGCACCTTGGGAAACCTAGCCTCATCTCCAAATCTGGAATAACCAGGTTTAGTTCCCAACCTTGAGAATGGGGCACTGGGAGTCCCAGCATTGACCTGAGGGATCAGCTGGGACAGACTTTGGTTCCTTTGTTTTCCTTGTGGAGGTTGCCAAGAGGCCGTGGTGGCTTTGCCCTGGCGATCCTGCTGTGACAGGAAAGCAAGGGAGCATCCCTAAAAATGGTATCCCTGCATCCCTGCACACTGCAGATCCCACCACAAATGATTTCAGATGGAAAATCCCATTGTTAGGTTCTGCTCCCTCCACCTTTCTGCAGCAGAGGAAGGCACAGCTGGCAGAGGTGACCCAGGAGCACCAGGAGGTGTCTGCCTGACCCTGGGGTGACCTGGGGGGTGACCAGGGACGGGGCTCTGCTGGGAGGGGGCTCCTGCACAGACCCTCCCATCCCACCACCACACAGGAGCCTTTTTTCAGGAGTTTATCCACCTGGAGCATCCTATGGGGGCCCAGCAGCCCTAATTACACCTCTTCAAAGGCCTGTGGGCTCTGGGCAATTTACTGGGGCAAAACTTGGGGTGTTTTTAATTAAATTTTCAAAAAGTTGGGCCAGTTGGGTCAAAGGAATTCTCTGTTGAACTGACCCATCATCCGCTTGGAAATTGTTTAGCTGGGCATGTTTTCCCCCCTTTAATTAAAACTGAATTAAAACACAGCTTATTTGGGATAATGACTGCGAAAACCATTTGCATTTTCTGTGGGTTCTGGCTGCCCAATGGACTCTGCAGGGGGAGCCTGGTTTGGGTTTGGGGAGAGCCAGATCTGGGGGGCCCAGGGGCAGCACCAGAGCAGCAGGGCAGGGGGACAGATGCCAGTGTCCCCATCCAGTCCCACAGCAGCCACTCCCATGGAGGATTTTGGGCTTGGAGGAGGAGGTTGGTGTTCCCACAGCCCCACAGTTCTGATGTTCTGACCTTGCTGTTGGCTGGAGAGGCAGAACTGGGACCTTGTGTTTGGTGACATCTGTGCTTGGATCCAGGGATGGCCTGAGAGACCCTGTCATCCTGGAGAGAAAAGGGAAAAGGGAAAAAAGGGGGGGAAAAGGGGAACAAAGGGGGAAAAAAGGGGGGGAAAAGGGGAAAGGGAGAAGGAAGGAAGGAAGGAAGGAAGGAAGGAAGGAAGGAAGGAAGGAAGGAAGGAAGGAAGGAAGGAAGGAAGGAAGGTGACAGAGAAAGGAACAAAAAAAGTAAAAAGGAAAAGGGAAAAGGAAAAAGAAGATGAAGAGGAAAATAAAAAGGAGGGAAAGGAAAATACAGAAAACCCTGAAAAGGACCTTAGGCCCAAAGAGCCATCAAGATCCCAAGTGCTGAGCTGGCCTTTGCTGGTTTCCCCCTGCAGGTGATGAGCAGCCTCCACCTGCCCCCTCTGCCCACCCAGGCCCATTCTCAGGCCCCCTGGGGCTGTTCCCCCCCCCCAGCTTTGGGTCCCATGAGAGGCTGTGTGAGCCTGGCATCTCTGCTGGGAATACCCAGGGATGGGTGATCCCACCTGAGCTCTGCCAGCACACGAGGCTGAGGCAGCTCTGGACAGGGATCACTTTACTGGGGTAAAAGGAGCATGGGGAAATCCCTCCAAGCTGTGGAAACATTCCTGATGCCACTGTGGAGCATCTCCCTGAATGAACACAGTGCTGCTTTTTTTGCAGCTCTGCCCTGGCACTTCTGGGAACTGCTGGCTGAAGGTTTGGAAATGCAATTTTAGGCTTTGCTGGGTAATTTTGGGTTTATTTCCTGCTGTGTTTGCTGGTGCTCTGTGGAGAGGGGAGGCTTTACTTTAAGTTCATGGAACATAGACTTGCCCTCTTTGTGCTTTTCCTAGAAAGTTTGTGCCATTCCTCTGTGGGAACAGGCTGGGCCATGGGAAGTTTTCTTCTGGCTCGACACAAATAAATGTCTTGATCCTCCCTGCCTGGGGCTGGAAACAGGATACAGAAGGTTTCACCTCCACATCATTTCCTTACATCCAAAGCAGCTCAGGCAGGACCAGAGGCTGGTGCAGTCTGAAGGCTCGAGGTGTTTTGGGGGCTGAGCCACATTCCCCGTGGATGGGGCTGCCCTCCCACATCACCCCTGGCAGCCTGAGGTCGGCCAAAGAATTGTGCCACCCTTGGAAGTGTATCCATGTCCCTCCATCCCTTGTTCCCAGTTGCTCTCCTGGAGCCCCTTTAGGCACTGGCAGGGGCTCTGAGCTCTCCCTGGAGCCTCCTCCTCTCCAAGTGAGCACCCCCAGCTCGCCCAGCCTGGCTCCAGCCCTCAGAGCATCTCCATGGCCTCCTCTGGACCCTCTCCAACAGCTCCACATCCTTCCTGTGCTGACAAGAGCTGGACATAGAGGAGCTCTTGAGAGAGCTCTTCTCTGCAGGACAGCCCTGCCCACATGGAGACCCCATTTAACCTCCCACCCCTCACACTCTCCTCTCCATCCCAGGGTGGCAGAATCCCCTTCCCACACCTGGCCAGCATTCCCAGCCGTTCCCCCCTTTGTTTTCCTGCCACGTTCACTGCTGGCACAGCTTCCCACAGCCCCTCTGAGCAGCAGGTACTTTGTGCTGGGTTAATCATGCGTTATCCCAGCAGTAATTCCTGATGGGATTGAACATGTCACAGCCCGGGGAGCCATCAGGAGCTCGGCAACTTCGTCCTGTGGCTCCCCAAGTGCAGCAACAGAGGCTGGATGGGAAAACATCTCCCTCATCCCTGTGTGCTCCTGGTCTGGCTGGAGACCCAGGAGGAGCTGGGAGCTCAGCAGGGCTCCAGCAGGATGGAGCCAGTGATTAAAGGTCAGGCTTACCTTAAAGGGAGAGCTTGAGCCCTTTTAATTAAATATTTATTTGTAACAGTCATTTCTCTCTTGCCTTCTTTCAAGCAGCTGTTAAGGTTTGGAGAGAGCCAAAAAAAAAAATTCCAGCAGAAAAAGAGGAGACCAGGAGGAGAAAGGATGAGCAGTGATGGGAGCAGGGCTCTGCGCTCCCTTCCACCCTCAGAAGATGCTCCAGCGCTGGATCCTCTGCAAGCAGCTCCTCACCTGAAATTCCCATTAAACTGCCCCTGCCACGTTCCTGTCCTTTAGAGCTAAAAAACCCCATAAGTTTGGTGGGAAAACTCCATTTTTGAGGAAAGGAGGAGGGTGTAGGCCGGGGTGCCTCAGACACAGTGCTGGGCCAGCATTCCAGCTGGATGCCAGAGGAGGGAATGAAATGGAGGGAAAGGCATCCTTGGGAGAGCGAGCCAAGGGAAACGCGACTTCTTTGCACCTGATTAAACATCGCGGCACTGGCGGGGGGAACTGGAGCGGAGCCGTCTGAGCCACGCAGGGAGAGGGGGCGGAGGAGCATCCTCCGGGGCCGGGATGACATTCCTGCTCCATCCTCCCGGGGCCGGGATGACATTCCTGCTCTATCCTCCCGGGGTCAGGATGACATTCCTGCTCCAGACCATCCTCCCAGGGCTGGGATGACATTCCTGCTCCAGACCATCTTCCCAGGGCTGGGATGACATTCCTGCTCCAGACCATCCTCCCAGGGCCGGGATGACATTCCTGCTCCAGGAGCTTTCCAGTCCAGCACTCATCGAGGCGGATCCCAACCCATCTGGTCACCGGGGTTATCCATCAGCGAGAGAATACCAGCCAGAGCAAGATAAAGCAGATTATTCATTGGCAAGGCAAAACCAACCACTGAACTTTGGTGCGTTAGATGAACAAAATGATAATATTTGGGGTTAGACACTGGAAAACCATAAAAGCAGCTATTGCCCTGCCCAGGCCTTGCTGTTCCCTCCTCAAGCTCTTCCCTGAGCTCAGACTGAGTCTGCAGGTTTGGGGGACCTGGAGGCACCCAACAGAGAGAGAACATAAAGGCCAAAATTTGACACATATCTAATATAGAAATAAAAAATATTCCATACATACATGATAAAAATACATAAACATAAAGCAATTAATAGAGAGAAAATACAATTCTATATAAATTAATAATATCTAAAATACTGGTTGTATACACTATAAATCTATAATATATTGTATAGAAATAATTACATTTAATACAAATTTTATTTTTCATTTGTTTTAGCTGATGCCTGGAGGCCCGGGTGGAGCTGGCGCTCCTGGGTGTGCCCGTTCTGGAGGGGATGTCCCAGTTTGTCCCCAGGGCACAGGGACCTGCACATGCTCATTTCTAGTGGAAGTGACAAAGCTCTGGAGAGCCGGGGGCACTTCCCAGCGAACGGCTTTTGTTTCCCAAATTGCAGCTACTGAACAGTCTGGTCTTGTCAGTATTGTCTTGATAATGGCAAAACATGGATCTCTCCGGAGGGAGGAAACAATTTGGGGAGGATTTGTCCAGCACACCGCTTCAACCGGTGGGTGCTGAGGGTTCAAAGGCTCCTTCCTTTCTCCTGTGACAAGGTCAAGGTATCCTCACCCCCAGGAAAAATGCAGGAGAAACAGCCTCCGGATGAACCCAAGGCACAGACAATCAACTGGAGCTCAGGGGTAATTTTCGTTCCTGATCAATCTCAAATCATTTTGACCCAAGGTATAATTTGAAATGTTCCTGTCTCAGTTATTACAGCCCCAGGGCCCACTGGGTTGTTTTCACCATTTTGCCTGCTTGCTCTCTCTCTCGCTGCTTATACGATCCCAGGAACAGTTTAATGAAAAATGAGCGTGTGGCTGGAGGGGTCAATGGAGAGTCATTTTAGATCTGTTAAAAAAATCGGGGAGAGTTTGGTTGTGTTCTTTTAAGCAGGGGTTTTCACACTGGAGAAGATTTGTGGGAAGAGAAAAGCATTTATCCCTCTGTCAATTGTTCTGGCTGCCTGCCCCTGCTCTCTTTTTCATGGAATCATGGACTCACTGAATCACTAAGGTTGGAAAAGCCCTCTAAGAGCATTGTTTCCACAGCACTGCCAAGGCCACCACTAACCCATGTGCCAGAGTGCCACGTCTACACAACTGCACATCCATCCGCCCATCCATCCATCCATCCATCCCTGGCGCTCCTGGGTGTGCCCGTTCTGGAGGGGATGTCCCAGTTTGTCCCCAGGGCACAGGGTCCTGCACATGCTCATTTCTAGTGGAAGTGACAAAGCTCTGGAGAGCCGGGGGCACTTCCCAGCGAACGGCTTTTGTTTCCCAAATTGCAGCTACTGAACAGTCTGGTCTTGTCAGTATTGTCTTGATAATGGCAAAACATGGATCTCTCCGGAGGGAGGAAACAATTTGGGGAGGATTTGTCCAGCACACCGCTTCAACCGGTGGGTGCTGAGGGTTCAAAGGCTCCTTCCTTTCTCCTGTGACAAGGTCAAGGTATCCTCACCCCCAGGAAAAATGCAGGAGAAACAGCCTCCGGATGAACCCAAGGCACAGACAATCAACTGGAGCTCAGGGGTAATTTTCGTTCCTGATCAATCTCAAATCATTTTGACCCAAGGTATAATTTGAAATGTTCCTGTCTCAGTTATTACAGCCCCAGGGCCCACTGGGTTGTTTTCACCATTTTGCCTGCTTGCTCTCTCTCTCGCTGCTTATACGATCCCAGGAACAGTTTAATGAAAAATGAGCGTGTGGCTGGAGGGGTCAATGGAGAGTCATTTTAGATCTGTTAAAAAAATCGGGGAGAGTTTGGTTGTGTTCTTTTAAGCAGGGGTTTTCACACTGGAGAAGATTTGTGGGAAGAGAAAAGCATTTATCCCTCTGTCAATTGTTCTGGCTGCCTGCCCCTGCTCTCTTTTTCATGGAATCATGGACTCACTGAATCACTAAGGTTGGAAAAGCCCTCTAAGAGCATTGTTTCCACAGCACTGCCAAGGCCACCACTAACCCATGTGCCAGAGTGCCACGTCTACACAACTGCACATCCATCCGCCCATCCATCCATCCATCCATCCATCCATCCATCCATCCATCCCTCATCCATCTGGCATGTGGGTTCATGCTGTGCTCTAGGGAAGCCTTTTCCCATCCCACCAGGGCAGGGGCTGTGTCACCCCTGGCCAGGGCATTTGGCTTCACCTGGGGGTGGCCCAAACCTGGGAACCCTTGGGAAAGGTGCTGCAGCCTTTTCTGACCAACAGCCTAAGGATAGACTGCTCCCTTTTTGTCCCCTCATGAGCCTGCCCAGCCCATCTGGAGGCCTCTTCCCCCCGGGAATGCCATTCTGTTGGGAAATGGAAGGAAAAGGTAAATGAAGGATGTGGCCAAGAGCAGCCACTAAAACCTGAATCAGCACAAAGCCAGGGCAGGCTGGGCTGGAGGGTAGAGGGTGCTCAGAGAGGCACCCGGGGCTTGAGGATGGCAGTGAGCAGTTGGCAGGATAATTATTACAGGCAGAAAACAAAGGAGAGTGACAATTTTCATGTGGCTGGATTCAGCCCTCGTGCTTCTTAATTCCCGCGGAACAAAGAGCTATAATTGTTCTCAATAGCGAGGAGGGGAAGAACCTAATTTCCAATGTGAGTCAGAGAAGCTTTCAAGCAGGGGGTGGGTGGAAACTATTTATAAAGGACCATTAGGGAAAATCAGATTTCTACGCACAGTAAACAGAGCACAGAAATAAAGCATCTATTTATATGTGAGTGTGGAAAGCTTGTCCCGAGCAGCGCAGCGCCCTGGTGACACCCAGGGTCACCCCGTGGGGCCACGGAGGGTTGTGGTGGCTTCGTGATGGAACAATGCCTTCCTCCAGGCAGGCAAACAAAGCTCGTTCCATCCTTCCTGTGCTGCCTTTAGAGAGAAAAAAAAAAATAATTGAACAATTGTCTTTGTTTGGCCAAAAATGTGCAGAAAGCAAACACCAAAGCACTGTGCCAGAGTCGTTGTGGAGATGAGCTCCCAGTTTGCTCAGCGCTTGTGTGCCCAGGTAAACTGGCATCCTGCTGCAGCCAGCACTCGTGGAATATTTACAGTTCTGTATTCCCAGCATGGAGGAAAACCCCATAAATAAATAAAACATAAAAACAAATTCTGGTGGTGCGGCAGGATGGTGAGACTGCAGGCAGCCGGCGTGAGAGGAGGCTGCAACACACACAGAATGTTTTCCTGGGAATTGCCTTGCTCCCTGGAGTCATGTGCTAAAAGCATCTTGCAGGAGTCCCAGAGCTAAAGGGAATCTGCTCCAAGCAGGGCAGAGGGCCTGGCTGTGAGATCCCTTCTTACAGGAAAGGAGCTTCCCCGTGGTGGGAAGGGCACCAGCTCCAGGTTCCTCTGAGCCGTGACTGCAGCTCAGCCCAGCTCAGCCCTGTGTGCACATCTGGGGACTAGGACAGGAATATTTCACTGCAGCCACTCAATAGAAGTGAAATGCAAGCAAGAAAAGTCCTTATGTCACAGATGAGCAATGTGGGCTCCCTCCTCCCCGCTCTCCATGAGGGAATTGCTTCCCTGAGCCTAAATACAGGCTTGAGCAAGGTCTGGAGGCTTGGCCGGGATAACAAGGACATGGAACAATCAGAGTGATAATCTGCTGATTTGCTCTGGTTTAGTGTAATCTGTTAGGTATCAACTTCACAGAGAGCTGGCAGTTTTCCTCAGTTACTTTTGGAGCACTAAATCAGCTGGATGAGTGGATCCACTGAGTATTTTTTAGTGGATTTATTCCTATTTTACGGGTTAGCGAATGGGATCCAGTGAGCAGAGGTGAGCACAGCCATGCCTTGCGCTGTCCCCACGCCGTGGCTCATGCTCCCCACAGCCCTGCCCTTCCTTCTGCCTCTCCCTTCGTGGTGTCTGGGAGCGATGACACAGCCTCTGCCTGTGGAGCAAAGCCCGGTTTATGGGATGTCTGCCCTCGCTGCAGAGTTGTGCTCCCAGGCTTGGAGCGTGAAGGAGAGCTGTTCCCGATGTGAGGTACTTTATGTGCACACAGGCCTGATTTATATCTCTTCCAACAAGCTGTTCTTTGCTATCATGAGCCAACAGGACCCATAGGGTGTTACAAGACATATTACACACAGCCAAGAGCTTTAATCCCCTTGGGGGAGTGATTACAAACAACTACACACGTCCCAGAGTTGCTTAATCACTGTTAAGAAATTTCTTTATAATCTGAGTAAATTACTTTAATTACTTGCAACTACCAATTAGCGTTTGAATGCTTCCACTGAGAAGTTTGCAGGCATTAATCTGCTCCCTTGGAATGTGAAATCAGCGGCTGGAAGATGGCTTTGGTCTGTGCACAGGCAGCAATCTGGCAGGACGAGGAGGCAGCAGACCCTGCCCAGCAGCCCCTCCGCAGCCGCCTGCCCTCCGCTCTGATTTATTTAGGAGCTTGAAAGGAGAGTTCAGCGCTTCCACGAGCTTTAGCAGCTGGATAATATTGCTGGATCCTGGGAAAGGGAGGGCCTGCTTGAACCCTGCGGTGGGCACGGAGGCTCTGCCTTTTGTAGCCAGGGACTAGGAAACAATCCCAACAAAAAGCAAACAATCCCCAACCCTCCCTACCTGGGAGATCAGGCGCTCAGACACATCCCACAGCCTCTCTGCTCCCATCCCTGTCTGTGCAGCCCCAGTTATTCCCTAATCCCCAGTTTTCCCCAGCACGGGGTGGGTTTTGGCAGCTCCCAGGTCTGAGCTGAGCTCCCCCTTCAGACATGAGCGCTGCTGAGGTCTGGGCAAGCACAGTTCCTCTCCTCTTCTCCCACCAGCCTGCTCTGCCAGGAACTCTCAAACTTGAAATGGCAGGATCAAGGCCTGGACTTGCTTTTCTGGCCACTTTCAAGGCTTTGCCAGCCTGGATCGTGTTCAAAACACTTTTTGTCTTTGATATTTCAGCACAGAGTGGCTGCTCCGGTCCTCTCTTCCTTTGCTGGTCATTAGGGGGGTGCTGGTGTGAGGAGTCTGGGCACGGCCCGAGTGCCCCGGCCTGTGCCCGCGGTGAGGCAGAGCAGCTGCCATGGAGGAGGCCGGGCCCATGGCTGGATCCTGAGAGCTCCTTTCCATTTCCATGGCTGGGATCCTGGGAGCTCTGTGCTGGGTCTATGGCTGGGATCCTGGGAGTCCATCCTGGGCTCATGGCTGGGATCCTGGGAGTCCATCCTGGGATCATGGGAGCTCTGTGCTTGGTCCATGGCTGGGATCCTGGAAGCTCTGTGCTGGGTGCATGGCTGGGATTCTGGAAGTCCATCCTGGGAGCTCCATGCTGGGATCCTGGGAGCTTTGTGCTGGGTCTATGGCTGGGATCCTGGGAGTCCATCCTGGGCTCATGGCTGGGATCCTGGGAGCTCCATGGCTGGGATCCTGGGAGCTCTGTGCTGGTCCATGGCTGGGATCCTGGAAGCTCTGTGCTGGGTGCATGGCTGGGATCTTGGGAGCTCCATCCTGGGAGATCCATGGCTGGGATCCTGGGAGCTCTGTGCTGGTCCATGGCTGGGATCCTGGGAGCTCCATCCCAGATCTATGGGCAGGGATCCTGGGAGCTCTATCCCGAGTCTCTGCCAAAAGAGCCTCTCCTGCTCTCTCGTAGGCCGTGCCTGGGCCTCTGTGCCTGGGGCTCCCACTGCTCCAGTCCAGGCAGCTGCCTTGGGCTGGGGGACAGGAGCTGTGTGCCCATGTCCCCAGACCGTGTCTGAAGGGATGAGCACTGTCCCTTCCACATCACCCCAAGGGTGTGCTGGTGCATCAGCCTAGTCCCCTTCCACAAAGCAACAAGAACAGCTCCCCAAAAGTGACAGTCACAAATTACATGACTCTTTCCCATGGCACTGGCACTGTCATGGCTGTTCCTGGATCTGTGGGCATCCCTCAGAGGTTTTCTCTCCCCCAAGAATTTTCTTGGCTGGAGAAACTTCTCCCCTCGCACCAAGTCCTGCCGTGAGCAGGTGAGGAGCTCTTTGGAGCAGGTGTGTGGCTCTGACTCACTCCACCCCCAGCTGGGTCTCCTCTGGTGCTGGTAGCGGTTCCGCCACCATCCCGTCCTTCGGTGGCTCCCAGGGGATGGAGCGTGGCCAGCCCCCAACCACAGCCCTGGCACAGGCTGAGCTGCTCCTCCCAGCCAACATGGACGTGGCCCAGGCCCCAGCAGCCTCTCCCAGCCGCTGTTTGTGCCTTGTGATACTTTCACATGAGAAACAAATAACGGCTGATGGTATCTCCTGCAGGATAAAAACAAGGTTACTCCCCTGACCTGATTAATGCAAATAAACTGAACGGAGTCCTGTTGCCCGGGGCTTGCAAATTTAATATCTGTTCCCCGCCTCATTTCATGCTGGTTTAGCCTCTCGCCCTGTGACTGCAATTACCTCTGTGGCTCTGCCTGGGCGTCGGGGCCGCTTCCCCCGCGCCGCACGTGATGCAGCTTGGGCCGGGGCGCCTCACTTTGGTGTTTGGGCTTTCTTCTTCTTGTGGTTTAATTTCCTTTGAGTTTATTAATTATGGCCAGGGGTGGGGGCCAGGAATGTTTGGCTGATGCTTCCTCTTTGCGTGGTGCAGAACTTCAGCCCTGTAATTCCCCCTTTATTGGATGCCCCAGCTTGGGTCAGGGAAGAGGAGCCAGATCTGGCTGCAGGGAGCTGGGGATGGGAACATCTTTTTCCTTGCTCCTGCCTGTGATCCCTGTGCCCAGCTCCCTGCATCGCCCCCTGAATCCCCTCCACCCTCTTGCCCTGTGTTTCCCACTATCTGGATGTGTTCAAAAAATGACTGGATATGGCACTTGGTGCCATGGTTTAGTTAAGGTGTTTAGGTTGGACTTGATGATCTTGAAGATCTCTTCCAACTTAGTCATTCTGTGATTCTGTGATCTTCACGTGCATGAAGTGACCACTTTGCAAGAGGCTCTGAAAGGTGTTTGGAACCATTTCATTGGGGCATTCTGTTGGTGTGCCTTGGACTGGATCCCTGGGAAAGCAGGCACAGACAGCCACATCCCCCAGGCCTGGGTGAGCCAAGAGATGCTCCAGATCCATCACTGGGCATTATCAGCATGACCCTTTGCAGGCCATGAAGCAGATTTTTATTCCAACTCCACCTGCAACAGTCAGGACCTGCATCCAGAATTCATCTGAGTGGCAGAAGTCTCATGAGAACAACAGGCAGGACTGTCCTGGAGAGATGGGATTTCCTCCCCCTGCTCCCAAGGCATCCTTGGAGTCAGTGTCCAAGGCAGAGCTGGGCACTGGTCCCAGCCCTCCAGGGACACTGGTGCTGTGCCAGGCAGGGGATGTGGAGGGGAGGCTGCAGCCCCTTCACCTGTGCCACAAGAAGCAGAGACTCTGTGGCCATGAGCCCAGCCCACCTTTCAGCAGCACAACATTCAGTTTAAAGGCATACAAGCAGCTCTGTGAATGGCCCTTTATAATTTCCAGGCAGGACTGCGAGCGGGGGCTCCCACCCTTCTGTTTGCTTACATCTTCCTTGGAGCTGGGAGCTGTCAGGGAGGTGAGGATGAGGGATGGTGACTTCCCGAGCGTGCCCGGCCCCACGCGAGCGCTCGCACACCCAGCACTGATTCCGCAACTCTTGTTTGGTTCCTGGCCCCAGAGCTGCCAATCTCTGCCGGCTTTCGGTGCCTCTGTGCGAGTCTGTCACGGTGCCTTAATGGCTGTATCACCTTGTGAAGCTTTCAGACATCCACCCTCCTTTCATCAGCGGTGGGAAACCTGCCAGGCTCTGACAGGTTCTCCAAACAAACCCCAGTGTGATGGGAGAGGGAGCTGTGACTGGCACTTTGGCCCCGTGCCCAGTGCCCACAGTCCCCAAACCTTGGTGTGTCCCTCCAGCAGTGCCCAGCTCAGCCATGACAGTTCTGGCTCCAGCCATGGGCTCCACGCTCAGCCCCACAAGGGACAGAGGTTTCTCATCCCTTTGAATAGCAGTGAGGCCCCACTGGCTCATCCAAGCTCCCTGTCCTTGCAAGGTGTCACTGGGGCACCGTCCCCCTGTGCCCGGCACCAGGATGCCCTGGAGCTCTGTCCCAGCCACAGCTCTCTGCATCTCGGCAGTCCTGCTCTAAAGAGGGCTCCAAAGGGATTTTCCCAAGCTGATTTGGTATTTAGGTTTGCCCCGTCCAGTTTTGGAAGGGGCTGCCCAGGGAAGTTTGGAGTCCCCATCCCTGGAGGTGCCCAGGGAAGGACTGGAGGTGGCACTCAGTGCTCTGGGCTGGGTGACAAGGTGGGGATGGGGCACAGGATGAACTCAATGATCTCGGAGAGCTCTCCCAGCCTCACTCACTCTGGGATTCTGTGGTCCCAAGAGACTCTCTGGAGCAGTTTTGTCATTCCCTGGGCAGCCTGGCCATGGCATTGTGAGTCTCCACACCTCATCCTGGGGCTGGGCCATGCACAGAGCTTGGAGCAGCATCCGGGGCTGGCTGCATCCCCCTCCCCCTGATCCCTCTGCAAGAGCCTGCCTGGGGGCAAGAGCTGCTGTGAGCAAACGGAGCGCTGCTGGAAACTGCAGAGGACACAGCATTTCATCATTTTGGGGCCCAGACTGTCTCTGCTGCACCAACAAGGGAACTATTTGTGTGGTTCAAAGCCTTATTCATTCTGTTGTGGGTTTCTTTTCCAAACCACCCACTTCAAGTTTTGGGTGAAGGTTCAGTTCCATTTTTCTTATTCCCAGCTCATTTGCCCATCCCTAAAACAAACATATTGGAGCAAGCGTGTGGGGGAGAGGGAGCATTAATCAAAGCAAAGGGGAGGTGAACTTAACGCAAACAGGGAACGACAATGCACAGAGTATTTGCATAATCCAGGGAGAAAGCTTTCCTGCTGAAAAGCTAAAGCTACTGGCATGGAAAAGCAAAGGTCTGAACAGGAACTCCGGTCCTGAGCAGCAACAGACACCGGGGGTAATAAATCAGAGATGTGGTACAGACGTAGCGGTTCCAGCACGCTTCCCAAACCTTGCATTCCAAGCCTTTGGAAGAGGGCCCGTCCTGCCTGCTTTGAAGCTCCTGGCCAAGGTGGCTGGACAGCAGCAGGAACAAGCCCAGGCCTGAGGAGCAGGTGCTCAGGTGGAGCCTGAACCCCTCAGAAATCAGCGTTGGCCTCGTGCAGATGCTTCCCCAGGACAAGGGTGTCCTGCCAGCTGATACAGCCAGAACAGAGCCCCGAGCACTGGGAGAGGGTAATGGATGCAATTCCAGGGCTAAGAAGTCCGGGAATTTAATAGCAGTTGGCATTTTACAAAGGAAATGGCTTTGTGGAGGTGTCTATGAAAGCGTGGGGTTTTGGGGAGTGCCCTGGCTGGCATTCCCCACTCCTGGATGACCTTGGGCAAGGTGCTTCACCTTGCTGTGCTTGGGTTTCTGCTGAGCTGCTCCACAGTGGGATAATTTTCCCTTCTCCACACATGTGATGCGGCTGTGTTTGTTGGTATTGGTGAATAGTCTGAGAATCCCTGAAGGGATATCTTAGAGGAAGGGAAGGGAAATAAAAATCCAGCCAGGATCCTGCCCTAGCAGGAGGTGCAGAGGTGGCAAGGACCTTTACAGGTTGAGTTCCTATCTGTGCCAGGTGCAGGCAGTGCCAAGGAAGGAGCAAGGAAGCATCTGGAGCTGAAAGCCTGGAGTGTGTTTAGCCTGGAGAGGACAGATCCAAGGGGGATGATAGGGTGCTCCTCAAATACAAAAAAGGAGGCTGAAGCAGAGAGGGTTCCAGGCCAGGCTGGACAGGACCTGGAGCAACCTGGTGTAGTGCTAGGTGTTGGAACAAGATGAGTTTTAAGTTCCTCCCAACCCAACCCATTCCATGATTCCGTGATTATGGACATGGAAATAACAGGATGAAGCAGCAGCAAGGGAAAAGCAGGGTAGAAAGTGGGAAAGGCAGGCAGGGTGGCACAGCTCATACCTGGGGACAGGCTTGCAGCCTGGCCCCACTGCAGACAGAGGCTCTGCACCCAAGGATCACCAACAGACTGTGGGAACAGGGAGCCCTGGGAATGGCTGGTGGAGAGGTGGCTCTGCTCTGCACCAGCTGGGTGCCACCTGCCCGCCCTGAGCCCTGTCCCAGCACTCTCCCCTCTCTGTGTGACCCAGGGCACAGTGCCACACACAGTCCCAGCCCTGTGAGCTGCGTCCCTGCCCGTGGGATGTGCCATATGTTTCCTTGCCCTGCAATTCCCTGGCTGAAGGTATTTGATCAGACCAGTCGTTCAGGAGCCATCTGTCCCCTGCACAAA
This sequence comes from Pyrgilauda ruficollis, assembly GCF_017590135.1. Lineage (NCBI taxonomy): Eukaryota > Metazoa > Chordata > Aves > Passeriformes > Passeridae > Pyrgilauda > Pyrgilauda ruficollis. The sequence goes on from NW_024528821.1 coordinate 4,602,107, forward strand.
CACAGCTGATTCTCCTTCCAGCCTCCCAGGGCAGCTCCAGGGGCACAGCCAGGTTAGCAGCTTTGGAAAATGCATCCCTGTAAGAGATGTCAGGCATTCCCAGGGACGGCAGTGGCAAAATATTCAAAGCCCATTCTGCAAATCAGTGCTTTGGACACTAATATAAGTAACTTTAAAAAAGCAGAGAGAAAGGCAGTCGAGGAGATAAAACCCTGTCATTTCCATTTCTAAGGGATATGAAATGGTGCTTTTGAAAAAAAGCAATTTGTAAACTTTAGATAGCAGCAAATTCCTTGTTTTTTGGATACAATACCAGCTTTGCATATGCGCTGAAAGAAAGAGGGAGAGAAAATAACCCCGAAGCATCCTGCCCACTGCATTAGCTTTTAAAATAAAACCCATTTATATATAAATGTTGGCTTTTTTCCCAGTCTCTGTAGAAAAGCTTTTTTATATTAAATGCTACAATGAATTAAATTAACCATAATGATTTCTTTGTGAATGGAAACCCTTTTTCCTGTGTGACATGTTTTTGATCATTTTTTTTCCTAGCTACAACAACCCCTGCTCCTATCAAGTTGAGGATTTTGTTTGTTCTGCTATTTGCACGCTTCGATACAATTACTACGTGCACTCCTTGTTCTGAGGAGAAATAAGCCACAGATATTCTGGGTGCAGAGGGGTGGGAACCTCCGAGAGCCCCACACTCATCTGTGGCAGCAGGGTCAGGACAGCCCTGTCACCTCCCATGGCCGAGTGCCACAACAGGAGCTTCCCCAACAGCAGAGCCCAAATCAATTTGGACAAGGCCTGGAGGAACAGGGCAAGGGAGAATGGCTTCCCAGAGGGCAGGGTTAGATGGGATACTGGGAAGGAATTCTTCCCTGTGAGGGTGGGGAGGCCCTGGCACAGGGTGCCCAGAGAAGCTGTGGCTGCCCCTGGATCCCTGGAAGTGTCCAAGGCCAGGTTGGATTGAGCTTGGTGCACCCTGGGCTGGTGGAAGATGTCTCTGCCCATGGCAGGGGGTGGAACAGAATGGGCTTTGAAGTCCCTTCCCACCCAAACCCTGATTCTTTGATTCACCTGTGACCCACAGCCACCACTTCCCCTGGATTTGCCATTAAGGGACTCAGCGTTGTTCAGTGATTTCAGTTGTTGATGTTTTCAGTTGTTGATGTTTTCAGTTGTGAATGTTTTAGCTGTTGATGTTTAGCCTGCAGTGCCCTTTGGCCCTCCCTGGGCACCAAGCCCCTGCCGTGCCCTGGGTGCTGCAGGGCCCAGCCTAGGGCTGGGGGCACTGGGGGTCCCTGGCTGGGTGGCTGGGGCTGGGCAGGGAGCTCTTGCTGGGGGGAGGGAGTTGGCTCATCACTGGAAAGGAAAATTAGGTCACATTTCTGGTTTGAAGAGCCTGGATGGCATCCCATTTATTTTGGGTTTTTCCTGACAAGTGACAAGCTTCTGTTTCCCTCCAACCTCATTTCCTTCTCCAGTTTGTTTGTTTGGGGTTTTTTTAAGCATTTCTCCTTTTTCCTGCTTGTTTTTCCTAGAAAACAGAAACTGAGCCATGCTAGCTGTGCTGAACTGAGCTGAGCCAAGCCACAGGGACATGCTGGGGACACCAGAGTCATCTGCAGATCCCAAAGAGGTGTCCAGGGCAAGGACTTTAACCAGGCCAGCCTGAACCCTCTGGTAAATCATCCCCTATTGTCCAAGGCATCCCAAGGCACAGTTTGTCCCCAGTTCATTTGGAAAACCATTCTGGTTTTCTTGTTGAACCTTGGTTCAACAAGACAAGGTTCGACAAGAACCATTTTAATTTCTTCCCTGACATTCATTCCTGATTTGCTTCTGCTGGATTCAATTCCATCACTCCTGTCCAAGCCCCTTGAGCCACCCCTCTCCTCTCTCACTTCGTGCCATCAGATGTTTTTGGGTAACTGCAAAGTCCTTAGCCCCTGTTTCTGCCTCCATAGTGGCTCTTCCCAGAGAGGAGACCCCTGGGGAGCCCCCACCTCCTGCTGTTCAGCACCCCCAAAATCCCCCCAAACCAAATCCTCTAGTGCAAATGAAACAAAATACCAGTCGAAGGTGTAGGAATTAATTTTGGGCGTTTGTTTGTGTGGTGGGAAGGCAGGAGACATCAGGCTCAGAGCTGTCCCATCCCTACACATGCTGGGGGTGCCCCAGCCCCGAGTGAATCCCCACTTCTTCTCCCAAAATGTGAGCATCACCACCTGGGTGCAAAAGCCGTGTTTCCTCGGCAATCCCTTATCTCTCATCTGAGCCATCAGCATAATGAACGGCTCTGCTCCTGCATGAAGAGCACCTGAACAGCCCGTGGAGCAGGGAATTGTCACATTGAAGGAAAATGCCTGAAATGGAGAATCCCCTCAGGATTTCCCCTCAGGATGGGGGATTGTTCCTGAAAGGACAGGCTCTCCCTTTTTTCCAGGGGTAATGAGGTAATTAGGGACTGAGTAAAGGATGGTTGCATCAGTACCTGAGGATTCCAGAGGTGAGAACTGTCCTGGATTAAGGTCAGGGTTTGTGACCAAGTGTGTGTGACCAGTCAAGACCATGCCTGGTCCTTCCAAGGACGGAAATAAACACTCCTAGGTTTGAAATATGTTTAAAGAGGGGTTGAGACTTGACATTATTGAAGTCATTCCTCACCTCCCTGCCAGGGAGAATTGGGTCTGGGATGCTGGAGAAGAGGCAGGCAGAGCAGGCAGCTCCTGTGGCCCTGGAGTGGAGTGTTCTTATGTTTGCATCTCCAGAGCTCTGGCTGGGGAGTTCAGAGAACAGCTTGGGTTGGAAAGGACCTTCATGGTCATCCAGTGCCACCCCTACCATGGGCAGGGACACCTTCCACCAGCCCAGGCTGCTCCAAGCCCTGTCCAACCTGTCCTTGGACACTTCCAGGGATCCAGGGGCAGCCACAGCTTCTCTGGGCACCCTGTGCCAGGGCCTCCCCACCCTCACTGTAAAAAATATCTTCCCTGTATCTGACCTAAATAAACCTTTTAATTTAAAACCATCCCCCCTTGTCCTAGAAATGGAGCCCTGCCCAAATTCCTCATCAGGGCCGAAGGAAAAGCTGTGGTGCTGTGATTGTTTAAGCTGAGGCAGTGGAACTGCACAGTTCTCAGAGCTTTAATTTAGATGATTTAAGGTCTTTTTCTTTATGTTTTCTTCATATGTAATTGCAAAGAGGCTGTGAACCAGGACACTGAGCTTATCGATGGCTCTGAGCAGCCACCGACTCCGGGGTGGGATGTGGTCAGGCAGGAAAAAACCATCTCTTCCCCTCCCTAATTAAGTGCCTCGTTGGGCTCTGCAGCACACGTGGTTGCGGTGGCAGCGGTGACATTTTCAGCTCACTGGGGCCATGACAGGGAAGCAGAGCACAGAGCTGGGAGAGGCACCGAACTGGGGAGAAAAAACCATTTCCATGTGCCCCAGACATGTTCGTCTAAGGTGATCTTTAACCAGAGCCCCATGCTGGCAAGGGACCCTGTGGAAATCTGGATTGCTGGCATGGAAAGGACCAGGTCTGGGCACTGGGTTCTGCAGGGATGCTGGAAAAGGTGCTGAAGGCACTGGGAGTCTTGGGGGGCTCTGCCCCCCTTGCAGCCCTCTGAGGGGAAGCCAAGGTGGAGAAATCCCAAGAGGAGGCAGGTAGGAAGTGGGTTGGGGAGATGAAAGCGCAGGGAAGGGGTGGGGAGCTCCAGGTGCACTGGGACCTGACCTGGAAACGGGCAGGTAGGAATCTGAGCATCAGCAAACAGGCAAAAATAACCCTGCACCTAAGGAATGCCTGAGCAGCAGGAATGCCACGTGCTGCACATGGGGAGAGAGAGGAGAGGCAAAAGTACCAACAGGAGTAAATTAGTACCATTACTCTCCCCTCTACACTTTAACATCACCTGGGACTCTGTAATTAATTCCCTGGATTTTAGGAGCATCCTCCTTTGGGAACTGCTGCTCCAAGGCTGGGCTCCTGAAATAGATGGGACATGGTGGGAAGCTGGAGGCTCTGCAGCCTTCAGCCATCCCAAAGTCTGCAGTCCTTCCAGGCAAGAGCAAGACAGGACAAGAGGAAATGGCCTCAAATTGCTCCAGGGGAGGTTTAATTGGATATTAAGGAAAAATTCTTCCCCCTAAGTGTTGTGCAACCCTGGCACAGCTGCCCAGGGCAGTGGTGGAATTCCCGTCCCTGGGGAGATTTAACAGACACGTAGATGGGGTACCTGGGGACATGGCTTAGTGGTGGCTTTGGAGCAGATGGAGTCAATGGTCTCAGAGGGCTTTTCCAACCTTGATGATCCAGAGATTCCAAACCCACCCGTGCAGTGCTCGAGGAGCCAGCCAGGGGAAGTGCTGAGTCAGCAGCACTGCAGCCTTATCTGTCTAGTGCTGAGCCCTCCCTGCTGATTGCTCTGGGTTTAGGCAAGAGCAGATTTTGCTAAATAGGACCAAATGCACTGGCACTCCCCTGCCTGGTGTCAGCCCCACTTGGCTCTGCCAAGCCCGGGCTAAGGCCTGGGGAGCTCTGTCACCCCGTGACCCGGTGGGGACATCGCTGCCAGGTAGCACTCAAGAAGCTGCTGGTGTTGTTGTTCTTGGTTTCCTCTGGGTTTTATTTTCCTAACCATCTTCCAGATGCTGCAGAATCCCCAGATGCAGCCGCAACAAAGTTCTTGCATTTTTAACTTAAAAAAACCCATAATTGGGTAACTGAGAATAATGACTAAAGAGTGCAATAAATCATGTCTCCACCTGGCCTGGAAAAGGGGGAGGGGCGGGGGACGTGTTCCTTCCCCCGTTAATGAGCAGCGCTGAGCCATCGGCACAAAACACTCCCGGAGTCAGCAAATCTGCTGCTGCCCTCGCAGGGCTCTGTGCTCCCGCCTGGGGACACGGGGACACGAACCCCCGGGCAGGAGGGGACTTGGGAACCTCCGAGGTTTGCCCCAGAGACGAACTGGAATAGGAATGGCACTGGGTGAAAGTCTGAGACACTCGTGTGTCCCAGCAGGAATTTTTGCGCTGCCCTGTTCTCACCTGTCCGGTAACACAGCTGTGCCCAAGCCTTGGGAGATGTCTGGCGCAGGAAACAGGAATAACTGTGCTGGAGCTGTTAATGTTCCCGTTTTTGTTCCTTTATCCATCCAGGCAGGGCTGTCACCCCTAGTGCCAAGATCCCCCACAGCCACAGGACCTGTTGGCTCAGTGACCATGGGGCTGGGGGCAGCGGAGCACCAGGAATGTCAGAGTTTCCTTCACTCTCTGTGTTGTGTTCCCAGGACTTGGCTGGGTTCTCAGCAGCCTCCAAGGCTCCCCCTCTGCAGGGCAAAGGGAAGGATATTTTTAGTTCTTTGCCCTGCAGTTTTCAAAAGGAGATGTGGGATGGATTAGGACCCTCTGTGGCAGGATTAGGAGAGAATCCCAGGAGGAGGAAACCAGTGACATCACAGAAGAGAATCATGGAATCACTAAGGTTGGAAAGGACCTTTAAGATCATTAAGTCAAATCACCAGCTTAACCCCACCAGGTTCACCATTAAATCGTGTCCTCAAGTGCCACATCCACACAGTTTTTGAACACTTCCAGGGATGGTGCCTCCCCCACTGCCCTGGACAGCCTGTTCAATGCTTTGCAACACTTTTTGTGAAGAAATTCTTCCTGATGTCCAATCTAAACCTCCCTTGGTGCAGCTTGAGGCCATTTCACTGTTGTTTCCTCCCAGATATGACACACAGAACACTCCTGGGAGAGCAGAGGGAGGGAACACCCAGAGCAGGGGCAGGACTGGAGGGGGCGAGGGGCAGAGCTGTGAGCTCCTTGTGCTCCATCCAGGGGAAGGGCTGGGAACAAGGATTCAGCACGAGGGAAGTGCAAGGATTCTTGCACAAGTCAGTGACACTACAGGACATCCACAGCCCTTCTCCAAAGAGACATTCCCAGCCCAGTCTCCCTCACTCCCATGCTCTGGCATAGATTCATAGATTTCTCCCAGCTTGCAGCTTTATCAGCTGTTCCAAGGCAAGATGCTTATCTGCCTGAGCCTCTTCAAGCTGATAGTTGCTCTTATCTCTGCTGCTCTCCAGGGCTTTGAGGCTGAGGGGTTTGTGGCATAGTCATGGAAAAATTTCAATGTTGGGAGACTAAACCTGGAAGTGATTTCTGGATTTTTATCACTCATTGTTCATTGTTCCAGAGTCTGTGAGGGACTCATGGCCATGGCTGTATTAAAGGGACATGGAAGCAGAGCCTTTTCCAGCAGTCTTTGCCCATGACAGACACAGCCACACATGTCCCAGACACAGCAAAAGAGTGTCCCATGGGCACACAAAGGCTATAAGGAGGTTGGCACAGGAAGGCCAGTGAGAGACAGGCCTAAACAACTGCCCTGGAAGCTCCAGCTTTGGCTGATGATCATCTAAAAGCTCCTTCATCCACCTTTGCAATTAAATTTTTGGATTTTGTCCGCTTTGACCTTGGCCAAAGCTCTCCAGCCTCTGTGGCTTTGTCTCCTGACCTTCTCCGTCCTCCTGGGAACAGTGCCTCTGCCCACGGGCTGTTCCCGAAGGCTGCAAGGAAAACATAAACATAATTGAGAAAAAGTAATTGAAACTTGTAAGAGCTGATGAGAGAGTTCTCTCCTTGGCCCGCCGTTCGTCGCCAGGAAATAAACACCTTTATGGCTGCTGTAATTAAGGCCTAAATACAATGGAGACAAAATTTCTGTCATTAAAGGCATCCTCAAAGATCTCATGCCTCCACCTGCTTCCCTCCAATGCCGCTTTCCCAGACTTCATCCACACAGCAACAACTTTCCAGACACAAGCGTCACCTCTAACCTCAGCTAAGTTGAAATTTTCCCAGTTTCTCAGCAGTTTTTCCCCATTAAATCCACCTCATACTGCAGTGCTGCCCTGAAGCTGTTGCCCTGTTGGGCACTGTCCCCATTGCCCTGTGTGACCTGGCCACCTGCGTGTCCCATCACTCCCAGCATCCACGATGCTGAGACATTGGTTACCCAAAGGTGTTGTGGACTCCCCATTCCTGAAAATGTTCAAGGCTGGGTTGGACAGGGCTTGGAACAACCTGGGATAGTGGAAGGTGTCCCTGATCATGGCAAGAGGTGGAACAAGATGGGTTTTCCAACCCAAACCATTCCATGATTCCATGATGCTGGAGCTGGCAGAAGCTTTTTAATGTCACATCTCCAAGCACCGTGTCTCACTCAGCTCTGCTGGCTCACACTGGGGCCAAACCATGGCTAATTCCCTGTTTTCTGGAGTGGCTGGAGACCCTTGGGCATGGTGGCTCTCGGAGAGCACCGTGTTGCTGTGTCTATTGTATTTCTAAGCTCGTTAGCTGATTAACCACACTCGCAAGCTGGCAGCCCGGCTGCCTCGCTGAGGGGCTTCAATGGGAGCCTGGAACAATGCAATGACACAGACAAAGGGTTTAATGGATAATTAATTGTTCCAGCGTGTGAAGTTTCTGTGCAAGGATCCTGGTGAATCAGAGTTTCCGATTTCTTTACAACAGAAGTAAATAGTAACACAGAAATCATGGAATGGATTGGAAGATTTTTGAAAAGAGAAGGGCCAGAAATGAGGCTCATTTGGGGTGGGATGTCCCGGCACTGCAGCTCTGTATCCATGTCCTAATGTCCTAATCCTTCACACAGAGAAGGTGCTGCCTCTAGGAAGACAAATACAGCAAAATGAGGGAAAGAGAAGGGTCAGTGCGAGCTGCCCAGCCCTGCAGGGAATGCACTGCCAGTGCTGTAAAGGAGCAGAGGGGCCTGATGCCTTCTCCATCCCTCTGAGCTGCCCTGGCACCACCAGGATCGTCACCAGCACCCCCTGTGAGCGCCTGGCATGGCAGCATCCCTGTGCCAGCAGATCCACAGGGACAGAGCCCGGCAGCCACAACACGCTGAGCACCCAACACATCTGCCCGGTGCCACGTCCACACTTTGCCTCCCAGAGCCCTGATACCACGGTGGAATTTCTTCCATTTCCCTCGTTTTACCGGGTGTGTTTGACCCCTCACAAAGGCCCAACACCAACATCTGTCCGTGCACAGGGCACAGAGCCTGGGGCACACAGTGCACGGGCACAGAGACTGCACGCACACACACACACACACACACACACACTGCTCACACACAGCAACGCTTTCCCCTGTCTCTATCCCTCTCTCTCTCCTTTCTGAGCTGTGGCCAAGGCTGGGGAGAGGAGCTGCTCCCAGCCCAGGCCCGGCACAAAGCCGGGCTCAGCGGGGCCGGGCACAATGTCAGATTACATTAGAGACAACAGCCAGACGTGTCCTTGTCATCCCAGGTTAATATGACTATGGATTAATGCTGTAGCTGCTGATTGTTATGGAAATCCCCCCATTTAGCTCCTTCCCAAAGCATTGACAGTTCTAGCCTTGAATTCCGAGCAGGGGTGGAACTTGTTAATGGATTTCATTTTCCTGCAGGAAACCAAAGCATTTAGAGGGAGAGGCAGCGTCAGGGTGCTGACTCCCTGGAAGGCTTCCAGCCTGCATTGAGGCACCGTGGACGGCTAATCCCCTGCTCGGATGCAAAGCGATGCAAAGAGCCGTGTTGGTCTTGCCTCTTTAGGAAAAAGGAGGAATTTGGGTGTGGGGAAGTGAGCGTTCATGGGATTGTTTCCTCTCGAAACCTCTCCTGGCTTGGGTAATGAATGTCCCGGGAACATCCCACTCCCTGTTCGCAGACACGCCTGGCACTGCACCTGCTGCAGGGATGGCTCTGCCAGCCTTGGCTGCCTGGTGCCAGCTCGGGGACAGGAGCTGCTGCCATCCCTGTGCTTTGTTGCCATCTTGTAGCTGCTGAGTGTGTTCCTGGCTGTCCCCTGGCCGATGGGAACGCTCCGTGTTCCCGCAGTGCGGCTCAGCCGTGCCACTCTCTCCCTGCACAGCTCCTTCCTCTTTCATCGCTTTGTCCCTGTGCCCCTGAGCAACAGGAAAATATCCAACTGCTCCTGAGCAAACCTGGAATGTCTCTGCACATCCCTACCCCACTGAACTATTTAGGATTGAGATGATGACTCATGGGGCAGGTCTCCAAAAGCCTGGGTGAAGGAGGGCTCTGGCACCGGCACGAGGAGCAGATGGATGGTGGGTACAGACACTCAGAATTAGGGTTTTCCTTATTTCGGTTATGCTTAAAAGCAGGGTCCTCTCCTCTTCTGCTCCCTCTCGTCAGGAGGGATCGTTAGTCATTGCAAGGTGGTCCAAGTTCTCTCTGACATTTCTCTTGACTTTTGCTGGCGAAGTTCATGGCTATTTCATCCCCCAGCCAAAGGCCACCGCTGCCCATGGGAAGGGATGAAATCCCATCCATCCATCCCGTCCCAGTTCTGCCACAGCAAAACAAACCAAACAGAAACGAAGCCAAGAAGTACCATGGCTTTTTCCACGGTGCAGGGAGCAGATTCCCGGGCTGACGCTCCCGTTGGAACAGAGCCCTTGGAGGGGTCGGAGCGGTGGGAGGTGACAGCAAAGAGACACCCGGGGTCCTCCCCTCTGCCGAAACAAACACGTGTTCCGCAGAGAAACCAGCGGAGTTTCCAGAGGCAGGGGCTGTGTCTGACAGCAGTTTTACACGCTCCCAGCACACAGGATACCTGATCCTGACGGGAGCTTTGGGATGCTGCTGCAGCACACGCCATGCATAGCAATAACGCTAATGAATCCCGTCCCCAATTGTCCCACTCCCGGCGGTGACGGGAGCTCCCTGTCCCAAGCCCTGCTCGGGGGAGGGAAGGGGGGTTGCTGTGGAGATGCCTTGAGGGATCCCACACTTTGGAGCCTGACTTCAGGTGCGGGAATGAGCAGCACGAACAGCCCGGAGAGACAAAGCTGCCCTTCTCATGGAAATGTCTCTGGTGGTGCCGGGAAGGGAGGGAGCGAACCAGAGGGTCTCTAGCCATGGAGATGCAGCATTGTTTCCCAGTAATTAGCGTGTTTTCCAAAGCTTTCCACGAGTCATCAGCAGCCATTTAAGGGGATTTTGCCAAGGAGCATTTAAATGGAAATCCCCCGGAGATACAGATCCTCTGTTCGGGGTCTCCCTGGAAGGTAGCTGCTTCCCAGGGGAAACCAGCCCCCACCTGCTCGGGGGGTTTATGTGGATCTCAGATCCGGGGGGGTTTCATGTGTGCCGGTATGGGGACAGCATTCCCGGCTGCAGCCCCTCTCTGTGGTGCTCCTCAGCCCCAGCTCCTGCTCCTCCGTGGATACAGGATGGTCACTTCCCTCTGCCCAGACTCACACACTGCTGTGCCCGGGGGTTCCCAGGGCACGGACACACAGTGGCTTCCCAAGGGAGCAAACCCATGGAATCATGGAATAGTTTAACTAGATGAAGTCCCTTCCAGCCCCAAGCCTTCTGTGATTCCGTGTGTGGAGAGCACTGTCCCAGTGGTGGCTGAAGAGATCCCGGGGGACAGTGCCAGGCGCTGGTGGGACCGGCAGGGAGGTCAGTCCTCCTCAGGGAAGCCACGAGGAGATGCCTGGAAGAGTCACAGGCTGGAGCCACCCAGCTTTTGGTCATCCAGGTGAGCAACACCAGGTCCCTAAACCAGCATTTGGGGACAGGAATGACATCACCTGGTGGCCAGAAATGCTGGAGACCCTGCAGCACCACCCCACAGCTCCACCCAGGTGCAGGTACAGAGGCAGATGAAGGTGTAGACGCAGATGAAGGTGTAGATGCAGATGAAGGTGTAGATGCAGGTACAGGTGCAGGCAGACACCCATGGGCAGCCCAGAGAGGCGTGGGCAGTGAGTGCCAGTCCCAGTGCTGCTCCCGGGGTGGCCAGGCTGGATGTCCCTCCCTGGATGAAAATCCTTCTGCAGTCTCACTTTGCCCTTCACCACTTTTCCCCAGCCCTGTGGCAATTCAGACATTCCCTACCAAAACCCTTGGTGACTTTCCCAGCTGAAGTTCTCAGTGACCAAACTGCTGGATCTGCCTCAATCCCCCCCTCACTTTCCCACACAAAGGAAGCTGCAATTTTGCTCCTTTCCTCAAAAATGAGGAATTTCAGCCCAGTTTATTGTGCAGGCCTGTATCTGGGAGATTTTCCTGGCCTGGTGATTTATGCCAGGGCCTGAGTTATAACTCCCATTTCTGTTTAAAAGCTAAACACTCCAATAGTGGGGACTATTACTGTCAGCACGTTTCAGCTCCCAAGATCCAATCGAGCCAGAGCTGACATTATCTGGGTGTTTGTCTGCCTGATGGAGCTGCCTTGCTTTTCCCTCCCTCACATATTGCTGTCTCAAGGACTGTTTTCCAAGCAACAATTCATGTCTCCTTCAGTCATCAGCGAAAACAATCAAGCTCAATTTTATTTTTGGCAGAAATCAAATGCTAAATGAGATCTCGGAATCATAAACAAGAGTGATGTCGACAAATCAGAGGGAATTCAGGGAAGAGAGGCACAGATGATGAAGGGGCAGGAGGGATTGATGATGGGGAAAGATTAAAATAAGGAAATACAGCCAGGCCCAGAGAAGACTAACAGGGAATATAATGGCTGTCTAGGAATACCTGAAGGGTGTAAACACTGAAAAGGAAGAAATATTGTCCAGAATGGCCCAAAAGCAATGGAGCTATGAATAAAGGTGATGAAACTCAACACAGGGAAATTCAGCCTGAACACCAGCAGAGATTTTCCCCATTTCTGCTGATCCAGCCTCTCCCAAGGAAGGCAGGATAAACACTGTGCTTGAGTGTTCTGAGCCTGCCAAGGAGAACATCCCTTCAATAAATAATTGGCACTGGAACATTTTCAGCTTTCTACTCTTTCCTCATAAGCAGCTGAGATGAATGAATATTCCATGATGGAGAGTTTACTCAGTGAATCTGGCTGTGGACATCACTCACACTCTGCTGGTGAAAGGATCACACTTCCCTTCAATTCATCTCAGATTGATCTTACCTGATTCATTTTTTTTTTTTTTTTTGGCAGAGGGTTGTACTGGATGCACTGAGTGCCCTTGGAGAGCTCTCCGTGCCCGTGGGTGCTGTATCTGCCAGCTTCTCACAGAAAATGGAAAAGGTTTTGGGCCAGATAAACAGCAGGGGAAGGAAGGAAGGAAGGAAGGAAGGAAGGAAGGAAGGAAGGAAGGAAGGAAGGAAGGAGTGGGAATGGAGGAACTTCCCAGGGCAGCCTGTGGAGCTGCACTGAGGGGTGTGGGGACACCCCAGCCACACCAGGCAGTGCCAGGGGGACACCCACAAGTCTGTCACCCATGCCACTGTGGGGGTTCCATGTTCCCCCTGTGCTGCTGCCCCAGTGGGGATGGCGCTGGGAACACTGAGCTTTCCTAACAGGCACCACAGAGGGGTGAGAGGACAGAGTGGTACAGCTGGTGGAGCATCAGGAACTGCCTTTCCTTTGTCATTCGGGAACATTCCTGGTTTTCTTCTTCCTTTTTTCACTTTCTTTTCCTTTTTCTGGTCTTTTTTCCCCCCTTTTTCCATGACAAATGGTTTTGTGCTGCAAACAGAATAGTTTTTGTGAAGAACCAAATCACCATAAAGGCTTACCTGCACGGTCCCTTGTTCCCTCTGATCTGGTTAAAGATGAGGACAACAGGACACCTCAGGATGGTTCCTGCTCCTTTCCCTGTGCTGCTGGGGAAGGCTCCTGACTGTGCCTGAGCCTTCCTCTGCCCCAGCAGTGCTCTGGGGGGGACACAGTTCCTTGCTCTGACCATAAAATAAGAGACCAGAAGCTCTGGGAGCCACAGGGAGCTGAACCATCTGGGGACTGGGCTGCTCTCGGGATGTAGGGGCCGCCAGCAGGAGCATCCCCTGCCCCTGGGGTGACAGTCCCTGTCACCCTCCTCCAGAGCCCCAGTGCCAGTGGAGTGGTCCCAGGTGTTCCTCTGGGAAGGAGAGCTGCATCCCTGCCAGTTCCACCAGGGGCTCACCCAGGCTGCTCCACAGGGAAGCCCAGAAGAGCCCAAATAGGAAACACATTGGGGATTAGTGGGAGAGATAATTCCAGCAGACGGGGCCGGGCTGGCCTTGATTAGTGCAAATCACAGCGATCGCTGCTGGTTGCAATCCCAGCAGAAGCAATTCCTTTTTTATTGTGATTTCTTCCTGATTGTGTTTGGGGTTTTTTCTCTCTCTGGTGTGGAGTTGAAGCGACCTTGACGTGTAGTTTAGGATCAGATCTGGCCCTGTCAGGGAATTGCTGTAATCTGATTACACAGGACTGTCCCCCACATCTGTGGCATGACGGCTTCAATTGCACTTGAACTGTCCTAAAACTTCCTCTGTTTTATTGAACAAGCAGAAATATTTCAGCTGAACACATCTTGAGCTCTCATTAGTGAGAGCAGTGCCTTGGTCCCACTTTGCACTGGGGGTGTCTGGCAGCTGAAGGCACTTTAGCTAAACCACCCTCAGGTGTGGCAGCAATGCCACCCAGGTGGTGCCACAGGGGGGCAATTTGGGCAATCCAAGCAGCAGGTGCCAGTCTAACCCGTGTCAGAGAGCCCAGCTGCTCCAGTCAGGTGTTCCCATGGGTCCTGGCATGTTCCCTGGGGTGGCCCTGCCAGGCTGGAGGGTCCCTTGTGCCTGGGGTGGCTCTGCCAGGCTGGAGGCCAGACCCTGCTGTGCCCGGGGTGCTGCAGGGAGAGGCTGAGGCAGCTCCCAGCCCTTCCCTCTGTGCTTGCCACACTCCTGCCCGTGCTCCTGTTCCCACCAACCATCACCTGTGGGATCTGGTGATTTCTCAGAGGAGCCAAAAGCCCTCCAAGCAATTAAATTAACTCCTGCACAGCCCAGTGCTCACTGCAGGGACACACTGGGGCCAGTGCCAGATCAGCAGCTCCACTCCAAGCAGAGCTGGGACAGCAGCACCAGTGTCCTGGGAGCCCCTGAGGGCTCTCTGATTTGGGGAGAGCTGGCAGCGAGGGCCAGGGATGCCAGCTGGGCTGCTGACCCCAAATGCAGCTGCAGCATTTGCGAATGTATCAAAGTATCCCAGAGGGTGAGGGTAGGGGATGTTCCTCTGTTTAATTGCAGGATGGTTTCTTTATTTAAAAGAAGGGATAATTAGTGCCTTCTGGAGGAGCCAGCCCTTCCCTGGGCACAGAGCAGGCTGCAGAGAGGTCCCTGGGCAGGAGTGCAGCCCATGAGCAGCCCTTCTCCTCGCCGCCTTCCCTTTGTCCATCCTGATCCATTTAGGATCTCTGCTCATTCATCCCTACACTTCTCTCCCTGCCTGTCAGATTTCACCCTCCCTTCCTACCTGCAGAGATGGAATTGGAAGGTTTTGAGAAGCACTTTTGGAGACAGCCCTCACCCTTTGTTTCTCCGATGGCATCTGGTGATAATAACAGCGCAGCAGCCCCAGACCTCCTGGCTTCAATTACTTTACAGGATCAGCTAATCCCAGTTAAAATTACCTTTGTAACTGAAGGATAATTGTAAATCAGGCTCTCTCCTGCACTTGGGTGTGCTGAAATATCGTTGCTGAGATGCTCTGTGTGCCAAGGTTGCAGAGATCAGCGGATGAGGAGCAGGCGCTGGGAGATGCTGTCCCAGAAGGTTGGTTTTCCTTTTCAAAGCAAATTCCAAACAGATGGGCTCTTTTTTTCCTATGGTTCTGTGGAGTGGATGGGATTGAAGTGATGGAAAGGAGACATTTCACAAGGGTTTTTGCCTGGGTGATTTTCAGTCTCCAAGGATTCTCCCAGGATTGCTCTGTGAGGAGGCTGATGCAGAGGTTGGCTCAGGACAGCTCTGGCAGTGCCCTCCTGCCTCAGGATTCTGGGAGCAGCGTCCCAGGGCAGCTGTGCACGCCCCAAAACACCAGCACAGAGCCCCAGGTCCAGGGAAACACCACATGAGGCTGCAGGGTGAGGGTTGGGTTTGTCCATCATCAGCTTTATCCCCCTTTGTTGTTCTCGGCCATGACTGAAGCAGGAGAAGGTCTGGACAAGGGCAATGGGTTTAAATTGAAGAAGGGTCCAGTCAGATTGGATATATTTTTTAAAATGAGGGTGGTAAAACCCTGCCACAGGGTCACAGAGAAGCTGTGGCTGCCCCTGGATCGCTGGAAGTGTCCAAGGCCAGGTTGGACAGGGCTTGGAGCAACCTGGGCTAGTGGAAGCTCTCCCTGCCCATGGCTGGAATGAGATGGGCTCTAAGGTTCCTTCCAACCCATGCCAGGATTCCATGATCTCTTCTCTTGCTGAAGCCTCCCTGGGCTTTCCACCACCTCACAGTCTCAGGACATCTCTCTGGAACTGCCACCAAGCAAATCCTGCCACGATTCTTCCTTCCATGACAGATAAATCTCTCCTGAACTGCTTTATCCAACCACTGTGTTCTGCTTTATCACTTTGACCTTACAGTAACTTCCATGGCAGCTTCTGCAAATTGTTCCTTTAAAAGCTGAGATTCCCTGGCTGTGACCCACCTCTCGTTGTGGTCACCTCCTCCTCCTCTCTGCCCAGCCCTCCTGCCAGCCTTGCCCTAACATCCATGGCAATTTCACCACCTGCCCCTGAGCAGCAAATTTATTTTCCCAGGCAGTTCAGCTGTAAGCCCTGATGAAGGATCAGACAGACTCTAAAGGCTCAAAGACTCAATAAACTTTATTAAGTCCATGACAAGCTGAACACTCTCCCCACAGACTCTGATATGGTCCCAGGTTTCAGGAATTGTTTGGTGCATCCCACAGAAAACCCCAGTCCAGAATTGTTTGGCAGAACTTACCCACAACTGCAGAACAGACCTCTAAAAAAATAATAAATGAGGCAGGTGTATTCCAAGATAAATCATCTGGTCAGGTGCTGCCAAGAACAGCATGGAGTTAATCCTGAGCACATAATTCTTCCTGTGAGCTGCCCTGGGGCCGTGTCCTGTGACCACAGTGGTGCCATGGGGCAGCTCTGGCTGCCTTCAGCTCCCTGGCAGGGACAGAGAGTCCTTGGCACTCCAGAGGGTGCCTGGGCAAGGGGGGATGTGTTCAGCCCCAAAACTCCCACCAGTTGTCCCACTGAGGGTGGGGCACACGGTGTGGGGCAGACCAGGGTCATACAAGAGCAGAGCAGCTCTGCCCCTCTCCCTGTGTGCAGGAGATGCTCCTTTCTCCCTCCAGTCCAAGGGTTTGACAGTTCAGGGAGAGGGAGAGGGGGCCTGCCCAGGGTATTTTCCTAATGAAAGTAAGGGTTAAACCCAGCACAACACACTGGGAATGCACAGAGCAGCAATGTCACACGCAGACTCTGCTTGCACCAGGGCTCCAGTAAGGGTTTGTGATGTCTGGAGTTGGCTGAGAACTTTCCCAAAGAAAGATAAAAATGGGGGAATAGTGGCATGATCAATGTTGCTATTTTGTCCTCCTCAAATTGTTTTTCTTGTGTAAGTGTAGCCCAGCACTCTGGTGCCATTAGGCCTCTCCCCTATTTTTCAGTCTGCTTTATGAAAGCTATTGATCTCCAGCTGCTCGAGGATCCGTCAGCCCCGGCTCATCCCAGCCCATTACAGACTCTGCTCTCCGCAGTGACGAGGGATCGATGCTGTCCTGGGCACGCTCACAGTCCAGCCCGAGTGTGCCTTTATTGATCTGTGGGTTCTGAGGTACCTGGGGACACTGGCAGGTGACAGTGGTGCCTGAGGCTGCGGGGAGCAGGCTCGGATCACCTGGCAAAGCTCCACTCCAGCACCACGTCTGGCTCTCTGCTGCTGGGCTTGCCTTAATCATCTTTGATTTGCCTCTTCCAGCAAGTAAATAATTGTGTAAGGCCAGGAGCCTGCTCAGAGCGAGGATGAGGGGGAAGGCAGAAGTTTTTTCCTGTTTCCAGTCACAAACTTGTGATGTTCTGCAGAGTCTGTGCTGGCTCCATCCACCCTCACCTGCCCTGTTCCCTCAGCACCTGAGGGGTGCAGGTCAGTGTTCAGGGCCAGAGAGGATTAAGGAGATGTTCACAAGTTATCTGGGATGGATTTACATGAGTTTGTTCAAAAACAGACCCCAGGGGGCTCCATGGCTGGAGTGTGTGCCCAGGGAGAGCCACAGTCCCAAGGCTCAGGGACTGGCCTCATACCCATGGGTGTTTTATTCTCTGTTATGAATTACATCACCAAAACTGGAGGCTGCTCATGGGCAATTTGAGTCAAAACCAAACAGAATTATTCTATTAACGAGGTTACCATGAATAATACAATCCTGCTGCAGAGGTGGAAGTGGCAGCTCTTACAGATGTCGAAAGGGTTTTGCTGAAGGGGTGAAAGTTTGGGTGTTGATGGTAGCAGAGAGCCTGACCCGGGGCTGCTGCTGGTATCCAGCAAAATGTTTTCCCAAAACTGCTTGTAGGGATCAAATCTTGCAGCAGCTACGGCAGCTGATTGTCCCCATCTCCATCCTCCTGCCCACAGCAGCCAAACTGGTGAGGAACATCTCCATCCACACCAGCTCAGCAGCCAGACTTGGCCAGCCCGGGAGAACCTCATTTCACAAGGTGGCAATTAAAATTTTATGCTCTGAGTTTTCCCTGAATGATTTTAAACCGTCTTTTCTGATGACTTCCTAGTAGCAAGTTGAGTAAATTAGAATCTGAATGCAATCAACATCCTTGATTCCGACACCAGCCGGGGTCCGTCGGGGAGGCTGAGTCTGAGCAGCTCTGCCTGACGAAGAAGGTCAAGGGCTCGGGGTCCTTGGAGGCTTTGCCCTTGGAGAATTGTCAGAGAGGGAAGGAAAGCAGAAAGTAGGACACACTCCCCCAAGTAGCACACAAATCCCACCCTGCTCAGCAAACTTTACTTCTTTCCCTCATCTGTGTGTTTTCTGTCACGTCTCAGATGGGACTAAGATGATAAATGAATAAAGGAGCTGCAGCAGCAGCTGAACCAGAACCAGCCTGTTCCTGTCTGTGGGGCCTGAGAGGGCACAGGGGCGATGCTCAGCACCCACTGCAGGGCCAGAGGTACCCTCAGGTCACTCCTGGAGGGGTCTGGCACAGAGATTTCATTCCCTGAGTCCGCTCCCTCTCCTCTCCACCACTGCCTGGCCATCCCTGAGCTCCCAGCAGTGCCCACTGCTCCTGGTGGCTCCGTGCTCCCATCTCCACCTGCAGCAAGGTGGTGGCTCTGTGGGAAGGTCCTCGGGGGCTCTCAGCATCCAGCTCCCCCCCAGCTGATCACTCTGTTCACCCCCCCAAGCGAGTTGTGCAGTGCTCAGCGGGGCTTGGGAGGCACCAAGGACACAGGGAAGGACACGTTCCTGGGCTCAGGACCAGCAGAAGGCACAGGCTGGGTGTGAGCCATGTGCCCTGCACACACAGGGATGTGCCATCTCTGCTGGCACTGGGGACACTCCATTGGGGCAGCCTCACAAACACACAGCTCTGAAACTCCCAGAGCAGAGCCCCCAGGAGAAACTTTGGATGGAGACAATCCTGCTACACCAGGAGAGGGGTGGGAGAGTTTTCCTTTCCAGTTACCAGCTCGGGGGCTCTGATATGCTGCAGCTGCAGGGGAGTGGGGTCACATCCTGAGCTCAGGAAGGCTGGGATGGGCTCAGCCTTTAATAAATCACAAAACAACTCCAGGGTGGGCTGCTGGCAGCCCACATTTCTTCACCAGTCCTGCTAACTCAGCTTGTACCCAGCACCACCATGGGATATCAGGGATGGGACCCTGCTCGGTGGGGAGATACCCACGGATGTGCCAGTGGCCATGGGCTGGTGATGTCCAGGATCACCTGAGCCAGCAGCCAGGCCGGGCATTCCCCTGAGGAGGAGGAGCCATCCCAGAGTCAGGAGCTGTATCCTGGCACAGGGGAAGCGCGGGGGTCCCTGGGGAGGAGCAGCTTGGCCATCCCAGGCGCTGTGGTGGGTACCATGGCCGGGGCTGCTCCATCTCCCGGTCCCCTCCATGGAATGAAAGCCGGGATTGTTTCACCTCCCGCCCCGCAGCCGGAGGTGTGTAAACATTAAGAGCACACTCGGAGCGAGGGAAAAACGAGTTGTTGAAAAGATGACAACCGGTTCTGCCCAGGAGTTCACCTGGGCAGGGAGCGGGGTCGGGAGGAGCAGGGAGCGAGGGATGGGGAAGGTGGGAGAGCCCCAGGAGGAGAGGAGATGCTTAGAAAATTGTATGCTTTATTTTGGGAGCAGAAAATATTCTCTATCGCTTCCTGGAATCAAAGGATTTTCGCTTTCTTGCTCCTTGAAGAAGGAAAGGCAGGGCCGGGGGAGGTGGAGCGGGGCGGGCAGGGGCCGGGCAGCACCGGCGGATGAAAAGCGCCCGGTGCGGCTCCGCTCTCCCGGGGGGCAACCAGGGCTCGGGAAAAGCGCAGAAAGAGCCTTTAGCACGGAGCGCTTAGCGCTGAGGTCATTGCTGCCCTTCCCCTCTCCGCCCTTCTCCTCCCTCCCATGCTTGGGGGACCAGGCTCGGGTTTTCCCTGGAAAACCTGCCGTGTCTCGGGTCATCCCGCCGTGCTGAGCTGTGGGTGCCTCTTTTGGGGACAGTCACAGCGGGGACACGGCTCCGTCAGCGCAGTGCTTGGTCAAGGCAGGACCACCGAGACTCCCCAACCCTGCCCCGCTGTGCACGGGGCTCACGAAAAGTCCTTTTTCTCCAAAGGGCTTTCAAGAAAATTGACATTTGGTAGCAGCTAAGATCCCTCCATCCTTCAAAAGCATTTCCCCATCGCCGTACAACACTCCGGGGAGGATTTATGCTCAGCCGCAGCTCCCTGGAGATCGATGTCCCAAGGGGCAGAAATTTCTTTTCCCAGGCATCAGTGCCTAAGAGCAGCTGTCCGGGACCGGGTGGCGTGAAGGGACAGCCGGCTCCTGCACGTTGTTACCACCTGGTGGCACCAGAAAAGGTTGTCAGAGCAAGAACTAATTAATTCCAGTCGCAGACCTTGGCTTGGGAATTTCCGCGCAGTTTTTCGGCTCGCTGTGGTTCGCCGTGTGGCTGTTAAACACCGAGTCAGGTTTTATAGCCTCAGGGTTAATGTTCGTGGGCTTCAGCCTCGCAGCAGGGGCTGAGCACTCAAATAAGGGAGGGGGGGGCTTTTCCTGCAGGGCTCGGCCCCTGCGCCCCCCGCCCGCCCTTCCCGGGGGCTGGCACGGCGAGGGCACCGCCACTTCCCCGGGCTCGCTGACAGGAGTGAGACCCGCTGCCTTCCCCATGGCAGGCAGTGATTCTGTGGGATCCGAAATCCTTTAGGGTGATCCCAAACCCCGCCGGGGCTGGATTGTCCCCTCTGCTTTGGGAGGAGTGAGGATCAGGGATGGCTGCTGCGAGCAGCTGCATCCCAGCAGGAGACCTTCGGGGCTGGGGTGGCTCGGTGGGGGAAAACCCATCCGAAATTCCTCTCCAAGCCAGGAGGGAGGTGTCAGCACCGGGGCTGGGCCTCCAGGAGCAGAGGTCGGGTCCCCGCAGAGCTGCATGGCTGGCTGCTGACAGCAGCTGGATCTCCGGGGGCCTGGAAGTGACCCCAAAAGTGTCCAAACAAACTGTCCCGTCTCACACCCCGGCCGGTGAGGGACAGTCTGGCTCTGCTCTGGGTTCGTGCAGGGCAAAGGAGCTCGGCAGGGTTTTGTGTGTTCTTGTGTTCTCCTTTTTCCCCGGAACATCCCACAGGGACAGGGCTGGAGCTGCCCATCCCAGCCACACCGACACCTCGTTCCTCTCTGCTGAAACTCGTCTTCATCCCCCGGGAATGGCATGGACAGCACCGGGAGGGGAGACTGGGGGACAATGTGAGGCACCCAGGCTGCTTCCCACCAGCTGTGCTGCCCTCCCGAGGGCTGACCCCAGGCAAGGGCTGCTGCTGGAGGTGATGGAGCTGCAGGGACGGCCCAGAACAGCAGGACAGGGACAGCAGCACTCACCTGAGCTGTCCCTGCCCACATCCAGACCCGTGCAAGGCTGCAGGAGCCTCCCACGTCCTTCCTTTGCCGGTGATATCGCTAAGCAGGAGGTAAATTGAAGGCAGGACATCTGATGAAAGAGCTTAATTGCTTCAGGTTACATTCAAAAAACACAGCCTAAATAAAGAGGTGGGGGGAGGTTGCAGCTCTTGATGTCTGGAGAGATTTATGTGTCTCAGCTGCTCCTGATCAGCCCTGGTCACCTCCAGTTCCCCATCGCCTGTTTTCCACCTTCCAGGGTTGCCCCATGTGTTGAAATGTTTGGGTGTCCCCAGAGGGCTGAGCCTTGGCCCCCATTAATCCCCCCTTGCTGACCCGACAACAGGGAGGAAATTTGCCTCAATTAAACGTGTAAGGTCTCATTTCCCTTTGAAGTCAGAGCGGCACCAGGAACTGCTGGGGAGGTCTGGAGAATAACCAGAGAAACTGAGCCCAAAGTCTTGAAATTAGGGAAGTGCACACTAGAGATGAGCCCACGCCTATGGAGCAGCCCAGCTCCTGTCTCATCTCCCTCAGGAGAGTGCCCACATTCCCCAAGCAGAGCAGGAACACCCTGCCAGGGAGAGAGAGCAATGCAGAGATGCCAGAAGGACAGGAGAGAGACCCCTAATCCCCTTCAGCTGCTGTCCACAGGAAGGAAAACGTCCTCTGCGTCCTTTTGGGCTCAGTTCTCCAAGGCTGTGGTGATGGCAGCTGGCACTGACCCCTCCAGGGAGGGCGGTGAAGCCCCCAGGTCCTGCTGTGCCTCGTGAGTGTCCGTGCAGGACGAGGGTGAGCCCAGAGCCGCTCTGCAGCCCCATCCATGGTGCAGGGAGGGCTCATCCCAGAGCCACCCAGAGCTCCTGTGCTGGAGAGAGACCTGAACTCATCCAGCCACATTTCCTGCATCTTCTGGTGCTGTGGGAATAACAGATCACCAGCTCCTGCCTGTCATCCATCCTGCTTATTTCCTGCACAGGGCCTGATTTATGCCAGCATCGCCTTCCCCGGTGCCATCGGCGCGCGCTGATGGATGGCCCCGCTCCCTGCTCTCGCTGTCCCCTTGTGCTGCATCAAGCCATTAATTCTGTGCCAATGTAAACCTGTCTCACCTTCAAGACTTTAATTTTGCAAAAGCATAAACACCTTATAATCCCTCTGTCTTTATCTGGCTCCGGAGCTTTTCCTCGCCTCCCTTGGCTGGGGTTATCTGGGGTGAGGATGTGGCTGCAGAGGGGGAGCAGCAGAAAATGTGGCCAGTGGGGCTGTCCCAGTCCCAGCTCAGGGGACAGCTGGAAGATTCACTCCCCATCCCCATCATTCCTCTGGAGCACAGAACAGCCTCTGCACAGTTCTGGAGAGATGCAGGAGGTGCAGCCAGGCCCAGTAAGTCATTAAATCCCAGGGTCAAGGGCTTGGAGAGCCACTAAGTGGCCTAAGCCCAGTTTCCAGACCCTGAACAATGCCCAGACCTCCCATGCAGGGAGGGTTCTCACCCTGAATGAATCCCTGCGTGTCCTGGGGTTTTAGTCCTGATGACAGAGTGAAAATGGAGCTTTGTGAGGACCTGGGAATGGCCACGCAGCACTGCCCCACTCTGCTGCTCCCCCCGTTCTGCTCACCTGGCTGGCACTCAGGGGTCCAGCTGAGGAGCTGTCCCCTGGCTGGGAGCCAGGCAGGACTCATGACCCTGCTTGGGGGCACCACCACGGCCAGGAAGGAACAGAAAACTCCAGGGATGTGGCAGAAGGAGCTGTGTAAGCCCTGGCACTGCACAAGGGCTGGACACGGTGAGCTCGGAGGTATTTTTCCAGATTCGTATTTAATGGTTCCAAGGGACACGTGTGTCACTGCCCTGCTGTCTGCTGATGAATGTGCTGGTTCCTGAGAGAGGGACGCAAGGAGCTGCAGCCACCAATGTCCCTGGGCCAGCCCCAGGGCAGAGCTCTGACCTGCACGGCCCAGATGGATGGACAGAGCCACAGCAGGTCACAATCTGGGCCATCACCGCCCAGCCCTCAGTCCCCAGTGAGTCCTGCAGTGTTTTTTCCTTCCTTCCCCAGCTTTTCTCTTTCCCCTTTTTGATTCTTGACTCATTTGTCTCAATCTTTGGCAATTCCTGCAGTATAGAAAAATCCATGCCACTCCTCCCTTTGGGGAATGACGTGCTGCAGCTCTGTGCCTGCCATCCATTCAGTGCCAGGTTATGAAAATGAAGATATCTTT
Organism: Pyrgilauda ruficollis; assembly: GCF_017590135.1. Classification (NCBI taxonomy): domain Eukaryota; kingdom Metazoa; phylum Chordata; class Aves; order Passeriformes; family Passeridae; genus Pyrgilauda; species Pyrgilauda ruficollis. Next base: position 4,625,285 of record NW_024528821.1, read on the forward strand.
CAGCACTACAGACCTGTTAATCAGGGGAATGGCTTCGGAGGGCTTTTGTGGGCTCTGTTAATTTGTGCTGCATTGAGCCACGCAGAGCTGAGAGGAGCATTAGGGGCAGCAGAGAAGGGAATAAATCAGTGCAGGGATGGAGGAGAGCTGGGCTGGCTGTCCTGGGGCTGCCACGCTCTCACTTAAACACTTTCCATCCATCAGAGCCTGCAGGTGGAACTCTGCCTCCCAGGCAACAGGTTTTGTCCTTATCAGCTCAGCATGTGCTGTGCAGGCTCCCCAGGGCAGGGAGCAGCTGATCCTGCCTCACCTGGCTGCCCCAGCTCCAAGCACCCCCAGCCTCACTGGAGAGCTCTGCCCCAGGGGCTTCTGCAGCTCAGGCAGCAGCTCTGGGGTGCTGGGAGGGGCTGGGCACCCCATGGTTGCTCTGTGATGACATTCACAGAATCATGGAATCACAGGATGGTTGGGTTGGAAGGGACCAAGGGACCTTAATGCCTGACCTGTTCCACCCGCTGCCATGGGCAGGGACACCTTCCACTAGCCCAGGTCATTCCAAGCCCTGTCCAGCCTGGCCTTGGATCATCCAGGGATCTTCCAGGGATCTTCCAGGGATCCAGGGGCAGCCACAGCTGCTCTGGGCACCCTGTGCCAGGGCCGGCCCACCCTCAGGAATTCCTTTCCAATATCTCATCTGTCAGTGAGAAACCATTCCCTTCTGTCCTGTCCCTCCAGGCCCTTGTCCAAAGTCCCTCTCCAGATCTCTTGGAGCTCCTTTAGGCACTGGAAGGGACTCTAAGTTCTCCCACTGTTGCCCTGAGGCAGGAGAAAACAAGCCCACCCCTCTTCTTGGAGGGGGCCCAGCTGAAGGTTGGGTTGCCTGTAGCGAGGCCATTCCCTGGGTGAGCATCCCTGGAATGCAGCTGCAGGGAGCTGAGACCTGGCAGGGCCCTGTGGTTAATGCCACCAGCCCATGGACACCCTGGGAAGAGAAGAACCTGCTCCATGTTCCCCTGGGCAGCTCCTGCTCGTCTCGGAGGCAGCCCAGGGAGGAAATCATTCAACACATCCATCCATGATCAGCACTTCCCGTCCCTGCAGTGCCAATAGCCTGGCTTTGGGAAATTCATAACTTCTGCTAAGTGGGGTTTTCCTGTTATCCTAATGGCCTTCTGGCAAACAATCCATCAGCCTCCCTCTGCAGTGCTGATCTCCTGTCCTTGCAGAGGGGACACCCTGCAGAGCAGACCCTCTGTGCAGGGAGAGCCCTCCTCCCCGGGGATCATCAGGAGCACGTGCCATTCTCTGTCCTCCTTTTGGCTGAGAGGGAGCTCTTGCTTCTGAAGGAAATGTTGCATTTTCATTGGGTCTCATTCTTTAGGAAAAGGAATCATTCATGTCTCCTGCCTTTGAAACCTGCAAGTCTTATCATTTTGCTGTTAATAATGTTCTTTTTTTATTGCTGAAATGTTTCAGAACAGCAGCTTTTAAGTCTTTGCTGTGGTCAGACAATGGGGAGATGGCAGCAGCTCCATGCCTGTGAGAGGCCTCCAGGGAATTTTAAGGGAGAGAGATGCTGGAAGTTCAGCACCAAAGAGATGGATTAGGATTGTTACCAACTCAGAGTGCTGCTCAGAATGAAAGGTCAAACAAGGTTATGGCCTGGCTGGGGTGATGGAGTTTGGCTTTTGCTACACAGAGGTGAGGTGGGCAGAGGAGCCAGGTGGGGGCTGAGACCCCAGCACTGGCACGGGTGACAGGGTGTGACCAGGCAGGAGAAAACACCTGATGGTTCAGAGATGGTGCAGTGCCAGAGAGCTCATCCCATCTAGAGCACATGGATAACTCGGGGAGCAGCATCTGCAGAAGAGCCTTTCCAAGCATGGTTTGCTCCTGGTATTTCACCAAGCACTGCAAGGACCCCCCCGACCCCCGCCCCCCCCCACCCCCAGTGCCCTTGGAGACTGAGGAATGGGCAGAAAGGAAGAGTTTTGGAGTTCTCACTGGGAGTGAGGTACCTGATGAGGATGGGTTTTTACACTTTGGAAAGAAATGTCGCCTCTGGCTGCCACCTTCCCTGGGCTGTGGCCATGGGGATTTGCCCATCCCTACTGAACCCCACTTGTCTCTGGGACCCCCCTTGCTGTGGACAATCCTAGAATGTGCCCAATGTGGGAAACACAGGGAGGTGCCAAGGCTGCAGGTCCTCCTGGAGCTCCAGATTTGTTTTTCCTTTGCCTGAGTGAATTCTGGGTGAATCCCTCCAATTTGCTTTGGGGTTTTCAGCAGTGAGGAGAGCTCGTCGTGCCTTTGGAGAAGACATCAATGGCTGGCAGCCTGCAGCCCTGCCCTCAGCCCCCTCCCCACAGCCCCAGGAGAGGGAAGGCACAGGCATGAGATGCTGCAAAATGTTCTTTGTCAGAGGAGGAGCAGAGATTTTCATGCATTCTGTGTTCATTCCTTCTGAGCTGCTCTGTCTTTGTGTTTCAAAATCTCCTGGTAACTCACTCTCACTGCACTCTGCCTTTCAGCTTTGTGGGTTTTGCCTTTTTTTTTTCCCCTCCAGGCTGGATTTCCTGGCTTGGTTTGGGGCTCTCCCCTGCCCACCCTGTGCAGCTGCTCTCTGCTCTGGTTGCCATCGGCTGTTTGGAGGCAGCAGAGCTCGGGGTGCTCTGCTCCCCCTGCTCACCCCACAGAGGGGATGCCTCTGCCTCTGGACGTGTGCTCCAGAGCCAATGGGAGGTGGGATACATCTCTTAATTCCCATGGATGTTCCATGAATCCCAACAGCTGCCCTCAGGCATGGAGCACCAGCCTGGCCTGGTGGTTGAGCACCTGGAACAGTCCTGGCCGTGGTGTCAGGGATGAGTCTGGATGGCACCCTGGGTTGGGGGGAGGCTGCTCAGGCCGTGGAACAAGGCAGGGGTGGAAAATCCATCTGAACACAGAAGTCCTTAAGGGCAGGGCTGAAGCACCTCCTGTGCAGTGACAAACCTGCCTTGTCCCAGCTGCAGGACCCCGGGGCACTTTGCTTCCTTCTCTGTTCTTAACTCAGTTTGACAAACATTTAGAGATTAAGAGCTATCATGAGATATTAAAAAAATGTAGAAATCAACATCCTCCATTATATCAAAGAGGTTATCAAAATGCTCATTTCTTCCTTCCAAACACAACTTGGCTGAAGATAATTTCTTCCTGCCGAAAGGCTGGTGTTCAGTGAAATGGTCTTGGGAAGAGGATATAAAACCTTGTTCCCTTTCTCTATTGAAGTGGAGAGGGAGAAAAATCCCAAAACACCAAAGGCCTTATTGCTTCTCTCAGGGAATCTGTAGAAAGCATGAGGCAGCCCAGGGACTGCCAGGAGCTTCTGCTGTCCCTGCCATGTCCCGCTCCAAGGAATTTCAGTTCTGCTGAAAAGAAGGGAATGGTTTTCCTTCACCTTGCAGACTTGTTGTGTGGGCCCTTGACTCAGTTTCATCCATCCAGACTCTGCCTTTTTATTTTTTTAAGCAAACTCTTCTCAGAGATGATAAATGCCAGCCCAGCCTCAGCCATTCCCCTCATGCCATCCACCAGACCATGACACCAGCCCGAGCTGCAGAATCCCCTCTGGTGCTGGCAGCCCACAATTAGCCGTGATGAATGGGAGGCTCCAAAGAGAGATACTGAAAGATAAGTTGCTCAAGAGGTTTAAAAAATGAACTGTAAGGATTTGGGGTAAAGAATAAGCCGGTGTCTGCCAGGAGGGAGGGAAAGCTGGCTTTAGCAGCATCATCATCAGTCCCTGTGTGTGCACAGATCTGGAAGGAAATTCTGACCAATTCAGACCTCTTTTCTGAGAACACACAGAGCTAAATTTGTAGTTCTCATGTAAAAATCAGCTGCTGTTTAGTTGGGTTTAAATCCTTATCAGCATCGAGGCACTGTCTGTTCTTAAACAAGGAGAGGCCAGTGTGGAGTGAGATTTCTCAGTAACTGGAAATTATTTTGAGGGACAAGGCAGGAAGTTTTTTGCCTTTTAGCCCAGACTGTATGTAAGAGAGAACCTCATATTCTGAAGTACAATTATGAACCTGTACTCTCCCCACAAGCTCTGAAACACAGAAAAGGGGCTGTTAAATGTTGAAATATTTACTCTGCTTTCCCAGCTGAGGAGCCAGAGGTGACAGCAGTGGCTTTGCTGTGACGAGAGCGCTCATCAGAGATGGTGTGGGTGGGGAGGGACCTTAAAGATCATCCAGTCCCACCCTGCCATGGGCAGGGACACCTTCCACTAGCCCAGGTTTCTCCAAGCCCTGTACATCCTGGCCTTGGACACTTCCAGGGATCCAGGGGCAGCCCCAGCTGCTTTGGGCACCCTGTGCCAGTTCTGTGATGCGTCCCTGTCACACAGGTATCACTGTGGCTGGTTCCCCTGGGTGTACTGGGTGTACTGGGCCCCTGTGATCATTTCTAGACCTCAAACCATTTTCTTTTACTGCAGAAAACTTGATTCTAAAGTTAATTTTTCCAGTCGACACACTGAGCTCTATTAACTCAGTGGCCTTTGTGAAGCTCATTAGGTGTCTGGGGTCTTTCCCTTCTGCCTCAAGGCCAAGGGAATGGTCTCGTTAAATAAGATGGCAGAATCTCCACAGAGGAGTTTTGCAGTTTGTGCCAATTAACAAATTCAGCAACGCTTTTAACTTTTCTTTTCCAGGTAGCCCAGAGCCCGTGGGCCAGGCACACGCTGCAGCGGGCTGTGTGTGTTCAGAAAGGGCTGCTAATAACTAGAATGGCTGCTCCAGGATTGGGAAGAGTTTGAAGGCCCCGGGAAGCTCTGAATGCAGAGGAGTGTGGCTGTGGTAGAGGCCACCCCACAGAGAAAAAGGGAGTGCTGGCCTGCAGGATGTCCTGGGATGGAGGACTGAGGCAGGCTGGCTGTCTGAGGCCTCTGCTGGAAATGATCAGAAAGCCTTTAAAGCAAACAAAGTTCCCTGAAACTGAAAAGGTACCATTTGAATGCGCTCGGAAAGAGGAGGCTTGAGCAGCACGATCCATTCTGTCTCCGAAATGTCACAAAACATTTATACAGCTGCTCAGCTGGCATTAAAATCTAGGTCTTGTGCAGGAACATGGCAAACAGCTCCAGGTCACTGGGAGAAGTCCAGGAGCTCCAGCGAGGGGTGGCTGGGGCCTGGGAGCAGAGGAGCAGCTCCTGGGAGCAGAGGAGCGCGGGCAGTGCCAGCCGCCGGCGCTCCCGACCCTGGCACAGCCCGGGCTGCAAAGCGCGCTCCCCGCGCAGCGCAGGGGACTGCTTCCCGAAGGGCTGCTTCCCGAAATACCGCATCCAGCGCAGGCAGAGCTGAGGAGGACGGAGAAAAGAAACAAAAGGAGAGGGAGGTGCCAATATGGGCAGAGATATCCCGTTCCCTTGGCTGGGAGAGCGGGAGCGGAGCTCCCTGGTGAGCGCACAGCCTCTCCTGATGGTGGGAGCCGGGAAAACACCGAGCAGTCGTTTCGGAGGACGGGCTACATCGCCGTGGAGGCTCTGTCTGCTCGTTATCTCCTCTCTCCACTGGTCCTGTTCCTCACCCTGTCCCCTTCGCTGTCCCCTCCTTTGTCACCCCGGGAGAGGCCGATCCCCCGGCGGGCGCTCGCAGGTGCCTCGGTCCCTCCGGTGCCCGCGGGCAGCTCGGGCACCGCTGCCACCTCTGTGACCACGAGCGCAGGTGGGAGGGCCATGAGACCCGTCCCTGTGTCCCACCCTTCAGGAGCTGCCCCGTGCCCTCGCTGACAGCCCGGGGCGAGCACCGGCGCTTTCCTCCAGCCCGGAGTAGAGGTCTGCGGCTTTGGGTGAATATCCCAGCTTTGATCCTTTCTCCTGGCTGCGGTTCCCTGTTTACACAGACAACCACAGCTCTTTGTATCCGCACTCATCAGCTCCTGGGAGGCGTTTCCTGATCCCCACGATACGGTCCCAGCGTCTGCGCGGGGCTGAGCCGCATCTCCGCGCTCCCCAGCCTGCCCCGACACATCCCCCCGAGCTTCTCGGCACTGATCTGGGTTTGTTGATGGTGGCAGCCGTCCCAGACAAACCCAGGGGGGACGGAGCTCTCCTCCCCGGGCAAGCATGGCTTTTGTTCCCCAAAAGGCCAACGTAGGAGGAGACCCACCTGGAGCAGGCAGCGCACGGTGAGCGGCGGGCAGCGCTCCATGGAGGACATGCCTCGCTTACTCTGCCGCTCCTTCACGTGCATTTGGGGGTTTTTGGTTCTGTTTTATTTTTTTTTTCCCTTCTTTCTTTTATCCTCCCAGCCCTTCTGGCAGGCTTTTGACTACACATAATGACTTGGAAGGTGCGGCAAAGGTTCTGGCAGCCGCGGCGCGGGGCGGGAGCTCAGCCAAGGCGCGGGGCCGCACGGTGGTTTCATCCCATTTGCAAACTATAAGGCAGCCTTTGAGCGGGGGGGCAGAGCACGAACATGTGCTAAACATCATGTCGGGAAGCTTAGCGCATTACAGGGAACAGCGCTGGCCACGCACAAACGGAGCCGCTCTGCTGCCAGAGGCAGGCGCAGGCAAGAACCGTCTCTGTTGATTTAGGGCTGAGTGAACAGCTCTGGCAGGGCAGGTAGGATGGGCTTCTCCAGGTGTTACAGTCGAGCAAGTGTCAGAGTGGCATAAATCAGAGAGCTTTGCCCGTCTGTCAGACCCTCGAGGAGAATTCGGTGGTGTCTGAGGGTGCACAAAGCAGCACAGGGTAACGAGACAGAGAGTCCTTGGGAAAATAAAAACCCAGACACCAATCTACAGCATGTGCTTCCAGGCTGGGCCCCAAAACCCTTCCCTCAGCCACCTGGGGTGGCACAGAGATGTGTGCTCCTGCTCAGCACTGTGGTGTCCCCAAGGGGCTCACGTGCCAAGGGCCTCCAAGAGCTCCAGAGTAACTGAGCAACCAACACATCAACCATCGACCCACCCACGGGTTTGTGTGCTTCCCTTCCTGCCCTCTGTGCGCTTCCCTTCCTGCCACCCAGAGGCCATGACATCTGATGTGCTGAGGTGGACCCTGGGTTTCCAGGGCGCTCTCACAACCAAAATACCTGCAGGACTGACAGGCTTCATCCATCATCGTGCTCCTTGGGATGGTGGCACGGACGGAAGAGTGAACTTCAGAGCTGGAGTTGTGTGTGCTGACTGATGGGATCAGCTGGGTCAGGTTCCCTGGGATTTCAGAGGAAGGTTCAAAGCTCCAGTTAGAAACTGACATCTCCCCTTCAAAGGAATTCTGGTGTGTCCCTCATTTTCCCCACCGCATGTGGCAGGAGAGCACCATGTCCGGGCTGGGACTGCGGGCAGGGGCTGCTGACAGCAGCAGCCACACAAGAGTCCCAGGATTCTGCAAGACAGAAGGGCTTTTCCAGACCTTCTTGAACTCTGAGCACCCACAAAATTAAATGTCTGGGTATCAGTTTTGGGAAAGAAAAAGGATCAAAGCAGCAGAAGTCTTTTGAGAGTCTTTTGGCAGATGGAGGAGGATGTTCTCCCTGCCAGGCAGGGGGTGAGCACAGGCTGTCCAACACTCCACTGCACCACAGCTCCTGCCTGCTCAGCCTTGGAGCATCGCTGGGCCAGGCAGTGGGACCAGCTCGGGATCACAGGGGATGGGGCTGGGCCGTGCTGGGCAGAGCCAGCAGCTTCCAGCTGGTGACAAAGAGGCTGGTCCAATGTCACCGAGGGTGCCCAAGCTCAGAGCCTTTCCCAGCCACTCCAGAGCCCAGCTGCACATCGGGGAATGTGGGCCTAAGGCTGGACATGACTCCCCTTTCCCTGGCCTGGTGCATCTCCCTGGGGATGCTCCAGTGCACAGAGAAGGGTCCTCAGTGGCATCTCAGTGGCCATGACGTTCCCTGCTGCTGTCCCCTCACCCCACACTGAAGCAGTAGCAGGTCCCACATGGATGCTGTGTCACCAGGGCTGGAGAGACGCTTTTTGTGGAGCTCACTTCCCACCCCAGCACATGAGCAAAGGGATGGAGCCCCAGCCTGCCAACCAAAGCCTGTGGCTCCCTCTATTTCTAACAGCACAGCACCCACCAACCTGCTCAGTGCTTGGCAGCCCTGTAGACAGAGAGGTTTGATACCCAGGAACCTGACAGTGGCTGGGTGGTGACAGTCACACACACGGCACAGGGAGAGCGCCTTCCCTTCAGCACTCACAGCTCCAAAGGAGAGAGGGAATAACCCCAGCTGGCAGGTGTGAACACAGCATCTCCCCTCTGTGACCCCTCTGGGAGGATGGAGCAGCAATTCCAAGATCAGCACTCCCCAAACCAGTCTGGTTCTGCAGGAGGCTCTGGCACTGGCCCCCATGCCAGGCTTGGTGACAGCGCCCCAGTCAAGCAGGGGGACACAGCCAGCATCACCCTCTTTCCAGCAGCAGCTCTCTCTGCTCCACTGCTCCCTCCCCTTCCCTTTTTCCATTTGTTTGTTCATTCCTTCTTTATTCGCCACAATTGTCCTTAATGGAAACAGCATCTCAGCAGAGTCACCCCGCAGGAAAGCTCGAGCACAGAGGGATTTTTGTAGATGGCTTTAATAAAAACATTGAAGGTCTGTTGTTCTTATAGTGCTGTGTGATCCATTAAGTCTATTAAATACAACAGAGGAAAACTGTGAAAAAAGCCAGAGGAGGCCATGATGTCACAAAAAACAAATGAGCCAGGGCTGCTTTCCTGCTCCTCTCCAGTTCCACGGCTCTGCCCTGTGCCTCCCTGGTCCTGCCCTGTGCCTCCCTGGTCCTGCCAGCAGAGCAGGGGCCTGTGCTTGGTCACTCCTCGTTGCCACATGTGCAGGTCTGTGTGTGTGTAATTAGGTTCCCATAAATGTGTAGTTCCTAGATATTAATCCAGAGGATATTAAAGCTGAAGACCCGGGAGATCTGCTCCTCCCTGCTGCAGACAGACTCCTCCTCAACATACATGTGCTGGGCCGTGTCAGCCGTGTGTCAGCCAGGGCCTGGCCGTGCTCCCTGCGCCCATTAAAACATCTTTGTGACCCCTAAAACATCTTTGTGCCCTTGGAAACACCTTTGTGCTTCTTAAAACATCTCTGTGTCCGTTAAAACATCTCTGCACCCCTTAAAACATCTCTGTGCCTCTTAAAACACCTCTGCACCCTTTAAACCATCTGTGTGTCCCGCAGATGCCCACCAGCAGCAGCCAGCCATGGACAGGAGGATATGTGTCCCCTGACACCTGCCACAGGTCTCAGGGGCTCCAACCTGAGCCTAAACAAGGCTGGAATCCAGCCTTGGCTCCAGGGCAGATTCTCCATCGTGCTCAGCACCAAGTGGCTGTGGAAGGGTGGAGGGAAATGTGCTGGGGGGAAGTTTTCATGGCTGGGGAGGGACTGCATGGGTGAAGCTCCTTCTGCCAGGACAAGAGGCGAAGGTGAAGCCAGGAATGGGATGACTGAGAGCAGGCAGGGGCATCATGGCATGGGATGGGCATGGCATGGATCATCAGTGTGGAATTGTCACGGCATGGGATCCCCCCTGTGTGTCACACACATCTCCAGCTCTCCTGCACCATCCGGGCTTCCCATCACCAAATACTCCTCAAGCACGAAGGCTGGACCTCCCTGGGCTCCAGGTCCAATTGAGCTCTCAGGCAAAGCTGTGGGTGTCACTCCCAACCCTCTCCTGACACTGCAGTGACATGGAGTGCTTGGGGAGTGCTTGGAGAGCCTCTGCCTGGAGAGCGTGAGGATCACTTTGCATTTACCTCTTTATCTCTTGTACATCTTTGTGCATCCTGGCTAGATCTCACTCTGATCTAAGCCTCTGTTCCCAGAAAAGGGATTTAAGGAAGGCTGAAGGCAGGAGGCAGGGAAGCAGGGGTGCTGGAGGTCTGAGCTTTGTGGTTCACCCAAGAACAGGAGGAGAAGCTGCCCGTGGGTACAAGGGGCTGCTTCAGCACGTGGCCACACCACAGCCAGGGAAGGTGACCCAGAGCAGCTCCCTCCATGAGCCCAAGGAAATGGTGGGACAGGCTGGAGCCAGCCCCCCGTGGAAAACCAGCCCGGGCCCCCGGCAGCTCCGGGGAGCGAGCAGGCATTCCAGCAATTCCCTGCACAAACAGCGCGGGACAATCCAGCTCTCCTGTTTATTTGCACAAGATAATTGTTTTGTTGACACTCGAGAACCTTCTTCCTCTGGTCCCCCTGCCCTGGGTTCTAGAAAATGTTAACTCCTGCTCTCGCAGCAGCACCAGAGCCCTCCCAGTGCCAGATGAGGAAAGCTGATGGAACCTGGGCAGGCAGCAATGGCCAGCGCTGGGGCTGAGCCTGGCCATGGTGAGCAGGGAGGGCTGCTGCTGCCATGTCCCCATCCACCCTCACCCCCATGCAGTGTCCTGTCCCCTCCACAGCATTGCCCTGGCTGCCTCAGTCACTGGTTTTCAGAGCTCGCCCACCCCCTTGGCCCCCCTGCCAGAGCCCACCCACCCCCACCAAAGCCCCTTTGTTGCAATTTCAGCTGTTTGACAAAAGTGCAGCCCCTACCAAAGCACCCCCAGAGCTCAGGATGCTCCAGCCCCAGCCAGATGGGCTTTCTCCAGGAAGAGCACAAGAAATCAGTTATGTTCAGGGTGATTTTATCCCCTGGGTGTCCTCCTACGTTCTGCTGGGCTGTGGTTTGTACTTCTGGAGTTGCTTAATCACCCCTTTGGACCTGCCTTCAAAGACGGTGCCTAATCCCTCCTGGAAACCTCCTAATACCTTTGGCTGCTTCGCTGCTTTGTGGCCATGAATTATGGTGGGTCTGGCCAGTCCTTACTCAGCATCAGCTCTCCTGGCTATTTGCCATCCCCAATGGCTTCAGAGAGGTGTTCAGACCTTAAACAGACCCCCAAAAACTGTCACATCCTGCACATTTGCTGTTCCAGTCACCAGCCACTGGAATGGTATTCCGTGGCTGGGGCACTGGGGAACCATAGAGAGTATTTGGGACCAAAGCAGCAGAGAAGGGCTCTGTGTGTGGTTTCCAGCAGAAGAACAATTTGTAATTCTGCTTTTATTGTCCTGCTACACGAGGGAAACATCACTTTGCCAGGAAGTCATGCCACAATGATTCACAAGGATCAGCTTGGGCTGCTCAAGTTAAAAAAAAAAAAAAAAGGAATAAATCAGAGAATCCCAGAATGGTTTGGGTTAGACAGAATCTTAAAGCTCATCTCGCAGGTTTGTGTGCCTACAATTCCATCCAGCACAGCCACAGCTCCCAGCTCTGCTCCCACCAGCGTGGGCCATCCCCAGAGCATCATCACCTCAGGGTCATCCCACCTGGTCTTGGGGACAGCTGTGACACAGCCAGGTCCAAGAGCCACCACAGAAAGCAGGAAAATCCCACCACAAATTCCCAGACCTACACCAAAACCCACTCACAGCACAAATACTGCCATCTCCTCGTCCTTTTTGGGGCACATACAGGGCCCATACGGCAGCTTGGCCACACCAATCCACAGATTAGGACCTCTTAAAGCAGGAGGCTTTTCCTCCTCCTTCAGGAACAAAGTGCAGGTATCTCTGCAGGGCTCTGCCTCAGAGCAGAAGACTCCTTGATTGCAGAATTGGGTCTGAATAAAGAAGTCTGGTCTAGGAATAACAACACTGGCAGCGAGAGTGCTTTATATAATGTCCTGTAATAAATGATATTATGGCACTACTAGGAGACAGGAATGCAGAGGGAAGGAAGGAGCAGACGTGACAGTGATAAATCAATCTGGAGAAGAAATACCAAATGCAATATACTCTTTGCCTCCTTTTGTTTGGGGCTCTGTAGATGTTTGCAGGTTCGAATAACGGAGCTGGCAGGAACCTGCTCCTGCACCGAGCGGAGTTTATTAAACCCCTCCGTAAACAACCTCTGCAAGGCACCTCTCCCACTCCCCCCGCTCCTCTCTGGCAGATGTTGGACAGATGTGCAGGGCTGCCAGGCAGGGGGGGGCAGCACTTCCAGGTGAGATAATTCATCCTTAAATTGCTCCCGATGAGGATAATGTGGGATGTAAGGAAGCTGACAATAAAATTGGCTCTAAAAGTTGCCAATTAGGGAGGAAACGGCCAAAGAGGCGAGCAGAGACAGCGACTCCCTGATGTGGGCAGTGGAAGGCTGTGGTCTCAGGGGGCTGGAGATGGAGGGCAGAGCTCTCCCCCAGCCTGCACCCCAAAGCACAGAGCAGGGCTCTCTGCGATGGGGCAGGGAATGCTCCCCATTCCTGAGGCTGTTCCACGGCTGTGGCTATGAGATAATTTAACTTCGGAGGCCTCCCTTCAGCAAGGGGCTTAATCACACATCTCATTTCCAACACTTAAGTGAGTCCATTGACTTCAATGATTTTCTTCAAAGGAACAACAGAGACATTTAAGGCACTGAGCCCTGCTGGATCAGCCCTGAGCTCTCCTCCCAGGGCTGCAAATTGACCACTTGCTTTTATGTAGGGCTGGGTTTTTTCCCCTATCTTTGATGCTGTTAATTTACTGCTCTTATGACTTTTAACCAGAGGGAACAAGAGCGCTGTGATTGTTTTTTTTTTTTTTAACTCTGGAAATTAGGAGGAAAAAATGGTGACCTGTGACTCCATCCCAAGGTATGAGGTTGTCATTCCTCATAAGATCTCCTGGAGTTTCACTCGGTCTGTCACGCTGCTCTGGCCAGGAGTTTTAATATTGGCACAAAGGAAAATGATGGGATAACTGCCAATGCTCAGAGCTGCTATCTTAAGTAACATTAATCCAGCATTTCTTGAGTATTCCAGGTGGATTTGGGGTTTCCTCACACTGTTTTGGGGTGAAGCTCAATGGCTGGTGTGCAGCAGAGCTGTGGGAGCTGCAGGGCCTCAGCTGTCCCTTCTCTGCCAGACAAATGGGCATTTTGGGGACAACTGAGGGACACAGCCTGGCCCAGTGCCACAACTTAACCCCGCTGGTCCATGGCCCCTGAAGGCTCTGAAGAATAAATGATTCACAGCCATGACTTTAATGAGCTTTGGCTTTCCATCCTCTTATTTATCTTTACAGGAAAAAAGCAATATTTCTTCCCCTCTCTGATGGGCCAGGGGAAAACAGGAACGATGGCACCTTGTGCCACCAGCAGCTCCTCTCCAGCAGTGACCCCAGGACAAGGAGCCAGAGCCTGGAGGGCTGGGTGGGCTGTGCTGGGGTGGTGACACCCACGGGCCAGGCTTTCCTGGGATGGGGAGGGAGCAGGGGGGAGGAGATGGCCAGGAGCAGGGCTGGGCTCCCGGCAGGATCCTGATTTTCTGGCTTGCAGCAGAGAGATCGGCTGGGCTCTGCGAGGAGGGTGCTCCTCCAGCCCTTTTTCCCTCAGAAGGAGGGACAGGAGCCAAGCTGGCAGGGCTGGGTCCCCAGGACCCCTTCCCTCTGTGCCATCCCCCTGCCTCAAGCGCTCTCCAACCAACCTCCCTACTCCTCTCTGCTCTTGCCTCTTCCTCTCCTTCCATTTCTGCTCCCACCATGACTTCCCCTCCCTGTCACCTCCACGCACACCCTCCCCTCTGCTTTATCTCTGGATACCAAGGAAGATTAGACTTTTTTAATTACGGCTCAGTTTGGCGGCTGTGTCTCCGAGGCTGGCCCAGCAGCCGGGCCGGCTCAGATGTTCCCGCGTGCAGCCTTTCTGCCTGGCTACCCTTGTTTATTCCTCGTTCATTAGCTTTTTTTACGTTGCTGGAGATCTGAGGCACTCACATGGAGCAGGAGGCTCGAAGTGACAGCAGTAAAAGGCGCTGCTAGTGAGATTATAGCTGCTCTGAGCTGCTGCTGGCGCGGGTGGGAGCGCTCGGAGGGCAGGGGCAGAGCGCTGCCTTTGTGCCAGCTCAAAGGGCCCTGTCAGAGCGCGTCAGGCAGCCTCCTGGAAAAAGGGAACTTTCCAAAACCCCATGAGAACTGGTTAAATTAACCCTTTCCCCGGTGGCCACCCCTTGGGAGGCTCCAGGCAGAGGCAGGGAGCTGCCTGTGCCTGCTCTGGGCCCCGCCATGGATCGTGCGTGTGCCTCACGCTCAGCACAAACCCACTGTTCCCTTTATCAACAGGCTTATTTCTATCAAATCAGGACAGAAACTTGGAAATCTTGCCGTAAGTCAAGCAGAAAATTATCAGTCCACAATCAAAACACTCCCCTTTGTCCTTAAGACATTAATTCCCTGAGCTGGCTCTACTCACACACAGGGCATCGCAGAGCCCTTGGCACTGGCGGCCCACCCAACTCTGCAGCCACCCAGTGTGGTCTCTTCTCTCTTTCCTGCCCTCATTCCTGTGAGATCCTGTGGGACAGGAGCAGGAGGGGATGCAGAGCAGAGCCCCGCACATGGCTGTGTGCTGCTTCATCTCTGGCAGCAGTGGCAGCAAGGAAGCATTTCTCCAGTAAACCCAAATTGTATTTAATTGCAGAGGATTCCTGAACTAGTGGGGCAGAGGAAGAGCCCAAATGGTCCTAATCAGCTACTCCACAGCCATCCCTGGAAGTGTTCAAAAACGTGTGGCTGTGGCCTTGGCAGTGCTGGGGGAACAGTTGAGCTCAGTGATCTCAGAGACCTTTTGCATCCTTCTAGATTCTGTGATTCCATGGTTGTACAAATGTCCAAGCTTCCTGTGGCCGGCCCAGGCACAGCCAGCTGTGCTGGGATCCCTCAGGAGAGTCAGGGTGTCTGCAGGCAGCCCCCGTGGTCCCCTGGACACTGGGAGAAGAGTCTGGATGCACTGTCATCCCCCAGAGCCCTGCTCCTGGGAAAGGGGCTCCTGTTCCCACTCCAGGGTGTTTACGCTGAGCCCTGACAGATGGGCCCGGGCTCTGGATGTTTATACAGCATCTCCAGAGGCTCCAGATGGCCCCCGAGCTCCCAGGCCGTGCTCCCCTCTCTGCTCCCAGCTGGGCTCCTGGGCCCAGAGCTCTGCCAGCGGGGCAGCATCGGGACAGGGACAGTGCTGCCCTCCAAACACCCCTGGGCTCATCCCTGCCCATCAAACACTGCTGGCAGCACTGCTGAGGACCCTCAGGTGTCACCACTGCCTTCAAAGTCCCCAGTAACCATTGGCTGAGGTACCTGCAAAGCCAGGGAGGAGAGGGAAGGAAGCCCTGGAGGGTGGGGAACATCCCAGATCCCAGCAGCAGCTCCTTGAAAGAACAAGGGCTGGAGCAGGACACTGGTCCCCGTGGTTGTGCATGGGGGGTGGCATGGGGACACATGCCATCAGGGGAGACAAAACTGTGCAGAAGCAATGTCCTTGTGTCCCTGTGCTTTCTGCAGGTGCCATGTGGTGTGGTGTGCCATGCTATGGCCCCATGTGCCATGGTGTGATGCCACATGGTCTGGCATGGTCCCTCCTGGTGTGGAACTGCTGTGGTGTCCCATGGGCTGTTGTGGTGTCCTTTGGAACAGTGTGGTGTCCCACAGTGGTGGTGGTGCCTCACAGTGCCACAACCAAGCAGTGGCACAGGCAGGAACAGCTCTGGGTCCCTGCCAGCCCCAGCCTGGGGCTGCCATGGCACAGCTGCTGTCACACACACAGTGCCTGTCCCCCAGCCAGCCTCTGCCAGGACCCACAAACACCTGGACTCCTCCAGGGACCTTTCCCTGGCTTGGGAGAGGACAGGGCACAGGGGACACACAGCACCCATGACATTTCCATTCCTGCTGGCCCTTCCAAACACACCCAGAACGGGCTGAAAGGGGGATAGGACGGGCTGGAAGGGGGACAGGAAGGGCTGGAAGGGGGATAAAATGGGCTGGAAGGGGGATAGAACGGGCTGGAAGGGGGATAGAACGGGCTGGAAGGGGGATAGGACGGGTTGGAAGGGGGATAATTGGTCCCCTCCACGCCGTGCACAGCACCCGGGGGCACACGCGTGAGAACGGGTCCCTCTCACAATTTGCATCGTTCCAAGGGAAGCACATTTTTTTCCCAAGTCCTAATGAATATTGCACATTCCAAAGGCTCGGGGAGATGAGTCCTGCCAGGCCGGATCGCGCTCTGCAGAAACACTTTGTCACTTGCTGTTCCCGTCACGGCGCTTTAACAGCCCGGCACAGTCGGGCTCACGATTCCGGACAGCGAATGCCTTCAAAGCCCGCACGGCCCCGGCTCCGCTTTCAGGTCATGGAAATGCCACTGTCACTTCGATGTCGAAATGTCCCCAACACGTTGTCAATAGGGACGTGAAATGCCCCCTCAAGGGGAAGGGAGACAAAGGGAGAGGGGCAGCCGCTGCTCCCGGTGCCCCAGACAGCGTTCCCAGAGACACGGCTCACATTCCCGGAGACACAGTGCCCACATTCCCAGAGACACAGCGCCCACATTCCCTGAGATACAGCGCCCACATTCCCGGGGACACAGAGCTCACATTCCCGGGGACACAGCACCCATATTCCCAGAGACACAGCGCCCACATTCCCGGGGACACAGCGCCCACATTCCCATTGACACAGAGGCCACATTCCTGGGGACACAGAGGCCATATTCCCGGGGACACAGTGCCCACATTCCCAGGGACAGAGCACCCACCAGTCTGGCCCTGAGCCCGGGGGATCAGCACCTCCCTCAGAATTTCACTCAGCACCTCTCTCAGCACCTACACTGGCACCCTGCCACAGGGGCATCCCTAAAAATCAGACAGGAAAAGGCCTTAAGGAGCAGCCCAGCCCTGTGTCACCCCACTGCAGCACAGGGACAGTGCCAGCGCTGCCACTCCCTGTCTGTGCCCATGCGTGTGCTCCTGCCTGTGCACAGGCATCCACACCCATCCCACACCCATCCCACGCCCATCCCACGCCCATCCCACGCCCATCCCACGCCCATCCCACACCTATCCCACGCCCATCCCACGCCCATCCAGCACACATCCAGCGTGCACCTGGCATGCCACCCCAGGTCAGTGGCATCAGGACATGTGCCACTCTGTGCAGGGACAGCCAGACGCCGGGCAGAGGGGCAGCGTCCCCAAAGCTGTTTCATGCCCGGCCATGGAGCACTGATTGCTCGGCTGGGATGCGAGCATGGCCACAGGGCTGAGCACGGCAGCAGCAGCAGCAAGCACGGGCTGGGAGCGCAGTCCCTGCCCGGGGGGATCCTCAGGAGAGCGGGAATGGAGCTGGCAGCGCGCCGGAGCTGTTCCATTAGCGCTGCTACCTCGGCTGCCGCCGGTTTGCTGAGCTAAATAACAATATCGCTCATCCCCAGAGGCAAGAGGCTGCTCTGAGGAGAAGGGACAGGAAGGAGGAAGCTGCTGTGCCTCATGGAAAAGCCAGGGATTTGTTCCAGCAGGCACAGCCCAGGTCGTGCAGGTGACAGGGACAGGGTGGTGGCACTGCCCACTGTACCAAGACTGACAGTCCCATACAGGTAACACTGGTGACACCTGGATAATATTTACCAACAGCCACAAGTTAATTCTTCTTTTTCATAGTGTCCTTTTTTTTTTTTTTTGTGGTGTCATGATGCTACATTTTATGACAAATCATTGTAAAAATTGCTGTGAGCACTTTATCTGCCATTGTCCTACAAAATACAGCGAATTCCACATCCCAGCTGAGCCTCAGCACTCGTGGGGACACACTTCCCGTGGCTGGAGGATGCTCATAGGTTGCCACTAACATTTACTACTTGTGGCTATAAATATTTAAACAAACCAGGCAATCGTTGGCCCAGTGAATCAAAATGTTTGGCTGTTGCTGAAGGAAATGTGGGAAAAACCCAAGACAAGGTGGTTTCATCCTTGTCTTCCGCCCCTGTGTGCATGTGGATCCCAGGCTGCTTTGTTCTTCACAAATGGAATAGGATACAGGCAATTAACCCAATACATGAAATACTCACTATTATTATTCACCAGGAATGATCATCTCTACCAGGCTGGCAGGAGTGAGGGGTTCCATCCTTCCTGGTGCTGCTGGAAGTGCTCAGGGAACACCAGAAAAAGCATTTTTCAACAGGCAGGGACTGATGATCAACCAGCCTGTGGTTTTCCTTTTTTTTTTTTTTTTAAATTGACACAAAAATTTTTTTCCACCCCTCCCTGAGCATTTTTCAACAGGCAGGGGCTGATGATCAACCAGTCCTTGTGGTTTTCCTTTTTTTTTTTTTTTATAATTGACACAATAATTTTTTTCCACACCTCTCTATACTTTAATCACCTCTAACACGGGTGCTTCTCCGGTAATTTGACCTTTTCAATCTCTCTGTGCACGTCCCCCAGCAGCCTTTGGGCTGAGAACAAAACAAACACTAAAATTAAACGTTGCTTTTAATCCTGGGTATTTTTGGTAGTGCTCTGCACTGCTGCTCCTTCTTCCTCCAACCCATTTTTTGGCAATCGCTTTTCAGACACTTTAAACTCCTTCATCCATGAAATGCTCTTTGGGGAAACAGGAGCCAGAGGAATTCTCTGAAACCCTCAGCATCACCTCCCTGGTTTGGGTAATTTTGTTTGTTGGTTTAAAAACTGTTACGAGAAATGACCTCTAAAGGGAAGTAGCTTTAGTGTGAGGGGTAAACAATTAGAACCTGAAAAAAAAATCCCAATTTTTCAGTACAATGAAGCAAGAGAGGACTTTGCCATTTCTACCCTGGCCAGAGGAGGTGATGCCCACACCTCTCAGCCTGTTGGGAACATCTTGACACATGGAGCCAGCAAAAAATTCTCATAGTCTTTATATAAAAAGAAAATATTTCAAATGGCCAAGTGCTCCCAGGGTGAAATTTGAGGCAGTTTCTCTCTGCAAGGGCACCCACAAGAGCATGGCCATGGCCTCTCCAGCACAGCCAGGAGAGCTGCAGGTCTCACCCCAGTGATGGGGCAGAGCAGCTCCTGAACTGGTATTTCTTGGATCATCAAAAACATTTCTTCAGGTATTTTCATCTTGTACAGGGAAATTTGTATTAAAATCCTTAATTTCAATTATAATACAATCAAATTTTAAGGAAGAAACAGGAATACTGGTTTCCTGAGCTTTGACTTTTTTAATATTAAAAGAAAAAAAAAATAGACAAGGAGTAATAACTGAGTACAGCCTCAATAAAAAAAGCCTCCAATATTTCAAGTCCATTTTCTTTGACTGAGATTAAAGCGAGCTGGTTTGGTCTGTAGAGCAGAAAGGCAGAGTTGGGGTCTTTGCCTGGAAAAGAGCCCATGAGAGTTCCCAGTAGCAGGAATGTCCCCATGGTTTGTGGATTTGCTCACCTCGTGTTTGCATTGAAGGGCCAAGAGCACAAAGGAAGCACAAAAACATCCCTGACCCTGTTCCGTGGGGGAATGGGAACAACAATAGCAGTGAGCAGTGGAATGGACCCCAAAGGGCAGAGCTCGTCTTGGTGCAGTGGAGCTCGGGGTCTGATTTATGGGATCTGCACACCGAGGGGAGAGGAGAACCCCTCCATGCCCGCGGAGCTCCTGCCGTAGTGCTCGGGATGTGCAGGGCAGCACAGCCTCCTGAGCTCCTGGGCATGGCTCCGGAGCCCCCGGGGTGCTGGCTGCTCCCGAGGAACGTGGCTCAGGAGTGGGGTCAGCAGTGGGGTCAGCAGTGGGGTCCCACTCCCCGCCTGGGCATGGTGGCAGCGATGGGTCCCTCCCGCGCTGTCAGGAGCCATCACTCCCGAGCCAGGGCCATGCCCTGTCTCCCCCACTTTGGGGTGCCACACCCAGGGCAGGGGGGATTGTGGGGTGCTCTTATCTCGCTGTGATAACAAACTGTGGGGTAACCCAAGCCCTTTCTCTGCCCATCCCCGTGGGCACCGGCGTCGCTTCTCCGGCGGGTTGGCTGCCAACAATTCATCTGCTGCCTCAGCTCATTATCTCTGTGGCGCAGCCAGGACGTGTTCTGGGTGGGAGAATTTGGGTCAGTGGGTTTCACAAGGCGTTCCTTGAGATGCCCTGGCACGTATTTAGCGTTTGGCATTCCATGTGGGACCAGCCACCCATCCCCATGCCCGTGTCTCTGCATCCTCCCTGCTCCAGGCCAGTGTCACGGGGACAGCGAGGGGGGCTCAGGCAGCCCCAGGGAGTGGGTGGGGAGAAGGCTGCAAAGGACAGACAGAGCTGGGATGTTTTCAGTCTCCTCCTGTTTTCTTTTGTACAAGTCTGAATATTTTATCTGGCTGCGTGCATCGTCCCTGAACTTAAAAATAGCCGGGTTCCTTCCTGGTGGAATGGAGCAGTTTGCTTTTCCTAGATTTTTCACGCAGATTTCTTGTTCCCCTCACACCCAGTAATTGCTCCTGGAGCCAGGAGGGCGCGGGGAGGGTGCCTGGCCCTGCACACACACACTCCCCTCCCCTCTGTGCCTGGGGACAGGGCAGGTTTGGGCATGAGGGTGTTTCCCACCTCCCCAGGTTGTGTGCACGCTGGTGCTTCAGTGCCATGGGGTGCTCAGGACAGGGGACAGCAGACTTCAGTCCTGCTCTTTAATAACCAGCCAGCCCCATAGTGAGAGAAGCCATCAGGGCACAGGCTTGGTGAGGGACACACTGGTCTAGGTCATGGAATGATTAACACTCAGTGCTTAAAAATACATGGAGTTTTGGGGATGGCTCCTGAAGTTCGGTTGATTCTTGTGGTATCTCCCATTCTCTTTGGTTTTGTGCAGGGAAACAATGAAAAACAAGGACTGACAGACTTACAGACACAAAATCTCCTTTTCCTGCCACAGTGCAGTTTTAGGGACCGTCACAGGACAGGAGAGGGGCACACCTGAGCTGGGGTGGGGAGCAAAGCTGTCTCCAGCAGCCACATCTGGGGTGCATCTCCCCTCCTGGCTCTGGGCTGGTTCAGGCCAGGGTGAGTGAGGAGCTGTCACCCTGTGCTGCATTCCCAGAGCAGGTGGCATTGATATTTGGAACCTGAAAGCAGCTCTCCCTCAGCACATGGGGTGAAGGAATGGGTGGCACCACACGGTCAGGTGCCAGAAGCACCTCCTTCCCTGGTGCACTGTGAGAGCTGTCCCCAGAGCTGTCCCCAGAGCCGTCCCCAGAGCTGTCCCCAGAGCTGTGCCCAGAGCTGGCCCCAGAGCCGTGCCCAGAGTTGTGCCCAGAGCTGTGCCCAGAGCTGTGCCCAGAGCTTGCCCAGAGCTGTCCCCAGAGCTGTGCCCAGAGCTGTCCCCAGAGCTGTGCCCAGAGCTGTCCCCAGAGCTGTGCCCAGAGCTGTGCCCAGAGTTGTGCCCAGCGGTGGCACAGTGTGAGTGAACTGGCAGTGCCGGTGTGCCCCGTCCCCATGGCCTGTGTCACACACCCTGCTCCCAGCCCTGCAGCTCTGGGAGATGGGATGGCTGAGGACACGTTGCTGGGCCCACACAGGGCACTGGTAACTGGAAGTGACACGTGCCATACTCTGTCACCTCTCGCCGGCCGCACACACAGCCCTGCCAGAGCTTCTCTGACATTTCTTGTCCCGGTGTTTATTTTAAAGGAATGTGACATTCTGGCTGTGCAAATGCCCTCTCCTGAGCTGGGGATGCTGTGTTGCAGAGACGCCTGTGCGGGCACTCTGTCCCCATTCCCTGGAACACCAAGGTCCTGCCACATGGCAGGGATGGAGCAGTGGTGCCAGGAGATGCAACAACACCTTATCTTCCTTAGCTGCTGCCTGGGCATTGCATGCAGTGACACGAGGGATCCACATCCCCTTGCTCAGCTGCACCTGTCTTGACCCAAACACAGAATTTTTCCCTTCTCACATCACCCAAGGAGCAGCAGCTCCAGGCTGGGAGCAGAGGGCACAGAAACCCTCACCGTGGCAGGGATGGTGAGGGGGGCTCGCCACCATCTGCAGCACCTCAGAGCCTGGAATTCCACCCAACCCATTCCCGTGCTGCCCTCCCTGTGGGGGATTCTCCTCTCGCGTTCCTGGAGTGCTGAGTCCCCATGGCCCCGAGCCCCTCGCGTTCCCGGGCTGGTGTGAGCAGCTCCCGGCGCGTTCCCAGCTCCTCGGACGTGCTGCGGGTGGTGAACTTTCCCCTCCCCCGGCTCCCCCATCCTCCCCCAGTCTCTCCACCATACGGACACAGCTGAGCAGCTACCAGATATTCAGAGCCGTGAAGGTTGATAAACAAAAGTGAGATAGGACATGGCACCAGAAAGACCTCAGCTAATGGAATTTTTAAGCTACTTAATTTGGGGGCTTGTCAACCTTGACAGCAACCCTTTAATAAATGATGTGTTGTAATTCCCACCCAGTTCCCCGGCTGCGGGGGCCGGTGCGGGGCTGGGGGGTGGGATCTGGCAGCTGGAGATCCCAGGAGCACACGGGATGTGCTGAGTGGGGACTGCGGGGTGGCAGCGGGTCCGGCTGCTGTCCCAGTGCTCCCCCAGCTGGGAGGGGCTGGCGACTGGGCTGGGGGGGCACAGCTATAGCCCGCTGCTGGGCAGGGGTCGCCGGGCTGTGCAGCCTCTGGTGATGCTCTGGAAGCGGGGAGCAGCCGCCGAGGGGACCCCAACGGGGCAGAGCCGCGGGGTGCACAGCGCCCACGGACCCCACGGACCCCAGGGACCCCCGGAGCCGAGGGCTGGCCGGGGGAGGGGGAGGGCGGTAAATCCTCCTCCCCAGCCCTCAATCTCTGTGCTTTCCTCCGGAAAAATCCTGCTGGCAGCTCCCGTGCCAAGGCGTGCGAGTGCCACCCAGTGTCTGCAGCGAGGGGGGAGCGCAGCCCGGCCGGGGGGTGGCAAGGGGGACACGCGGACAGTGCGGTCCCTCAGTGTCCCCGCAGTGTCCCCGCTGAACCCAGCAAACCAGTGAGCTGCGATGCCCCCCAAAAGGTGCTCCAGCCACGGCCGTGGCACCGGGGCTGCCCCGGCAGCGGGGGCTGCAGAGGCTGCGGCAGAGCCCGGGTCATGCACAGCCCCGCACCCCGTGTGATGCAGCAAAGGCATCCCAGCCCACTGCCAGCAGCGAGGGGGGACGGGGCTGAGGGGGCACTGGGGGAGCCCCTGATCCCCGGGATCTCCGTGAAGAAGCAAGGACGGGGCATCCTGGAGCCTTCTGCAGGAGGTTGTGCTCCCGGCAGGATGGAGGCAGAGCACGAGCTTCTAAACACTTGGGTGTGTTTAGAAGAGGATTTAAGAAGTTCTGGTCCACTCCTCATCATTGTGTTGTGGCAGCTGATCTTTGGCTCCGGAGTTGCTCTGCTCCACACCCTGGCTGCTGCCAGCCCTGGAAGGCCTTTCCCTCCTCGTGCCCAGATGCTGCAGCACATCTGTCACACACTGGGCTCACATCTGTCACACACAAAGCTGCCCGTCCTCAGCACCGTGCCTGTGCAGGACAGGCTGGGCTGGCAGAGCCAGGTGGTGGCACAGTGACACCCATCCCCTCCCAGCCCTGCCATGCCACGGGTCTTGCTCCTGTTCTGGCTCCTAAAGGCTCCGAGAGAATGACCCAGAACAGCTCAGTTCAGGAAGATGAAGTAACTGGAGTAAAACTGAAAAGAGGAGGTGCAGCAAACCCGCTGGGCACTCCCCAGGGGCTTCCCAGGAGTTTGGCAGGCGGCAGCAAAGAGGGTAGAAACCACCTGTGGAGGACAGCCACAGCACTGTCCCAGCCAGAGCACAGAGGTGATTCCAGAGCACCAGAGGCTGGGAAATGGCAGTGGCAGCTCCACGTTCACCGGAGCTGTGGAACCACTGGAGGTGCAAAGGTGTGAGGAAAAAGTGTCCAGGCTGGGAAAGAGCCAGGTGGGAGCAGCAGGGAGCAGATGGGAGATGGAAAACAACAATGCATGGCTGCATGGAGGGGCATCTCACAGCCCCAGGAGCCACGGAGCTGCCACAGAGATGGTGAGGAACCTGCCCAGGGGTGGCCGAGGGCTCCGTGGGTCTCCTGCCCACAGCTCCAGAATCCTGCAGCACCTCCAGCTCCAGCAGCTGCCCTGCTCTGCTGTGTCCATCTGCTGGCAGCTGCCTGTCCTTGGAAAGCCTCTTTTCTTTGGAAAATCAAGTGTTTAACTATGAGGATTTGTGAGGAATTGGTCTTGTCTCCCAAAAACTCAGCCATCACCTCACAGAGCTCCATTCACAGCACAGTCAGGATGGGCTGGAAAAGGGTGTCCAGAATCCTGGGAATGGTACCAAGGAGTAGCACCAGTGATGTACCCCAGCCCTGGGCTGCAGGGTGGGAAGCTTCCACTTCTGGTGGCTTGTACTGACCCTTTAGCCCTGAGGCAAGAAATCTCCAGCTAGGAATATTTGGGGAAATTAGCTGAAAATCCCACCTAGGTGTGAGACGGCTGAAATCACATCTTAAAGCAAATTTCTCATTTCCCAAGTCATTCCTGTTGCCTTTAGAAAAGAGTGCAGGAGGCCCCGGTGCTGTGGGAAGAGGGAAGCGGATGAAGAGCCAGAGGACAGAGCAGGATCAGCAGCACAGGAGCCAGGCCAGGCCGAGGGGCTGAGGCTGGGCCAGATGGCTCCAAACACTGCAGGGAGAGACCCTGGAGCCACCCCGGCCAGCTGAGCCCAGCACTCAGCAGCACTCACCGGGCCTTTATAGCCAGGGAAATTAATTTTTTAAGAGCCCCTCTATGATCTCTGGTCTCTGGTGTTTGGCTGAGCAGTCAGGTGGTCTCCAGCCACCCGACTCCACGTCCAGATGGCAGGGAGAGGTGGGGAACCAGAGCCCGCTCCAGAGCCTCATTCCCAGGTGTTTGCTCTGGAATCGACATTCCCAGGTGTTTTCTCTGGGATTCTCACTCCCAGGGCTTGCTCTGCAGTCAGCAGCAGCTTTCCTGCCCATCCCACTCTTGGACACCAGGGCTCTGGAGGTGCCAGATGGACACAGCTCATCCTGCAGCAGGAGGAGCACTCGGAATCTTCTCCCTGTGCTCTGGTGATGTTTTGGGCTCCTCTCTCCTGCAGGGCACCGGGAGGCTCAGCCTGTTCATCCCATGATCCCGGACAGACTGACAGCTCGCTGGGAATCAGCAGCCTCTGCTTTCCCAGCCATGCTGGGTCAGGGTGCCAGGGAAGCAACACTTCACCACTCCAAGCAATTACTCAGGATTTTATCATTCAAAACTCAAACCAGAGCCTATAAATAACCAGGATCTCTGTCCTAATAGCTGCATTTCAGCGTATTTTTAATTATCATTTTATGAATGGGTGCATTAGAGGATATTTAAATACCACGTCAGCCGTGCTGGTAATGAGGCAGGATTGTTACAGGCCAGGGCTGGCCATATATTACCCCAGTATATACATATGCTTCGACATCACTTTTAAAAATTAGCTATTTCAAGCGTAAAATTATAATTGGTTTGTCTAATAAAAGGATAAATAAATATCTATTTAACTTCATTACTGTCAAAGGCAGGAGGCTTTTCTCCATTGTCTCCTTAGGGTTTTATGGCAGAAAAGCTAATTAGCTGTAATTGGGTGGATCCAAGGCAAGGAAGGCA
The DNA here is from genome assembly GCF_017590135.1 of Pyrgilauda ruficollis. Classification (NCBI taxonomy): domain Eukaryota; kingdom Metazoa; phylum Chordata; class Aves; order Passeriformes; family Passeridae; genus Pyrgilauda; species Pyrgilauda ruficollis. The sequence continues at coordinate 4,650,721 of NW_024528821.1, forward strand.
GGGGCAGTGGCGGTGCTGGCTGGGAATGGGGCACCGATGCCTTTCCCGGACTGGTGTCCCGGTCTCTGCAGGGATGGGAGTCCTGCTGGAACCCTGGGCAGGTTCTGCCCCCCTGCCCAGTTCAGGAGGGTCTCTGGGGTGGTGCCCGTGCAGTGGGGCAGCGCCAGGTGCTGCTTCCCAGGGTCACCTTGAGGTCCTCGCATGGCTTTTTGTGTTTTGATGGTGCCTCTGCCGAGCATCCCTCCATTGTCTGATGGGCACTGGGGTCCCATCTGCTGGCCAGGGCTTGCTCATCCTTGTTTTGGGAGGAATCCTGCTCAACACCCATGCGCACGTCCCACATTTTCACCTTCAAGCACCAAAGCTCAAACATCTCCTGACAGCGGCCACCTGCATGATACAGGCACCAGTCATGACCAGCCAGCAGAAGGGATGTGAATGTCCTCTCTGGAGAGTTCCTGGCCCAAAGGAGAAGTTACCATGAGCCCCAGTGACACCCCACACAGCCCAGCCTGGAGCACAGGCCTTGCCTGATCACCCCAGAACATTCTGAGCACCCTGGTGCAGTGAAGGGTATCCCTGCCCATGGAGGGGCTGGGATGAGATGCTCTGTAAGGTCACTTCCAACACAATCCATTCTGTGATTCTGTTCCCTGTTTTTCCCTCTCCCTCTCCCCCCAGGATCCTCCCTCCCAGCCCCTGGGAGAGGGATGGTGCCCGTCGGGGGGCAGTGGATGTCACCCACAGCGATGCCTTGTGCCTGTGTACAAATCTCCTTTGCATATGGGATTTGACACAAGGAGAGAGAGGAGCAGGCCTGACACCCGTAGCAAATCTCCAAGCTGCCGGCAACAGCTTTCCTTTTTTAATTTTTTTAAAGGAAAGGGAAAAGAAGGAAGGTTAATAATTGCACGTTCGCCCCTCGTGATGTGCTGGAGGTGGAGGGGGGGAGTGTCTGTGCGGGGGCATCAGCGCAGAGAACACGGTCTGGGTTTGCTTATCAGTTCTGCTTGTTGAGTGCGATCCAGGGCTGGCAGAAACACCAACAGACAGCGTGGAAAATTAATTTTTAATGCCTTTTATTAGCGCTTAAGCCATTCTGAGAGGATGAAATAATCCCTGTTTAGGAAGAGTGCAAAGGTCTCGCAGGGCTGTCAGGAGCTGAGTCACTGTACCAGCCAAACTGATCCAAATGCATCCTCCCAGTCTGAAACCTTCAGGAGCCCAATCCCCCACACACCCCCAACTCCTGCAGCATCTTCCTACACAGCCACTCAAAATAGAGATTTCCTCCCATGGAAGGGAGCAAAGAGCTTTGTCACTCCCCTTCCACCCTCTGTCACAGCGTGTCAGCACTGCCACCAGTGCAGGGACAAGGATTGGCAGCAGGTCATGCAGGTCCTGCCCACAGTGGGGACAATGTCCCCAAGTGAGCCCCACAGGTGGGATGGGCTGGATCCTCCTCACAACGGGCACCAGCTCCTCCATCCTTTGTGGCACTGAGGGCTGAGCAGGAGGGCCAGAGCCGTCCCTGGGCTGTGGGTTCTCTGCCCTGCAGAGCCACTGAGGCAGCTGGACAGGACTGGGAACAGCTGCCACCCATCCCAGGAGCCCCAGCAGCCCCAGGCTGGGACAGGCAGTGGCACGGACGGGATCCCATCCTGCCAACACTGGCAGCACAGTCGCTGCTGTAGGGGAGGCTACAGCTCAGGATGGTGCTGGAGAACCAGAGCTCTCCATTGCTCCTCCCCTCCCAGGTGCTGGAAAGAACCTCTTACTGAGGGTGGAAAACAAATTTACCAAGGCTGGAGGATGGGAAGGGCTGGAAGGGGATCAAGATCCAGCACTGGGCAGTCTGGGATGTTGGAAATAGGTTTGTTTGCCTGGGGATGGTGCTCACAGGGCGATCTTGGTGGTGCCACCTGGCCCACAGTCACCTCTCCTCCTTGGTGTGCCAGGCACCCACCAGGGTCAGCTCTGAGGGGCTGTGCCAGCTGTGCCAGGCAGAGGCAGCAGCCACAGCCAGGCACACAGAGCATTCCCTGCTGGGGTCCGTGTCCCTGGCACTGCCAGCACCCAGCTGGGCTGGCAGTCCCTGCACACAGCCTGCCCAAGGCTCCACTGCCACGGGAACATTTCAGCCAGACCCCAGGGGGAGCAGGGAACTGGGTTTCTTTGCACTTTACAAACGACTGTATCAGTTCAGTGAGGAATTAACACACCTCCCACGTGAGGGTTGAGGGCTGCCCCAGAATGAGAGCTGCAGCCCGGCAGGAGGGACAGCAAGAGCTGAGAGAATTAAAACCTGTATCACAACACACAGGCACGAGAGGGGCGAGCCAGAGCCGTGCAGATGACCCCTTTTTGTTCCTGGAATGTATTCCCTGCTGCCATCTACTTGCCTTTCAGGGCATGTATTCAGCACTAATAACACATTCCCTGCCCACTTCTAATGAATTTTATCTCTGTGTGCTCATGGACGTGTGGATCTTGCACACACAGAGGTGCATCCTGATACATCCTGCAGGTGTGGGTACAGCACACCTGAACCTGAGAGATCACCCACATCCCTGCGGGTACCCCAGGCTGAGAGCAGCAGCACAGCAAAGGTGAGAGCCCAGCCTGCACTGCCCACCTGCCCCAGCACCTCCCAGGCTCGGACATTCATTCCAGGGTGCCAGTGGAGGCAGAGGTCTCCCCCCAGGAGGAAGGAAGCTCCAAAGAGCTCTTCACATGATGAATTTTAACATTTCTCTCCACGTCCAGCCCGAGCACAAATCCCCTCAAAGGCCCAGCCCAGCGCAGCAGAACTAATTTGAAATGTCAGCAGGGTCAAGCCCGGCTTCCCCCGCCATTAACCTGCCTCTCAACTCCACACTCCTATTTATTTACATAGGCACATATTTATTTAAGCCCCCGATCCCAGCTCCAGGCCGGGACGGGTTGGGAAGGGAAGAAATTCCCTGCCTGCAGGGCCTGAGTTGCTGCTGCCAGGGGGACTCTCCCGAGGGCTCCACGTTCAGAGCACGATGTGAGGATGAGAAGGGGGCTCTGCACAGAATTGGCTGCTCCAGCCCAGTTCTCTGGTCGTGTTTTTGTTCGATCCATTCCTGTCCAGAAGCAGAAAGCACAGCCTTGGCTCTGCAGGCAGATCTTCCACAGGCACAAACCAGGGTTACTGCTCCAGGACATGCATTCACAGAGCTCTGCATTTGCTGTCTTTTCATCTTTGCTTCTGCTCCCAAGCAGATGAGAGCGTAGGGATTTTGGGAGTGCTTTTTCAGGTGCATTCGCTGCAGAAATTTGATCCCATTCCTCTTTTATTTCTGGCTTCCCAAGCCACCACGATGGACCAGGAGACCTGGAGAAGTTCTGGTTCCAAACTCCACCAGACCCACCTGATCTCTGTCCCTGTCCCCTCAGCATTGCTGCAGATTTGTGCTACCCGTGGATAAAGACAGAATTCCTTCCTCCCTGCTGGGCACTGTGCTGCCCCTCAAAGCCCTCCTGCCTGTCCTGCTTCCCCCCTGGAGCAGTGCCACTGCCACAGGTGAGCCAGCCCGACCTGCTGGGCACAGGACAGACACCAGCACAAGCACTTCCATGGGAGAAGGACCTCCCAAGAGCACCAAAATCTTCCTAAATGCTTTTCCACCGGGATGTGCCAATTTGGAGATTAAAACCTCCTGCTGAGACATGCCTGGGACCAGCTGGGACTGCTTATGTGTGAGTGGGTGCAGAGTGGGTCTCTGGGAAAAGGGAGCTCCAGATGGATGCTGGGGTTGCTGGGGAGGAGGAAGGCTGGAATGGGGATGGTCTGGCCTGGCTGAGCCAGCCTAGGCAGGACTGGAGCATCCCTGTCACAGAGCTGTGTCACACCAGCTCTCCTCTCCCTGCCTCGTGCCCAGCAGGTGCTTTGCAGGGAAAGCAGAGATTGGCTGCTCTCCACAGGTTCCTGTGGACTCCTATCTCCTGGATCCCCAGGGTCTGGGCAGGCTGGACCAGCACATCACCAAGGGGGCTGTCCCCCCTCCCCCTTCCTGCTGGGCAGCAGCTTGTGTGCCTTGTGAACACAGCCTGACCTTTCTTTTTTTAAATTCTTGTTCTTATTGCTCCCTTGCATGTTCAATTCGAGGCTGTGGAGCTGGCTAGCCTGTGGTTTTAAAAAAAAATATTTTGAAAGCCCTGGCAGGGAATTAAAGGAGTTTGGAGTAACTTGAAATTAGCAGGACGATGTGAGACAGATGTTGTGAAGGCGGGAAGAGGAGCTCACTTGCTGCGTCTCCTCTCTGCTGTTGTTTAAAAGACCTTAATTTGATGCTTTTTTCTTAAAAAGGAGGAACCTCTAGGTCAGGATAATGAAATCACATTGTCCTCTTATGATATTCCAGCACCTTCCTCTCTTGCTTTCTTCCCCTTCTCGTGTGCCTGGCTCCCAACCCACGGGGCCAGCGGACAGGGATGTGACTCCTGCAGCCTGAGCTGACTCCAGGGTGCTTGGGTAGGGGATGAAAGGGGAAAAAGCAATAAAAGTGGGGTAGTTCTCCCATTTCGATGCTGATCCCTGGTGTGATCTGAGGGAGGGCAGGTGAAGGAATCTCCTTGGGGGTGCTCTGTCTCCTGCAGCAGCATTGGGAGGTTCATTCCCGGAGGGATGCACTGGCTGCAAAGAGCAATTCCCCTTTTGGGGTGCCCTGCCACCCCCACCATGTGAGAAATGAATTTGTAGAGAAACCACTGCTCTGGTGGAGCTGTGAGAGCAGGGGGGAGGCTTTCAACGAGGTTAGTCTGCAGCTGCTCCTCCTCAACAAGGCTGGGACAGGGCAGGGAGAGGAGCTCGGAGCTGCCATCAGCAGGGAGAGGGATCCCAAATGCCCAGGAATAAAAGGCAAGACAGAGGTTTTGAGGCAAAAAGCCTTTTGCCAGCAAAGCTTTCAGTGGGTGAAGGTACAGAGCACCTGCCACCTTCCCAGAGGCTCCACTGCCAGAGCTGGGAGCAGGGCTGGAAACAGTCCATGCTGGGCTGGAGCAGGGGTTTTCTGCTCCTGCCTCCTCCTCCTCACTTCAAACTTCCCTGTGATTTGGGAGCTGCAGCCCTGAGCCCTGCCACAGCCTGATGGTGCTGTGGGATGGGCTCAGAAGGGAGCTCAGCTCCCAGCCAGCCAGGGGGGCCTGGCCATGGAAATTCATGGGTTTGGACGCTGTAAATGGCTGTGAGACCCCCCTCAGCATTCCTCTCTTGCCCACACACGGCAGGCTGGCTCTGAGTGCAGAGTTGGTGCAGGAGGCAGTGGTGTCTGTGGGTGTTTTGCCCTTTACTTTGTACCGTGGGATGCTCCAGCTGTCCAGGGAGGTCACACCTTGGGCATCCTCCACCAGCTGCGTGCAAATCCTGCCTGACATCATTCTGGGGACAGCTGGGTGTGGGCTGCCTCTGCTCCAGCCCTTCCAACTGCTGTGGGGGACATTTCCTGAGCGGGGAGAGCATCCTCCTCCCTGTTGTGGGGAGCCAGGGAGCTCAGTGCTGTAACACCTCTCTGGGTGCTCTGTTGGTGCTGGCTGTTTTGGAGCATCCAGGGACTGGATTGACTCCAGGATCACGGACTGGAGGTGTGCAGGAGCCAAGGGAAGGGAAGTGCCTGCCTGCCCCTGCAGTGCTCCCAGAGTTAATGAGTCTCAGAGTTTGCTGTCTTGCAGTGGATTCCACCCCCTATCCCTGTGCCAGAGGTGGGTGTCCATGCTGCTGGGATGTGTCAGCTCCAAGTGCCACCCCCACTCCCATCCCTGCTGCCACGGGGGATTGCTGGATGGCAGCACCGTGTGGCCCAAGGCAGGGCTGGGGAGGGGGTGATGCTCCTGGATGCCTGGCCCAGGGAAGGTTTCTGTCCGAGCTACAACCACCTATGGAAGCTCTTTCCTCTCCCTCCACCAAACCAAGCCCCCTGTGGCTGGGAGAAAACATGCCAAGCTCTCAGGGAAGGTGGATGTGGGAAGGAGCACTGTGGGGAACACAGTGAGCTAAGGCTGGGTACTAAAACCAGGAGATCAACCAATTCCTCCTCCTGGGTGTTGGCTGGGGTCCCCAAACCCAGCTCCTGCCCAGGCCCCATCGAGGCAGAGCAGGGTGAGCATTCAGTGCCAGGTGGGATGGTCCTGCTTGGAGAAGGAGCTGCTGGGGCAGCTGGGCAGGAAGGACTTTTCTGGCCATACTGAAACCTCTGGAAATCTTCCTTGTGGAAGAAGAACCAAGAAAGAGATGGTTAACAGGAACTGAACTGGGTTAGTCTGGACTCGACAATCACAAAGGTCTTTTCCAACCCAAATGATTCTCTGACTGAATGAAAAGGAAGACACATCCCTTCGTTTGCTCTTTATTTTCCATCAGTGAAACTGTGGGATGGATTTTGGCTGCTCAGCATCTGTTATTGCCTTGCCAGCCTGGAGGTGGGGCCCACAGAAACGTGACGAAAGCGACGTGTCACGTTCAGCTCCTGTCACCTCCTGTCACACGCGGACCCAGCGGGCAAATCCCTGCAGGTTCCCGTAAGGCCGAGGAGGGGTCGTGTCTCCTCTCGCTTCTTGCAAGCGGGGCACGGAGCGGCGCAATAAGGAGTGGCACACTAAGGGACAAGCGCGGCCAAGCCAGCCAAGGCCACCACGGGAGGGACAGGACGATGCAGAAGTGAGAGGAGATGTGTGACAAGAGAGGAGATGTGTGACAAGAGAGGAGATGTGTGACATCGCCCTGGGGCTCCGGCGGTGCCAGACAGCCGGGCTGGCCGGACACACTGCGGGGCTGGTGACACTCGTGTCCTTGAGAAGGGAAGAGCCGTGGAGCGGCTCCTGGAGCTCTGCTGTGCCCGTCTGGGGCTGCTCGGGACCGGGCAGTGCAGGGTGGAGAGGGGACAAAAGGCAGCTCCTCGTGGGAAGGTGGGGACTCGGAACGGTGCCTTAAATCACCCTGTGGATGTGACAGCCTGGTCAGAAAGAGAGAAAGCTAGAGAAGTTTTCCCAGAATCGGCCTGGGAGTCTTTAGGGAGCTGGAGATAAACAATGATAGCCAATTATTATAAACAACCTGCAGGTGGTGTTTTTCTAATATATGTTTTCTTGTTATTCTTGTAAGATTGTTTACAAATGGGCGTCTTGTTAGTTAGCCAGTCAGGCGAAATGTATTGATTAAATGACCAATCAGGTGCACCTGTATTGATCAGGGTGTAAAAGAAGCGGTTTGGAATAAAGACAGGTGCTTTTGCCACTCAGCCTTCTGATGACTCTGTGTCATTTCTCATTACACAGTGACATCACCTCATGTTGCTCACAGCTGGGATGGCATCAGAGGCAAATACCAGCCCATAAATTCAGCTTTATTTGTCATTTGGAAAAGAAAATCCTTCTCTCTGTAGCCAGAGATGCCAGAGACAGCAGGAGGGTTGACTTTGCCCCCAGTGGGAACAAGCTCTTCTCTGGATAACTTTAGAAATAACGATGACAGACGCTCCTGACCACTCCCAGGAGATCAGTGCAGGTTCTCCCTTTTCCCTGCACCTTTGTCCCCCTGTCCAGGCCAGGCAGAGGAGGTGACACGAGTCGGCTGTAGCGCCACAGCTGTGGTGGCAGGAGGTGCCCTGCTCCACGGCTGCTGTGGGGGATGCTTTCACCATCCTTGCTGTTTGCTGCCCGAATCCCCCCGGTCTGCTCAGCTCTCACCATTCCTCTGCCCAGCAGGAGCAGCTCGGGCTGTTCCCAGCCTTGGGTGTCTGCTGTTCTGCAGAGAGAGGGAAAGGCCTGGGGGTCTGCAGAGTTTGTGGGCAGGCTGCAGCAGCCAGAAGCGTTCTGCTCCTCCCTGCTCTGCCCCGCGGGGTCCTGCTCCTCGTGTGAGTGCTTGTACTGCCTGAAAGGTGCCTCAGGGCTGCTGAGCTCCCACGGCTGCCTCGCTGTGCTCTGCCTGAGTAATACCAGCGAGGTTCAGGTCTGATGGCAGTGAGGATCAGGTCTGATGGCAGTGAGCCTCGCTGTGCACTCCCTGTGCAGAGGGGCCCATCCAGGGTGCCCTGCAGCCACCCCCACTCAGCTGGTGTGCTGTAAGATGCTGCAAAACCCTCCTCTCTTTGTGAGCACCTGCAGAGCCTCGATGCCTCCCAGTGCCCCTCGACCAGCTCTGGAGGAGCCACCTGCTCCTGCTGGTGAGTGGTTCCATGGAAAGGCAGCTCCGAGCCACCTGCTCCCACTCATCAGTGGTTCCATGGACAGGCAGCTCTGAGCATCTTCCTGCAGCCCCAGGGCACTTGGCACTGCCCACGATGGCATCTTGGGTTCTGCAGCATCCAGGGAAGCCCAGCAGTTCCTGTCAGCTTTAAGGATTCATGAGTCCTTCCTGTGCCTCAGGGAGCCCAGGCTGAGACAGGAGGAAGGGCCAGTGGATGTAAATTATTGGGAGCTCTGCTGGCCCCGTTCTGTGGCACAGAAACCCCTTGGCTCAGTGCTTCCCCCAGCACTGGTTCTGCTCCAGGCCGTGCTGGGAGAGAAGGAAAGTCTGGGAAGTGTCTGTGCAGAAAAAATCTCCATGGCTATGTGCAAGCTGATATATAGATCCAGATATATGTGTTTATAAAAATGTCCTGCAGAAGCCAATATTTGATCCAGCTCAACCTCCAAGTGTTAATCATAATAAATGGGAAAGGGAAGTAAATGGAAATAATGGGAAATGGCTGTTAATAAAGAGGTGTTGTGGTGCTGGTGGGATAAAAGGCAGTGAGCAGATCTCCACTCTCAAGCCCCCTCGTCCACCCCTTCCTGAGCCCACTGTCCCCCAGGGCTGCCCCACTGCTGCTTCTGCAGCCCCTGCAAGGCCTCCATTCCCATTCCACCCCCAGACCTGGCCCAGGCTGGGGGGGATGTGCCCCAGCCCTCCCTGTGGACACAGCAGTGAGGGGGAGCAGGGCCAAGCGCTGCCAGAGAGGGCTGCAACACCTCGGTGACTGCCCCAGCTCCCCAGGGACCCTGCCTGGAGAGCTACAGCCAGCAGCCCATGGTTCCCAAAGCCTCTGCAGGGAGGACTTGTTGAGGATCATTCAGCTGAATTCCCTTGGCTGTCAGGCACCACGGCCCCAGTGCCAGGGGACTGTGCCTCCTCCCTCTGCTGAAACTCCCCGAGGGTCTGTGGTGTTTGCTGCCCAACCCACAGCCAGATGGGCAGGGAAACTGAGCCTTTGAGTCCTGGCCATGCCATGGGGAGAGGGGGCCTGGGGACAGATGTCCCACTCCACTGGTAGGGAGTGATTTTAGGGCTTCCTCCTGTTCCCCACCAAGGCAGCACAACCAGCACCTTTCACTCTTTCCCGTTTCAGTCCATGAAGCAGGTGCTGACAGAATTATTGGACAGGCTGGGGGCAGCAGCCCGGGGCTGGCTGGGTGGCCCCATGATGCTGGGCTGTCCTGCCACGCGTCCCTCACAGCCCCACAATGCCAGAGTGTCCCACCCCATGACCCTGACAGCTCCCCCAGCCCTGCAGCTCCCCTGTTATGGAGCACAAAGAGTGGGGGCCTTGCTCTGGCATAGAGGGACGTGTGATTTTATCACCCTTTTGCAGCATTTTGCTCTGGCAGCTTGTCACCAGCCAGGCTGTTAAAATTCCCTTGAGAAATGAGGGATTCGTGCACATTACTGTTTACAGGATGGTGCTTTAACCCCAGACCCAACCCAGCCCCACGCAGCCACTCACTCCTTGTGTCTGGGCTGTCCTTGGGTTGGGAAAGGGACAAGGACGGGGCTGGGACCAGAAAAGGGAAAATTTTGACCACCTGTGCCACAACATACTGGTGCCAAGTGCCAGCAGGAGCCGTGTGTCAGTCCTACCCCCTCCCCAGACCTTTTGGGGAGCAAGAACAGGGCGTGGAGGGTGGGAGCTGCAGGCATTGCAGTGCCTTTTCCTGGCTCTTCCCTTACATCCCCTCCCACCATCAAGGAGGGGCAGCAGCCAAGCAGCTCAGTGGAATGGCATCAGAAGGGGAGGGGAGCCCTCGGAGATGTTGAAGCAAGTCAGGAATGAGGAGGCACTTGAGGAAATCCAGCGTGTCGCTTCTTATATTTGACCACACCAATTCCTAACAAAAGAAAACCCGAGCTCATTACACAGAAACATCAAACCAGCCAAGATAATTATCTCTAATTAGTGCTAATTTAAAAGCGAGGTCTGTTCTAGAGCTGAATTGTTGCATATTTCATTAGTTCATTAGATGCTGAGCAGACAATGCAGATAAGAGGATCAGTTCACTGGGATGATATAAATTTCATCCTCCCTTCACTGCAAAGACCTTGGAGGTCCATGTTCACAGCACACACCAAGTGAGGGGCCACGGAGCCCAGACAGCTCCCCCAGATCACTCTGTGCTTCCTCTGCTGGGGAAGGCCCGTGGAATGCTGCATTCACTGCAGAAATTAAAGAGAGACACAGAGAGAAACAGGCAGTTTGTCAGTCAGTGTTGTCGTCTCACTGTCTGCAAATATCAATCAAATCATTCTGGGTCTCCTTCAGTGCCTGGGGGGGGAGGGGGGGGGGAATGTTGGGACCCTCAGATTCACCCTTGGGACAAGGAGAAGCCTCCCAAGTGGGGAGCAGGTTCCAGTGAGGATGTGCCTTGGGCTGTCCCATCCTTCCCCAGGCAGCAGAGAGGGGGCAGAGTGATAACCCAGGATGAACAATGCCCCCTGTCACCTTCAGTGAACTGTCACCCCCTTTCCCACCTCTCCTCCATCCCCTTTTTGCTCTTTTCCACACCGTTTTCCATCTCTTCTTCACTCTTTTCCACCTCTTCTCTGTCTCCTTCCCCATCTCTTCTCCATGCCTTTTGCTCTCTCCTCCATCCCACAGAACAGTGGGGGTTCCTAGTGCAGCAGTTGTCCATCCTCTGGTGTCACAGCCAGCAATTCCAGCTGTCCCCTGAAGAACCCCTGCAGGAGCCAGGGTGGGCATCTGCCCCTTCCAGCTGCAGCAGCCACATCCCCAGCTCAACTCCCATCCCTGACGCCTTTCCCTCCTGCCACAGCCCTGCCTGGCCCCGGGCAGCCACTGCTGCTGAGATGAAGAGCAAAACTGGTCATTTAAGTGGTGATTTGTGCGCAAGAATGAAGGATTTGGCTTTCAGATCCACTCCAAGATTGCAGGAAAGTAACCTCTGCATAGGCAGGATCCTTGGGAGACTGGAAAACAGCCCCTCTCTGCACACTGCAGGGTTTTAGTCAGATTAACCCAAATTTATGGCTCTTTCAGCTGTAACTGCCAGTGGGGCCTGGGCCTGGCTCAGAGCAAGATTTTGTCAAGTGAAAGGCAGAAGAAGTTTTAATCCTCAAGAAGTTCCTGAGCAGAATCCTGGTAATTGAAGGAAGTTACTGCAGGTGTTTGAAGCTATAATTAATCTCTGAGAAAGAGAGGAAAGCTTTGAGTCCTTTGAAGGAGCAAACCTGGGAGCTTTAGAGCATTTCAGAAGGGAAGATTGAACAGGGATGAGCAATGCAAAGGAAGGAACAGTTATGGGTGTCAGCTTTGGGAAATGAGAAGCTGGGATGGGGGGGAAGGTGGGAACCCCCTGCCAGGACCTGGGAGAGGGAGCCCAGAGCAGGGGGGAAAGGGGGTAATGAGGGCAACTGCATCACCCCAAAGTATGTGGGATCACATTCCAGGCATCAGACCCAAATCCCAGACCTGATTAGTGAGGTTCCTGATGCTGAAATGCTGTTTGTTTTCCAAAGTGCCTCTGCAGAGGCTGGAGATGGCCAGGGGAGTGTGCACGACAGGGACAGGAGAGAGCAGGGTGTCAGTGGGAGCAGCACCAAAGAGCCCAGGTACAGCACCTGGAAGAATCAATCAGTTAATGGCTGCTTTTCCAGACAGGAATGGTGATTTAATGAGTGCAAAACTGATTTATCGATGACTCAGGAAGATAGCTCATTCCTGCCTGGTCCCTGCTCTTCCTCACTGCCAGCTGGGCCAAAGGGCAGGAATTTGGGGAGCAGGAGCTCAGGGAACTGGCACTGGAACAGGCTTGCTCATGTCTGAGCATCCTCTGAGTCCCATTTCTACAAAACCATCCCAAAACCTGCCTTGTTTCTTCTGCTTTAACCACGTGTGTTCTGAGGATGGAGCTGGAGATGCTGCACTCTCAGAAGCCAGCACTGGTGAAAAGGTGCTGAGGTTTGGCATGATCTCTGAGATTTTGGGGAGGTTCTTTCCACAGGCTAGGAGCCACTGTCCCAAACCATCCTCCAGCAGCATCCTCTGGCCTCACCTGATCCGGGTTCAGGAGAGCTCGAGGTGGGGCTGGGAAGTGACCACACAACCTCAGGGCCAGGTGAGGTTGTCTGTGGTGCACATATTAGTGAGACCTCTCTCTGACCACCCTCTCACTGCTGGGTTCCTGCTGCCACCACAGGACACAGTCCTCCTGCCCAGTGGCCCAGGCAGCAAAGCTCAGGTGGCAGAGCCCTGGGCATGATCTTTGTAGCCCTAATACAAAAAATAACATCAAAACAGCTCAAAATGTGGGTCTGGTTGGTGCTGTGCCCTACCTGCAGCCCTGCTCTGGGTCTCCCTGGCCCCCTTGGTTCTCCTCTCCCCCAGGGAATGGTAGAGGCTCCTCCCTTATCCCTCACTGTGTCTCCCTCAGCTGCCACCAGAAGGAATGTTTGGATTTCATGCTCAATATTCTGGATGCAAGCCGAACATCAAAACCTCAGCAGGGTGCCTGGGAGCATCTGAGGGAGAATATCAGAGGAATCTGTTTCTACAAAGGAAAAGAAACCAACAAAGCCTCTGTGTGGGGATGGTCTTTTCATCCTCGCCTGTACATACAAGTAATAACTTTAGACATGGGTTTTTTTATTATTATCACCCTTCCTGATATCAATCTCTCTTTTTCATTATAATAAATATTGATTTGTGCTGTTAGAAAATGACTTCCCCAATCAGCTGCTGATCTTCCCGCAGGCACAACGATGGGGATGAGGACAGTGGGATCATCATCCCCAGGAACAAACATCCTGCTTGTGCCTCCCTCCCTGCCAGCAGCGCCAGGGCATGGAGCTCAGGGGCAAAGGGGACCACAGGTGACATTTGGGCTCCTCTGGGTGGAGGTGGCTGTGACCTGCTGTGGTGGGGGATGTCTAAAACAGCCCCTCTCAAATCCCTCTTCTCCCTTCTCTCTCCTGCCACAAGGCAGGACAAACACCTTCATAAACCACTAATGACAGCTTTTCTTGTCAGTGAACATTTTCTTACTCCCAGGCATCTTCAGGGCTCTGGCCTCATTCCTCTGCCATGTGTGTATCGTTCCCAGCACAGCTCTGGGGCCACATTAATTCTCTTCCACGTGGAATTTGTTTTGTGCCTGCAGAAATGTGCTTGGGCTGGTGTAAGAACTGAAATAAAAATAGCTGCTTTCCCCAGAAGAGCTCTCTGGTTATCCAAGATGGATCAAACCCTGGAGCAAAGGGAAAGGTAACACCAGGGGCTGGATTGCAGAGTCAGCCCTCCCTGAGCATCCCAGATCAGCTGTAACTCAGGATGGATTTGGAAATGGGGACAGTCGGGGGAGCCAGGCAAAAGAACAGTGCTTGGGAAGAAAGCACCAGGCAGCTGGGAGGAGGAGGAGGAGGAAGAGGAGGAGGGGATGAAGGCAGTTGGAGCAGGGTATCACTGAGCACTGGGCTTGATCTGTGCCCTGTTCAGATGGGAGAGCCACAGCATTGTGAAATCCCAGAATCCTTTACAAAAGGTTGGAAAAGCCCATGGAGACCAACTGTTCCCCAGACTGCCAAAGCCACCACCAACCCGTGTCCCCAGGTGCCACATCCACGTGTCTGTTAAATCCCTCCAGGGGTGGGGACTCCACCACTGCCCTGGGCAGCTGTGCCAGGGCTGGACCACTCTTTCCATGAAGGATATGTTCCTAATATCCAGCTAAGCCTCCCCTGGCTCAGCTTGAGGCCATTCCCAGCACCACACAGCCACAGTGCTGGTGGGACTCTGCAAATGACACTCCTGTCACAGGAGGGGGGACAGGAGAGTCCAGCTCCCATCTTCCAGGCCAAGCCCTGGCTGGGATACGAGTGGGAAAATGCAATTTTCCAGCCCAGCAAGCCCTGCACCACCTCTGCCAGAGGCTGGGGAGGAGGGACAGTGAGGAGGGGGTTTGGCAACCCGAACATTTCCAGTCTCTGCTTGGCAAAGAACAGGCTTTGCCCTCGGATGTCAGAGCTCCCAGCCTGAACCATGAGTGCAGCCAAAATCATTTTCATGAGATATCAACAGGATCTACAGGAATAAAGGGTAACAGTGTTTGCTTCTAATGCAGGGAGCCCGTTTGAGAGCCGCAGCCTCGGCTCGCAGCACCTGCCAGCCCTGGAGCAAACCACAGGCAATTTCTGCCAGGGAACAAACCCACAACCTTCTTGTTTCACACCCTCTCGGTGCCCTCAGGCCCTCCCAAGCTACGCCTGAGCCTGGGGGGCCACGGGGAGGGAGGGAAAACAATCGTGTTGCATTTTAAGAAGCGATTTTTATCAGAAAGCTGCTATTTATCAGTTTTATTAAAGTGCCATCTCCCAGACTCCGGGGTCATGAGTTAATCTCGGCTTTCATTAACTAAAAACACACGTTTCTCACAGTGGGAGCTGAGAAGCTGGCTGAAGTGAGGAGAACCTGGCAATGATTTCTGCTTCCCAGGACCCTGTTTGGGGAGAAAGTGGCTCTGGAGGCTTTGCTGATGGAACAACATTGGGCAATCAGCTGGAGCTCCCAAAAAACCTTCTGGGTGCTGTGCCAGGTGCGGGTGCCTGCCTGTCCTGCACACCCAAAGGGACATCACCCTGTCCCCTGGCTCGGGGCAGTGCCATCCAGCCGTGAGCAGCTCCAGAGGGAATTTTTGCCCTGTGAGGATCCCCGTGGCCCTGCAGCATCCCGGCGGGGAGGCAGCCCCATGCCGGCCCCGTGCCGGCTCCCCGCAGGGCAGCAGCAGGATTTGCAGGCTGCTGACACGGACATCCTGCGTGGGTGAGGGAGGCTCTGCCGTGGAGCAGAGCCCTCCAGCAGCCGCTTTCACTCACAGATTTATTGGTGCTGCGAGGAAAACGAAACCATGTGGAGCCTCTGTGCGGAGCCGGGCAAGGAGCTGGTGGAGCAGACGGAAATTTCCTGAAAGGTGAATATGGCAGAGCATTAAAAGACAAATAAATACAAAAGCTTTGCTTTATTCCTCTGTCTCAGCTGTGCTCCAGCTTGCCCCAAAGCCCAGGCAGTAGAAGAGCCCAAGACTTTACAGTGGACAAAAAGCCAAACCAGAGCTCCCTGCACCCCAAACACCCCAATGTCCCCCCAGTGCCCACAGCCAGAGGCACATCCCGTAAAGGACATTGACAGGACAGCCTGCCCAGGTGAGATATTCCTACCCAGCCCCTGGGAGTCTGGGGATGCTTTAGGAGTGGAGGGGGGAAGGTTTATCTCCCCCATTTTGTCTCCATGCCTGGCAGCAGCAGGAATCTTCCTGGCAGATCCAGAGCACGGCTATTCCTGAGCACTGTCATAGGATTTATCTCCAAGGTGTTCCCTCCTGGACGCCACTGGGAAGCCAAATCTCCCCTCCCTGCAGCAAATCAGAGATCCTTGGCCACAGATCCCCTGTCCCACGGAGCCCTGGCACTGCCAGGAGGGTGGGCATGTCCTGGCCCTGGCCCAGCCTGGCACAGGGCGAGCTGCCCCATGGATCCCATCCAGGGATGGTGTTTTTCCTTCACATAGCTCTCCCTGCGCCCATCCCCACTCTCCAGCCTCTCCCCTGCCTGCCACGTTGAGCCCAGATGTCTCCTTTAAAGGGGAACAGCAAAGTTTTGTTTAAAATAACACTATTTAAAAAAAAAATACAGCCCTTCCAAGATGGCCAGCAATTAATCAACTCCCCGTGCAGGCTCCGAGCTTGCACACACATTTGAAAGCAAAGCCCATGGAGCTGAGCTCCCTGCTCACCTGCCAGCCCCACCCTGGGGTTTTGGGTGTCCCCTGCCAGGATCTCATGGAGCCTCACTGAGCCAGAGCTGGGTCCTGGCCCAGGCACAGCTCCAGGAGATGCAGAGGGAGAATTCCAAGGCTGGAGATGCCCTGCTTGCACATTCCCCCAGTGCTCCACTGCAGCAGGAATCTCAGGTCTGAAAAAATGAGATTTGTGTCTTTTTCCCTTATGCATCCCTGTGTGCCTCTGCTGTGTCACCCCTAAACCAGTCCTGCACAGGCTGTGGCGTGGGAGGCAGCAGAGACCAGGTCCTGCAGGGCTGTCCCAGCTCCTCATCCCCAAGGGGGAAGGCCCATGGCCCCATCTCAGCCTGGGACAGCTTCCCAAGCCCCAAATCTCTAAACAACTCCCCTCCCCCATGACCTGCTCCCTGTCCCCCCACCCGAGGTTTTCATTTATCAGGAGAATTATTAAAACAGCCATTTCTCAGCTGTCTAACGTTTCAAACCCCGCTCCCATTCATCTGATAAATATTTACAGAGCTTGACATTGTCTTCAGCTCATTCCCTTCTGCAGCAAACAATCCCAAACTCCCCTTCCCTTCTCCTGGGGCTCACGGAGCAGCACTGCCCACCCTGGCATGGCCAGGCCCGTGTGCCCCCTCCTGCTGCCCTGCTCAGGGGCATGAGGGGGGAATTGCCCACCCCTCCTTTGCAATCACCCGCTGTCCCTCTGCACGGTGCCAGAGCTGCGGGGGTGCCCAGCTGGCACCGGCCACCCTGAGCCCATCCAGCCCCATCGGTGTCACCCACTCCACCCCACCGTCCCAGAGCCATCACCCCGACCCTGACAGACATCCCAGGGGCTCCAAGCTCCATCCACAGCCTCGCCTGGGACACTTCCAGGCATAGAGCAGCCACAGTTTCTCTGGGCATCCTGTGCCAGGGCCTCCCCACCCTGGCTCAGCTGTTTCCCCTCTCAGAGCCCATTTTCTGTGGGGCACAGAGGTTTTGTACCTTCACAGCTACTTCTGCCACTCAATATCTGATCATTCTGCAAGCAAAGGAGGAGGCACAAGAAGCTGGAGTGTTCATTTGTTAGACATCATGTAGAAGCCAAAATCCACGAGGTTTATCTGGTGAGCTGTGACGCAGCCGAGCCCGGCCATGACCACAAGGAGCCCCCTGGGTTCTCTTCACAGCCCCGATCTTGACCAGACATCACCCAGGAGCCCACCCCAACCTGTCCTTTGGCTGCCAGCAGCTCCACGGGCATCACTTCCATCCAACCCCAGCTGCTGTCACCCCCCGTGGTCATTAACTTCAGACAACCCCCCCTCACCCTCCCACCGCTCAGAGCCTGCTCAGCCTGTGAGTGACAGCCAACACGGCGACGGTGGCAGCAAAGCCATCAAGTGACACAGCTTCAGCTGCAGCTGGGGCTTTGCAGCACTGAAGTGATGTCTCACTGCTCTGCTGCACTGATCCTGTTAAACGCCAATTGAAACCCTGATCACAAAAGAGCCGAGCCCGACATTCCGGCCCGAGGAGCGATGGATGGCAGGGAAGGGAGATCTGCAGCCTGCCCTTCACTGCAGTGCCGTGGAGAGCAATGAAAGGGGCCTTTTTATCTCTCACCTCCTCTCCCCGGGCCAATACAGGCCCTGCATTAACCTCCAGGGCTTCCCCAGCCTAAATTCAAACAGCTCAAGGTTTCCAGCACTCCCTTTAGGATACTGCTCTGCAGCCTGTGGAGCTGCTCTGCTCTATGCAGTTTCCCTGGGAGTCAGCCTAAATACTTCATTTCTCCCCCCTCTGTCCTAATTACAGCTAGCAAAGTAATGAGAACGTTATTTACAAATTATTTGAAGCTGAGATTCGCACACAGAATTCCGAGCAGCCGGAACACGTTTGCAGGAAGCACGTGTGCCACGCTCAGAGTGTGACATCCAGTTGTCACCCACCTGGACCTGTCTGAGCTCACTCCCCAAGGACCTTCCCAAGCCAGTGCGTGCTCACAGCCTTCCAGCCCTCAGACAAACCCTCAGAAATGCCTTTTCCACCCTCTGGAGGCCAAAACATCAGCTGGAGCATGGGGTGACAATGCAGGGTACCCCCATTCCCTGGGGTACCCCCCAGGCAGCCTCAGGGCACAGGGCTCCTTGCCATGCACCAAGCACAGGGCTTTTTGGGAGCTGCTCTGTCCTAGGATGTGTCTGGAGCTACATCTCCTCTCCCCCTGGTCCCTTGATGCTCCCCCCAGCCAAACTCTGCCAGAGGAAGGGTTCCTTCCTCCCTGGGAGCCATCTCCAGCAGGACACTGAGAGCAGAGCAGGGGTGCACTGTCCCTGTCACAGAAAAAAAGCCCTCAGAAGAGGCCGAGCAGGATATGAACGCATTGCAATCCCCCATGTGCTGCCCTTGAGTGGAGAGGGTCTGTGGAGACTCCAGTTTTAAGCCCCCCTTTCAAAGGCTTTTATTACAGACTTAGTCATAAAACTCTGCCTGGGGCGGATTTGGCACTCGGGGCCTCGGCCTGGAAGCCAAACCCTTTTCATTTTTTAATAACATTTCATGAAAATCCATTTGGCCCTTTGTAACTCGGACAGGTGGGAAAACAATAGAGGTTTCTACTCCCAGCCAGCCCAGCCTGGGGGCTGCTCCCTTCCCCAGGACCCTGGGGACCCCACAGCCACAGCCAAGGGTGGGACAGGGTGACAGTGGTGACAGGGACCCGTTGGCAAAGCCCTGAATTATCGAGGGGTGTGTGAGAGCTGCACACCCATCCCAGTCTCCAGGTCCATCTGCTGAAGGATGGGGATGTTTTATCCACTCTGGAGCTGAAATGGGGGCAGGCTGTTGCCCCTCATTGCCTTGCCCAGGATCGGAGCCCCTGGCACTGCCAGCACCAGGCAAGCCCTGTGCCCGTCCCCAGCTGGGTATCCACGTGTCCCCACAGCCCTTCCCTCCAGTGGGCACCTGGATACTCCAGCTGCCCACCACACCAGAGCCACTGTCACCCTAAAGCCACCATCACTTAGAGACACTGCCACAAAGGCTCGAGATGCTGTTGTGGGGAGGGAGGTGAAACCTGAGCCCCGGGAGGGCGACAGCAGCCCCGGAGCCCTGTGCGAGGGGCTCCTGGCGTCGGGCTCTATTTGTACAGCTTGTACCTTAATGCTCCCGCAGTTTAGGCAATCGGGAGGGAGCAGCAGCTCTGCCGGGAGGAACAGGCCGGGTTTAGCACAGCCAGCGTGAGCTGAGCCCTCGGGGGCACAGAAGCCCAGGCACGGTGCTCCCAGTGCAGCAGGACGGAGTCCCCGGCTGTCCCAGGGACAGCGGGGGGGCACAGCCTGGGCACCAGGGGACAAGCTGTGCCTGCTGCCTGCACCGGGAACAGGGATGCTGCAGCCCTGGGAAGAGGGGCCTGAGGGCACAGGAGTGCCCATGCACCCCATGCAGAGGAGCAGTGTCCCCAGGCAGGCAGAGGGAGCAGCCCCCCAACATCAGCCCCACGATGCTCCCACCCCCTGTCACTCGAGTCCCCTCCTCGGAGGGCTGCAGGGGCAGTTTAACACCAGAACTGTGTTTGAAAGGTTGGAATTATGAGTCTGTCAGCATTTCCATTATGAGCCCTGATTAATTTGGGGGTACAGGGTAGGGTTAGGAGTTGTCATTCCAGATGTGAATTTTTGCTTTAATTCCCCTTAAAAAAAAAAAAATTGAGGGGGGGTGGGGGGTGTTTAAATCCTTTAACTTTGTGTTTTCCCTTTCAAAGGAAGGAAAATATGTGCCGTCTGGGTCTGTTTTGTTTTTGCTGCAGAGCTCCAAATGCTGTTTGCCAGGTTCATGGCCATGAGGGATTTCACTCGAGCCGGGATCGCCTCTGCCCTTTATGGGATCACCACATTTTTATCAGGGAATCCTGACTTGGGGATCTCCCTGGAAACAGCCCCAGATGTATGAGAAGGGACCTCTGAGCCTCTTGGTGTGACACTGAGGCAGTGCAGTGGGTACCTGCTCCCAGAGAACAAGCTGCAGCTGGAAGAGGTAGTTTTAGATGGGATATTGGGGAAAAAATCCAGGATGGTGAGACCCTGGCACAGGCTGCTTAGAAAAGCTGTGGCTGCCCCACCTCTGGAAATATTCAAAGCCAGGTTGGACAGGGCTTGAGCAAGTGTCACCATGGCAGGGCTATGGAAGAAGATGAGCTTTAAGGTCCTTTCCAGCCCAGATTTTTCTGAGACTTGGTGATTCCCACCGTTGGATGGAAGCAGTGTGCTGGCAGCTGAGAGCATGCGTGCTCTGGCAATACAGCCAAGCAGAGCTTTCCATTCACCCAGGAGAAGTCTAAACCCTGTGGAGGGGGCTCTCTCCAGGCTGCTCCATTCCCCCTGGCTCTCAGGCACGTCGGATCCCGCTCCCAGCCACGTGCAGCAGCAGGACTGCAGGAAGCTGCCATCCCTCCCACCTCCTCTGCTTGGAAACATCACTGAGAGCTGGTGGGCTCAGGATGCAAGAAATGGGCCCAGAGCTCTGCAGAGACAAGCCCAGAACCCCCGGACTGGCTGCAGCTGCGTGGGGAGGTGGGGGCTGTGCTATGGCCAGGGCCCTTTTATTGCCATCTTTTCACTCGAGAATCTGCCTGGCAGCTTTTCAGCTCCTTGCAGAGACACTGTTGCTGTTGCTGTTGTTGCTGCTGCTGCTGCCAGGAGAAGACTCACAAATAAACTCCCCATTAATGCTGCCTTGTATCAAAGTTGGGATCAGCGTTTTGCAGGGAGGGCTGAAGGAGCTGCATCTGCTCACACAGCCTTGGGGGCCGTGGGGCTGCTGGGGAGCATGGGGCTGCCAGCACCAGCCCAGCCAGCCCCTGCCTCCCTTGTTCCACTCCCTCCCTCTGTGACAGGGTGGGGAGAGCAGTCAGAGGCAAGCCAGAGCTGGAGAGCCAGGGCATCCCAAGGAACAGAGAGCTGCGAGTGAGAGCAGCTGAGAGCAGGCCTTAAAACTTTTCTGTCTGTAGGGGCCATTTAACAAATGGCTCTAAAACCAATGGCACTGTAAGCTGTGTGACCATGCAGGGTCCTGCATCCCTAAAAACCTGCAGCATCATTGTCCCCAGTCATAACCTCCACACACATCCATCCCATAGTCCGTGTCTGTGCTTGTGAGGATCCGTGGGGACCCTCCCTGCCACCAGCCCCTCACATCCCACATGTGCTTCTGCCCCTATCACGTGTGAAACAACCCATTTACTTTCTTCCCAGGGAAATTCATGTTTCCTCATGAGGGACAATAGATTAATTGCTGACATGAAGGAAAACTGCAGGAAGAGCAGAGTTAAAAATCTGAGAGCGATCAAGGGAAAGGAAGCCCTGTGCAAACACAGGGTATCTCTGGCAGATGTGGTGCTGCCCCTGAGCCCAAAGGGCTGCACTTCAGCCTCTGTTTGCTGCAGGTCCCAGGAGCAGCAGCAGGAGCCCATGTTCCAGGAGGGAATGCTGATGGATAGGGGGCTGCCGAGGAGGCAGGAGGGAGAGGGGAGCTCACCTTGCCCCGGGGACATGAGCATGCCAGGGCCCACACGCATGTGCTGCTGTGCCACAGGGGCTGTTCCCCACCTCACTCCAGTCCCTGACCCCTGTTCCCAGCCCCTATCCATGATCCCTTACCCCTGTTCCAGCCCCTATCCATGATCCCTGACCCCTGTTCCAGCCCCAGTCTTGGGTACTCCTCTGTCCCCTTCCCCTGCAGGTGCTCAGCAGCCAAAACTCCAATATTCCAGCTGTGTACCCTCCCTAGTGCCAAAGCAACTCCCAGGATGATCCCCACAGCTTTGGAAAATCATTCCTTTGGTCTCTCTGACCTGATACAATTTAGGAGCCCGACTGTGGGAGTGAAAGGTCCATGTACCCATTGTCCCCAGCTCCAGGCTACAGGATACAGCTACAGCTGATGCCCCAGCCATGAGTGCCTGGAGGAGGAGTCCAGTGGAGAAGTGGGAATGGCTTTCAGGATCAGCACGGGAGTGCAGGGAGTGCAGGGAGCACTGGGCCACAGAGTGCTGTTCTGCTCTCTGGAAATTAACACCTGGGCTCTTCATGGGAGAACAGTGATGGGATCAGGTCACCTCCTTGCTTTGGGGTCAGCCACAGAGGAAAGGGGGTGAGGTAACTGGACATTGAGGGCTGATGGGGCTCCCTGACCTCCGTCCTCGCCCAGCAGCAGGGTGTGAGCACAGACCCACATGGAATGTTCTGATCAGGTCCTGGAAAACCTGCCTGGAAGGCGGTGCTGGGTGCAGTGACAGTCTGCTGCCTTTTCCCGTCTTTCCTTCCTCTTTTCCGCTGTTTTTCCATGTTTTTGCTGTCGCAGCTCGGAGTGTGGGGAACAGATGGAGGTGGAAAAGGGTGAAGGGGAGGGGGCTTCTCGGTGCAGATGAAATTAGTCATGAAAACACAGTCAGCATGTGCCTTCGCACGTCAGCCCGCAGTAAGTGTGTGGGGGTTTATGCTTCCCAAATGAGGCTGGGAAGTGGACAAATAATTGTTTCAGGGTTTGGTTTAGTTAATTGATTTCTTTTTTTTTTTTTTTCCCCGGCGAATTCTCACAATGTGGGAAGCTGGAGCAGTGGCCAGATGAAAGAACCCTCAGTGAGAGCAGCACTGCAGCCCAAGGTGGGAGAAACCAGGCTCTTGTGCGAGCCCATCCCTCCTCCACTGCTGTGCTCCCACAGGGTGCCAGTGCCACCCCAGCCCCACAGTGCCGGCACCACAGCCATGTCCCAGGGCCTGTGGCGTGTCCTGGTGTGAGCAGGACCATCTGTCAGCCCCGGCTCCCTGGGATGTAGTTGTGACTGCCCGGAGAAGCCCATTAATTAGCGGGCAGCCCGGGCTGTCGGAGCTGCCGGCCGGGCAGGAGGAGACACCAGCCAGGGAGAGAAAAGGGGTCATTTTTCAAAGTGATGAATGGGAGGAAAAGAAAGTGGAAAGGCGGACAAGGGGAAGAGAAGGGAACTGATTTCCAGATAAAGTTTTCAGGACACTTAAATAAACATCTCAGCCGGCGGAGCAGGGGTGGGGGCGCGGGGGACGTGTGCGAGCTGGGCAGAGCAGGGAGCACTTCAGCAGGACACTTCAAATAAACAGCATTTTAAACTATGTGTGCTCTCCCTCCAGGGGTTTACCTCCGAGATTATCTCTGCAATTCCCACTGTATCCTCAGCTTGGCCCAAAGCTTGACAGCATTTCTAGTGCTACTTTGCCCCCTCGGCAAGGCAGGTCCCAGGCAGGGGGAACCTTGCCATGGATCAGAAGTCTCTCCTTGCTCCCAGCCCTCCTCCCTGATGTGGAAAAGAGTGGCTGTGGATCCCTGGGACCCCATTCCTGGAGGAGAAGGAGCTGAGGAGGCAAAGCCATCATGCCCATCACACTCCTCTGTGTCCTGCTTCCTCCTCTTCCTCCCATCAAGAACAAAAGAGCAAAGGAGGGAGAGCAGGAATTGCTGAGCCATTAAAATCAAAAATGAAAGCCCATCAATGAATTAATACAGCATTAAATGTTAATAATTAGGGGATCATAAATGTTTATGGGAACAGATTAAAGCCAAGTTCTGCTCCATTAAGCTGCTCCTGTGGTCTCTGCTTCCCACCCACCTCAAGGGAGGAAGAGCCACAACAGGAGAGAAGCCCTGGATGTGCTCAGTGCTCCGGGGATCCCAGCAACTCCAGCCCTTCCAGCTGCCCCAGGGGCATCCCTGGGAGCAGAGAGGGTGGATCCCATGTGCTCTTCAGTGGGATTAGCTCTGAGAAGCAGAGCTGTGTGTGTCGAGAGCACGGAGGCTGCAGGTGGGAGGTGGTGAGCACCCCGAGATGGGGATGTTCTCAGTGGAAATTACACGGTCTGAACATCTGAGGGGTGATGGCACCACGATTAATCATCCACACTGAGACCAGTGGTGTTCACTGGGCTTATTTAGGAAGTATTTGGAGTCAGGAGAGTTGGGATGAGGTGGTTAAACACCAAACACAGGCAGAGTATCCCCTGGCTACATTTGCCTCCAAGCCCTTCTGCTGTGTGTCCCTGCTGGAGTTAAAGAGATGGGAGGTTTCTACTCCACAGAGAAAAAAGATGTTTTATTTTTATGATTTGAGTCTTTGTTTCTTGGGGAAAATTTCCTAATTTTTTCAGTGATGGAATCTTTAAGAACCACTTATTTCCCTAGTCATTTTTTTAATACCAACCCTTTTCTGAAAATATTATTTTTCAAGCACTTTCATTTACCAAAAAACCCACTGAAATTTTTGTCAACAGCCAAAAAAAAATATTTTTCAGTAAAACACTCTTGAAATAAAGGAATGTCCATAGCTTCAAGGTCTCTGTGGGGCTGCCTCTGGCAGATCTGATTTACCTATCCCTGCTTGCTGCTTCTCCTACCAAAATAACCACCTCCAAGCTTGTGGTGGAGTCACAGGAGGAACAGGAGGGATCTGTCAGCCATCAGAACACCTCCTGGTGATTCCAGTCAGAGCTGGCAGCGAGAGCATCCCTGGCTCTGTGATGTCTGGGGGGAGCAGGGCAGCTCTGTCAGAACTCCCAGCCGTGGGGCAGCGACTGGGGAAGGAGGAAGGTTCCCCACACTGACACAGCTGGAAAACATCCCAGCTTTGGACTGAGGCCATGCTGGGTGGGAAGCTGGAGCAGCCAGACTCCGGGCTGTGGGAGATGGGCAGCTGCGGCCGTTTCATGGGGCTGTCCCTGTCCTGGCAGGGATTGGAGTGAGCAGCCAGGGCAGCCCTTTGCTTCATCCCTTGGGAAAAGCCCCATGCAGGGCTGCGTGTCCACGGGCAGGGAACACATCTGGGCCCCCCAGAGCCCATCCCAGTGGGATGATGTTGTTGTTGGCCGTGCTGGGGGCTAGGGCTGGGGGTCCACAGCAGCGGGGGCCCTTTGCAATCGAAAGCTTCCTGCTGGGGACCCTTCAAGGGCAGCCCTTGTAGCAGATCTAATTATACAAACAATTTTGTTCTGCTTCTCCAAATAAACACAGTGAGGTCTGCGGGACACGGCACGACGGGAAATTAGAACGGAGAACACTTGCTAATGGGCTCCTTAGCTGCAGGGGTAAACAGATTATTTGAAAAGGCCCCAGCCCCTCCGACAGATCCACTCACTCTGCTCCCCTCTCCTCCCACCCCTTGCTCCCCCCCCGTCGCACCAAATATTAACCAAGCTTGCAATTTAATCAGATCTCTGAACTGTGAAAGGAGACTTCTGGAGATTCGATTTCAAGGCTTTTCCCTGTTAAGATTTGCATTGAGAAAATTAGATTAAAATCCTGCATGGAAAAGGAAAAAGGGTCTGGAGGCAGGGAGTGGGCATGGAGGGAAGCAGGGAGGAGGAGAGGGGGCACAGAGGGGACCTCAAGTCTGGCTGAGGAGTCAGGAGGTGACTGGCAATGGAGTGAGACAGGGGATGCCCTTCCCTCCCCAGTACCCAAAGTTTTGGGCACAACCCTCCCACTGCTCCCCCGTACTCCCAGCTGGGAGATGTTCCAGATCACCTCATGCAGAAAAGCAGCTTATTTTGGGCTGGGAATGGGTGATGCCAGGAATGAGGCTGGGAATGGGGGACACCACTGGCATCCAAGGATGAGAATCCCTCAGTGCCAGTGAAATGGGAGAACATGATCTCATCCCCAGCACAGCTGCTCCCAGAGCTGGAGCTGAGCCGTGCCCTCGGGACGCACAGCACTACCAGACCCTGCTGCTGGGATGTTGTGGATGAGCCAGGGGGCCCTGGCGTGGTCCCCAGTGGTGGCAGTGACACAGGGTGTCCATGGCCCTCCCTCTCTGTGCACATTTATTGGGGTCTATCACCACCCACCACCCCAGCACCTGACTGGAGCCAGAGCCCTGCGAGGGCGCCTTGGCAGGAGCAGCTCTTGGCCCAGACTTTGTTTTCATTCTTGCTCCATGGAATTCCTAATTTTATCAAACCGAAGAGCTGATTGCTGTGCTGGCCCATCCCAGCCCTGCCAGCACCAGGGTACAAGAGGGCTGCTCCCATCCTGGGCTGCGGGACACAGCACTGGGCAGAGCAGGGAGTCCCCTGGGATCAGGGGTCCCACAGCACCAGAGCTGCCATTGGAGCCTCCATGATGGGAAATCTTCCTGTTGTGTACCAGTTTCCTTGGGCAGCTACTCCAATTCTGCCATTTCTTCCTTCATTTCAGTCACACTGAGATCTTGAAATTAAATTTTCTTTTTCCCAGATTAAGAACCTCCCTTTGACATTTCGACAATGGAATGTGTTGATTTTGCTCTCCAAAACCCCTCACTTTTTTAAAACACCCTTCAATCCTACTTTTTAAAAACCAGCACTTCAGAACAAACCAAATGTTTCCCTGCAAGTAAAATGTAACATTTTGTTAAATCTGGATCAATTCCTTTTTCTTTTTTTCATTCCCTAAGCCCGAGTTTTTGCCAGCAGCAGGTCTGACCGAGTCCCTCTGCTCTCCTGAATCATCCCAGCACGGGAAGCTCCAGGAGCAAAAGGTATTAGGGAGACCCAGGCCAGCAAAATTCAGTGAGAAAGGGGAAAAACAAGGAGGGGAAATGGGCTGAGGGAGGGAAATAGGAGCTGGTAAGGGAAGCCCAATATTCCAAGCACACGAGGGCAGGCACTGGACCTTCTGCTTCTCGGGTGGTTGAATCCCAGAGCTGAGTGGTTTCCTCTCCACCTCACCGGGGAGCAGCTTTTATGTTCCACTGAAAAGGTATCCTGCTCAGACAGGCGGAGGCATAATGGGAGAGATCCATTAACCGGGAGGAAACGAGGGCATGTTAAACATGAAATATGCATGGGGGCTCTCGCCAGCTTGTTAATGCGTTTGTGTTTGCAAAATACCTCTGGCTGGGGAAGCAGGGAGGGAGAGAGGGATGCGGCAGGTCGGGGGCACCCTGGGCACGGCGCGGGCAGGAGGAGGGTGTGGAGAGCAGGCTGGAGCAGGGACAAAGCAATTTGTGCCTGGTGGGAGAGCAGTTTGGTCATGAAAGACCTGCTCGGTACTGCAAAGGGAAATAAGGGCAGCTGCCTCTCGATCCAGCCCAGCCCTGTCACAGGGGTCCCCAGTGCTGGGGGTTTGGGGGGTCAGGCACTGCTTTCCCTTCCCTGCACAACCTTGAGCCCCTGCTCCCCACAAAGGCTTGCCAGCATTTGTACAGGGACCTCAGTGTTCCCACAAAACTCACTTCCACACATTTACTGGGATGTTATGAGATAGTATCAATAATTAAAAATAAGCTGCAGCTGTCAAAAGGGGCAATCCCAGTGCATGAGGTGATGGATGACCCCGGCTGTGGGACAGGACTCGCTGAGCCACATATTTCACTGGGTCCCCCAGTTGTTCAGTGCAGATTAGGGAAGCTCAGTTATTATTCCTGTTTTTGTTGTTATTGTTATTGTTCTGTAACACAGTGAGTGTCGCTTGCCAGGGCTGCCTCCCTCTCCAGGGAACAGATGCAGGAGAGTGTCCTCAGGAACAGGGACAAGTCCCAGCAGCACCAGTCCTGGGGTGTCTCTGAGCACTGCAGAAAACCCTGGGATGGGAATTTTCCTCTTCCCAGCTTGGGCAGTTTCCAGGTCTCAGACCACAGCTGTCCATCCCATCTTTCCAGGATGTTCTTGCCAGCGTCAACACTCAGCAAAGCTCCCCAGAGGGTTCTGTCCCTGCCGTGTGAGGCTGCCCTCCCCCCTCATGCCACAGGTTTTGGTGACAGGCCTGGAGACAGGACAATCCCGTGTCCCCTGCGGCTCCACTGTGGGAAGAGGAGCTGGGGAGAGGGGAGAAGGGAGGAGGGACACAAAGGGGCTCTTCACAGAGCAAAGTAATGGGAGCAACAGATGAGAAGGGCAGGAGAGAGAAACTGATAAAGAGCCAGTTTTAATGGTTGTTATTTTCCCCTCCAAATTAGTGAAAGCAGGTTTGGGCTGCACAAGCAGGAGCGGGGTTGAGAGGACTGAAGTGGCTTTGTCACTGATGTCACTGAAAGCAGCTGGTGGCTCCCAGCCCATGGACCTGGGCTGAGAGGAGTGGAAAAATCAGCATGAGACAGAACTGTAAACACGCTGGTTGTGCTGTAAAAGTGTCTCACTTGGAGGAGGAGGTTGGGGAGGGCGAGGGTCCCCCTGGGCAGCCTGGAAGTCCCCTGGCAGGGACCCACAGACCAGGTGACAAACCCTTCGTAGGCTGAGCTTCTCACACCTCAAGACCTGGGAAATGGGACCAAAGTGTAAAGGGGAAAATGTCGATACAGATCAGGTTTATGCTCTGCAAATACACCCTTGCACTGGTATTTGGGAAATGCAATCCCAGCCGTGGCCAAGGAGGGATTAGCAGCAGGTTCAGAGGCAGCTCAGGCTGAATATTTGATCAGAAATTGTCTGTTTCTGCGGTTGCTGCTCAACTTTGCTCCCTAGCCCCTGAGAGTGGGAGTCCACCTGAGCCCAAGGCCATGTATGAGCAGCTTTTCCCTGGCTCATACTGAGGTTCATTCTGCCAAAATCCAACTGGAATAAAAGCCAGAGAGATAGAAATAGCCTGCAGGGTCCTGAGGGGCCAAGAGCAGCCCCTGTCCCAGCAGGGGACACCACATGTCCAGCCATGCTGCAGCTCCAGCCAGCCACAGAGCTCATGGAGACCCCAAATCCATCCCCAAGAGTTTCCAGCTAAGCTGAGGGCTCCACTGGAAGCCCATCCTCAAATGCTGCTCACAAGCCTGGCCTCTTCTTCAGACACAGCCACATGCTTGGCCCGACACAAAGTTCTGGGCTATTAATTTGTCTCCCCATTGCAAGCTTCCCAGGGATTTGCTTTGTGAGGGAGTGAGCTGATCATTCCAAACTGATGTTTGGGTTCACCAGCTGAGCTCCTTCCACAGACAGTAACTCCAGCCAGCTCCTGCTCACTCCATGGTCTGAGCTCCCACCAGTCCTTAGAGCTTTGACATCTCTGGGATGGTTTATCCCTGCACCATCCCCTGCAAACAAAAACTTGATGGAACATTTATCTAAAATTTCTCTCCCTTTTTGATTCCAAAGTTCAGGGCAATGAACTCAGTGGCTGCTTGGAGCAGACCCCAGCTAAAAGCATTAAGAGTGACTGGGGAGTGGGCAGGGAGCTGCAGGCAGAGCAGGGAGGGATGGATGGCTCCACCCACGGAATATGAGGATCAGGACTGGGAGAGCAGCAGAGGATGGGCAGGATGTGGTGACCCTGCAGCAGGACAAGCCCCTGGGCCATCCCTGAGCCTGAGTCTCTGCTGACCCTCCTGGGCTGGAGCCCTCCTCTCACTCCATGTCCCCATCCAGCCCGAGACATGTCCCAGTCTCCCCCTGGAAGAGGCACTGCCCTGGTGTGCCTGGACACCCCTGCTTGGACCTCGGATGGGGCTCACTGGGAAAAACAGCTCCAGATATACCTTCAGAGCTCAACCCAATTCCACCCAAGCCCAGTTATTTACCACAGGGCTTATCCTTACTTCCTTTTTTTTTTATTCTTTTTCTTTTCTTTCACTGGCATTAAGATCCTAAAAATAGCCTAAAAATAGCCACGCTTCCCAGTGCAGCCGGCAACACAAAACCAGGTTACCAGTGCTGCACAACAGCAGCCAGCTCGTTTGCTCTGAAATCAAATTTGTTAAGGCATTAGTCTCCTGTTCCCTCTCTCCTCCTGCTCTCCCTCATCACAGCCAGCGCAGGCTTCCCTGCAGCCACTGCCACAGCTGGCTCTGGGCACAGGGGGGACGTCATGGGCCAGAGCGAGGGACAGCCACTGCCAGGGGCTCAGCATGCCCACCCACGGGCACCTCGGGAGTCTCATTGCTGGCCATGCCCCATCAGAGCTCATCCCTGAGCTCTGGGAGCAGCCTGGGGCCCAGGGGATGGATGGAAAAGGGTGCTTCTCCCTCAGGCTGCAGCAGGAAAAGGGTGAGCAGCAGTGCCCGGCCAGGACAGCTTGGGCTGGGGGCTCCTGCCAGCCCCGCTCAGGACACGAGGAGCAAACGGCTCCAAGGGGAGTGACCTCAGGCTGGGCAGGGGCAGAAGGGAGCAGGCAGGGGCAGAAGGCAGCTGGACCCTTTTGGGGCTGGGAGAGGCTGTGGACAAGGCTCGCTGTGTGCTCTGACCGCAGGTCGTTACAGACCAGTGGGATCCTTCATGAATTATGAGCCGATATCGATCGTCTTTGCCAGTAAACACAGAGTGACCTTTATTAAAAATACACGAAAAACTCACTTAGGGAAACTCACTGACTTCTTGCTGCTGACAGATTTACACAAAAAGCAGATTTGTCCCACAACAGGAAATGTGGTGAATGAGGCAGGAGAGGGGAGCGAGGCTCCAGCACAGCAAGCACCACATCCCTGCCAGCTCCTGCACACCAGGACCAGCTGCCTGCTCATCTGGCAGAGCTGCCCACCTGGGCACCCACCAGGGCAAGGGTGCAGGTCTCTGCCCTGGAGGAAGCTGCAGGGGGAAAGATGCCAGTCCCTGATGGATGCAATTATTTGGGATAGGAGAGGGACAGTGTAAATCTGGAAATTTGCTGGGAGCTGCCCACCATTGGTCAAGTCTCTTGGGGTTAGAACAATTAATTTTGTGCAGTACAATAGCACAACCATTCCTCCTGGCCAAGGTTAAACATCCCAGTGCTGCAGAACAGCCTTAGTGTTTGCCCAACATAAACCCATCGTGCTCCCTCAGGAATGCTGCTGCTCCTGATGTCTTGTCCATGGATTAGAGAAAGGAACAGCTGTGGCTCAGAACTGGATGGAGATGGAGAGCTCCTCACCCCTCAGCCACCGCTTGAGCTGTGAGTGACCCCTTGGACCCACCTATGGGCAAATCACTCAGGATCCACAAGGATCACTGAGTCCAACTCCTGGCCCTGCAAACGACAGCCCCAAAACCCTTCCATGTGCCTGAAAGCGTTGTCCAAATTCTCTGTGAACTCTTGGGGCCATGACCACTTCCCTGGGGAGCCTGTTCCTGTGTCCAGCCACTCCCTGTTCTGCTGAGGGTCAGAACTGCATCGTCTCCAACCAGTAGATCCCACCAGCCAGGGAGCTCACAACAGCCATAAGTGCATTTGAGATCTAATTAATTTATAAACAGGAACACGTGGCACCACCAACTCAATGATCTTGGAGGCCTTTTCCAACCTAAATAATTCTGTGGTCCTGTGATCCTACCCAGAGCATCTTCAGGATGATGCCTCAGGAGCTCTCAGCATCCTAGCTCAGGAGTGGGAACTGGTCCCACAAACTGACCTGCAGGTTTCCCTCATCTTTTTTTGTAATTCTCTTTTCTAGACATTAGCAAGAATCTGGCTTTTAAAGCTTGTGGATATTTTTCAGACAGACAAATAGAAACCAGTTGGTAAATGCACACAATGATCAATCAATCAATCAATCAATGGCTCAATTTGCACTTGTTTTTTACCCAGTGCTGAGGAGAGCTGAGTGTAATAAATATGTACAAAAATGGAAATGATGGAGCCGTTCCCAAAGCAGCTCAGGTGTTTGGTTTGGGAAGCTGTGAATACCTGGGGCCATGTTTGTTCCTCACCTCCATGACCTGCGCTGTGCTGGGATCCAAGCCAGAGGGACAGGATTTGCATTTTGAGCAAATTTCCCAACTTTGCAAGTTGACTGTGCTCAGCTTCCTGCAGACACCTCTCGGCAGAAGGGCTTTCTGGCAGACAAAACCCCCCTTCTCTCTAGAATCCTTGAAATATTCCATTTTGGAGCAGCCAGAGCAGATGATGGAGGAGAACAGACTCTCCAATCAGTGCCGGGGCAGGAGGGCTGGGAGCGAGCGGATGCGACACAGAATGGGATGTGCAGTGGGATGAGATAAACTCCCCAGCTTGTTTGGGCCCATTATGGCACATTATTCATCAAAACACTCAGCTGAAATCAGCCAGCTCCGGGGTTTGTTAATTTGCTCTGTTTCAAAAAAACCTCAGGCTTCAGAGAAAAAAAGTGCCCAAAATATCTCTTTAGCAGACTGCAGCCAAGTGGTCCCAGAGAGGAGCCCATCATCCCCAGTTATTGCCTTGCTTACATCCCTGTGGAAATTTGGGAATGGTTTCTCTGAGCTAAGAGGGGAGGTGAGGAGCTGGATAACTCTCTGCTTTGTTAAAACATTCAGGATATTTTCCTGCATGGAAAGAGGCTGCCAGGATTAAGTCATCCCAGGAAGAGTGTTATTGCAGCACGCCTGGGTGAATTCCTTGCACAGACAAAGGTGATCTCTGTGTCCCCTGGGAGGGGGCCCTCAGTCTGCCCTGATGCTGCTGGTGAGAGATAAATGAGCCCAAGAGAAAAAACCTGGGGGCTCACAAGCAAATTGAGGCACTGTGAGCAGATCTGGAGTTTGTGGGTAAAACCGGGAGTCCATGAGCAGCTCTGGGCTCTGTGAGCAGATCTGGAGTCTGTGAGCACACCTGGGGTGTCTCTAAGCGTATCTGGGGGGTCTCTAAGCACATCTGAGATATCTTTAAGCACATCAAGTGGATCTCTAAGCGTATCTAGGGGGTCTCTAAGCACATCTGTGTGGCTGTACCCACTGTCTCCCTGCCTGGAGAGCAGGGATGCTTTCCCAGGGAGGGAAGGCAGGGAGCAGGCTGGGGTCCTGCACCAGCCACCCTCCCTCACCCCCCAGTCCTGTCACTGTCCCATCAGGGGCAGAGGGACAGTGCCAGGTGGGATGATGCCTCTGATTTCCAAGTGCTGGTGGTTTTGGGTAGGTTGGACCTTGCTGGAGTTCCTTAGCAACACAAATGCTGATGCTTTCCCTGCCCAGGAACTGCAGATGCAAACAAAGCCCTTCCATCAGCCCTCCATGGCATCCACAACAGGACCCTCGGGAATGGTGTGGGACCCCCACCATGCCCCAGCAGTGGCTCAGAGGGGCCCACTGCAATCCCCCCAATCTGTAGCTCCTCCTGCTATGTTAAAGGGCAGTCTGCCCTGGCTGGAGGGTTTTATCCTCTTGCCCACCTCCCTCCATCCCTGGGGGCAGATGAGCTCCCTTGGGGACCCCATCAGAGCCCCCTGGACATCCAGAACCCTCCTCGAGGCTCAGTCCCAAATCCAGGTTTGTCAACCAAGAACAAATCCTCTGGTTTTTGTTCAGACTTTCCAGCCCTAGCACCAAGCATGTGGCAGCACTTGCTGACATCATTGAGCCCCTGTGTGAGCATCTCCTGTCTCTGCTTGGCTCACAGGGCTGATTTCCACCAGCATGGAATCTCCCTGCTTTGCAGCATTTCCGGGAGAAATCCAGTTTTGTCCTTGCACTCTCTCAGTCCAGGGATGCCACAATTTCCCTGTGCCACCACACAAAGATAAGGGATCCCAGGTTTGGATGGTTTTACTCATGAACTCACTGTGGAACAGTTTCAGTTGTAACCTTTAGGACGAACCTGGGCTTCCACAGGGGACGAAGGCTGGGACTGCATGGCTCGAGGAGCCCCTCCAGATCCTGGCAGTGCCTGATCCACCTCCCTAAAAACGTGTCCACACTGTGAGTGTGGGCAAGGCTGTGTTGGGAACGTGGCCAGGCGGCCTCTGCTGTGTCCCCCTCGGCGCTCCCCTCGCAGCGCGGGCAGCTCCCGGGGGCCGCTGGACGTGCCGAACCCGCTGCAGCGGCGGCTGCAAGATGGAGCCGGCGATCTGGTTTCAATAAAATCAGCAGATTGTTTCATGGCTGGATGGGAAAGTTGTGAGGCTCCAGGATTTGCTCCTCTGGCAGCTGGATCCTGTTTGTCCATCGTTGCAGCTCCCACCCCGCATCTCCGGAACAGGCTTTCCAGAGAGGGGTCAGTGTCCCAAGCCTGTCAGGGTGTCAGAGGCATATGGACAGTGCTCTTAATGTGCTTCAGCTTCTGGTGATTTCTGAAAGTATCAGGTGGTTGAAATGGATCTTTTGTCAGTCCCTTCCAGCTGCAAATATAATATTCTATCTCATTCTATTGTTACTCTTAGTCATAGTCTTAGTCTATTCTTATTTTTATTCTTATCATTATTCCTATTCTATTCTAATTCCTATTCTATTATATTTTATTTCATTTTCTTCAATCCCATTCCATCTCATCCTACTCTGGCTGCTGTGCTGCTCAGAGCACAGTGCCTGCCCTCAGTCCAGGTGGAGGCAGCGCTTCGAAATATTGCAGTTTTCTAGGTTTTCTCTATACCTTTAAATTCCAAAAGCACTCTGACTTCTAAGGGAAAACCCAAGCCTTTAAAGCTGTAAACAGCTGGTTTCCCTCTTCCTATATAAGAGCAATCCTTACAAAAACCACTAAAAATTTAACAACCTTATTGGTTTTTGAAGTACTTTGTGAAGCTAGGCCATTCCTGGGCTCAGTCTGTTATCCAGGTGAACTGGATAACAGCAGGACATATCCAGGACAGCATCCCCAAGAGCCAGCCTGGCCTTCCTCCCTTGCCTGGCTCTATTGCAGTCCCGAGACCGGCCCAACAGGAATTTCTGCTCCATATTGAAATGAACTTGAGGCAGTAAAGGAGTAAATGTGTAAAGAGAGGGGTGAGCGCTCTGTCAGCTTGGTGCAGTGGAACTCCTTCACTTACAGCCCCTTTATCTTGTGAGTTCTGGCAGTGGCAGAGGCACTGACTCACTCCCAGAGCCCCCATCCTGCAGCGCCGTGAATCCCAAACCCGCGGCTGCACTCTCAGCGTTCTGCTCCTGCCAGGACAGAAAAAGCGCAGAGCAGGACAGAGCAGCTGCGTTTCGCGCCCCATCAGCTAAATTTCGATGAAATCATTTTGATGAATTGTTTAGGAAGGGAAAAAGCCCCATTAACTGTACATTTGCTGTTAATTAATAGGCTGCTTTTTCCTCCTCTGGCACAGCACTTCCGAGCTGCCTCATGCTCTGCTCTGAGCGCAGCATCCTGGGGGGCACAGGGAGGTGGGGAGGGGGATCCGGGCAGGGTGGGACCTGCAGCAGCCTGACCCCGGGGAGAATGGCTGTTCCCAGCTCCATGCTCTGCTCCAAACGTGACACGTGAGGATGGGAAAAGCAATCAGCTCAATTCTTCTCCCAAACCTCTGCAGGGCTGCCCCATCCCAGTCCATGGGCAGCCCTTTGGGCACTGTGCAATGCCAGCAGGGCAGGCAAGGAGTTCCACAGCTTCTCAGCTTTATTATTTTTAGCAAATTCTCTTTTTGTGTATTTATTTTCTGTATGTATCTTGTAAACATCTCTGGAATGTTATTCCAGGGGAATGTTGGCTGATATCCCCCAGGAACCAGGCGCTGGAGCTGCTGGGGGTGGGAGTAGGGCAATGCCCGGTGCCTCAGGGCACTGGGTACCCAGAGCTGGGATGAGTGAAAAGCCTTGGCAAATCATCTTCATTCACAACCATTCTGTCAAAATGCCCACAGGATGCCAAAACACAGGGGAGAGGAGGGAGTAGTCACACCTGTCCATGTCCCACAGAGGCTCTGGCAGCATGGCTAAGGGGACATCCACAGTGTCCTCAGCACAGGCAGAGCCCCAGCAAAGAGTTCAGGCTGGGAGAGCTGGGGCTGCTCACCTGCAGAAGAGAAGGCTCCAGGGAGATCTCAGAGCCTCTTCCACTTCCATTGCCTCCAGGGGCTTCAAGAGAGCTGGAGAGGGACTTGGGACAAGGGATGGAGGGACAGGACAGAATGGTTTCCTTCCACCCCAAGACACAAGGAGAAGGGTCAGGTGGGAATTCTTCCCTGTGTGGTGAGGCCTTGGCACAGGGGGCCCAGAGAAGCTGTGGAAGTTCCCTGGAAGTGTTCAAGGCTGTGCCACTTGCTTTAACAGCCCAGGCCAGAGAGAAGAGCCCTGAAACTTTTGGTCCCAATTAAAGATGGTTTGTTTTGAGATGCAAATAGTTTGTAATCAGAAGGGGAAAGGTGGAAATAGCCACAACTTAATTTCTACAGTCCAAAATGAATCAGGCATCTGTGGGGTTTTTTTTTAATATGTATTTCTTTTAATAGGGTGAGTAACTTTTGTGTGGGCTGAATTAGCTCTAAATGAAAGCAAACAAGGCATAATTAGAAACTGGTTCACTTTTTTCCTGGTTTCTTCCCCTCTGGAAGGGCAGCAAGGTGTGCATTCAAAGTGTGCATCTCGAAGGGATGGACAAGCTCAGCAGCAGGGTCCAGCTGGGGGGACAGGGATGGGGCAGCAGGAGATCCCAGCACAGTTGACAGGGGAGCTGGGCACACACTGGGAACCATCCAGAGGCTTTGAGGCTTCTGGAGGTGCAGGATGAGGCCCCCTTCCAGCTGCCAGCCCCACCAGTGGCTGTGGCACTGTGGGTCCCTGTCCCCACAGCCAGACATCCCTACTGTGGGAACCTGCCTCTGCCCAGCAACAGGAGAAGGGCTGCTTTGCAAAGGCAGCTCCACGTGTAAATCTGGGAAGCTCCCACTTGGGAAGTACATGAGTTTCTCATTTAATGTGGTACCACACTGCATTCTTTCTTTATAAAGAGCCCTCATTTAACTTTAGGCGTGTTTGTACATCTAATTTAAAATGGGTCATGTTTAATTGATTTCATATATCACTGCTGCCGCCGCCAGCACAGCCCAGTGATGGTGGCAGTGCTGCATCCCTGGCACAGGCACATGGCTGGGTCTCAGGTGTCCCTTCTGCTCTGCCCTTGTTCTGTTGGCGTGGCCACAATGCCAAGTGTCACCAGCCCCCAGTGTCACCACCCCAGGGACTCCCCCTGGCTGGAGGAGCACCAGGCAGAGCAGGGCAGGGAGAGCCTCTCCAGTTTTTCCATGCCTTCCCTCCAGCTCCCTCCACTGTGGGCTGGGGGTTCCCAAATCCTCGGGCTGTGGAGGAGGACACTGCTTTCAGGGCAAGGCAGGAGCTGGAGAGCTCTCTCCATGTCCCTGCCACCCTGCATGGGAGCTGGGGCTGGGGCTGAGCTGGGGTCGTGGCACTGCCTGTGCTTCCCATCGCCCTGTCCTCGATGTCCCCAATGTCCCTGCTGTGGCACCACCACACCAAGGGATGCACCAGCTCCTCGGGGCAGGAGCCCCCCCAGAACACAGGGACAACAGGACAGCAGAAAGGGGGACAGCACTGGGGGACAGGGAGCATCACTGGGGAGCCCACAGGACACGTGCCTGGTGTGTGTGCCCAGTGGCTGTGCCCGCCCTGCCAGCCCCAGAGCTGCAGCAGTGACGGGCACTGCTCGTCCTGCTCCTGTCACAGCTCTCCTGGGGAGCTGAATCCAAGTGTCAGCAAAGAGGGGATGATGAGTCAGCTCCCACCAAAGGCTACACTATTACCTAGCAGCTTAATAATGAAAACTGTCATCATTCCTGCAATAAGGAAAGATAAATAAGTTATTAAAAGAAGAGCCTGCCACCCTGCCTGGGCAGGGCACCGTGCCAGAGGGATATTAACTGCTGGCCACAGCCTGTCTGTTTGGGGAACGGAGAGGGATACCCTGAGTGCTCCGAGGAAGAGCTCTTTCTCCTCCAGCTGGCTTGGAGAGAGCTCGTGTGCCTGGCACAGCGAGAGCCACCACTCCTGCTCCAGCCACCAGTCCTGCTCCAGCCACCACTCCTTATCCCATTCCTACTCCTCCTCAAAGCTGCAAAGAGAAATACAGCCCCAGGAAGGGTGATGGGGCTGGGGGAGAGGACTGAGGGTGAGGAGGAGCCAGAGCAGGCTCTGAAGATCTGATCACCCCCAATCCAGAGCAAGGAGTGCATTAATGAGAGCTTTGCTGGGCACCGTCAGTGGGACCTTCTGCTGCAAGAGCACCAAGGGACCCCCCCACCAGAGCATCCCTGTGGCAGTCCCTGCAGCTGATGCTGTGCAGAGAAGGGGCAGGTGCAGGTTCCACACTGGGCTCTGCTCAGCTCCACAACCAAAACCACTTGCCCCTCCCTACCAAGCTCCTCTGGTTGGGGCTCAACTTTAGCACCTGTCAATATGTGACACAGCAAAAGGCACCTCTGGTGGGATGAGAGAAAGGTGTGAAACTGTAAAGGAAGGAGGAAAGAAGTGACTTTCCTTGCCCAGCTGTATTTTACTGGGAGAACATCCACAAGCTGCTCCATCTCTGGCCAGGAATGGTGAGGCCCTGGCTGCTCTGCAGAGCTGAACAGAATAAATGACCTTCAAAACACTTTCTCTCTGAAATCCTCCAACTTTCCACTAATAAACAATGTGGTTGTCAGGGCAGTCCAGTCACTTTATCTAAAAATTGCTCCTTCCTTCCTCCCTGAACAGTCAGAGAATCTTCCCTGGATCCTACAGCAACACATTCTTCTCCCTGCCGTCTTCTGGGGGCGTCATCCCCAGGCCCTCCCACATCCCTGGCTGTGCCCCCATCCTCGCTGGTGTGACTTCCTGGGGGCTTAAAAAATAGAACAGTTATTGTGGCACCCCACTCTCTCTCTCTGGGCTACCTCAGTGCCATGTTTAGCCTCAGCACAGCCCCTGGAACCGCGTTTTTTAATCACTGTGTTTACATGCATCTTGTGGAGCTGCTGAAGTGTCCTGACAAGCCTCAAAGGCTTGGAGCCGCCCCAGGAGCAGGGAGCAAAGAGAAAGAATCACCTGGGCTGCTGTGGGCATGGCCCGGGCAGGGCTGCAGCAACACGCCTGGCACGGATGGAGGGGGAATAGCTCAGGAAGGGCTGCAGGAACACACCTGGCAAAGACAGGAGGGGGGATTGCCCGGGAAGGGCTGCAGGAACACGCCTGGCACAGATAGGAGGGGGGATGGCCCGGGAAGGGCTGCAGGAACACGCCTGGCATGGATAGGAGGGGAGGATGGCCCAGGAAGGGCTGCAGGAACAGGCCTGGCATGGATAGGAGGGGAGGATGGCCCAGGAATGGCTGCAGGAACAGGCCTGGCATGGATAGGAGGGAGGATGGCCCAGGAATGACTGCAGGAACACGCCTGGCACGGTCGGGTGGGCTCTGGGCCACGGCCCTGCCACCCACGGCGGCGGCGCAGGCCCCGGCACGCCGCGCTCCGGCAGCATGGCCCGCAGACACCACCGGGATCCACAGGCAGGTTTCCACTCTGGGCCAGGAAAGAGCCTGTAAAGTTAGTGAACATCTTAAAAATTAAGCATCTAATGAGGCCCCTTGTGCAGCCAAGGGCTGGGTGCCAGCTGGGCACTGGGCCCTGCCCGTCCCACAGCATGAACGCCACAGCACCCACAGGGTGTGTGGGGACAGAGCAGGCCCAGGACACGGCCACCGCTTAAATGCCCTGGGGACAGAGAGAAATGGGGAAGATCTGGAGTGACACTGAATTCTAGCACCAAAGCCCTTTGCTCTTCCACTGCCAGAAATACTTCTCTTCCTGAAAACCCATTTTCAGGTCTTGCTGTCATCACTGGTTCATGTTCCCTTGGCCACCAAGGGGTGGCTGTCTGGGAAAGGTCAGTCTCCTGTGCCCTCAGGCTGAAGCCAAGGGTTTGTCCATGGTGCCATCACCCTGATGCCATGGTGCCATCACCCTGATGCCATGGTGCCATCACCCTGATGCCATGGTGCCATCATCCTGATGCCATGGTGCCATCTCCTCTGTGCTGTGCATCCTCCCTGCCGGAGCCAGCCAGCAGCAGTCCCACCTGTGGCCATCTCAGAGGGACCTGAGGGCTGGGCTGAGGGCAATTTATCAGAGCTTTTTTTCCCATCCCTCTGTGCTTTTCTGGCTGTGAACAATGCAGCACCCAGTATGTGGATGAGTCCCTCGATGTCTCAGCTCTTGCTGCAGGAGGGGACAGCCTCATCCCAGCCCATGGTGCAGGATTTCCTCTCACATCCCACAGGGTAAAGCTGACCGGGGCTGTGCCCCGTCTCCAGCCAACCCTCCCTGCCCCTGCTCTGCTCTGGCTGTGCTGAACCTCACCCATCCCTCCTCCAGGTGCTGCTCCCCTACCTCTGCCCCAGCCCAGACCCTGCTTCCAGGGCACTTGCCCACCTTGGTGCTCCTCTGGAGACTCCTTCCCCCAGCCTCCCTCCTCCTGGCCAGACTCCTGCGTCCCTGCCCTCTACTGCTCTCCTGCCGCCCATAAAAATATATAGAATATAGAACATTATTTTATGATGTACTATAAAAAAAAAAAACAACCTGGAACTAGGAGACACGTGCCAAACCTCAGCAGCACATGCAGGAATGCCTTTGTCCCAGCTGTTGCTGGATTGCCTGAGTCTGAAGGCTTTTCAGGACAGGAACCTTGTTTTTCTTAATTTATTGATTTTTTTTCCTGGCACTGAGCAGCAGTGGTGGCAGTGGCTGTGCACAGTCAGTGATGCCATCTGTCCTTTGGGTCCCGTCTCCTGAGGCCCTGCCCAGGGCTCCCCAAACCAGAGCAGGGAGTGTGGGTATCAGTGGAGCTGCAAAGTGTGAGGGGGGGCAGGAGCAGGGGCCTCCCATTGTCCCGAGGATGCTGCTGCAGTTATTGCTCCTCAGCTCCTGTACCTGTCAGAGCCCTCTCCCTCCTTCCTCAGGGTTGAGCCAGTGCCCATCTGGGACCCCTCAGCTTCTCCTGGGGTTTCACTGAACTGCTGGTTCCTGCGCAGGTGATTTGGGGCACCCGTGAGCAGAGAACTGCTTGTCTTTCCTATCAGGGCTGACGTCAGACCCTGAGCAATCAAGGGATTCCATCCCACAGCAGTACCCACACCCTGAGGTGCCAGCCCTACACTAGGAGTGCCAGCTCTTGGTCCTCCCTATTTCCTTCCCCTCCTGGGCTGGTGAACTTTCCTGCAGCCCTTCAGCCCTAGCTCCATAAAGCTCCCGATTCATTCCGCAGATATTTCCTGCGCTGGGGCTTTCCGCAGCATCTGCTGGTTTGAAGTGCTCCGTTTATTCGTCCTGGGGGCACCATTACTTTCTGCTTTAGCAGTTCTGCCTGCTCTGAAGTCTCTGCCAGGCTCCATCCACGGGAGAGAAAATTGATGAAAGAATAATAATGATGATTGTTATAAATATATATTTCATTGCGGTGGCCCTTGGTGCACGTGTTCGTCACTGATGAGGAGACCAGAGGGTGAGGGGGTGCTCAGTTCCCAGCAGGCTCCCAGCAGCAGATGTGTGTCCTCACCCTGCTGCCCTCCTCCTCCTCCTCCCCTTCCTCTTCCTCCTCCTCCTCCTCCCAAGGCACCCCTGCCTGTTCTCCCCTGAGGGTCTCAAGTCGGTCTGGTGGCCAGAAGAGCTGGACATCTCCAGAGACAGGATTCTGGTAGTGCCTGTGGGACATGTTCTGGGCAGGCTGCAGCCACTTCCAAGCCCATCCATCCATTGGGATGGCAGGAACAGGGATCAGGGGGAGAGCAGCTGAGCTGGGAATAGAGCCTTACAGAGTGGGGCATGGGGAAGAGATGCCCAGCCAAGTCTCCTGGCCTCTGCCTCCATTTCTCCATGGATTTCTGCTCTCATCCAGCTCAGTGGAAACATAAATCACCAATAACTTCACCCATAAATGATCCCCATCAGCACCAGCAGCACATTTCCCCTCTCCTCAGGAGATTATCCAACCAGGGATTCTGTGAGTGACTGCAGAGAATCTTTCCCCTTCTCTTAAAGGAAATATATTTCCTTTGTTTCACCAGCTGTGGATAATCCCTTTCCCTCCACATCCTTAGCCACAGCAGACTGAGGATGCTGTGGGCCAGTGTCCTGGCCCTCATGGCCACTCAACCTCCTCCACTTCCATTTCCTGCTGCACAGAGTTTCAGGTATTTCCTGTAGACACTTTAAAATTCCTCAAGGGCTTCTCGGTTTCACCCGCAGTGGGATGGTCTGGAAGCAGGAGCTGTGTGGAGTGGGGTACCTGGGAAGGCTTTGTACGGATCAGCATTCCTTGGCTCGTTTTCCCACTGGCCTTCCCACTCAGAGCAGCCCTCCCCTCCCTGCAGATCAGACCAGAGAGTTGAACATGGGCCCTCCTGGGTCTAAATATCAGTAAATGCAATTCCATCTGCAGCAAGGATAACGTTACCACTGCTGGCTCATCCCTGCTCCGGCCAGGAGCCATCTGTGTGCTGGGGGCTGTGCTGGGGACACACACGGATGCACAGAGAGCACCAGCCCAAGGGGGTACTGTTACCTACAGATGGAAATTCATCTCCAAGGTACTTGATCTCCTCTAAACTCCTTTGCTGTAACTCTTCCAGAGGACATCTGTTAAATCCCTCCAGGGATGGAGACTCTACCCCTGCCCGGGGGAGTCTCTCTCAGTGCCTCACCACCTTTCTGGGGAAGAAATTATCCCTAATATCCAACTGAGCCTCCCCTGGCACAGCTTGAGGCTGTTTCCTCTCGTCCTGTCCCTGTTCCCTGGGAGCAGAGCCTGATCCAGACCTGGCTGCACCCTCCTGTCAGGGAGCTGTGCAGAGCAAGAAGGTTCCCCCTGAGCCTCCTTTTCTCTGAGCCTCTCCTGGCTCCCTCAGCCACTCCTGGTGCTCCCAACCCTTCCCCAGCTTTCTTCCCTTCCCTGGACACGCTCCAGCCCTTCGGAGCCTTCCTTGTCTCTCCAATCTACATCTTGCAGCCCAGGAAGGTGGGAGAAAGAGATGTATCAATCACCAGAGCTTGCACAAATGTAGACGCAAAACCTGGAATTTTTTTATTCCTTAT
Organism: Pyrgilauda ruficollis; assembly: GCF_017590135.1. Classification (NCBI taxonomy): domain Eukaryota; kingdom Metazoa; phylum Chordata; class Aves; order Passeriformes; family Passeridae; genus Pyrgilauda; species Pyrgilauda ruficollis. Next base: position 4,693,413 of record NW_024528821.1, read on the forward strand.
CTGCTGTTAGACCAGTCATAACCTCTGCTGGTTTGAAGTGCTCCAGCATGGTCAGAGGCAGCAGAGCTCTCCAGTGCCCTCGGGGTCACCATCTCCTTCCCCATGCTGCTCCAGTGGTGCATCCTGCAGACAGGAGCAGCTCCCTGCAGAGCCCCCTGCTGTGGCCATCCCAGCCTCAGATTGCAGCAGATCCTTCCCAAACACTCTGAGATCCAAATGCAAACGCACAATTCCATGGAAAACCCACAGCTCAGCCCAAGCAGCAGGTCAGGGATGTTGGCTGAAAGGCTGGTTCAGAGCCCAGAGAGAGACCATGCAGCCCAGAGGGTCTCAGCTTCCCTTGTTTGCTCCTGAGGAAGTTGGTTCTTATGGCAATTTGTGCTTCAATAAACATGAAATAAAATCCATTCTGCCCTTTCCCTGCTGGCGTCATCCCCATTTCCCTCTGTTTATCACATCATATCCATTGCCCCGGCAACCACGGCAGCCCAGGCAGGGATGGTGGTGGCAGGTGGGGCCTGTGCCAGCCCCACACCCCAGCACGAGGATCCCGCTGGCACACAGGTGTCTCCAGTGGGACACACCACAGGGAGGGAGGGGGGCTGGCAACAAACCCAAGATGGGAGAAAACAGCCCCAGAGGAGGATGCTCTTGGCAGGAGCTGGCGCTGGCCCCAGGCAGCACCCACAGGAGTGACTCTGGATGTGTTTGCCTGTGGGATCTGCAGGTCTGGACATTCACCCCCATGGCCTGGCTCTGGCTCCAGGACGGACACAAACAGAACCCCCAGCTCAGACAGAGAGCCCGGGAGCAGGCTGGGGACTTGCTCCCAGTGCAGGTCCCTCTCTGCACTCACTCGTGCCCTCGTACCTCGTGGGGCCCATCCTCTGCCTGTGCCTCCCCTGCCCTGTCACCCGGCAGGTTCATCCCTTCGCCCCTGCAGTCGGGAGCCCATTCCCGGTGGATCCGTTCCCTTTAGCCCTGTATCGGTTCGGATTCAGAGCCCACCGCTCCCAGGAGAGCTTGCGGACCCCACTGAGGACAGCGCAGCCCGCGGGGTTCCTTCCCCCTGCTCCAGGCTTCGCCCCCATCCAGGAGAGATTCGCAAAGCAGCGACAGCCCGGTCCCACGCTCCTCCCGCGGTCTCCGCCTGCCCCCGCGCGGCGGCTCCGGGCACGGACCCTCACCCACGGACAGACCCACAGACAGAGCCAGGGACGGACCCACGGACAGACTCACGGACAGACCCGCACCCACGGACAGACCCACGGACAGACCCACAGACAGACCTGCACCCACGGATGGACCCATGGACAGACCCAGAGACAGACCCGCACCCACACTCACAGAGGGACACGCATCCACCAGGGAACTGTGCCCGGACACACGGACAGACCCACAACAATTTGAGATAGAGGAGGGTCACCGGGAGGCAAGAACAATGGGAAGGACAGGTGAGAAAGCTCAAACACTGGGGGAGATTTACTGGAGAGAGGAGACTGAGACTATTCAGAGGATGGGGAAGCCCTGGCACGGGTAGCCCAGAGAAGCTGTGGCTGCCCCATCCCTGGAAGTGTCCAAGGGCAGGCTGGACAGGGCTTGGAGCCACCTGGGCTAGTGGAAGGTGTCCCTTAAGCTTCTCGTGGCAATGGGGATGGGATGGATCCAATCTGAGCTGGAACCTCCTGGATTCTCCAGAGGCAGCCCCATCTGGGTTGACCCTACAGGCAGCTCTCATGCCTCCCTGTTTCACACCCTCTGTGGGCACCAGAACCTCACTGCTACGTGCCCAGAAGGGACACAAGGCAGTGTGGGACAGGGTTCAATGCTGGGGTCACCAAGCCTTGTGCAAGGCTCCACTGGCAGAGTCAGTGAATGGAGATTAACCAGCCACAGGGAGTTGCTTCACCTCTTATCAGAGAGCTGCTCTCCCCTCCCCTGCAGTGACTCATGCTCTGCTGAGCCCTTCCCACCTCATCTGGGACGTGTTACAGCCCTGGACCATACTCCCTTTCCATACAGATGGAGATTCTTGTGGAATGTCTGCCTCTTCCTCCTCCTCTTCTTCTTCCTCCTCCTCCTCCTTTCCATTGTTTCTGCTTCTCAGGTGTCCCCTGCCCAGGTAACACAGCCTGTCCCCTAAGCAGGGCTTCCTTTGGCTTGTCCCACTCTGGAGCTGGCCCTGGAAGGGGATGCTCCCCAAAGGCTCCCCCTTTCCAGAAGCTGTTCATGCCCGTTTCTGCCTGCTTGGTTTGGCTGCCAATCCTCCCTCAGGCCAGTGTGACTCTGCCCCGTAAGGGGAAGGAGGCAGACAGCCAGATTCCAGGGAGTGAGCCCAGATCCATTGGCTCCTGGTGATGAGCTGGCAGCTGACATTTCTGAGGAGCTGAGCACGTGCCCCTCGGTTGGGTGAGGTTTAATTCAACCGTCTCAGAAGCACGCACGTCTTTCAGAGCCGGGAACGGTGGTGACTTGAGGAGGGAGCAGAGCTAAATCGGATGTCAAACACTGATTCCTTCACACATCTCCAGGGACTGACAGCTGGAGCCACTCTCACCATCTGTCTTCCCGCTGCAGCCCCCAGAGAAGACACACTCTGTTAGCTGTTCCTCCAGCTAACAATGGAGACAGAGAGAGAACAAATGCACTCATTTCCAGGCCTATGGATTTTCCATTCAGGGATTTCAGGAACACGCTGCATTGGGGAATGTGCTCTGTTCATCCCAGGGGCAGGACACAGCTCCTGTACTGTTACAGGGACACCAATGAACCATCCCATCCCCATCCCCTGCCCAGAGCACCCTTCGGGCAGGCGTGTCTGGGCTTTCTGATCCTCGGAGGAAAAACTGTCTGAAAGTTTGTATTTATTGTTCCTCGTGCTCTCGTCCTCACCCCAGCCAAGCTTGGGGAGACCAAAGGGGTTGGCCAGAATCTTGGGACACATGATAAAAGCATTTTGTCTCTAGATAGGACACATCTTCTTGGGAACGAGTCCAGGATTAATAAACCATCTTCCAGCAGCCAAGTGCATTGTGTTAACTCAGAAGTAATGAGGTCGTGGGGAATCACCAGGAGTCTGGGGTGTAGGGAGAGAAACCAGCTCAGAAAAACACTGGATTAGACCAAACCTGGATGCAAACCCTGCTTCTTTCTTCATGACTGAAACCACTTAACAGTTTGTGTTCCTGTCATTAGAGCTCCATTGCAAGCTCCCAGGAAAGCAGAAGGGGAAAGCCACAGGTACCACAGGAACCAGCCCAGCCCGGGGGGATGCAGGAGCTGGCAAGGGGGTGGGGGGCTCAGGAAGGTCTGGCCTTTGCCCCCCCAGCAAAGGCCCCCTCGGGGATGCCAGAGCTCTGCCCTGGCCCTGCAGGGACCTGTCCCCACCCTGCCCGTGGCTGGGGCTGTGGGTGGTGCTGCTGGGCTGGATGAACCGGGAGGGAGAGAGGGCTGCAGGCTCTGCCAGCCCAAGGCATCCCAGAGAGCAGGAGGAGGAGGCTGAGGGCACTCTCCTGCCCTCTGGAGTTGTCTCCCTCCAGAGCAGCTGTTGCCAAAGGGTTCTTGTTCCTCGGTGGCAGCACACCCACAAAACGTGAGCAAAGCATCTCTTTGCAGAAGTTTTCCAGGTTACAGGTGGCTGGGGCTTTGGGAAAATGACTCTAGGGTGGGGTGACATCCAAGAGTTCTCACATTGAAAGGTAGTTGCAGTGGGACAAACCCTTCTCCCCAGCTTTGCATATCATTAATTATGATTTACAGGCTAGTCCTGAGCCCCTCCCTGTGCCGTGACAGCCTCAGCACCCACCCATACTTGAATCACCTTTTTCCCCTGCAGTCTCTAGCTTAGACCACCCACAGGACTGCCAAGGCCTCCTCCCACCCCTGCCCTCGGTGTCTCAGGGAGCCACCTCCCTCTGAGAGTCACCCAAGGCTGTGGAAAGCAGCTGGGAGCAAATCCCTGCTCTGAACATTCCTGTGAATGGGGGGGCTCAGCCTCAAACCCCAACCATGGTCCAGCCGGGGCTGGTCTCTGCTCTGCAGTGTCTCTGCCACACTCTTCCCCAGCCCTTCTTCCCATGCTTGTGTTCTGGCAGGTTTTCCTCATTTTCCCATCCAGCCACTCCAGATGTCTCTTCCTCAGGCCCTGCAGAGGTACAAGAAGGTCTCTTTGCCCAGAGACCTTTGGTGCCTTATCTTCCTCCTGTCCTCCCTGTGGGTCCCTGACCCACATTCCCACTCCTACCCCAGTATTTAGCTGTGCCATCAGTCCACGAGTCCCTCAGGCACTGCCTGCAGCAGGAGCATCATTCCAGGGCTGGTGAAAACTCCCAGAGGCTGCGCAAGAAGGTCTCTTTGCCCAGGCACGGTGGTGCCTCATCTTCCTCCTGTCCTCCCTGTGGGTCCCTGACTCACATTCCCACTCCCACCCCAGTATTTAGCTGTGCCATCAGTCCACGAGTCCCTCAGGCACTGCCTGCAGCAGGAGCATCATTCCAGGGCTGGTGAAAACTCCCAGAGGCTGCTGGACAGAGGGTTCCCACCCTCACTCCTCAGGAACCCTCTGCCTTTGCTCTGGAAATGCTCTTGGGCAATCCCAACACCGTGGAGGTTAATCCAGGTCCTTGTTCATGAAAACCAAGCCAGAAGAAGGGATATTTCAGCTCTTCAAGCTGCAAGAGACAGCAAACCCATGCACCAAGGGTTCAGCCATGCCCCACTCAGAGCAGTGATACTTCATTCAGCACTGGTTTGCAGATCTTTGCATTCACAGCAATGTGGAAATGACTCTGGTTTCCAACAACGGCAAAACCAGGCTTGGGTGGGACAGGAGGGAGCTCATGCTCTCTGGCAGCACAGCTCCCTCAGCATTTCACACTAGAGCAGGGAACAATTCTGCAAACCACGAGCTGAAAAGTGATGTATCGCCCTCCTTCTCTTTCTCATCCATCAGCTCAAGTTTTCCTCATCCCCAGTTCCTGGAAGGCTCTCTTTGTGATCAACTTCCAGGAACGTGAGCCCCACCGTGCTGTGAGTTCCTGGGCAGCGCAGGCGGCCAAGGAGGACAATCCATGGGAACTGCTGAGCCTGGTGCTGCCCTCGGCCCTCGGTCTCCCTGGGTGTGGGGACACCGATGGGCTCTCCAGGGAGGGCAGGGCCTGAGCACACCCTGACCCCCGGGGGCTCCTCCCGCGTCAGCCCTGGCGGCTCACCCATCCCAGGGATTTCGTTCAATCCAGGTGCACTTTTTATTGGATTTTGTTAAATTAAACATGTGATCCCATTTTATCTGACCCGACTCTGAAGTCTCCCAGGCCCAAGCAAACGCTGCTGCCTCAGCTTTTCATTTCCATGTTTATTTACTGCCTTTCAGATCGCCTGGGCTGCACGGTGCAGCCTCTGATGAATAAATAACCGGTGCCCTTCCAGGCCAGATTGATTAGATGGATTTAATTAACGAGCCCAGCTCCCCTTGAGGACTATCCCAACTAAAATACTGGAACCAGCCAGTGTGTTAGAGCGCCAGGACCTATTGATTTACGGGAATATGAACAAGGGATCACTTAGTGACTTCATCGATGCCATAACAAGAGGCTGCGAGGGGTTGGGTCACAGCTGGTTCATGACAGGGAGATTGTTCCCTCCCACTGCTCGGCCAAGTAGTGCCTGCAAACATCCGTCCATCCATCCTCCCCAGCCTGGCTGGACCTGTGTGGCCGGGGGAACAGGGAACAGGAGCAGCCGGCTCGGTCTCAGTGGGAATGAGTGCACACGGGCGCTGGAAACCACAGGGAAAAAGGCAAAATCCTCAGGAAAGCACAGCGGGGGTTTCTCTCAAACCTGGAGCTTTGCCGGGAAGGGGAGGCAGGGCAGGAACACAGAACCCACGCTGGGCTGGGGTGGAGGGAGCTGCCAGGACCTGCCTGACCCCCGTGTGCCCAGGGCCATCCCTCTAAGGGGACAGCCGTGTGACAGACAGGGCGCTGAGCCCAGCTGTCCCCTCCCCAGCTCACCCCGCCCGCCCCCGCAGCACCCCGGAGAAGGTGCCGCATGGGTTTATTAATTAGTCCATTACATTATCGCAGAAGTAATTGACACCCACGTGTTCCTCCTGCAGGTCCCTCCCTGCCAGCCGTGGCACGGGCAGGAGCCGTGACACGGGAGCGGATAATGAGCTGCCGTGGGGAGCATCCAGTGACACCTGCCCTGTCGCTGTCCCCCCGCCGCCTGCCACGGGCGGCTGCCAGGCTCGTCGCGGTGACAATCGTCAGGTTTTAATTAGTCTCCAACACGACTCCTGTCACAAACACTCTGCTGGGGGTTGTTTGTTTTAATTTGATCAGGGACGGGCACAGAGAGGGGGAAGAAGGAAGGTAATTAAATTTGACTAAAAATCTTGGAATGCCACTAAAGCGGATGTCCTCATTTGCATAATCCGCTCCCCGCGGCGCCCTAAAGTGCCACCAGTTTGTTGTGACTCTCCCGAGGTGTCCCACGGCAGCCGGGAGCCCCAGCCAAGGGACAGGGGAACACAGGAGTGCCGTGTCCTGCTGGGGACACGACACCAGGGGCACGGGTGACAAGGCAAACACAGCCAGCTGTGCCTCCAGATCCCAGCCTCGGGAATGCTCCTGGAGCTGTGGGTTCAGGCTCCTGCACCAGGCCAGCCAAGCAGGAGGTGGTGTAGGGTCAGAGTGGGTGTCTCTCCTCATTTCGTAGCCTTCAACAACAGCTTTTGCCCTTTGGTGCTTCTCTTTCCCTACTTGTGTTTCCCGGTTTAACATGGAGAAAATGGTGCTCCCTGCTTGGCTGTCCATAGAGCAATTACCTGTAATTATTTCTGCTCATTGGCAAGCTGTTACTAATGATGTTTGCTAAAGGTTTGATTATTATTGCAAATGCTGCTTCGACATCTGGAGTTAGGGCTGGGATGCTGGGGAAGTTTCTGGGAAAAGCAGGTTTTCCAGGAAGGGGCTGTGCTTTATGGAGATATCTCAGTTGGAACCAGAGATTGTGATGCAGTTGGGGTGGGGTTTGTTTGGTTGGGGAGGTTTTTGTTATCTTGATAAAATAACGAATGTGATAAACTCACACCAGGTGACAAACAGGAGTTTGACGAGAGACAGTAAAAATCCTGCACAGTTTGGGAAGAAACACGAAATGCCACCAGCTCCTGGCAGGGCTGCAGAGGCAACAGCAGCACCTTTGGGGGAACACCCACAGTGGAACTGCCACAGGGAACAGGGGAACACTGCCACAGTGGAACAGAGGCACTGAGGGAACAGCGAGAGCAGGGCAGGGCAGCAGGAGCCACTCGCCTGCCAGCTGTCCCACAGCACAACTTCAGCAGCTGATGTGATGTGCTCCTGCCCTAGAAAGCCTCTCACAGCCCCCAGCAGGAACAGGATGTTGTAAGAATGATCGGCATTTGGGAGCAGGATCATGTCTGCTGTTACCATGGCCGTGCCCTGGGAGTGCCTCGATGCTGCCCCAGCTCCAGCTGCAGCAGCACTGAGGATGGACCAGCTGGGGGAGGATGGGATCCCCTCCTGACCTCTGCAACCACAGCGAGGGGTCTGCAGGGTGTCATTATTCCAGGTAAAAACCATGGGACTGGCACAGTGACTGTCACTAAAAGGAGAGCTGCAGCATCCTCTGAGCACCTTGCCCAAATATCCTTCCATCCTGTTTTGTAGCTGTGCCACCAAACCTTTCTAAGAAAGACTTGGTTTCCTGCTGCCTTCAGCACCTGGGTCTTCCCCGTGCCACGAGGACTGTCTGACTTCACTTACCTACAGGATCTGGTCAGATTTGTCAATCTGTTTCCAGCATGACTCTGCTTTGTGTTCCTTTTTAACTTTCAAAGTCCCAGTTAAAGCAATGTTTTCTCCCATTTGCCCACTTCCATCTCTTTTCTGCCTGAAGGATCTTCTCCTGCACCTGAGGACAGAGAGGGAATGCAGAGCCCAGTGAGGTGCCTTGGGCTGGGAGCTGCAGACAGAAAATGTGTTCTGAAGTGGGCTGATCCCTCAGGATTCCTGCTGGGACCACTCACCTTCCCCCAGGACACATGGCAGGCCCTTCTCCAGGCTGGGTGTGTGATCCCAACAGGAGCAGTGTCTGTCAGGGTGCCAGTGCAGTGCTGGCAGGGCCAGGAGTACTGCACAGGTTCACTGCCCTTTCTTTTATGTAAAGATGAATGGTTTTGTCCCAAATCTCTGTCAGTGGAGTCAGGAAGGGAGGATGCCTGAATTCCCATCTTGTCCATGACCAGACAATGTCCATTCTGCAGGAATGCTGAAATCAGAGTGCCTGTTTGTGTGACTGCCAGGCCAGGCATGTGGTGTGGTCTTCATCCAGAGACGGGGAAAAGCTCCAGGGAAGCCAGGCCTGAGTGAGAACTGAGGGCTCATCCCAGCAGCAAACAAAGCAAAAGGAAAAGCTGGCTTGGTTTGTTGAAACACAAAGTTATCCCAGTGGGAAGGGGCCTGTGCAGCCGTGCTGGAGCAGGGGCTGCCTGGGACACGAGAGCAGAGCTCTGCCATGGAGGTCACACCTTTGAAATCCCAGGATATAAATCTATGCCGAGGTTGCACAAGCCTTCCCCGAGCCCCTCAGGGTCTGCATTGTAACATTTGCTGGGCTGCACAACCCAGAGGCTGAACCCGTGTGGGGAGGTGTCCAACAGCCCTACATCATCCCAGGCTTGGGAGGAGATGCAATCCCAGGAGCTGGACAAGGACTGCTGCCAAGGGGTGGGAAATCCTTGGACTACTAACAAAGCTCATGTTGAGAAATACAACCAGAGTGTAAAGATGCTGTGACAGCAGGGGGTGGGTGACTGGACTGGGCATCACTTTTTTCTCCTGCATTTTGTTTCTCTCTCTTCATTAGCACTATAATTTTTTTTATTAATTGCTAAGCTGTTCTTATCTCAACCCACAGTTTCCCTTTTCTTTCCCATTTCCATCCCCACATGGGGGGTGGTGGGAGTGAGTGGCTGTGGTGCTGAGCTACTGCCTGGGGTTAAAAAGCCTGATCTGAGTGCAGAAGGGAAACCAGTTCACTCCTATTCCCTGAGAAAGTTATTCCAGCCCACTGGAAGCCCCCCAGCATGAAAATACTGCTTAAATCCCCTGGGACAAGAGGGTGTCTCCTGGCTGGGACTGATTCAGGGCAGGGGGAACATTCTGCCCATAAAGACAGAGAAGTTACAGAGCCACTGGGGTCCTGTCCTGGCACAGGTATGGTACAGAGTGAGGTGAATTTGAGAAGGGAGGTGGAAGTGGGTGGGGATGGGGCAGGTAGACTCCACCATCTGTGCACTGAGAGCTGTGCTTGAGCAATGCCTTTAAAGATCCTTCTGCCAGGGCTGAGGAAACAGCCCAAGGATCCCCGTGATGGGCAAATGTTCAGGCTGGACAAGCATCACTGCTGTGCTGGGGATGGCCCACACAGCCAGCTGGGATGGCTGCAGCTTCTCTTTGGAAGGAGAGAATCATCATTAATTTTCCCCAGATGCACATTTTCAAGTACCTGTAATGAAAGACAACTGTGCATGTTCTTCCCTGTAATTGGGCTGTTTGCACTCTAAATACAGTACAGCTTCTACCTGACTGGCTAATAAGGAATGATTTCCTCTCCTTTTATCTCTAATTAAGCCAAACTGAGCCTGGCATTGCTGCTCTGCAATCATTTCCCAATGCAGGGGTTTGTTGAGTTGTAGGGATTGGCTTTTATAAGGTTTGAAAAGATTAATCTGTAATAATGTGCAGGGAGAAAACATAAATCTCTGTTAATGAAACTTGGAGGATTTCAGTAAGAAATTGATTTTACATGTTAGTGTCTGCAAAGCAGGGGCTGGAGGAAAATACTCTTGGACTGATCAGCTGACAGTGAGGGAGAGGGGTTTGGGAGCTGGGATGAGCCCAAAAGCCCTGGCATGACACCAGCCAGCTTTGCAGAGACTTTGGGGTGTTATTTAGTGTTTGCACCAGCACAGCATCGTGCAGGGAGTGGGGAACCTCTTCATTCAGTGTGCTGGGGACTTGGACTGGGGATGGGGACGATGTGAGGCAGGACAGGGACCCGGTGGGAGTGGGGGGCCCTGAGAGCTCACACCCCTCCAGCAGTGGATGCCTGGGTGGGTCTGTGGAGTGCTGCCATCCTGCTGGGACCCTGGAGGAAGAGATGCCAGCTTGGCCTCCATCCCAGGACGGGGAGGGTACCCTCTCCATCCCAGTGCTGGAGCCCTGGCCATGGGTGGGTTTGGGATGAGCCAGGGCTGCCCCAATATCTCTGCCCATTAGTGCTAAAAGCCAGAGCAGTCCTGCTGCTGCCCACCTCAAACTTTAGCCAAGCTCAGAGAGGGATTTCTTCCTCTCCAGGCTTTAATCTTGCAGCCTTCATCACCATCATCTTCATCTACTCCAGCATGTTCCACCCCATTCCCATCACTACTCCCCAAACAGCAGCCGGAGGTGTCTGCTCCAGGGAATTCAACAGCACAGTGTGGTTCTTCTTCATCAGCATCACTGATGCTGGATGCTCATCTTCCTCCTCAAGGTGCTCTCCCTGCTGCAGGTGGCAATGCCAGGAGAGCCTCAAACCCTGGCAAGGCCCTGGAGCACAGCTGGATGTGGAAAATGCTGGGTTTGAGCCTCTTCACCCACACAGGGGCTGCCCCAAGGCCACAGATTGCTCAGCACTGAGCTGCTCCAGTGCTGGAGGAGCCCTGAGCATGGAGGTTTCCTCATCAGCCAGCAGATCTTGTTAGTACTTTATTAATTGCATGGATGGGAAGAGCAGCCCCAATCCAAGTCAAACAACTGCTGCACTTTCATATGATACAAAACAAAAGTCCCTTAAATACAAAATACCCAGCTCTAAATGAGCATCACCTGGTGCTGAGCTCTGCCACCAGAGTTATATATTAATATTCCACCTGTACAAGTATTTATAGATAGAAAAAAAAGAAATGCTTTAAAAAAATATCAGGAGAAAATTCACTCCCCCACATGTTAGTTATATTTTTATATATGTATATAAAATACATATATATAAAAACACAGACTAGAAGCTGACTTGTGCTTTTCTTTTTACCAAAAGACAGACAGTTATGGCCAAACTGACACTGGGGGTCCCCAGCTCATGGTTCATGTTGCCTTCCAGTTGGAACGACGTCTGGGAATTTGGGTCCCTGCCTGAATGGAGAAACCAGGTCATCTCCTGGGTGCTGACAGCTCCAGAGAACAGTTCCTTCATGAAGGGAAGGAAGGGGTAGAAAGGGGAACGGATGTCTCTGCAGGGAGTGGGTGGGCAGGGCCATGTGTAGCTGCCCGAAGAGGGGAGAATCCCAAACAACTGCCCCTCCTGCCATCCCTCCTCCCTCTCTGGGTACAGCCCTCAGCACTGAGGGCAGCACAAAGCGGGAGCTGGTCTGGGCAGTCTCTCCCCACCTCGATGCCTCTTTCCAGGCATTGCCTCTTCCCACCCAGGTGCAGCTGCTCCAGGGCTCCAGCAGTGTCCTGCCCCATGCAAAAAACAGGTCGGCTGGTTGAGGATGGCCTTGGCTTGGAACATGGTCCATTCACCCCTCCTCTCAGTGACACCCAGTGCAGAGAGAGGGCTTTTAGCCAAGGAAGAGCAAGGCATGGGAGTACAGGGCTGCTTCTTCCATGAATTCAGCACCAATGCTGCGACAGGTTCCATCTGCCCCACGACAGGGGCTGGCACCTATCTATCTATAGGCAGCCCCCTCCGCCCAGAACAGCAGCCTCTTCCACTACCACACAGTGACTCCCTGGCTGTCCCCACCGGGTGACACCACACACACAATCCCCCCCTCGCTGTCCACCCTCCACTTCCCAACCCCGCACTGCGACCTGCGGACACGGCCCCATTTTCCCCGCTCGCTCCTCCCGCCTCACTCCACGCTCCTTCACCCTGCTGCTGCTCCTGGCCTGTGTGGGGGCCACACTTCCTGCCACAGGCTGCATTCAGGGGTGACCCCATGGCCACTCTGCTCCCACACCTCTCCTGCGGGACACCACGGCTTCCCCTCTGCAGCCACCCTGCCCCGCAGCACCCGGGCCGTGGCACGGGACTGCCCAGCCCGGGGTGAAAGGACATTTATAAATATGTGCCTCTGTCTCCCCCCTCCACGGGCACTGCACCACACCGTGCCTCCTGCTGAGAGCCCCAGTCCGGATCCAATAGCAAGTCCACGTCTGAAAGGACAGAGCATCTTCCTGGTGCCTCAAATCTTTGTCTCGGGGCCGGTGGGACTCAGGGCTGGGAAAGAGTCTCGGATCCTCGCCAGCTCCATGGCACAGAGGTGGCCAAAGACCCTGTTATACCACTCGGGAGACCGACCCCTGGAGAAGGGAAGAGGCAGGAGGGGTGAGTGGGCAGGAAAGACCCTGGCAGTATCATGGAGCAGCACATCCTGCTGCTCCATCCCTCCCCGGAGGGTCCCCTTACCTGAGGTCAGCCCTGCAGATGTGGGTCACCCGGGAGCGGCCCATGGCGCCGGGCTCGATGAGGTACTGGGACGTCAGCACGATGGCCTTGACACCTCCCTCCACGGGCACCTTGTCGTGCTCCACCGAGAGGGAGCTGAGCAGGCAGGCTCCCCGCGGCAGGTCCGTGCGCCAGCGCCTGCGACAGAGCAGCGGTCACTGCGTGCCCGCCGCGGCACCGCACCGTGGGAGCCCCACACAGCCCGGGAACGGGGCAGGAGACGGGGCTGGAGCACAGGGATGTGCCCAACTGAGCCCAAACCCCCCGCGGGTCCCGGCCGCCCTCACCGGAGCACCATGCAGTCCCTGCGCGGGTGCGGGGCCATGCTGTCCGTCACGTAGTGGTACACCTCCATGTCCTTGTCCAGCGCCTCCACCACCCGGCTCTGCAGCAGGTCCTCGTCCCACAGGTGACGCTCCCGCAGCACCCGGTGCAGCACGGTGGCAGGAGGGGCCTCGACATCCGTGGAGACCTTCCACAGGCGCAGAGGGTGCCCGTCCCCAACCTGAGGGGACGAGGTGAGGGTCACACAGACTGTCCCACAGGACCCCCGGTGCTAACCACCCCTGAGCAGCTTCACTGATGGCTCCCACTGCCACAGAGCAGCACAGTCCCATCTGCTGGCTACTGAGGCATGGGGTGGGACCTGCTCTGGCTGCTGGAGAGGTCACCTCACACACATTTCCCTTCAAGCCCCTCCACACAGTGGCATTTACCTTTTTGCAGGACAGCTCCGTGTTCAGGGGCCCCGGCGTGCTCAGCCATCCCTTGAATTTCTCTGACGACTCTTTGAGCAGGTTCTGGACACTCTGCTCAAAGTAGGAGTGTAAATCCTTGCTCTCCCCCTGGCACACTAGGTCAGCCAGGGGGTGGGGATAAGCATCTGCAGCCATATAGGAGCTGCTCAGCTGCAGCAAGATGTCATGGGAGACCTGCAAGCCAAAAGCACACAGATGTTCAGTGAGGCAGAGAGATCCTGTGGGGACTTTGTGAGTGGTCCTGGACAGACAGAGAACATAACTCATTCCCTTGGGAGTGGGGAGGATGGACATACAGACTGCACCACCTCCTGCCCAGGACATAGCTGGGCTAGGCTCCAGGGCGAATGGCTGGTGGCTGCTGTCCCACTGAGAGAAGGATGTCCTCAGCTTGCCCCAGGACCAGCACCTACCAGCAAGGAAACACCTCCCATGGGCAGCTCTGGGCTGGGACACCATTGCCACCTACCTGGAAGAGCTTCTTGCAGTCGCTGATCATGTGGGAGAGCCCCTGAGTGGCGGCCATGTTCTCATTGAGGTCCTTCTGGTCCGGCTTCCCCATGGTGCCCTTCTTGTGTATGGCCCTGTGGGGGATCAGGTAGTGCTGGCACCTCTAGACCCCCTCATTTGTGTCACAGAGCAGAGCCAACAGCCCCCCCATGTCTCACCATCCCCTGCTGGCCCCCTCCCACAGCAGGCAGGGAAGGGGCACTGGGGAGCTGGGGCTCAGCCAGCCCTTACCTGGGCGATGTGCTTTCCTTCTTGGACACGTTGAGGTGGAAGATGGAGGGGGCCAGGCACACAGCCAGGTTCCCAGCCGTCATCTGGTTCTCCTCAGCCGAGGCGATGTCGCTCAGGAAGTAGAGCAGGGTCTGCAGCACCTCCCTGTTCTCATCTGGCATGAGGATGATGGCAGCCTGCACCGCCTGCAGCCGCTGCTCCTTGGACACAACTGCGGGCACGGGGCAGCGTCAGCAGGGCGTCCCCACGGCCACCACCCATCCCCTCCTCCCCAAGACCCCGTGCTGCCCCCAGCCCGGCCCTTACACTGGTAGATCTGCAGGAAGGTGTCGGTCAGCTTGCTGGTGAAGATGGGCTCGGGCAGGTCGCGGAAATATTGCTTCAGCAGGTCGGCCACGTCGTACGCTGACTGCCCCGAGTAGTCGACGTTGTCGGGGCTGGTCTCATTCATGTGCCGGAGCGCCTGGATCCGGGACTTCACCCCGGACTTGCGGAAAATGCCAACCTGCCCGAGCAGAGCAGGGGTGAGTGGGCACCGGCCTGGGTGGGACAGGCAAAAACACTCCCTCCCCAAAGGGATCATCCCTGAACCCAGAGGAGACACTGAGCGAAGGACGGCCATGGGGATGCTGCTGCGTTCCCACGGACAATCCCACCCTCCCGCTTCAGCACATGCCACGAGAGGTGAACAAGGGACCCCTAAAGCTTTTTTTTCCCCCCCAAATCCCAGTGCTGCTCCCCAGAAGCCGCAGCCTCACCTGGTCCAGGCACTGGCTGCGCAAGTAGCGCATGGCCTGCTGGATGCTCTGGGGCAGGGGCTGCCCTGTCCGCTGCACGTTGACGATGGGTGGCACCCCAAAAACCATCTTGTCCCTGTAGTCAGGGACTTTACTCCGCTTCATGAATTTGGGGACAGTCCTGCAGAGTGGGACAGAGAGACATCAGTGCAATGATCGGTGCCCTCAGCACCCCTCCTCACAGAGAGAGCAGGACCCTGGGAACACACACACACACACACATTTCTGCAGTATTTGGAATACAAGCAAGGGAGCTTCCCAGCAGGAATGGCAGCACCTTTTATTAAGCTAAAATAATTTTGATATTTGGCTATGAAAAGAAACCACTGTCCCACTCGCTTATGTTGCTGCAGCACTTTTAATGCCCCATGAACACCTGCAGCCCCCACAATGGCAGATGATGCCAAGAGCCCCCCTGGAAGCCAGGATGATACCAGGAGCTCTGGCTCACACTTGCCAGAGCAGACAGCCCTTGGTTTATCTTTTCCACACCCTGAAGCTGCCCCAGGCTGGGGACACAGCACGAGCTGCAGCCTGTAGGCCCCATCCCAGTCCCCCTCGTCCCAGCTCACCACGTCCAGGCCTGCTTGTGGGGCACAGAGTACTTCTCCATGATGGCCGTGAGCCGGAGCAGGGAGCACTTCTGGAGCAGGTTGAGCTGGGCCGATGACTGGCGGTTGATCTCCAGCGAGGCCGAGTTCAGGCTGGGCCGGTGCGAGTTCTGGAAGCTGTGCCAACGCAGCTTTCTGGGGACACACGGGACATTCCCAGATAAGGAAACCCCCACTGCTCTCCACTCCTTCATGGATACTGCCACATCACCCTCTGGCACCAGCCAAACTGGGTGAGGAAAGCCAGAGAGCTCGGCACCAGCTGTAGCTCTCCTGGGGAGAACCCCAGGGAATACTGGCACAGGGGAGGCACGTACCCGCTGCGTTTACACTGGTTATTAATTAATGAAAAACCTTTTAATCGCGGGCCTGTGCAGGCAGACAGGGCCGGCAGCTGTGGAAGTGCTGGCAGCGGTGGCAGCGGTGGCAGCGGTGTCCTGCGGCCACCAGAGCGCACCAGCGCCCCGCGCTGCGCTCCCCTGCCCGCACGGCGCGGCTCCGGCTGCTCCCGTCCCTCCGCCCGCTTCTGCCTTCCGGGAAGAGGCGATCATCCAGCCCCCGAGGCCGGGATCGAGCGCTGCTCCCCAGACCCACGGGCCGTGCACCCCTCCCTGCTGCAGCAGCCCCGACCCTGGGAGTGCTCACGGCCAAGCTGGACGGGGTTTGGAGCAATACGGTCTAGTGGAAAGTGTCCCTGCCCTTAGGGACGGGGGAGGTGGAACGAGATGATCTCTATGGTCCCCTCCCACCCAAACCACCTCGGGATTCTGTGATACCTGCAGGGTCTTGTGAGGGATGCTCCTACCCCCGAATCCCGGCGCTCCCGTGTCTCGATCTCTTCAGCCTCGTTGAGGGAGTTCCCAGTGCTATCAAAGTCACTGGCAGAGGTGCCAACATCCGACATGGACTGTTCTTCGAAATGCAGGTTGGAGGGTTCCCCTCCCGAGTCCGACTCCTCCTCATCCTCCTCTTCCTCGCCCACTTCCTCTCCATCCAGGCCAGGGGAGACGGCTTTACACCAGAGCTCCACCTTCTGCTGCAGCACCCACACGTGCTGCAGGATGTCGTCGAGGTTCTCGTAGGTGACCTCCCCGTCCTTGCAGAAATCCTCGCTGCTGCCGAAGTCCGGCACGTTGTCGTAGACGCTGACGCGGCTGCCCAGGGAGCTGCAGGAGCCCCGGCGCCGGCGGGCGAAGCCCCTCGGGGAGGACGAGCCCTCCACGCTGCTGCTGCTGCCGCCCCCGCCCAGCCCCACGGCCGCGCTCCCTGCCTTCCAGTGGGTCAGGGAGCTGCCGGCCAGGGGACACAAGCTCTCGATGGACAGGGATTTGGGGAAGGTGCCGGGTTTGTGGTCACAGGGGATATAGACCAGGCAATCGCCATGGCGAGCCCGGCGCTGGCACTCGGCAGCAGCCCAGGCACCGCTGGTGGCAGTGGCTGTGTCTGTGTCATAATCCTCCAGGTAAACTCCACCGCGTTTGGGGTCAGAGCTGCCCTTGGTGCCCCCGGGGCTGAGCAGGCGGTTAGTCCTGTATGATACCGAGAAGAAGTGTTTTTTGCTGTGGAAAGGGGCAGGTGTCCCTCTTTTAGAGGAGTTGGTCCTGATGGCTGCAAGGTCCCCATCACTCTTCAGAGAGCCCCATCCTGGTGGGAGAGTGGCGCTGCTGCGCGGAGCCACCCTCCTCTCTGGGCTGGGTTTCTCCTTGTCCTTCTTCCGCAGGGACTCGATCCGCTTCAGGAAGCTTCGAGACCGTCGCTTCTTCAGCTTCTCCTTAGAGCCCTCTCCCTGGCCCGAGGGCTGCTCCGGGGCAGAGCCCTCGCTCTGGCTGCAGCTGGAGGCGGTGGCAGCGGCACGGAGGGGGGACGGGGGCTCGGATGGCACGGCCACAGTGCCCAGCGTGCTGCCCGTGCCACCCACGCTGCCCACACTGCCCGTGCTGTGCAGGGACGCGGCCTCGGGGTTGGTGCTGAGGTCTGTGAGGACACTCTCACGGCTGGACACCGGGTGCATGGTGCAGCTCAGGGCCTCCGAGCCCTGGGACAGGACATCGGCGGACCCCACCCGTGACCACCTTTTGCTGTCCCTCTGGTAGGTCCACCGGGTGCTGATGGCACAGTGCTCTTCCTCCTCAGAGTCTTCATTCTGCAGGTGGTTGAGAACAGGGGATGATCAACTGGTTGGAGCTGAGGAGGGTCAGCACATCCCCCCACCTCAGAGGGGCACGGCCACCAGCATGGCCCCAGGTGGGGAAGAGAGCAGCATGGTCACCCCTTAAACCAGCTCAGGACCCCTTTGGCAGTGGAGGCTTCCAGGAGCCACTCTGTGCCCAGGGCAGTCCCAGAGCTCATCAGGACACTGCCCCACCGCTAAGAACATGATGCCCTGCACCCCTCAGCCCCACACCTGCCTTGAGCATCCAGGACTTACCTGTTTACGCTGAAAGTGAACATCCAGCTTCATGGAGGCACAGGTGTTCAGGGTCATCAGCCTCCTGCGAGAAACAGAGTGGCTTTACCCTGGTCCCAGTCCCTGCCCCAGTCCTGCTGCAGTCACAGGAATGGCTTTGGCTTCTTTTGATTTTCCTGTCTTAGAGCCTTGGCTGTGCCTGTCACCTGTCACCTGCTGCTTTGAGGCCACAGTCAGAGGGGCACCTGACTAACAAGGGGACAATGCCAGCAGATGGTAGCCCAAGCCAGGCAATGCCCAAGCCAAGCTGCTGGGGCCACTAGTGGGCAAGTGGGCAGAGGTGGTCTGCTCCAGGCTACTAAAGCAAAATCACCTCAGAAGCTCCTGTGCCCCAGACAGGGAATGACTAAAGGACCTGAAAGCTCAGAGAGGGAGGGACAGGCAGAGACCTCCCATCACCTCCTGCCTCATTGCACCCAGGAAATGGCACGGGAATTCCCTCCTGCCCAGCACAGCAGCCTCTCTGCTGGGAAACAAAAAGGAAACAGACCCTGTTCCCGCCTCTGTTCTGTGTGGGAGGGACGGTGTGGAGCCAGCACAGGGACATGGGTGTGACGATGTGTCCCGAGAGGCAAGGCAAGGCTGAGTCACTCACAGCACCGAGTGACACATGGCCCATCCAGACTGACCATCGGTCAGTGTCCTGCTTTGGGTGCCAGCTCTGGCTTGCTCTGAGTCCCCCACACGCTGCTCCTGCACACCAGCCCTGGGCAGCTCCCAAGCCTGCAGCTGCAGCAGTGGCCGTGCCCAGGTGGAAACGTGTGGCCAGGCTGCGTTGCCTGGTACTGGGACGACCAGCATCACATGGAGCATAAAAAACCTCCTGTTTCCCTGGAGCCACCCAACACCAGCAATGTTCCCTGATCTGAACAACTGAGTTCTCACTGCAGAGGGAGTGACAGTGCTGGAGTGGGCTCTGAGCCCAGCCAAGGTCCAGGCAGGCACCCTGGTAAGCCCACCACCACATCAGGCACCCCCTGAGCCCACCACCCCATCAGCCTGGGGCACTGTCCTCATCTGTGCCACATCCCTGTGCTGATTCCATGTGAGGGGGGCAAGGGAGTGTTACCTGCACAGGGATTTGAGGGAATCCTGGTCCAGGAAGCTGTGGTCCTTCTTCACAGCACTGATGTCAAGAGGGAATGACGACTCTGGGGAAGGAAGTGACATCAGTGGCAGATCCCGAGCCAGCTGCTCCATCAGGGACAAGGGCAGCAGTGGGCATGGGAGGAGGAGGAGATGCCAAAGTGGCTGGAGATGACCTGGAGGTGGTGCATGCCCAGGGTGCCTGGGCACGGCTCTGCCCAGGTACATTAGGTGAGAGTGATAAGGTGCCCAAGGGCCTCCATTCAGTTCCCTGCTCATCCCTGTGCACAGACAGCTCTGCTGGGATCGTCATGTGGGACCTGGACCTTCAGCCCCAAGGGTCTCAATCCATCTGTCCATGAAGCCATGGAGTGTGACCACCACGGGAAGGGAAACAGAGGGCAACACTTGGAAGATGTGGGAAGTTCTGTGGACAGAGGCTGGAGAAGGGCTGGTTGATTCACAGACTGCAGCACCAGCCCCGCTCCTGGCTGCCCAGCTGGGGCCAGCACCTGGGGCTGGGTATCCCAGCAGGAATCTGGCCTGTCCTTGCACGTGGGGCCTGCCCCCCAAAATAGGCACTGGCAGCAAACAGGCTGCTCATAAAGCCATCACCGGGGATGGTGCTGCAGGGGCGGGGGAAGTGCCCGGCTGAACAATGGCCACGGCTGCGGCCGCCCCAGCCCCGCTTCCCGCTATTGTCTGGCCGGACGGGGCCGGCTGCAGCCGCCGCTCCTCACCAGCCAGGGACTGGGGACCAGGATCCCCCCAAGCCTTCCAAGTACACACAGCTGAGCCTGAGGCAAGAGCCACCGCCACAGCCACCCTCCCACCGCCCTGGCACAGGAGCTGGGAAGAGGAACACTGGCTGGGCAATGCCCGTGCCCTGTGCTGGCACTGGAACATGGTCTGCTCCAGGCTGAGTGCTCAGGAAGGACAGGCTGGAGCAGGGCAGGGGTTGTGGGAGTGGGGAGGGACAGAAGGAGGAATAACATGGTTGCTCTCCACATTACCTACACTGGCTGCCCCTGTGCTCCCACCCACGGCAAACACTCCCTGAACCACTTCAGAGCTGATGGCTCTCCAAAGCCTGGCTGCCCTTGGCCAAAGCAGCCGCCCCAGGATTCCTCAGAGCCCTGCCTGAAGGGGAAAAGTTCAGGAATGCAGGGAAGTTAACTGGCTGGTTCTCCAGGCCGTGGCCAAGGGCTCAAAGTGTAACAAACAATCATATAATCAGTGAGCAATCCCCTCTGTCCCCTCCTCTCCCTGGAGCTGTGGGCGCTGTCCCTGCAGCCCCCCTTGGAATCTGGATGAGATAGAGGCTCTGTGCAGGCAGAGAGCAGGGTCAGGGCAGGAGGCAGCTCTCACCTTCGTACAGCTGGGCATACTGGGGGAACCCCGCTGCCCGGAGCCAGTCACACGCTTTCTTGGCTTCAATTTCTGTAAGAAAGCAAAAAACCAGCCTGAGCATCCTGCCAGCAGCAGCAACGCCCTGAGAACACAGCCCACACCCCCAGAGCCCTGACAGCAAGCCCATGTTCCATGTGCACA
Organism: Pyrgilauda ruficollis; assembly: GCF_017590135.1. Classification (NCBI taxonomy): domain Eukaryota; kingdom Metazoa; phylum Chordata; class Aves; order Passeriformes; family Passeridae; genus Pyrgilauda; species Pyrgilauda ruficollis. The sequence continues at coordinate 4,713,943 of NW_024528821.1, forward strand.
GAGCAGAGGAGATGTGTGGCTGCAGAGCCAGGGGTCCCACCAGCAGCAGGGTCCTGGGCAGACATAGCTCAGCACTGGGCAAAGAGCAGGAGGTGACAGTGATGCCACCTGAATGACAGGGCCACAAGATGCAGTTTTAACCTTCTGATGAAACGTCTTGTTTCTGAACCCTCCAAACCAAACACAGTTCTTGGCCAGGCAGGAGAGGAAGATCTTTCTTTGTAATCATCAGTTCAGAGCTCGTCAAAGCTCAGTGCTGATCACTTCTGCAAACATCCCCGAGCAAAGGCTGCCAAAGGAGCCCTTCCTCCCCACCTCCTTCCCACCACCCAGCCCTCCCCACCTCTTCTTTCAAGCTGGTGTTCATCCCAATCAGCAGCAAATCTCTGGTGGGGTTCTTCACCCTCACCCAGCTGGTTCCCACCCCTCACACAGGGATCAGCCATCGCCCAGATGAGCCCATTCAGCAGCCAGCAGTATTTCCTGGGAAATTCCTCCCGTTTAGAGAAACTGAGGGAAAACAACCCAGAGCTCCCGCAGCCACAGGAAGTCATTGCCAAGGGTCAGCACCCATTGGCCCAATGACATTTCTGCTACTGAGGGTGACAACATCTGACCTCAAGGGTAGAAAATGCCTTGGCAGCCTCAGGGTCTGATCTGTCCCTCCTGGAGGCAGCACCCAGCACAGAGTGGGCTGATGCCAGACCCACCCAGCACTGGAAAACCCTGATTCCATCCCCATCCGCCCACTGCCTCAGCCGAGAGCTCTGGCTACAGTTTGCATTCCCAATTTCGAACATACAGAAGCAAAAAAAAAAAAAAGCTCCAAATAAGCAGCTCAGTTCAGGACAGGATTAAGCCAAAGCCCTGGACACAAATACTTGGCAAGTTTTGGGAAAAAGTTTTGGAATGAGCATCTGGATCCGGGTCCAAACCACACAGCTGTCATTAACCATGCCATTAATCCTGCCAAAAGCCAGGGCTGACCCCTCCTGCCCCCAGAAGGGCTCTGACCCAGCAATCCCAGTGGAGAACTCAACCCCGGAGCTATCCTGGGTCAGCTGGTCCATGTGGAGCACCACATCCCTCCCAAAGAACCCAACATGCCATGGGGAGGGCACCCCATGGCTGCATCTGTCCAGCAGGAGGGCACCAAGACTGGTGGTCCCTGGGAATGCTCTCTGGCCATGCCAGCTCTGGAAGCAGATCCCTCCCACGCTCTGGAGTGGGCAGGACCCAGGGACAGGCACTTCCCACAGCCCTGCCAAGGGACCTGCCAGTTCCCACTCCTGCCCGACTCTGCTCCCAACGGGAATTCCGTGGGGCCAACCCCAGCCAGCGACTGTAGCTCCGTGTGCCCCAAGCCATGAGCAAATCCACCAATCTCCCACCTGTGCCGTGGATCCTGCCCCAGGGATGGGTCTGGCGGAGGGCAGCAGGAGCAGGGCCGTGGCTGAGCTTACCCCTGCCCGCAGCGGGGCTCAGCTGGTGCCAGAGCATGGCCGGGCACCGACTGCGGCCACGCCGGAGCCTGGGGACACCCAGCGTGACCACGGCCACCCCGGCAGGCCGGGAGCAGCCGGAGCCCAGGGCTGCAGCAGGATGCTCTGTGCTGGACTGGGCTCAGCCACTCATCATCGTGGTGGAAATGCGGAGTCAGAGCACGACATTTCCTTCCCTCCCCACGCACGGGCTGGCAGCGGGCCAGGGCCCCAAACCTCCACCCTTCCCCTCCTCTCCAGGAGCCAGGTCCCAGGCTCTGCCTGCTGTGGCAAGTCCTGCATCCCCCCAGAGCCCCTCCAGCAGGGAGGAGTCCCCTAGAGCAGGGGGATGTTTGACCAGCCCAGGCTGAGCCCTCCTCATGTAGAAGTGCTGTCACAGAAAAGGTTTCCAAGTGTCCTGTCCCAGAGGGAGCCAGCAGCCAGCTTCCTCCTCTTCCCGCCCTTCCCATGGACGTGCTTTCCCAGGGAAGTGCAGGAAAGGCCGGGCAGGCAAACACTCCTGCCGTGGGGCATGGCCGGACGCTGGGCACAGGGTGACCCGTTCCAGCCGTGTTCCCAGCCCTCCCTGTCATCTCTCAGGAGCCTCACTGTCGGGCAGGGTGATGGGACCTGAGCCCAGCACACACCCCTGGCTGCAGCCTCCACTGGGAATCCAGCCTGAGCCAGGGATTGCTGCCCAGAGACCATCCACCCTCCACCCAGCTCAGCCTGAGCCCCAGGCAGCAGCGACAGAGATGGGTTCCCAAAATCCCCAGATGCCAGGATCTCTGATGTCTAATGTAGGCTCATCAAGCACTACACCCATCCTCAGAAAACAATTTCCAGGAGCTTATAGCAATTCAATATCTTTGAGATCTGTGGTTCAAATGGTGCAGAAATTGTCCCACTCCAGTTGTATAGCAGGAGGAGCAGGCACAGGGTACAGGCAAAGTCCATGCACACCTGAGAAAGAAGGGGATTCCTGACTGCAGGCAGGGAAGGTAGACCAGCAGCCCCATTATGTTTCATGTTCTCAGAAAGCTCTCCATGGGAGATGAACCCTCAGGAAACACCTGGACAACCACATGGGGGACACCAGCACCAACACCTTCAGTGGAAAAAGCTCCCAACGGTGCACAATCTATGAGCCACCAGAGAATCCTCCCCCAGCAAAGCCTCTGCCTTGTCCAGCAGCTGTTGAGGCTGGATGGTGTTTCCCAAGGAAAAGGTTTCCACAGTAGCTCTCCCATGCCCCCAGCAAGGGGCAGAGACTGTGACCCAAGTGCCTCCACGGTCCATCAGAAATGCCCCAAGTGGGTCCAGCCCCACCAGCCAGGGAACCTTGACCCCCCAACACCCCCAGGAAGGAGTGGAAATCAAAAATGAAGGAAGAGAAGATGTTCCCATTGTTCCAGAACGAAAGGATGAAAACCAACACTGAAGTGGAGAAAAAAGGACAAAGTTCCCCAATCCTCTTCCTGCAGTCACTGCACTCTGGCATTTCCCTGGGGCAGCCACTGGTGGCTCCAGCAGGAATGGCTCCTGGCTGTGCGTGTCTGGAGCCTGATAGCTCTCTCTCAAGTACTTCTGGTGCTCCGTCCACCCCACCCTGGCCTGGAACAGGCATGGACCAGGGAAAAACGGGAAAAGCCCAGGACATTCCATAAAAGGTCTAAAATAAGCAACCTGGAGCACTGGAGGCAAGCAGAATTGCAGGCAGGAAAGCCACTTCCCAGAACCCCAGCTCTGCACTTTCACTTTAACAATCAAAACTGACAAGAAGTCCCAGGCCAGGCTCTCAGCTTCCCACAGCAAGGTTCCAAATCCCCATAAAACGTCCCACACAGCCAATTAGTGTGTGAGGAGAAAACCCCACCACAAAATCGCTCACACGTTACCTCATGGAAAGCTGGAAGCAGCTGCCTGGCACTGCGGGGGAAGCTTCAACCCCAGCAGCAAGGGGAGAAAATTGCTCTTTTTCCTTTCGTGTTGGTGTGATTTCTTTCCATCCTGCCTGAAAGTAAAACTGCCTACAACAGGGACTTTCCTTCCCGGCTATAAGCAGAAGTTTCTTGCCTGCTTTTTACAAGAATGACAGAAAGTCCCAACAGCTCTCCGGAACCAGGGGGATGTGCCTTCACTGTTGAGAACATGAGGAGCTGAAGAAGGTGTCCCATGGGAAAGGTGTATCCTACTCATGCCAAAGGGACAGAGGGACTGACTCTGCCTGGAGAAATCAGAGCTGCCTTCCTGAGCAGGGCATCCCTCCCACAGCAGCCAAGGGCCAATCCCAGACCCTCCCAGGGGGTTTTGGAGGAAGCCCCCACCATGCCCTCCCAGCACTGGGCATAGCTGGAACTCACTGCCCACCCACAGGGGGCACACAGAGCTCCACACAGCCACGGGCATCTGCCAGCCACGGGCACCTCCTGCTTCCAGCTGCCAGCTCCACTCAGCAAAGTGCAGAGATTTTGGAGCTGCCAGACACGGACAGGGCACATGGACAGGAATGAGGAATGGTCTTGGATGTTCTCCCAGACACGGCGCGTTTCCATAATTAACCTTCACACAGTAAATAGGTCCCACAAGCTTTGGGAACTGTTCCTTGCTATGTCACCAATCAGGAATTGCTCAAATGCCTCCTTCACCTCTAGCTCTGAAATGTCTGCTCCAAGGGCATCGCTTCCTGGGGATGGCACCTGGCAGGGGGGATGGCAGCAGAGCCCTCTGCCACCCCACTCCTGTCCCAGACACTGCTGGGAACACGAACAGGAGGGACATCCAGGGGTAAAAATGATCCTAGAGGTTGCACAGGAATTTCTTGATGGTGTCTGCAAGTACCGGCTGGTACAACCCACACAGGAACCCCTCTGGCCACCACGGGGCAGGGAGGCTGTGGCTGTCAGGTGTCTGGATCAGATCTGGATCATAATCCATGCAGGCTGGGCACAGAGACCCCCAGCAGCACCATCAGAGCCCCCCAGAGCACCCCCCTGCCTTATCTCTGCCCACCCATCCCTCCGCTGGGCTCCAGGGCTGTGTGTGACCACCCTTATCAGCTGAATGTGGTAGCTCTCATTTCCTTCCCTCAAACGAACTCAACAGCAGCCCTAGGTCTGGTTCATTCTGTTCTAAAACCTCATGCACCCCTTCACGCCCGCAGTGTGCAGAGCTTTGTGCTGCAGCACGCAGGAACGGCCACCAGGAAACCGGGGTGACGCTGCAGCACCCATCCACCCAAAAGGAGGCACCTGGGAGAGGGGCCCAACCTGCTCAGAAAACACCTCTGCTTCCACAAACATCACTCAGAACAACCTAAATACAGGTTTGCAGCTAGTGCTGTCTTTAATGAAGATGAGAAGGAAGAACTGAAGCAGACATATTAGCCACAAAAAAATGATGCGTAGGATTATGGAATCATTGAATGGTTTAAGCTGGGAAAGCTGTTTCGGATCAAGGCCACCACTAACCCAAGTCTCTTCTTCACACCAAAACCTCTTCACAGACCCCAGAGGGCAGGGTTGAACAGGGGACAGCCAAGCTCAGGGGCACGGGATGCACCAGAAGGACTGAGTGGTCTGGGACATGCCATGTGATGGGCATTGGCAGCAGGACACGGTGGGGTGGCAGAGACCAAGTCAGTGTCCCCTGGCACTGCTGTGATGGCTACAGGAGTGTCCTACAGCACATTACAGACTTCTGCTCCTCCAGGCAGCTCCTCAGAGTCCTGTAGCCCCTTTAGCCTACAGGACACCTCCTCCCGGCAGCTCCAGAGCACTCGGGAGCAGGAGCTCTGCGGCAGCTCGGGGGCTGCACGTCCCACTGCCCGGGCTGCAGCTGCAGAGCAGATGTCTGGGGGGAACAAGGGATGGAAAAAGAGAGGAACAGAAACAAAGGGCCAGGAAGGTGAGGACCCTGATCCGTCCTTGCCTCCCCCACCTGCATTTTTGCAGCTGCTCAGATCCCACAGGATCAACAGAGAGGGCAGGATGATCCCACTGTGCTGGGAGCACACAGCAGCAGCCCACCATGTCTGAGGGCAAGCCCAGCATGGAGGGAACCTGGGGTTTCATCTCTGAAAAGGCAATAGCAAAGCAAGCTCAGAGCAGAGAGAGTCTCTGGCTCCATCCAGCCCTGTGCACCACCCCAAGATCGATCAGCACCAGCACAGCCACCAGCCACCTCTGTCGGATCTAGGCTTGAGGTGAAGTTTCTTCCTTCTCTTTGGTGTTTGCTGAAGCCAGACAGAAAAATCCAATAGAGAATCCCAGAATAGTTTGGGTTGGATGGGACCTTACAGATCACCTCATTCCAGCCCTCTGCCATGGGCAGGGACACCTTCTACAACCCCAGGTTGCTCCAAGCCCCGTCCAACCTGGCCTGGAACAATTCGAGGCATGAGGCATCCACAAGGAGCCAGATGAAAACAGCTACTTGGATGCTGAAGAAAATTAATCTGTCTTGCCCATCCTGTAGTCCACCCTTTCTAAAATTGCACCGTTTTCCTGTTGGCCATCCCATGGATCTCACACGCACTTTGTTTGGACAAGCGGACGCCATCGCTCCGAGGGCAGCCAGCGGTGATGGAGCTTTGGCATCCATCACCCACCACAGGTACCAGCCAGGCTGCACCTCCCAATGAGGAGCCATCACATCTCACTTTTCTTTACAGGGACAACAGTAAAAGTCCCGTTTTCACCATCCGGAAGAGCGTTAAACCCAGCATGGACTGAGGTCAACGTCCGGAGTACTGCACGAGACCCAACACCAGCCACCACCAAAGGCCAAGGAAGGCCAAGCCAAAGGAAAACACCAACAGTTCTGCTAAAAAAAACAGAACCAGCAGCAGCTCTGGCTCTGCAGGGAGCTCTCAGCTCCAATCACCCATTGGAGCATTGGTATCTCCCATCCATGGATGTGACCTGCTGCAGCTGCTCTCCTGCTTCCCACGCCAAGGAACAACCTCCAGCTCCTACTGCTAAATCCAGACACTAAAGAATAGTTATTTCCTTAATACACAAGGGAATGCCCTCCTACTTTTATGCATTTATTTAGCATAAACACGTGTGTTACCAGAGGAACCCATGGAGCAGAATTCCCTTGTGGTCTTGCTGCAGCTTTTTCCATGTTGAACAGAATCACAAACCCACCCCGTTGCTGGCTGAAGAATGCTGAGGCTCCAGCGGCTTTGGTGGGAGCCCTATAGTCCCCAGGGACAGGAAGCCCAAACCACGGCTGTCACACCCAGCCAGTGGCCACTGCCACAGCCCTGGCATGGGCACGAGCCCTTGCAGAAAGGAACAGGCACTGAATTCCAAGCAGAGACATAAATAGTTACTTTAGGGCTCTCTTCTTCCCTTTTGCAATATAAAAATAACCCCAAATCAAGTATTTCCCAGCTCAGCACAAGATCCTTCCTCCTTCCCCACCAGACTCAGCTTTATCAACTGATCCCTGCTGCCCAGGGGAAGTACAAGTGCCTGCATGTGCTCCTTGCTAAACTCCTGAAATCCCATCCCACATCAGAAAGATCTGCAAAATTCAGGAGTTTAACCCCAAGGAGTCCTGGATGTGCAGCTGAGCCTAAGGCCCCCCTCAGCCCGTGGGGTGCAGGCTCAGAACTCCTGTCCGTGCAGGGACCCCTCCAGGCACTGCCACACATCAAGGCACAACCCAAACTCCAAAAATGCAGCCAAGGGACATTTGTCAGGGGGACACAGGTCTGGGTGCCCAGGGGAAGGACTGTCACCAGCTCACAGGTCTCTCCCCCATCAGGACCCCCTTCTGCTGCACCCCACACCCACGGGCACCGCTTGGGGTATTTCCACCTCCACTCCACAGCTCCAAACCCCGCTCTTTTCTCATTCCTTCTTCTGAAAACTGCTTTTAAATCAGTAAATTGGTGTCAGCAGATAATGCCACATCCCAGAGCACGGCTGGCACCAGCACCATCACAGCCCTGGCCATGCCTCACAGCCTGCCAGGGCCGGGGGGTCGGGCTCACACGAAAGGATTTTGGCTCAGGAAACAACCAGAGATCAGGAGGAGCTGGCACGCAGCGCTCCCACCCGCTTGGCTGGCTCTGGCAGAAATAAACTCAAATATTGCCAGGGCTGCAGGTCTCTTGTGCCTGCTGCACCTCCAGTGGGGAGCAGAGGGGGGAAGGAGAAGCTGCCCGCGGTGTGACTGGGGCCAGCCCGTGCTCTGTCCCTGTCACCAACCCCGCTCAGCCGCATCCCCGCTGCCAGCAGGGCACAGGGCTCCTGCACACCCCGCTGCAGTCCCGCTCCGGCCACGGGAAAAAAAAAAAAAAAAAAAAAAAAAAAGGTGAAGGGAATTCTGGTTTTCGAGAAAAGATTTTTTTTAAAAACCCCAACAATTTAACAACAACACAAGCGACACCTCTGAAGCCTGCCCTCGCCCCGCTGTGTAAAAGCCAGAGCAAACCGCCCTGCTGCACAGGAAACGCTGCTTTCAAGAAATCTCTAACAAGAAAAAAGGTCATTTTAGAGCCTTTCCCACCTCCCCCCGAGAGCGTTTGCTGGCTGGAGCCTCCCAATCCGAACACAGAGCCGGGACACGAGCAGACTCACCATGGCAGGAGCTGTTAATCCCGGCTTTGTTCATTGGAACCCGTGGATTAAATGCAGAAAAAAAAAATAAAAACCAGCATGACCCCCCAGCCTCCTTCACGCCCTCCTCGGCCACCCAGCACCGTCCGCCGGCGGCAAGAGCCCTTCGCACAGACACTCCATGGCAGCGGTGCGTTTTCCTCCCGCAGGGCTGTGCCGAGCCGAGCCGAGCCGAGCCGAGCCGAGCCGAGCCGACGTGTCCCCGCCGCCCCGGCAAACAGGACATCCCGGCCCCGCAGGGCTGAGCGCCACGGCGGGGGTGGGAGCGGCGGGGAGGGCTCCATCCGGGACCGCTCCCAGCCCCGCCGTCCTGCCCAGCACGGAACCGTCCTGCCCCGCTCGGCACCCCGGTGCCGCCAGGTGAGCCGCAGCTTTCCATCCCAGCCCGGGGAATAAAGGGTTAAGGGCAAAGCGTGGTGCCGGCTGCGGGCGCTGGAGCGGGGCTGGTGGGGTCTGTCCTGTCTGGCAGGACACCGGGATGGAGGAGAGGGATGGATACCCCAAAACCCCCCTGATCACCAGACTGGCCACTCTCATCACCGTCACTGGCCGTGAGCCTCAGTGAGGCTCCTCTCGAGCAGGACAGCAGGAGCTGCCAGCAGGTTCTGTGTGCAAGGGATGGGAAAGGTGACAGCCAAGGCTGTCATAAATTTCCCAGTCCTTCAAGTTACCAAAGAAGACTAAAAGATCAAAAAGATGGTTCAGGGACAACAACAGCAGTTCTTGAGTTCTTTGCAGTCTGAGACATCCAGATTAAATCACTCAATTCCCTACAAATTTACGGTTTGTGCTGAGCCCAGTGTGCTCCACCTGCCCTGGGAATGCTTCTTCTCCATGCTGCAGGAGTGGGCTCACCTCTCAGCCCAAAGCAGAGGGGTCAGCACGGTCCAAGCAAGAAGCTGTGGCTGACACAATGAAAACCACATTCCCTGTACCTGCACTTCCCAAACCAGAGTTTTGGCACAAATTATTCCCAGAATGAGCTGAGCACCATCTCACCTTGCTTCTGATTTCTGGTGAGAAACACCATAGGTCTCTCATCCCTATCAGGGATACAGCACTGGAAAACATCCCACCCACCCTCAGCTCACACCTGGCAGGTCAGACCCTGCAGACCCAGGGGGTTCCCAGCCTGTCAGACCTTGCTGTCCTGACAGGCTGTGACAACGATGGAAGCTCAGGTGACAGGTCCGATATAATCCCAAAACCATGGGGGGCAGTGAAACCTGCAGACAGGGGTGGAAACACAGCAGGGACATCATGTTTAGGGAGGTCACTGAGTCAAACAGGAGCACATGGTCTACCTCTTTCTTCATCTCCCAGCTGGAAGGAGATTATGTTGGGGCTGGAGTTGAAACTCAAGGCTTCCCGGTCTTTATGGAGCTAGCAGGAGGTGCCAGGACAGCAGGACAGCAGCATTTTGAAGAAGTCTTAAAGGATGTCACAGTTTTCCAAAGAGATGAAGGAACATTTCAAAAAAATACAGAAGTCTCCTTGCCAGGAATGTGGGGAATGTTAGGGAATATTATAAAACAGGATGCAAAAGCTGGCCTCAAGCAATATTAGAGACTCTTACGCTGGTCTGACAGTCAAGATGCTGAATCCCAATGGAAGACCAGTCATGGGAATGGCAGAGTCAGCTTATATGGTCCCAACCACCTGCCTCCCACCAGAGAAATCCAGCACTGCCAGGCTTGTGCCCTTCCCACAGCAAAGCCCACCCTGCACCTGGGCATGGACCAAAACGGGACCCTTTTATGTAAAAACCAGCATTTCTGAGGAGCCAAGGCAAGCAAAGCCTTGTGGGACACAGAAGAGAGCCATGGATCGGGAAGGATCCAAGAATGCACAAAGGGATCTGGGCTGCTCCGTGGCTAAAACACAATCCCAAATCCAAGACCTTTGCTGTAAGCCAGGTGGAACTCTTCCCAGACATGGTTCAAGCACCTCTTCTTCAATTTGGTTAATTAACCAAGCACTTCCCGGCCTTCTGAGGGGTTTACAGGCACAGGAGCTCACACCCCTGGCACAGCTATTCCAGCTCAAGGGAAGTTATGACGCCGAGCACACCGGAGCCAGAGTGGCGGCTGCCAACAGCAGGGTCAGGAGCAGAGGAACAGCTCCTGGGGTCAGGAGAAGGAGAAGCCCAGGGGTCAGCAGGCAGCAGGAAGCCCCAATTTCACACATCAACCACTTGCAGTAGGAAGCAGAGGCCAGTTACTGGCAGAGCAGCGCCTTTGGCAGGAACGGGCATGCTTGTTCCAGCTTCCCTTCCATGTGAAAGCCCCTCTGTAAGGAAAAGGTTTGTCACAGCAAGACCCACTTGGGGTTTTTTGTCTGGTCCCAACTGCACAATGGCCTCGCTGGTGCTCACAGCTGGGCATGGTGAGGATGGGGCTGCTCGTGGGTGACAGATCCCCTCCTGATGGTGGGCTGATGCCAGGGCTGGCAAAGGCTCCAGCCTGTTCAGAGCTTCCCAGGGGTGATACTAAGAACACTTTGCCCTCAAGACAGTCATTCTGGAATAGCCACTGCCTTCACACAGGGAGGAACTTCCCCAGCCAAACCCCCTCCACAGCAGCTGTGCATGGCAGGGGAGCCATCCTCAGCAGGCAGGGCTGTGTCCTTCAGAACAACACTCTAAAATGCTCATCTTTCCCCAAGCAAACATTCCTTTTCAGTCCCAGCGTGCAGCAGTTGCCCCACTGGTGTTTCTGAGGAAGCTTTGCCTCAGCAAAGTTCTCCCGTGTGCTTCTGGCTGATGTCTTTGTGGTCAATCAGCTCACACCCTTCTAGAACTTTAATCTAATTTTATGACTAATTTTTGACTCAGATACGAGTTTTCAGAAGGGACCCAAAGCTCTGGCACACCTGCCCCCAGCCCCATCCAAGACAGCTTGTGCCTTGATTTGCCCAAAATCCCACTCCCAGTGCCTGGAGCCATGGCTGCTCACCCAGCCCTGCCTCGCTGAGCCACAGCCATGCACACACGGCCAGCCACGCTCCACTGCCCTGCCTGGCATGTGGCAGGTGACACTGACCCGTGACCGCCGCACACAAGGACTCGCTGCTCTTCCCCCTGGCTGCTCACCGAGTGTTTCACTCCCACCTGCCCACAGGACTGTGGAGTGGCACAAGGTCCCTGCAGGCTGAGAGCAGCAGCGGGGCTGCAGGAGCTGATCTTTGCTCTCCTCGGTCTCCAGAGCATTCCCAGAGAGAGAGAGGTGGGATATGGCATCTCCTGACCCTTCCACTGCAGAACTCCGTGCCCATTCCCACCCAGGACCTCGGCAGAGCTGGAGATAAGCTGAAGGGGAGCAGAGCTGGAAAAACAGGGAAAGCACTGACAAAGCCACTGGTGCATCACTCCATGCCACGATGGGCTGAGGAGCCTAGCCAAGAAACACAAGTGCTCAATAATCCATGGAACCCAGTCTTACACAACATCTTCTATGGAGCCCTTCACGGCTCAGTCCCTGCTCAAGGAGCAGCATGAGAGCAGGTAAATCCCAGGTGAAGCAGCTGGGCAGGTACCTGGCTCTGCCAGCACAGCCAGAGAACAGCCCAAGAACAGCCAAGATCTCTGTGGGTGCTGGCAGTAAGGAGAGCCTGGGATCTCTGAGGTTTTGAGCTCCATTCCAAGCCAGCACTGAGCACTCAGGGGGATGTGGCCCTGCCAAGACAGATGTTCTTAACTCACAAAGTTTCCTCCTGTCCTCAGAGACCACTGATAAAATATCAGTGAACCTTATCAAACATCAATCATTGAGACTCCTGACCTTGCTGTGAATGTCTTCTCCAACCACTGCAGCCAAAGAAACAGAGACACAAGACTTAGGCTCCTTCCCCAGGACCCTGCCTGGGGGACCCCAGCCCAACCCTCAAAGCAAAAACTGACATCCAAAGCAGGGAGGCAGCAGGGGCTGAGGTAGGGGCAGCCACAAAGTGAGTTTGCTTTGCTGAGAAGGGCAGGAAGGAAAAGCGTCAAACTACGAGCTCAGCCAAGGGTCCAGCACCGCTTCCTGCCACAGTTCTGCAGAGAACTTCATTAATGAGCCAACAGCTGCAGCTCCCCAGCCTCTAACAGTGTTCACAGAAACAAAAAATTAATTAAAAAACAATCCCTGCTGCTTGAGCAGGTGGGAAGGCCGTGGAGAGCAGGAGAAGAGAGGCACCCTCACAGTGTGGCTGCAGCACAGCAGCCGTGCCCGAGCTCCAGGGACAGCGTGATTCCCCCACGGCTTCCTCGGTCGGAGGAAGAGCTTTGGGCACACCCAGCTCCTCTCAAAGCAGGCTCTACTGGTGGGGAAGGACATCCACCCAAAACTCACCAGGTCCCAGCCTGCTCCTGCTGCACCTCGCTGTGCCCGGGATCCTGCAGTACCCAGAGCTGGCTGGAGCTGCAGGACGTTCACCCAAGGTCAGGCTGGCAGCCCCGTGCCCAGGGGGAACATGAGGCACAAAATTGCAGCTCACCAGCAAACTCTGACTGTTACCACTGCTTCAATCCCACAGCACCACAGGGATCACAGAATCACTGACTGAAGGACAGTTTAGTTTGGAAGGGACCTTTCAGCTCATCCAGTTCCAACCCCTGCTATGTGCAGGGAAACTTTCCACCAGACCAGGTTACTCCAAACCTCATCCAACCTGGCCTTGGACACTTCCAGGGATGGGGCAGCCACAGCTTCTCTGGGTAACTTGTGTGAGGGCCTCACCACCCTCACAGGAAAAAATTTCTTCCCAGTGCCTCAGCAGCACTTGAGGGTCACCTCTGACCCCCCTCTTTGCATTTAAACACTAAAAAAAAAAAAAAAATTTAAAAAAAAAATTAAAAAGTGTGCTGCTTCTTTTGTGCTGGGAAGTGTCCTCACCACACCAGCCAGCACTGCCTCTTTTATTTACCCCCTCTTTCCTGCCTCCTGCCATGCAGACACCATCCATCAGTGCTGCCCCTGTGCCTGGCCCAGCACACAACAACCCCAGTTTGCAGGTGATGTTTGGAGCCAACCGAGCCAGCACCCTGCCTTTAACCAGAGGCAGCCCCAGGGAGCTCCCAGGTGCTTTCAGAGGCTGCCTAGAGAGCACCAGTGCTCCCAGTCCAGCCACTGGGACCACCACTGCTCCGGCTGCTGGAGCAGAGCGACACCCCAGCGCTGCGGGGCCAGGAGCCAAGGCAAAACAATGGGAACCATTTACAGGGCAGGAAGCTGCATCTGCTGGATGAAACGCTATCTTCAAACAAGACGTGTTTGGATAACTCCAGTTTCATAACTCGCCTCTTCCGATGTTAGGAAATCACGGTAATAAAAAGAAAACAAAATGGGGGAGAAGAAATTTGGCACGGGGAATATCGGGGAGCAGCTCGAGCCTGGGGGAGCCCAGCCTGGGGCGTCGGGGTCTGGCTGCAGCTCCTGCCCCAGGACCAAGGTCTGATCAAATATCCTTGGAGAAAGAGTCAAATCTGCACTGCCGACCCCAGGGGCACAGCGAATGTTGATGATCTGGTGCATTTCCACCTTGGCTTGTTGGACTTTTCAGCGGCAATCAAAGCCACCCTGGGGGAGGGAAAACAACCACACCAAGCACAGGACACGGGGTTCAGCAGCTCTTATCTTCATCATCTTAAAGATAATGGAAGGGATGGCCTGAAAGCAGCCTGGACACGCCGTGGGTGCCAGCTCAGCCTCAGCACAGTGGCAGCAGCACTGCCGGGGCACACGAGGGACCCGCAGGACCCCGCTCCTCGCCCTGCTGTGACAGCCAGCGCCGCCCGCAGCTGCCACCGCCACAATTCGGGACAAGGAGCCAAAGCTGAGGTCACCCTGCTCGGCTGCAGACCCTCCCCAGCACCCACCTCCTCTCCCCACCCTCCCCAGGCCAAATATAAATTTGCTTACAGGAAATGCCTTAAAGAAAAGGCACCTCCCTGCGTCCCGAAGAATGCCCAGAAAATAAACTGTCTCTGGACAAGAAGGAAATGGCTTTTTTTTTTTTTTTTAAATCACATTGCAAAGCAGCTTTAACTCCTTCAGTCCCTGCTGCAAATGCAACCCCTGTGTGCCTCAGGGAATCTCAAGGTGTCTGGAGTCTGCATTGGTGATGTGAGAAGAGCCTACCTGTGGCATCGCCAGATCCTGAAAAGAATGCCACAAACCCCAGAATCCAAACACAAACTCTCTGTCTGGCAATGAAAGCACGAGATCCCTGAAAGGGGCTCATAGCTGGGGACCCACTCTTGACTTCACAAGAGCTCTGGCTTCGTTCCCAGAGCCACTGGGCAGAATGGGAACTTGCACAGCTGCTGGCATTGCTGGAGGTCCTGCACTGCAGCCAGGGGGGCAGGGGGCTGCACCTGTGCCCCCCTCCCCACCCAGACCCTTTCCACAAGGGCCCTGAGTGGGGTGTGTCAGTCACCCCCTCCCAGGGTCCCTCAGGGGCTGGGCTGGGTTCTCCAGCAGATGGAAATGTGGCTCCTGGGCTTCCTGCGGAGGGCAGGGATGGGGTACCCAGGGCCCCTGCAGCCCCCCCAGCCTTGCACTGCAGCTGCTCCAGCCCAGCAGGAACACACGTGGAGGCTTAGGAAGCACAAACGCTGCCTTCACACCAACGTCCTGACACAAGGCACAAGAAAGCAAAAAGAGAAGAAATGCAGGAAATCCAGGAGGTGGAGAAGCAGCTGCCTCCAACAGTCAGTCAAGGACAGAGCAAAGCCAACAGCCCTGTGTGGAGAGCAGAGAGCTTGCTCCCCCCAGCCCTGCACCACGGGACAGCACAATAAATAAAACAATAAATAAGCTCAGTGCCAGGATCTGGCAGTGTTCCCGTGCACCCACAGGTCACAGGCACAGAGAGGGTGATCCCATTCTCTCTGCACAGCAGAGGACACCGAAGCAGGAGCAAGGCCAAGGGCACAGCCGAAGCACTCCCTGTGTCACCAGCACCCCTGAACATCCCCTTAATAACCAGGCACTTGGTGCTTTCAGCCCCAGAGGCCCTGTGAGGTTGATCCAATTCAGCTGCTGCTGCACAAGGCCTCCATGCCTGCTGTGGTTTGGAATTTCTCGGCGCAGCAGCGGCGCTGGAAGGGCTGTGTGGAGGTGTGAGGCCAGGCGTGGGAAAGGGAAGCGTGGGGTCAGCTGCCACTTGGCTGGGAAGCAAATGTCTGTCCAGAGCAGCAGCCAGGGCTCAGGGTTCAGCAGGAGATCACCTGCCTGGAGAACAGAGGCAATTTCTGCCTTCTCCCTGATTTTGCACTTTGTGTATGTCCATTATTTTTAGCTGGGGGAGAACTGCTGCTTCCTACATCCTTGCTGCTCCCAAGAAAGCAGCACCACAGCTCCCCGGATTTCATAGCAGGAGAAATCACCCAGCCACAGCCCATGTGTGCCCCCAGTGTGTCTGTGTCCAGGAGGCTCATGCCAGTGGCTCTCTCCATGCAACAGCCATCCTGGGATTTGCTCAGGAAGGTGTCCAGAGGCCATGGGACAACCCTCTGCCTGGAAAAACAGAGCTGGAACACCAGCCCTGGCTGCCCAGACATCCTGCTCTTGCCCAATGACACTGATGAAACGAGGTCAAGTGCACACTGTGTCACTGCTGTGGGCGCTGTCCGGCAGCCTTGTGACAACCCTGCCCAGGGGCAGTTCCAGTTTCAGCAGGAGCAGCAGAGGGAACCTGCCAGTTTCAGAGGGAACCCTCTGAAACCCCACAGAGCAAAGACCCCTCTGAAATCCCACCTGCAGCCTCAGAACCACCCCTGCCCCAGCCTGGCCCACTGCCCCAGCCCAGCCTCCAGCACTGCCAGCAAAGCCTCATTCTCTTCACTCCTTTTCCTTTTTTCTTCCTTTTTCCTTTAAATGCCAGCTTTCTTGTCCTCTCCCCCTGCATCTGGCAGGACAGGAAATCCCCCAGCTCACCCGGGCTGGGGTGCACAGGACCCCTCAGGTCCAGCACCAGGACACCCTGGGAGAAGCCACCAGCTCCTGCTCTCACTTAAGCAACGGGACCAATCCTTTTCTGCAGCACCCATGGAAATGCAGATGTTCATCCCAGGACCACGCCAGAAGCCAGGTGTCCCAGGGCTTACCCTGACCACCCTATCAGCCTGTGTCCCCTGGAGACCCCCAGGCTCTGACACTGCACCCCTGCTGGGATCCCATGTGCCTCCAGTGCAATGGGATAAGAATGGCTGAGCCCCTGGGGAAGGTCCCCTGAGCTGCCGAAGCTGTTCCCAGCAGCAGCCGTTAACGTTTACTCTGCCTGTAACTGGCACGGGTGACAAGTGCCCTGTGGTGATAAGGGCTCTGCAAACAGCCAGGCCAGCACCCACGTGGCACGGGGACCTGTCAATGATTAACCCAGCAGCTGCAGGGGACAGCAGCAGGCGGGGGACATGTCCACGCATGGGTGTCACAGCACCCAGAGGCAGGGGACACATGGGGACCCACTAAAAGCCACATCCTGTGGGATCAGGGTCACATCTGCATCATCAGGCAGAGGGTGACAAGCCTGGAATGTGGCAGTGAGGCCAGCACAGCTCCACACCGACAACGACCCACCTGCAGGACATGCAGGTAACACACGCAGTGAAACAGAAGGCAAACAGATAACAAAAATCCAGAAGCCATCACCTTCCATCACCAAAAAACTGTCCTCTTACTGGCAATGTAGGGACAGATCCTGTCTCTTTAAATCCCCACGCCCAGCCCCGCAGCCTGGAAAGGTTCCCGTGTTGCCGAGGTGCCTCTCCAAATGGCAGGAACCAAAGGGCCAGAGCAGCTCAATCATTAACCTGCCGAGACCCCCGGCCTCGCAGGAATGTGCCGCCCGCCGGTCCCCTCCGGAGCTCTGCTCAAAGCTCGCAAGCGCTCCTCTGCTTTGGCCACCAGCCCCTGGAGGCTCCAGCCACTTCCCAGCACAGCTTTCCTGCAGTGCTAAACCCCCTGAACACCTCTGTCACATGAACCAGCAGGGGGGAACAGCATGTGCAAGAAGGGAAGTTGAGAAATAAGAAACCCCAAGTTCCAGGGAGACGTTCCCGTGCTCAGTAAACCTGTGACATGGTTTGGGGGAGCTGTTCCTCCCTGTGGCTCCTCTTGCCTTGGAGCACCATTGCTGCTGCAGCAGGACCAGCATGGGCATGGCGTGGGATGGGAAGACTGGCAGGGCAACAGCATCTCAGCCTTTACAGCCCCCACGCCACTTCTAAAGCTTTTTACATGCACAAAACCAGCTCAGCTTTCATCCCTGGGCTCTGGTAAGCCTTGTCACCAAATCCAATGGGCAGAAGGGATGGAGCAGCATCTCTGCTATGGGGCTGGGGGGAGGAAAGGAGACCTCCATGTTAGGGGATGCTCTGACCCCTGGCACAGGGCAGGAGCCCCACCACACCACAGGACACCCCAGCTCCCCAGGCATCAGGGCCACAGCAACCACTCCAAAGGCATTCCCTTCCCCACAGCCCCTGCCTGAATCTGGGGATTAAACTCCCACAGACACCAAATGCAAAAGCCCTTCCAAAGCCACGCTGAGGGCAAAGGCAAATCCCAAAGCCCTGAAACAGACAAACTGTCTCAGGCTCTTCACAGGGTGATCGGGTGATCACTTGAAGGAAGGAGACTTCATTCTTCTGTCTACTGGCAGTGATTTACCCTTCAGTGCCAGCCAACTTCAGCGCCAGCCAACTTCCAGGCTTGGTCCTTCTGCCCAAAGTCACGCAGCAACCTCAGCATGCCCTCAGGGAAAGGGCGACCTTTCGTTCCCCCACTCACTTCAATTGACTTTGAGAACCTTCAAATCTTTTTGAAATTAGTACAAAACCAAAGGGAAGTACTGACGTGCCCTTGGGCACAACCACATTTTGTTCTCTTACGAAACGGAACCGCTGGCAGCCTGTCCTGTGAACACAAACTGGGGTTTGAGCATTGGAGGCAATGCAGACAAGGAATTCTCAATGGAAGCACAGCTGGATTTATGCAGTCAGTCTTTTATCAGAAAAGGATTTCTTAGAGGAAGTGCGAGCACATGGCAGGAACGTGAACTGCTCCTCAGAAGGAGCTTTGATACCTGCTCCGTGGTGGAACTTAGTGTTTTGCCACACACAGAAAATACTGACGAGCTTTCAGGATAAGGGTGGGAGCTGATTTTCCCCCTGCAAGAATGGAGGGAGACTGATGGGATGTGAGCTGATCTGTGGCCCCTGCTCCTGTTGGCACAAGCATGCAAGGGGCAGCTGCACAGCCACCTCCTCAGCTGGGCTTTGGTGAGAATGCAAACAGAAAAAGGCACAGCCATTGATAACAGTTCACGTATGCAAGTGGAAAAGAGTGTGGATTTCTGCCAAAAATTCACGATATGCACTCCAACACCCAGGGACTGTACAAAGGTCTTTAAGTAGAAGAGGCTGCGCTGCCCTCGGCACACAGAGCATTTCAGAACACAAACCACAAATCCAAACACACAAAGAGCTGGTGTTTGAGCTCTGCACATCAAAGAGCCCCTGAGGAAGCAGCCTCTCACCTTGGCAGCACGCTTCCCCAGAGCACTGCTGGGTCACAATGTGACAAATGACACATGCACAGCACACCCACCCCTCCCTAACCAACGACAAAGGGCTCCAAAGGAGCCGACCTGCTGCAAATGTGCCCATGGCACTGAAAGCCAGGACTCAGAGCCCAGCCTGCTGCAGTGAGGGCCTGATCTGGAGTCCCCTGACAGAAGGCAAATCCGTGTTTTCCCAGCCACAAGGCTACCTGCAGTAATCCCAGGTGGAGGAGGTGAGGAGGAGCCCTGGGGAAGCGCAGGTGGCCCAAAGCCCACCTGCCCCCTGAGCCTGCTGAGCCCTGCCAGCCCCGTGCGGGTCAGCGCGGCCGAGCCGGGGCTCACCGGGCCGAACCCCAACCAAACGCAGCCGCGGGTTCTCACCCCACACACTGCCGTAACTCAGCCCGGGAGGACACAGGGGGATCCGGTTACTGCACGAGGCTGTCAGGAGCTGCATACCAGCTCCCAGCTCCTCCTCATCCTTCCCGCCTGCAGCGACAGCCACCTCCTCCAGGCACCGAGTCCGTCCCGACCGGGACACGGGTGCCAGAGCGCACATCCCACGTGGAGGCATCCTGGTGCTGCCGGAGGCAGCGGGGCTGAGCAGCGTTCTCTGGAGCCACAGGGGAATCACAGACTCTCATTCGGGTTAGAAAAGCCGCTGTGACCGAACCGAGCCGAAGTGTTCCCCCAGCACTGCCAAGGCCACCACGAACCCACGTCCCCAAGTGCCACAGCTACACAGCTGTTAAATCCCGCCAGGGACAGTGACTCCACCACTGCCTCGGGCAGCCTGTGCCACGGCTGGACAGTCCTTTCAGAGAAAAAATTGTTCCTAATATCCAACTAAACCTCTCCTGGCACAACTTGAGGCCACTGTATCTCTCTGTAAGTGAGCTGTAAGGGCTGTAAGTGATTTCAGGAAGGGATTCTGCCACGCGTGTGCAACACTCGGAGCACAGCCCAGCCAAAGACAGCAGATTGCTGGGTGCGCTCTCCCAAAACCCACCCTCCTCCTCCTCGGCACTCACCCCCGCACGCAGCCGCAGGCTCCCCTTTATTATCCCCACAATTTACCTTGTGCCCTGCCCAGGGAGGGGGAGGAGAGAGGGCTCCGGAGGAGATGGAGGGCGCAGGGGGCACCCGGTGGCCGGGCCGCCGCGGGCAGCGGGCGGGCTCGGCAGTGCCAGCCGGGGCTCCGGCTGTTGTCGGTGTGAGCGCGGCCGCGGCAGGTGCGGGGCTGTGCCGCGGGGACCGCCCGGGAACCGCCCCCCATCCCCGAGATCCGCCTCTCCATCCCCGGGATCCGCCTCCCCATCCCCAGCACCGCCCGCCGCCCCCGGCCCTGCGCTGGGGCTCCCCGCTGCCCGGGAAGGGACTGCCGCGACAGAGGAGGGACATGGAGATGCTCCTGGACCCCGTCTGCCAGGGAGCCAGGCTGGGAGAGCTGGGGGTCTCACCTGGAGGAGGCTCCAGGGAGACATTAGAGACCCTTCCAGTGCCTAAAGGGGCTCCAGGAGAGCTTGGGACAAGGGATGGAAGGACAGAACTAGGGGGAATGGCTTCTCACTGAAAAAGAGAAGGGTTAGGTGGGGTGAAATTCTTCCCTGTGAGGGTAGGGAGGCCCTGGCACAGGGTGCCCAGAGAAGCTGTGGCTGCTCCATCCCTGGAAGTGTCCAAGGCCAGGCTGGATGGGGCTTGGAGCAACCTGGGACAGTGGAAGGTGTCCCTCCATGGCAGAGGAGGGAATGAGATGAACTTTAAGGTCTCTTCCCACCCAAACCATTCTGTGATTCTGTGCCACATGTGAAACCCAGTGGAATCCCAAGCCCCGTCCATGTCCTGCAGTGCCCCAGGCCCCCGTGCCCCCCAGCTCATCCATCCCTCTCCCTCCACTCCCAGACCGGCAGCAGCAACTGCAGGGCCTGGCCTGGGGCTGCAGGATGGGGACACCAACAGCTGCCACCTCCCCACAGGGCTGAGCACACACAGGGATCCCTCAGGCTGTTCTCCCCACAAAGAGAAGCCCCAGGACAATTTCTGGACACACCTGGCTGCCCCCAGCTCTCCCTGTCGGTCAGAGCCAGCAGATGGAACAACTGGGGTGGAAGCCACAGCGAGGATTGAGAGGAGCAGCGGGGCTGCTCACAGGGACTCGTGTCCCTAAAAATCCCCTTGCACTGCTCTGTAGTCACTATTCCAACAGCACAGAGTGAGGAGGACCTTCTTCATGGCACACACACCTCACAACCTGGCTCTGGACCACACACTCCTGTCACACCAGAGGGGCACAGCCACAGGTGATTTGCAAGAGGGAAAAACGGTGCTTAAAATGGACTTGAAGGATGAAATTCTTGTGAGCAATGAGAGGTGAGAGGGCTGGAGGTCAGGAAGCACCAGCCCAAGCAAGGAGGGAGAGGCAGAGGAGGCAGAGGGTGAGATGGAAGCAGGCAATGATCTGGGGTGGGATGACCATAAAAGCAGGAGAGAGACCAGGTACATTGCAGGGATGCCATAAACCACCTTTCCTCTGGAAATCACTGCTTGGAGAGATGCCCAGGCTCCCAACACGGGAGAATCAAGTTAAAAAACAGGATTTTTCCCCATTGTTTTCATAGTCTGAGAGGCACATCTCCTTCCTTCCTTCCCAAGCTCCCGACCCTCCTCCCACCAACCTCTGCCCCGCCGCAGCCCCCCCCCCTGCCCTGGCTGTCCCCACGGAGAGAAGGGACTGCAGCACAGGCTGCTCAATGCGGCTCTTGTTGGCTACAAACTCCTCCCGCAGCTTTGTGCGTGAGAGCCCCTCGCCAGCTGGACCCGAGGGGCGGGCAGGGGGTGGCAGGGGGTGACAGCAGGCAGCCGGTGCCCCCCGGGGTCAGCCCCAGCGAAGGAGAAGCTGTTGAACTGGGAAGATCACTGGAAGGTCATTCAGGCTGTGAGCACCCGCGGGCAGAGGAGGGGTCAGGGGGATGCGGGTGAGGGGACCCAGCCGAGCCTCGATCCCCACAAATCCCAGCCCTGACACAGTCCGGCTCCCCGGCTCATGGGAAGGGGACAAAAAGGGACAGAGGGCGAGCAGAGCCTCTGGAAACAGGACGTGTGCAGAGCCTTGGAGGGCAGACCCTCAAAGCCAGCACCCCGGGGACAGCCGAGTTGTTTCACCCGGGTGGTCCCAGCACGGTGACAGCCACTGGAAAAGCGCCGGGCACAGCGGTTTCAGGCATTTTTCCGCTCGTTCATTGCGTGAAGCAGGAACAAGGGAGGGTGTGGAGGCAGAGAGCAGGAAATCTCGCCGAGACGCTGAGCTGGAAAGCGGCGGCGGGGGCAGCGCGGGGCGGCCGCTCCCACGCGGGGCCCGGGGGTCCCAAAGCGCGACCCCCGAGGGACACCGATCCCTCTGCTGCCCCGGCTCGTGAAACCCCCGCAAGAGTCACAGCAAGGGAACGGCGGAAAGGAACAAAAACCGACTCAGTATCCACGGGAAAAACACATTTGCTCCAAATGTGCGGGAACCCCCCGCAGAAGGGGAACCCACGCACCCCCCCGGACACAGCCTGCTCCAGCACACCACGACCTTTTTACTGCTGCTCTTTTCCAACAACCCGAATAAACTGGGAGAAAAAATGGTTACAGTTTTCTTTCAGGCATATAAATACAAACAGAGCCCAGAAAGGCACCCATGGGTGATGGGGTCTGTGTGTCACACCCAGCTGCCAGGGGACTCCTGCTTTGCTAATGCATTATCCATGGCTCCTGTTTTTCCACTTCTGTGGATGGAGAACAGGAGAAACTCCTGTTATTTTCTCATGAAGGGTGCCACCCCCTGGCAGAGCTGGCCCATCCTGTACTGGCACCCTTGTCCACCTTGGGATGCCCCATTTATCTCTGTCCAGCTGCCCTAGTGCAGAACACTTGTTGGCTTTTCCCAATCCCCAGCCCTAAAAGCATCACACAGGTGCTGCCACTGCAGCCCTTCCAACCACAGGGTACCCCACAAGGAGCCCCAGGCCCACAGGGCATCCCTAACACCCCTGAAAACAGTGAATCTGCAGCACAGAGAGCCCAGAAACCACCTATGCCCATCCACCTGGAGCTCCCAATCCCACAGGGATGATTCAGTGATGGCCTCGCACCAGCAGGAAGGAGCAAACCAGCTCCAGCTAAGAGGAGGAGGATGGATTCAATGTCCTTCATGAGAGGAAAATCAGGGGAAAGAGGTCGACTGGCACACCCGAAATGGCAGCTGGAGCCGTGCTGCCAGCTGCACGAACACAGCAGGCGGGATCTCACCAGCGCCGAATTCCCCGGCTTCCAAAGGAGGAGGGCGAGAGGGAGGAAAAGAGAAGCTCAGAGACACACACAACAGCATCATTCATGGAGCTGGGTTTGTGCAACAAGGGTCCTGTGTCTGGCTTGGAGCTCCGGGCAATTAAAACAGCAGCCACAGATCTAGGAGAAACAGCAGGAATTTATCCGAGGAATCCGGATTATGTGGCCACTGCTGAAGCAGAGCAGAAAGCCCCCAGCTCCTGGAAGGCAAAATGCTGGCAAGTGATGAGCAACCAGCTCCATTATCCAACAGTTCCTGCCTCACCCACCAGAGTCAGAGCCTCCTCTCCCCACATCGGGGGTTGGGGGATTACTGCTGCTGCTCCTGCCTCCAGACAGCCCCACCAAGGACAGGGTGAGGACCCTGCTCCCCAGCCCACAGTGGGCCTGGCTGCAGCAGGCAGGGGCACGAGGGGCTCGGTGCTGCTTGGGGGACACATGGCAAGCCAAGTGGGCTGTGGTCCCAAAGATAAGGGCAGCGCTTTGCAAGTCAAAGAATGTGCTTTTCCATTCTGGTCCATCCTTGGAAGCATGCATGGGGTTACCAGCACATGTGAAAAGAGACAGGATGCTGAGCAATCTTGTGAAAATCCTCCTGTCAGGGCTGGCTCCTGGGAGCAACTACAGACCCTCCAGGAGACCCCAGAGAGGATCTGTGCTCCCTGCTTTCATGTGGATGATGAGCAGAACAATCATCTCTTGTCCCCTTGACAAATGGGGCAAACAGCCCCTGGCTACATGTGCCAGCTCTGAGCCAGGCAATGTCACTGGCACGGGGTCTGGCAGTGGGAGATCTTCAGAGAACTCCACTTCCCCCTTGCCTACAACAAATTAAGCTTATCTTCTCATCCCTGAGGAATAGCCCCTGTCCACCCAGTGTGTTTTGGGTCATTCCTGAAGGGATCATTTATCAGCAGAAAGAATGAGTCTCCAAGTGTGAAGTGGAATTGTTCACTAAGCATCACAGCCGATGGAGAAACCAGGCAGCAGCAGTTCCTCCTTCACACAACCCAAAATAAATGGCTTTCAAGATCATTACCCACACCCTGTTATCACAGGCATCTTTACAAGCCACATCAAACCAGTTTTAGCACTGGAGTTCCAAATGAACAAAAACTCCTTAAGCATTTTCACAGCCTTGACAAGATGACTGATACAAGCATCATTAAAACGTTAGCAAATACAAAACAAAGCTCTTTCTTTGATGAAAAGTGGAAGTTCTTTTCACCTGACCGACCCTCGGGCGGATGATTTGTTTTACCAGTCGGCTCAGAACAGTCCCCGCCTCGGCTTTGTGACCGGCATCACCCAGACACGACAGACAGCCGGGCACGGCCCGGAACACCACCAAAATCGCTCGGTTTTGGACGGAAAGCAGAGCCCGCGCCCTTCAGCCGCATCCCCTGTCCGCTGTGCCCTTTGCACCCACCGCACTGACCCGCATGGAGCCCACCCTGCGCCAGCCCTCGCCCCGCCGCGACGGCCCCGCTCCCGGCGCCGCCCGCACCGGGCTGCTCGCAGCCCCCGCAGCCCCGGGCTCGCCCCCGCAGCCCCGGGACCGCACTCACCTGCCCGCCCGCGCCGTCTCCCCCCGCACGGAGCCGCGGCCGCGGCGCGGCGGAGCCGCAGCCCCAGGGAGCGCCCGGAGCTCCGGCGCGGAGCCGCGACCCCGGCCGCGTCCCGGCGATTCATCGCTGCTCCGGCGGGACGGGAGAACTGCGGCTCCTCCCCCGCCGGGATGCCGGCACGGGACCGGGGCTAATCCCGGGGAACGCCCGCTCCCCTTCCGCCCGTTCCCCGCAGCCCCAGCGGAGCCTCGGACGCCGCTCGCCCCGTGGACGCTCCCCGCGCCGGGTCCCGCAGCATCCCCGGGACGCGTCAGCTGGGAGCCCGCTCAGCCCCTTCCCCCAGGCTCGGGCATCACCAGGGGCCGAGGTGAAGGTGATGCTGAGCCACGTGTTCCACCTGCACCCTCCCAAAACTGAGTCACCTCCGCTCCGCTGCCACCCCGCGCCTGGGCGCGCTCGCTGCCGCCTCCGCTCCCGGGGGCGGGCGGATGTTCAAAGCCCTGCGGACGCGACGGGCAGGGCTCAGGGGCTCTTCATTAAAAAGGGAAGGAATTAACGTGATCAGACTGGCCTGCCAACACCTCACACTGCTTTTTCCCCACCTGACCTCTCTTGAAAACAAACTCCCGTGAGCATCACACAGCCCCAGGAGGCTCCCACAGCCCCAGGAGGCTCCCACAGCCCCATGGCTGCTCCCTTTGCACCAGCTTTGCCCAGAAGGACTGAGGGGCTACTTCAGGCACAGGATTACCTTCCTGTGCATGTTAAGGCAGTTTGCATGTCAAAATTCTGACCAAAGGAAACCATTGCCCAGACAAACCTTTCCACCAGTTTTCAGTGTATTTTCTCACGATAATTTCAGGGAAATGACCGCACTCAGAACTTCCCTCTCGATCCTTTCAGTCTCATGCAAACCACCCGAGGATGCAGATAGAACTGTACTTTCCTGCCTGCAGTTACTTTCCAGTCGGTCTCAATCACTCCTTGCTGCCATGGGAAAAACTTGGCGACACTCCGGGCACGAGGTGGCTGAAGGGGCCTTTTCCCAGCTCGTTCCCTGCACTTCCCACGTGTTCTGAAGCTCACCAACACAGGAAAACCTTCTCTCCAACCCAGGCTCTTCCTTTCTGGCCTTCAAAGAAAATCCCCCAACCTGTGAGCGGATCCTGCTGTCCAGAGCGGGGAATCTGTATTTTGTTAGCTACAGGAAATGGGAAAACTTCCAGCCCTGGAATTAAAGCCCAGAAGGAAGGAGCTGAGCTGGGGGAGGGGTCTCTGTCACTGCAGCAGTCATCAGGGGGTCAGAGCTACACAAATTTTACAGGCACAGAGACACAAGAATGAGAACTGGTGATTCACCAGCCAAGTCTGAATCCAGGAGGGCAGGGAAGAGGAAGAGGAAGGAGCAGCACAGAATCCCCTCATCACATGTCCCACCAAAACCACAAATAATCACATTCGGTTCAGCTTTTCTGCTTCCCAGCGCTCTGACCCACGCCCAGCCCCATGACTGCCTTTTCCATCATGTAAGAGCAGTTTCTCAACGAGTTCCAGAAGTGCCCAGAATGGGTCCTTGCGGCCACGTCCAGCATCCCACTCACTCCATGGGTCCCCTCTGATCTCCCTGGCTCTGATGCCACAGCCAGAGCATGGCCCCAGTGCCAAGAGCAGCAGCACTGGTGCCTGCACACCCAGAGACCCCAGGGCCTGCCAGCCCCTGGCCCCTCTCCCTTCCAACACCTTCAGACAATGATAAAACCAGATCCCAGTCTCTGCTTTCTGCTTCTCCCCCCAGACCCAGGGAACCACAGTCATGGGCTCAGGTCAGGTGAGGAACGGCGGCCTTGTGCTCAGGCCACAGACCCACCAAGTCAGTGCAGGAGATTTTTGTGTGAGGAGAGAAGAACAGCTCAGCTGTGACAACACATCAACAACAGCTAAATTTAGCAGGTTATTTTCGGTGATCCAGATGCTGAGTAAATACAACCTTATTATTTCATGCAGGGGCAAAAGTTCAGCTGAGTCCCTTGTGCTGCTTTTCCCTGTTACTTTACCACATCCAGCCCAAGGAGCCCACCCTGAAATGCTGCAGTGTTACCACTGCCTGGCTGTGCTGAGAGCAGCCACCAGCTCCATCCCTGTCCTTGAGCAGCAAGAGGAGCCACTACTCCATGACATGGGCAGAGCACCTCCCCATCCATTTTGGAGGGGCTGTTGGTAGGAATTTATTCTGAGGATGCAGTTTTCAGGTGCATGGCCAGGCTGCGAGCCTTTCCTTTCTTCAAGCTTTTCCTTTCTGCTCAGTCCAGAACAATACATGGGAAGTGAATGCTGGAGAGGAAACAGAGGGTTAGGAAATCCATGGAAACCTGACCCAGCTGGGATTGTTCCAGTGGTTCAGTCTGGGGCTGTGCAGGGGCTCTGTGTCCCATGCAGTCATGGGGACTGCAGGGTGGCCCAGGGAGGGCTTTGATGTGGGGCAGGGCAGCAGGAGGGAGAGTAGGGACACAGGACTCCCCATGTGCTCCACAGCTGAAACATCACCTCCAAGAAGGCAGTGAAATCCAAGTTGTTTTCCACCATCACTGCTGCAGGAGCTGCCATGGCATACCCAAGTATTTTAATGACTTCATCCAGCCAATATTCAGGGAGGGCAGCACAACCACAGCTCCAAACAGGGGGCTGGGAGTGCCTCTGTCCATGCCTGGAAAGCAGCTCAGGGAGTTTGCCAGGTGTGTTGGGAGAGCAGCAGTGCTGAAGGGGGAAAGTCAGAGGTAAGCTCTGGGAATTGATGGAAGGAGACACTTTGCCAAGAGCTGCTGGGATAAAGCAGAACCATCTCCACTCTGCCTCGTGCCACCGTGTCAGGAGCTGAGGTCCTCATGCCACCCATCCAAGGAGACTGAAAATCATCATAAGGGAAGGGAATGGTGCCCCCAAGCCCACAGCCTGAATGCCCCCTTTGTCTGAGGATCTTCTGGGGACATTGAGTGAAGAGGACAGCAGGCACTTGCCCTGGCCCCTTCCCAGTGGAGGGCACAACCCCTGTGCAGGCTTGCTCCTGTCCGGTGTAATCTATGGGAAAGGGAGAACTCCATCCTGGTCCAGGCACTGTGCTGCTGCAGATCACAGTGACATCAGGAGCTGCTATGGCCCCATCATCACATCAAGTCACAGGTGACAAATCTCACAGTGAGAAACTGTGCTGCTGCTCAGGACACGAGGCTCCTGCTCAGGACACCAGTCTCCTGCTCAGGACACGAGCTCCTGCTCCTCCTGCCCCCAGAGCCCATGGCCACCCAGCATCCCTCCAGTAGCCAGAGCTGGGACAGGGACATGTGACAGGCAGGTGTCAGCCGGGGTCATGTGAGTGTCATTGAGCCTTCATCAGGAGAGACCTGGATTCTACAGGCAGTTTTAACCAAGGGGGAAAAAAACCTAAAAACATTCTTTGCCCCAAAATCCCAGTCACAGAGTGAACCACAGGAGCCTTCCCTGCCCCTTCCCTTCCACAGGGCTCTTTAACTCTTGACTTTTATGTTCTTAATCTCTCCCGTGCAAGGGCCAGAGACCACCCAAGATACCTCTGGGGCTCTCTCACAAAGCACCTTTTGTTACCCAGAGCTCTCCTGTGCTCTGGGCTCTCACAGGCCAGACTCAGAGTTCACTTCACCCTCATGTGCATGAAAACAAGAGGCCCTCAGTGCACCACTCTTCAGGCAGGGAACTGCCTGGAGATCCCCAGGCCCATGGGCTCCCTGCACGGTGGGTTTCCCTTTCCATGGTGCCAGGGCTCCAGGCAGCAGTGTGGGCAGCCCCACTGCCCCCACCTCTGACACCAGAGCCACCATCCACAGGGTATGTCCTGAGCCCTGTGCCCAAAGAGCAGAGCCACCCCAGCTCCAGGTCCCTCCACTTCCAGGGCCACCAGAGCCGTGGCCATGGGACACCCTGTGTAGGATGGGACAGGTTTGACTCTGGGGGTGTCACTGCACAAACAGTGGGATGATGAAAGGCAGGATCTCTGCCCCACTGCCACAACTCATCCCCATCCCTGGTTCCTCATCCTGCTGGCACACACACCCTCCTCCTCTTCTCCTCCTCCCAGAGACCCCCACCAGCCTCCCCAGCACCCACAAAGCCCTCATGGCAGGGCACCCCATCCCCAGCCTGTGCCTCCCCCTTGGCAGAGGTCTGATCAGGGCAGCAGCAGCCGTGCACAATCCCCACGGATCAGCCTGCAGCTGCACTGCCAGCCCCTCCTGCGCCACAGTCACGGCTGAGACACTCCAGGCACACAAAGCTGAGGGGCTCCGAGCCAGGGGTGCCCTGCCTGCCCATGGCACTGCAGGGCCAAGGCTCTGGAGCTCCCAATGGGATTATCTGCTGAGCACAAAGCTGCTCACCACAACCACAGGAGGACTTGAAAAGGAACCAAGGTCCCTTTGCAAATATATTCTCTTGAAAATAACAGTTTTGGGGGAAAATCACACTGCTGGCAGAAGAACCCAGCAAGGGAACATTCCTCTTCCCATGATCCCTGCTCACCTGCCCTTGTTTAACAGCAAGGGCACTCCTGCCCCAAAAATTATTGCTGCAGCTTACCTGCATCTTTTTTATCTTCTAACAACGTGAAATTCTGTGAAAAGAAAGAAAGAAAGAAAAACAGAAATAATTTTTTTTTATCATTTTGATTCTCACATTTGTGGAATGCTGCCCCTCACATTTGGGCTTGGTCCCTGCTGCAGCCTCCCCTGTGCCCAGGAGTGACCTGAGACCAGCAGTGCTGACCCGGAGCTGGAACAAGCAATAATGCTTGGGGCCCTTCTCCCAAGAGCGTCAGCCCCACTGGCTGTAAAACACCACTGCCACTCCCAAGGGCTCTGAGCACCGAGCAATGACAGTGTGCCCAGCTGGCATCCACCAGCCTGGCTCCCAAGGGAAGCCACAAGAAATGGGATTCACAGCAGCAGGGCCCGGCAGACCTGGGACCCAGCAGCACTTTGCAGGGTGGAGGAGCAGCAGAACGTCCCCGTTCCCAGTCCCAAGGTGAGCCCAGAGCCCAGCAGGCTCCCTGGTCCCTCTCTGGGTGCAGATTGAGCCCCTCCAGTGCTGCTGCCCCGCAAAGGAGCCAGAGGTGACGGCAGGATCACTGCAGGAATGCGCCATGGAACAGCCCGGCTTTCCCACGGACCCCCGGGACCCCTCTTCCTGCCGGGGCAGCAGGGCTGAGCATGGCCCAGGGAAGCCAGGCTTAACCATGTCCCTGCTGCTGTGCTTCCCACAGCACCGAGGGGTGCCACCACCAGGGCTGGACTCATTGCCGGAGCTCACAGCATGCCCCTGTCCACAGGAGAGGTCACCCAGCTTCTCCAGATCCTTTGGCATTACCCAATCTGTTCCCAAACCATCCTTTTCCCACAAAATCTTCCACCAGCCACAGATCCACCTCATTTAGCCTGGAAAGCTTTAATCCCAAAGACAGAGCCCAGCACGTTTCTCCCTGCTCAAGAAATTCCTCAGCAAGGAAGGTGAGAATTCCTCGCCTGTTCGTGGTGAGCAGCTGAGCAGCACTGGCATGGGGAGGAGAACGGCTCCAGGCTGAAGCAGAAGGCTCAGCCCTACAGGAGGCCACTGGTGGCAACCAGAAGAGTGGTGCCCTGGCCAGCTGAGCCACCAGACCCCACGTTGGGCCAAAGACATGGGTTGAGGCCAGGGGACTGCTGGGTGCTTCCAAGGAGGCTGAAACCTGTGGGCACCAGAGTCTGTGCAGGCCAGGCTGGAGCCATCCCAAACTGCAGCTCTGCCAGTGGCCATGCAGGACCCAGTGTCCCTGCCTGTGCCACCACCAGCACGATGGCAATGCCAACACGCAGCACACAGGGACAAACAGGGTTAATGAGGACAGCTAAGCTCTCCAGAGACAGCGGGGACGAGACAGCAGGGACAAGACAGCCACTAATATTACCAATGAATTTCACAAATGTCATTTTTAGACTCAACTATTTTAAGCATTGCACTGAAAGCCCGGGGGGACAGCGTGCATTCCACATTCATTTCACCACAGCAGATCCACTCACCCAGCACAGCCCGGTGTACAGCACTGTCTGAAAAGGGATTTTAACACTTTTCCCAATTTGAAACTCCTGAAATTCACACTAACTATAACTCCACAACCTCCCCAGCTCACCTCCCACCACACTGCATGGGTTGGGACACAATAAACCAACAGTGATCAGAAGCAGGCAGGAAGAGTTGTTTGTTATTAAGGTGACAGATGAAGAATTAAACCCTAAAGAAAAATCTCAGATGTCACGCCATGAGAACTGCTGCTGCAGGAAATGAAAAACTGGGGACTCTTGGCCTTGCTGCTCCTTTGTCACCCTCCAGGCTGGCCACGGTCCCACAGCCACGCCATGGGTGACCTGAGCCTCTGGGCTGGGAAGGATGTCCCAGCCTGGCCACACCACGCAAGCAGGCACGGCAGGACCCTCCTGGCATGGGCTGACCACCTAGGGGGCTGAGGGTGCGCACACACACAAAAACACAGACAGACAGACAGACAGAGCCCAGCTCGCCGGGCACAGCCCCCTGCCCGCCCAGGGTTGTCGCTATCGGGACACGGTGACCCCGGAAAGGGCAGCGAGCGAGCTTAGGGCACAGGGACCAGCGCACCCACACATGGCCCAGCCAAAATCCAAACCTCTCTCGTGCACGTGGGGCGCGGGCACGACACCCCCCGAGCTGACACCGCGCACAAGCCGAGCCCCGCCGGGACCCCGTCCCCAGCGCCCCTTCCCGAGGCTTCCCAAAGCGCAGCGCGGCAGGGACGGATCCGCGGGGCAGCGCTCCCTTACCTTGGCTCTTTTGAAGCAAGCCCAGAAGAAGTCCAGCAATGGCATGATTGGCCCGGCAGACCCCCCTAGACGGCGGGGAGAGCCCCCGCCGGCACCCCCATGGCAGCGCTGCGGCGGCGGAGCCGGCAGAGCCCGGTGCGGGCAGCGCGGAGGGAGGAGCAGCGGCCGCGGCGGAGGCGGGCCAGCATTCAAACCCTGCACCGTTATTCAGTTGGTCGGGAACGGGCTTGGACGCGATTGAAATTCCCTAAAGATTGCGAGTTTTAAACAGCTCCAGGCTTTCCTTCCTGCCTGGAACGCACCGAGCTGCTCCCATTCCCATGCAGTGGGAAGGGGCGAAGGGTGACCGATGCTCCAGAGCGGGAGAAGGGGGATTTTGGCTGTCAAAGGCACGTGTAGGACGTTAGAAACCCAAACCCTGGACTGTTCAGATTGTCACTCCGGTCCTGCCCGAGCTGGCTGGCAGCTCCTGGCGCTGTCCTCTGCAGGCACAAGGTGTACCCAGCCGTGGTGCCATCCCTGGGTGCTCAGGTGCTGCTGGGCTCACCATGGGCACCGCAGAGCAGCATCACCCAGGGCCAGCCTGCTGGTGGGATCCCCCCAGCCATCAAATGTGGCTGAGCCCTTCACTCCAGCTATTCACAGCTATTCCTTATCTGCCTTCTGCAAACATCATCACAAGCACCACAATAAAAGGTCACCTCACAAACATTTGTGCCAGCCTCCCACTCGCAGCCCCCCGGGCCAGGATTCTTCCTGCAGGCACACAAGAACACCCCACAAACTGGTGATTTGTGTCAGCAGTTCGAAAGGAGCAAGGGCAAGCAGATCCACAGTGATGCCTGCTCTTGCCCTGCTCCCAAGGACCCTTGGTGGCTGTCACCCAGCCTGGGCTGGCATCAGGCTCTCCAGTGGGATCATTCCTGCCCAATGCCCATCTCAGGCTGGTGTCAGCTCTACTCTGACAGGACCTGCAGGCAGGAACATGAACCAGAGCACAATTGTTCTGCTCGGGATGTGACATGTCCATACCCAACCCACAGCAGCTGGTGCCTGTGGCAGCTGTGACCAGTGCCACGTGTCAGGGCAGGCCAGGATGGGGTGTGGGGCCCCAAAGCATAAGGATAAGGGAAACAAGGCAAGCACAAAAAGCACAGAAGGCCATGGCACAGCCGTGTCAGATGTACCTGCCTGGGGAGGATGGCACTGCTAGCATCCAGCAGACCTGAGCAGCAGCAGGGCCCTGGACTGGCAGCAGTGCCCTGGTGGCACTGGCACAGCTCTGCCATGGCCCCTGCAGCAGCTTACAGGAGCATCAGTCCCGGCGCCGGCTCCAGCTGCCTCCTTCCATCTCCCCCTCACTCATTCCTCAGCGGGCTCTGGCACCGCTCCCAGCCTTGGCACCAGCTGCAGCTCCTCACCCTGTCCCCTGCATTGCTGGTGTAACTGGGCCAGTAATGTCCCCAGCAGGGCTGGGGACACCAAAGTAGCACAAGCTTTGTACACCAATCTCTTTTCTCCTCCCTTAAAAACCCAGGGTTGGGCAGACAATCTCACCTCTATGGCACGTAGCCCACCAGGGTCACCTCTCCTAGTTGGGATTTAAAACCCAAAGCTGCTTCCCACCCTCTGTAACTCACCCACCACTGCCTCAAGAGCTGCAGTTTTACCCCAAGGACTTGCAAATAGTCCCCTGCAGGGATGAAGGCAGCTGGGGCACTGCTCACTGCCAGACACCCCCATTCAGCTCACTGGGCACTGCTGTCCTGGGGCTGAGGCTGCCAGGGGACCACCCCCACGGCCAGTACATGGCAGGGCACTGCCAGCACAGGGTCCTGTGAAAGGCTCTGTCATGGTCATTCCCGGGAGTCCAAGGATATTTCAATGATTCTACAGGCTCTGGGACAGCTGAGCCTGGGCTGAGGCTGAAGGCAGCTGTCACAGGAGGGACTGTCCCTTCAGAGAGGTGGGCACTGCCAGGCTCGGTGGCACTGGGCTCCTCTTCCCATCAGGGGCTCACCCTTCAGCACCGTGCATTGTTCTGGAGCAGGACAGGCCCTGCTGCTTCAGCCATAACCCTGCCAGGACCCAGAGAACCGTCCCTGCTGGCTCCAGCGGCATCGAGTCCTTCTCCCACTTCCTCCAGAAGCTAAAAAAGCCAAGCTAGCACAAATAGAAGCAGGCTGTCTCCTTCCCAGGCCTGGGAGACAAACCACAGCGGTTTCTGCATACTTGTGCAGCTTCTTCCTACCCGGTCATCCCAAAAGCATTCCAGTAATGCTCGTCTTGGATCCTTCCTCAGCATGCCAGGACACTATCCTCAGCAGGAATAGCTCCTGGGGAGCGGATCCATGGGGAAGTGGCAGGAGCTGTGCACACCAAATGGGTATTTCTGCTGAGTGGACAGGGGACTGACCCCACTGCTGCACTTGGCTCGTCCCAAAATTCCTAATGTACCCACTCTGCAGACGAGCTTACAGGACAAGCAAAAGCAATATCCCTTAGTCTATAAATAAATATGTGTGTGTGCATGTGTGTGTGTCACTATCCTCCTCAGACCCACAAGAGAACCCATTTTAAACCTGAGTTAATTTTAAGAAGCTGATTCTAAGGAAAACGTCACCCTGTAGACATTCACTAAGAGCTTCCCACTGCTGCCCACAGTACCCGGAGCCAGGACAGACACCAGGATGTCAGCAACCAGGACACCAGGATGTCACCAAGCAGGACACCAGGATGTCACCAAGCAGGACACCAGGATGTCAACAAGCAGCCCCAGCAGTGCCACACACATCCCGCCTTCTCCGAAAGTCATGGGACAGGGCCGGTATTTCAGAGGACAGGTACAGCCTCTTCCCACAACAGATCATTCCCTGGAAGGAGGATCCCGTGTCGGCACGGAGCTATTTCTGTGCGCTGATGAGCTATTGCTGTGGCGGCTGTTGCCCAGGATCAGTGACAGCTCGGCCTGCGGTGGCCAGGCCGTGTCCCCACAGCCACAGAGGCCGCGGCCTGGGAGCGGGGCCTCCCCTGGGCCAGCCGAGCCCCGAGCCGGCGGCACACGGGGATTTTCCACTTTCCGCCGGGCACAGGCATTTCCCGAGGCTGGGAAGGGCGCAGCTCCGGCCGAGCTGCCGTTTCCCCATTAGCACAGCGGGAACAGGGAGCCTTTTCTTCTCCCGACGCCGGGCACGGGGCGGGTGCTGGCGGTGCTGGGGCTGTGACACAGCGAGGGCGGTGAGACAGGGACGGGGCAGGGAGAAGACGTGGAAACTGCAGCCCAGGAGCAGCAGCAGGGAGGCAGAGAGGGCAAGGACAGGGCTGAACCGCTCTGTGTGCCCCCGAGCGAGGGCTGTGCCCGGGAAGGGCCAGCACACAGAAGCCCATGGCACCCCACAGCTCCCCAGGGCTGCGGCTCCACTGTGCGGCCAGCCCCGCTCAGAGCTCGGTGCCAGCTCCAGCCCAAGAGGCCAAATGTCTCTGATGCCAGCAAAGAGGCACCGCCACGACCAGACCACAAGAAGCCAGCTGAGAGATGCCCAAGGGCAGCAGAAGACACCGCCCAGCTCCTCGCAGTCCCACAGCTGCCCCATGCCACCAGCGAGCCCCCTGCTCACTTGCCACCACTGCTTCTCCATTAAAAAGCTCCTCATTTAAAATAATCCTGATGTGCTCCGGTCTCCAGTGGCTCCTGGGTGGGATGTGCTGGGCATGGACACACTGGGAGGGTTCAGGACACAGGAGGATTGCCACACAAACCACAGGCTGCACTGGAGCTCCAGCCCTGAGGGAAAGCTTCTCTCTGGGATGGACAATTAGGCAATTACTTAATCCCCACATGCAGCTCCTGTGGCACAAGGAAGCGCTCTGGTGAGCAGGGCAGTACCCTGGAGAGCCTCCCGGGGCCAAAGGCATCGATCTCCCCATCCCACAGGGATGGAGCAGCCAGCCAGTCCCACGGCATCCCCTCAGAATGCCCCTTCCCGAGGGCTGAGGCAGCGCAGTGGGATGTCCCCTCTCCCAGCACTGGTGACCCTTGTGTCCTGCTGAAGCGTCACCCTCCAAAGCCAGTGACACTTTTGCTTAGCTCAGATGTGCACTGGACTCCCAGAGACAAGCCAAAGGCTTGTGGCCTCAGGCAGGGCTGCAGGAAGCCTCTTGCACTCCCTGTCCCCAGAGGGTCCTGGCACAGACGGGTCTGTGCATTTCCCCACACAGGATGCTCCAGTTTGCAAACACCAGTGAGAGAATTCACAAACACCGACTGATTTAGCACACACACAAAACCAAACAAACTTTGCAGCTGACTAATCCCCACAGACTGTCAAAACCTCCCAGTTTCACTGAAAAAAAAAGCAGTCCATGATAGTTCTGGGGAATTTCTGCTGCACCAGCTGGGGGGTGCTCCTGCCCCAGTTCCCAGAGCCAGAAAGACTGGGGAGCTCAACAAGGGCCTGGGGCTGTGCTCGGCATGGGGCTATTTAAATGCACTTAAAAGAGCATAACTGAAATGGTGACATTTTTGAGATACTGTAGACAAGATAAGCAAATTACTAATAAACACAAGTGGTACAGAAGGAAACAGATTTTTTGAGAGCCATATTCCCATTCAATTTTATCTCCATTTGTATTCAAGCACCCAAGAGTTACTGTCTGGGGGTGTCAACAGAGACTCCCATGCGGGACAGAACTCCAGCAAAAACCTGCTGCTACTGCTCTCTGCTTCCTTCCAAGATGCCTTTGTGAAAGCAAGAAATATAAATCAGGCTGCATTTTTAAGTACAAAAGGGGACATAAGCAGAATGCTCACCAGGTTTTTCCTACCCCTGGGAATAGCACTGAGCTGCTGGAGCCTGGCTGGGACATTAATCCTGGGACATTAATCCCCTGCCCTCAAGGCAGGCACCAGAGCAGCCCAAGGAATTGCAGCAGCTCTTATTAATAGCTGGAGCAGGGAGGCTCCCATGGCAAAATGCCCAAGTGTGGCACTGGGAAGGCTGGCAGAACATGTGTGTACTCACACTCATGCTCACACTCACACTCACACTCAGCCCTGGTACCTGCCACTGACAGCACACTCAGCAGCTAAAAAACAGCCACAGGCGACAGGGACACTTTCTCCTGTGGCTGGCACGATGAAATGCCATTTAATAAACTGCATCTCAGCTCCTTGGGTATTTTTTGCACATAGTTCTGGTGACAGCTGCTGTCTGGGGAGGATCCCAGCCCTAATTCTGACCAAGGGTTGGGATTAACTCCCAGGACAGAGGAATCTTGTCAGGTGCAGTGCTGGCTCCCTTGAGGGCAGGTGTCTGCAAGCTGAATTCCCAGCATGAATTCACACCAGCCTCCCCTCGCTCATGGAGTGTTGGGCCATTCATGTACCACATTTCCACTCCCGAATCCAGAGGTAAACCCTGCTGTCCAGTGCAGCTTCTTGGGCAGAGCTGGGGGCATGGCATCAGGACTGGGACACAGGATGGGGGGCACAATAGCTCCTGGGTGCCAACAACCAAATCCCCTCACTCCCAAATCCAGAGGTAAACCCTGTCCAGTGCAGCTTCTTGGGCATTGCTGGGGGCATGGCATCAGGACTGGGACACAGGATGGGGGGCACAATAGCTCCTGGGTGCCAACAACCAAATCCCCTGATAGCTCCAAGCATGCAGCCCCAGAGGAACATGGAAGTTACAGCACCCAGGGGTTTTTGCAGGTCCACCAGTGCCCAGTTTGTCACACTGCAGCACTCTGGAGTCTCCAGAGGATGCCACCATGATCCACTGCCTGGATCCACCACAGTGCAGAGCCCAGTGGCAGGAGAGCCTCCCTAGCTGCCCTCAGGAGCCTGGGGTTGCTGTCAAACCCCACCAGAGCCAGGCTGCTCTTGTGGGCACCCCGAGAGCGAAGCTGAGGGGGCTCAGGGCACGGGCAGGCAGCAGCAGTGGAGGCTGGAAGGGACACAGTTCTCCTCCCTGAAAGGAGCATCAGAGCAGGATTTACAGCAAACAGCATCGGGCACATCTTCCCTTGACACCTGTTCAGTCAAAACCACTGTCCAGAGATGAGCTTTCTTTCAGGCATGGACGAGGAGAGACATTCCATGCTCAGGGACACCAAGTGCCCATCCCGTGCCCATCCCGTGCTCCCGGGCACCGCACCCCAGGATATTTCCAGGTTGGACAGGAGCCACGTGCCACTGCCAGCCTTCTTTGGGGACGCCAGGAAAGGCTCTGAGGCTGCTTCAGAAAACCCTTTATGCCAACCCTCACACACACAAAGCCTCATTATGTGACAGTGAATTCTTTTCGCCCCCTGTGGCCGCGGGGGCTGCCAGGCTGGTCCTGGAGAGGGATCCTGCTCCCAGCCCCGTGCCACAGGGCTGAGCTGCAGCCACGTGCTTCCCCACCCCAAAGGGAACCAAGAGGTAGAAGAGGTTTTTTGGGGACAGATCCTTTCTGCAGGCAGGGTACAGAGGAGGCTGTCCCCACACCCTGTGCTGGGCTGTCTTGGGCTTCTGTTCCTGCTGCTGGGAAAAATTCCAAAGCCCTGGGAAAGAAGAGGCAGCAGCCCCAGCCCAGACCTCAGCCCCGTGGGTTTTGCTAAGGGAGGGCTGAGTTATGGGGAAAGGAAGGATTTAAATCAGTGCCCAGGATAAATAATTGCATGTTCTGTTTATGATCCTGAGACAGTGACACAAAACACCAGAAAAAAACTTGAAAAGAACCAGAAAACAATCCTGGTGAATTCCAGCAGTTCTTGCTGAGCTCTGAAATTCACCCTTTGCCTTTCTCCTGTAGATGTCAATGAGTTTATCAGGCTCCTGCCTTGCAGCAGCAGCAGCTGTGGGAAGCACGAGAGCAGAGAGAGGGATGGGGAAGGAGAACAGCCATGGGGACAAGGCTGCTCCAGTGGCTCCACTGGCCCCCACAGCTGCTCTGCTCCAGGGCTCTGGAGCCTGGAGCTCTCTGCAACCCAAATAATCAGATGTCTTGAGGGCCACTATGCTCACATGAGTTTGTTATAAGCACAGGGACTCAAAGGGGTACAGAGATGTCACTGGGACCTGACAGACAAACAGGCTGCTCAAGGAGCACAAACACTGCAGGGAGGGAGCCCAGCCAGGAGCCTCTGGGCCCACAGGCACAGGAGGAGCTGAAAGAAAAGCCCACAGTGCCCAGACCAAACACAGAGGAAATCATCTAGTGCCAGTTCCCATGGCCAGGGAGGCTTCTCCTCCCTGCAGGGCCTTGGGGGAATACATCTGCCCTGAACCCCTGGCACACTCCCTGCTCTGCTTGGCCACCACACCAGGATGAACAGAAATCCAGCTCCTATTTGGGTAGAAACCCCTCAGGGCAGTAAGACTAACTGTTAAAGGATACAAAGGCAACTTAACACACTGGATTTGAACTGCACATCACCAGCCTAAAGCAGGAGTTAGGAGGAAAAGAGAAGACAAAGCATCCATGTCTGCCAGAGCATCCCAACCTCAGGAGCAGCTGGGCACCTCTAGGGAGCAGGGAATGGGGCACAGGAACAGGCACCCACAGGCACCATGTGGAACACTTACCAGATGTCCAGGACATGTCTTCACTTCCCCAGGAGACACAGAGAAAGCATTAACCTCATCTTCCTTGCAATCCAGGGCATTGTGGGCTCTCCCCAGGTTTGCCCTGAGCAGCCCCACCTGGTCTGTTTTGTTGTGCCTGAGCATGTGCCCAGGCTTTGTCTGGGAATGTTCATCAAAGGCCAACACTTTGCTGCTGAAAATTTTATTGTGGCCTGTAGCATCCCCTCTGTGCCCTGCAGCTCCCTGCGGGAGGCCGATAAATCTTGATCGGTTCCTCCTGGTTCTCCTGGGAAAAGATCCCCAGAGGGACAGCAAGGATATGTCACGGATCAGCTCATAACCAGGCTCATCCTCAGCACTGCACTTGCTGCTCCTCGGACAGAGGAAGCCACAGACACCTTCCTCATCTTCAGCTGATGAGGGAGAGCGTGGGGTCGGGGGCTCATGCTGCTGGCCTGGGGACACCGGTGGCTTTGCTTGGTGCTCAGCGCTCCTTGGCTCCATCGTCCATGGATGGAACCCTCGCTGCCACTGGCAAACCTGGCAATGCAAAACCATAACTCATTAGCAAGAGCCACACAGGAGACTGCATTTATTTTGCTTGTCCTCAGTTTCCTTTCCATTCCTTTTGATTAGAAAGGGGTGTTATGGCACTCACTCTGGGAACCTCCATGCTCTCCTCACCAGAGCATGCAGACCCACAGTTACAACTCGACCAGCTGGGTTTGTACTCCTCATTTCTCTCTTAAAATACCAAACTCCCTCTATACTTTCAGAGGAGGGTGTGCTTCCCATCATGCCCTTTTGCTGGCAATGAAGCACTGGGGGAAGAGTGGGGGTTTGGAGGGGCTCACTGGGATGGATTTCAGGCTGTCTGAGGTGTGCTTCAGGCTCCTGGGGGGAGCTGAGCCAAGACTCTGCACAGGCAGGGGAAGTTTGGCTGAGGCAAAGAATCACTCCATCTCCTCCCACTTGGGCACAGTGAGGAAGAACAGAGTTCCCAGGTGGGAGGACCCTGCCTGCCCACGTGCCCACTGTCCCCAAGGCTCTGACAATGCTCTCTTGCTTCCATCAGCAGCATGAGCAGCAGCTGCTCAGACACAGAGAGCTCAGAGCACAGATACGACAAGTACCAGGCATGGGGAAGCCGTGGCACTCAGAAAACTTGCGCTGTTCCCTTCCCTGAAACGTGGGCAGAGGGGACAAGGTTCAGAGAGGACAACCAGGGCAAAAACACCAAACCTGTCCTTCCTGCATCAGGAAGTGCACTTATTATTGGTTTTTATTCCAACTAGGATTCAGAATAAATAGAGCAAGCCTTCACTCTTGTCTCCCAGATTCCCTGAGCCTCCAGCACAAGCACTGCCCCATGACAAGGCGACAGCAAAGCAATGCAGTGACCCTTGTGTCTGTCCCAGCAGCTGCCCCCGTGCTGGGCTGTCACACCTGCCCTCGATGACGCTCCCCCATCTCCACTGAGGAACCCTCTGTGCTGGGCACAGCCTGTCCCATCCCACCTGCCACTGCCCTTGCATCCAGTACCTGCAGTGTGGAGATTCAGCAACCTCCTGCCTGACTTCCAGCTCCTGCAGCCATGTCACCTGCTTCCCCTGCCAGGAAAGCCAAAGGTCGGGAATCAGGTTCACAGTCCCAGCTGTCAACAGCTGCACTCTGTGTGTTACTTCCTGATTTTACTGTGCAAATTCATCCTTCCACTGTCACCTGCCCCATTCGTTTGCCCTAGGGTACAATTCAGCCTGCAGAATATTTGCCTTAAAAGATCCACTTAGGGGAGAAAGATGCTAAATTTTAGCGTCATCCAAACAAAATGTAACTACAAAGCCCCGAGCTGCACTTGGGAACACCTCTTTTGAGCGGAACATGTACATTTCCAGGACTGGTAAATTGTCTTTAAAAAACAAACAAACAAACAAACAAACAAAAAACCAAAACAAAACAACACCCCTTGTTGAATGAAAGTGTCTTCTTGCCCATCACTGAGCAGGCAGAAACCGCGCAGCAGGGCCAGGTGCGGCACCACCGAGCTGGTGGCTGAGGCTGGCAGCTCACAGCTCAGCTCCCGGGGCTGCCTGCGGGACCGAGCACCCCGGCTGTGCTCCCCGGAGCTCCCGGGAGCGACGGAAACCACGCGGGGGTGACAAGCAAGCTGCAGAAGGCTGCCAGGGACAGCGCGGTCCTGCCGCCCTCTGGTGACCACTGCCCACGGTGGCTGTCCCCAGCCCCGCAGCCCACGCTCGGCACAGGGCAGGGTGTCCCTGCTGCCACCAGCTCCGCGCCAAGGCTCCCCGGCCAGGGTCGTGTCATGGATGTCCTCATTGTCAGCGAGAGCATGGACGAACCCCTGGCCACTGCCTCAAATCCTGGCGTGGCTCAGGGCTGGGTTTAATTGCCATTGGTTCATTAGCCAGTCAGGGATGTGCCTTAATATCCATTGACCCATCAGGGCCCCTCCTAGCAGGTTTCTGCTCCCCCATCACCCCAGGCTCGTTCAGCCCCTGGTGGTCACAGTCATATTTTCTGGAAAAATCCCTTTGCCCAGGATTCTTCTCCTGGGAAGCCTCAGAGAAAAAGGAAAATAATTATCTGATTTGCTTCTCCTGTGTTTTGCTGCTTTGGACTGTGTTTGGACATTGTTTACCAACAGGTGGTTGTTTCATGTGAGTTGTTTCGACTGAATGGCCAATCAGGCTCAAGCTGTGTCGAGGCTCTCGAAAGAGTCATGAGTCACGAGATTAGTATCTTTTTAGCCTTCTGTAAGTATCCTTTCTGTATTCTTTAGTATAGTGTAGTATAGTATTCTTTAATATAATACAGTATCATAAAATAATAAATTAGCCTTCTGAGAACATGGAGTCAGATTCATCATTCCTTCCTTCGTCTGGGAAGCCCCCAAATGCAATAGCTGGTTGTCCCTGGCCAGCACCACTGAGGCACACGCAGGTCCCCTGGGTGGCTCCCGGCCCTGAAGCCACTGGAACCCTGATTTTGGGGTACACCAGCACCACTCTGCTTCCCTGAGCAGTGTGTGAGCACCAGCAGCATCCCAGCCTGGGCAGGGCGATGTCCTGGCTCAGCCTCAGGGGCTCTGGCACATGTGGCCCGTGTGTCCTGCTCTCCGTGTGGGGCCAGGGGACACCAGGGCAGGGACTGTCCCCCTCCTGCCCCAGCCAGGCCAGGGGAAGCTCCTGGTACTGCGGGTGCCACAGGTACAGAGAGCACAGAGCTTCCATCCACACCTCACACTGCCCACTTGACTTTCAGCCTGTTCGAATTTTTCAAGTTAAAGCAAATAAATTATTTTCATTTTTATTGGTATTAAATAGATCAAAATTAAACATATATAACAACTTCTGCTGATAAACAGTATTAAAAAAATCCTAGTAGGAAAGAAAGCCTGGTTTGTGCATTGGAAATCAGCCATTTCTGTGCAGAGCAGTTCAAACACTCCATTATAGGCAACACAGCTGCTTCTCCTTGTCGCCCATCCCCAGCAGCTTTAAACAAGAAGGAAAAGCCTTTCCCCTTGGAAAGCACAACAGTTCTTACCACAGACATTTCCAGCACAAATTAAACCTTTCTTGTGGTGACAGGGATCACTCCCCTGCAGGGCCCTTGGGAGGGATGTGCTGCCCACCTGGCTGGACAGGATGAGGGACATTCAGGGAGCACTCAGCACTCAAAGGTGACACCAGCACTTTAAAGTGCTGCATTAATCAATCAGCTGCATTAATTACAGCATCTGCAAATATCAAACACGCTCGAGCCGTTTTGTTTCCCTGAAACAAAATGGTTTGGCTGTGTTTAATGTGCCCATGTGGTTCTGCCACAGCAGGGACTCCGCAGGACCTCCAGGGTGGCTGAGGAACAAACCCCAGTTTGGACTTTTTGACTTTCTGAAGTAATGTAAAAAATTTCAAAATATTACTGGATCAATTAAATGCTACTCCAGTTATCCTTGAGATAGAACACCAGTTCAAGTCACAAGACCCAGAGAGAATCCAAGGATTTCTTTTGAAAGTGTGGTTAAATTCTTGTAGGACAAAGAGATTTGGCTCAAGGAATCCCAACATAGCCATCAACAGCATTACCATCCATTTCCCCTGAATACTTCTTTTCAGCTTCAAAAAGCTGAACTAACATTTAATTGAATGAAAAACTGCACACTTAAAAGAAAAACCACACTCCATACCAGCAATAATTTAATGGAAGCTTAAAATTCCCCTTTCCATGGTTCCCATGTCTGCGAACCACCACAGCTCCCCTCCAGCCCCTTGGTGCCACAGCCAGGCCCTGCCACACACAGCAGCTTGTTATCCACAAATGCAAAAATGCACTTTTATTCTGAAATTCAGCAATTTCCATCCCAACTCCCACCCACTGCCAGTGTTTACAGCATAGACTGCTCTTGCACATGTAACTAGAAATTAGACACATTCACACCTCAGCAGATCCCACAGACCTCAGTTTCAGTCTGTCTGCACAAATGTCATTTTACAGCAGCTTTTTCACCCCAGATATTTCATGGATTGCTGAATGAGAACAACAGACAACA
The DNA here is from genome assembly GCF_017590135.1 of Pyrgilauda ruficollis. Classification (NCBI taxonomy): domain Eukaryota; kingdom Metazoa; phylum Chordata; class Aves; order Passeriformes; family Passeridae; genus Pyrgilauda; species Pyrgilauda ruficollis. The sequence continues at coordinate 4,757,498 of NW_024528821.1, forward strand.
GGAATCATTTCTGTAGTTGTCAAAAGCAGGTCCCAGCTCCCAATGTCTGTGCCAAAATACACCTGACTCTTGCATGCCTGTACCCAAGAGAGGTGCACAATCAATCTGCAGTGACTGGTAGAGCCCCCTCCCTTTTATTAAAGTATTAAGCAAAATTAAAACCCCACAAAACAACCCACAGAACAGTGTCTGACATCTCATGGGAAGTACAAGGGAACACATTTGCACACATTTCTTTGCTGTCCCCATGAACAACCAAAGGAACAGTCACACAGAGGCAGGTGAGAGCAGAATTCACATCCTGCTTCAGAGCAACCAACACCTCTAGTACCATTTACTTCCCTTCTTTCAAGCTATTTTAACACTTTGGGGCCCAAGCCCTGGTATGGTTTTTCAGACCCAAACAGCCTGTGCAGCAAATCTTCAACTTTCTGCACAGAACCCCCTGTTTTTATCATACATACACATTCTTGGTACTTTCCAAGGAATTTTCACTTCCCAAATGCAGGGTGAGAGCCCAGTCTTTGCTACAAAGCAGTCTCAGCATTTCTGCAGGACTCTGAACTTTGTTCCCTCTGGTCACAGGTCTGCAACTTGCAGAGAGCCCACAGTCCCCTCAGAGGCAGTGCTGAAGGCACCAAGCTGGAACCCTCTTTCCTGCCACATGAAGGGATGGACACACACAACACATGGATAAGGGCAAAAGCCACTCCCTGTCACCAGCTCCAATTCCCTGCAAAGGGAACCCAACTGAGTTTTGACTGAACTCTCCTTTCCTGGGAAAGCCCCAGTCCCACAATGCCCTGGGTGCACATCCCACCACTCTGCAAGGGAATGAAAAGGAATCAGACACGTCTCTTTCCTCACCACACATCATTGCAGTGAAGTTCTACGGTTTGATAAGGCATTTTTATCTTCAGTGAGAATCCAAGCACGGGCAGGAAATCTGCCAAGTCGTGCAAAAACTTCATCTCCCAGCAGCTTGAAACTCCAGGATTTCCCACTCTCTCCTCAGATGGAACAATCCCTGTCCCAGTGGGCATTGTTTATTTAACACCAGTACAGAACAGGGCTAAATAAACCCCTCAGCAGCTGGACTTCAGTATCTTTCACAAAGAGGGACACACAAATGAGCACTTTTTGCAGCTCTCTGGCTTTATCCCACAACCTGCCTTTTTACAGTATCCCTATATATAAATTAGAAAGAGATAAAGCCAAGGATTCACTGCAGCATCCATGAGAAAGTCCAGTCAGTGTAGCAGTCCCTCAGGATGGTGCTCACTGGGGGGTGAAGGTCAGGATCATCCAGCTGATGACGAAGTAGAAGAGGAAGATGGGGTACACGACGAGGGCCTTGCGGTTGGGGGGCTGGCTGTCTGCCAGGAACGCCGTGGATGCTGCAGAGACACAAAACCTGTGAAGCAGGAGCAGCACAACCCTCACAGCCCCCTTACAGCGAGGATCTGCACTGCAGTTGTGTTGAAAAAGAAACCACTGCTCAAACCAACGGGCTGTAATCACCAAGTGCAACTTCCTCTATCATACAGAACGATAAGTTATAGAATCATGGAATCACAACCTGCTTTGGCTTGGAAGCGATATCCAGTTCCACCCCCTGCCACAGGCAGGGACATCTTCCACCAGCCCAGGCTGCTCCAAGCCCCAACCAGCCTGGCCATAAATGCTGATTAACACTGTACAGTGAGAGCCAGACTTACAGATAAAGAACAGGAGAAATCGTGCAAATGCATCTCTATAAAATCAGCATTTTTCTAATAGTATTTATAACATAACCATAGAATAAACCACCAAACAGTCTCACTGAGTTTAATACTAAATCATCATCCTGCTGCCCAAGGCAATTTGTCTATGACCATGGAAATCACCAGGAGCAGAGACAGAGGCTGAACCTCTGCCAGCTCAAGGATTGGAAGAACTCCTTCAACAGCCTTTCAGCAGCCCAAGGCCTCCTTAGACCAGAGCACCCCTTGGTTCTGCCTGAGGGAATGCACAGGGATCAAGCTCCCCAGGCACAGGGAGGGACTCACCCAAGGTGGACCAGGCGAACATGGCCCCCACCACGATGAGGCGGATGATGAAGCTGACGGTGCCCGCGCCCGCCAGCAGCACCAGCCTGCACACCAGCATGGCCACGGTCAGCGGCATCACGCAGTACCCCAGCACACACAGGCTCTGGAAGAAGGAGCTGCACAGGGAGACAGCACCAGGGAAACAGCAGTGAGGCCAGGCAGGGCAGAACTCCATGCTCAGGAGTGAGTGAACCTCCATGGAACAACCCCGCACTCACATGGTGCCTCCCAGAAGCTTTGAGTTGAGCGTGATGACAACGGCCCCAAACCAGATGATGACAAAGACCTCGGCAAACTGGGGCCCTCCGTCATCCTTGCTGTCTGCAGAGCCACCCTGAAGCATCCTGGAGTGGGGAACAGGGAGAAACAGCTGCACTGGGGAACAGACAGATGGAGGCATCAGCACTGATGGAGTTTTCCCAGGCTGGAGCAGGTGCCAGAGCAGGAGCCCCAACACTGATCCCCAGTTATGCTGCAGGCCCATAGTTTTCCATCAATTTTATATTTTCATTTTATCCTGAGTTTTGCACAGGAAAGGAAAATGGTTGTGGCTCAACTGAGGTGATCTCAGTCCATTTGCTGCCCTGTTTTCAGGACTATGAAAGCATTGAGAAAGGAATCAAGCCATGGACAACAGGCTGAGATGGAAATTAAAGTACCAAAGTTTTGGTACCTCTCAAGGCAGCAGAGTAGTGTGTGATTGAACAAACCAGCCTCAGAGAAACCCCTGAATAACTACGGGATGCAGGCACCACAGCTGAATCAGGACAACTTGAGACACCTTCAGTAAAACCTTCCTAGGCCAGGGAACTAGGAAGAGTTCATCCTTAAATCCTAAATTTAGGGACAGAAGGTGCTAATGGGCTTGAAGCGTCACGAACACATTTTATCAGAGAACCCAACCAAGCAGTGCTTGCACAAGACAGAGAAGGATCAGATGAAATTGATCTTAACACATTAATCGGTAATTTTTAACGTCTCATTTCCCTCATGCACTGAGCTACAAAACCCCAAATTCCCCTGGAATACTCACAGAGCCAGGGAGACACACAGCACCAATGGGCCCCACAGATCCCCTGCAGAGAGAGGGAAAACACATCACAAAAATCACAAAATCATCTCAGTTCTCCTTTCCTTGGGACTGCCCAACTCCCAGGGTGCCATTTTCCACATCTCACTGCTTTACAATTCTCTTATTCAGCATCTTACCCCGTTATCTATAATAAAATTCACTGAAGACCCAGCAGCTGCTACAGCTCCCAGTTCCACCCATCCTGGCCCACAGCACCCTGCCACAGAGCCCTGGTGACAGCTGTCAGCTCTGCTGCCCAGGATCACCCCCCTGAATCCCCTTCCCCTGGATTCTGCCTCTCCCCTGCAGGTCAGGAAGGCCCCAGCACGTACAGTCCCTGAGGAGGGCACTGCTCTTCCTGGGATACATGACATGGACAAACTTCTTCCCAACGGCCTTCAGGTCCCTCATCTGAAACAAACACAAAACACTTTCATTTATCCCCTCACAAAAATTACAGTTCCCAGCTAAAGCAAAGAGAGAGAAGTAAAGGAACATGAATGGCAAATCAGGAGAGGATCCAACCCAACAAGTTCTGTAGCACCCTCTACAACAAACAATGACTGCTTTTCCTTAACAACATCACATCCTTTTCTTTAACAACCACAATATTCTGTCTTTTAATAACACCAGAATATAACCAACAATTTGTTTGCCCCTCTAGGAAAAGAAAATAAATGAAATATATCTTCAGTCAGTGGAGTTTCTCACAAGCTCCCACTGAGGCCTCTGCCCTCACTTTCATTTCAGGATCACAGAGAAACTTTGGGCCACAACTCAGACACTTTTTGACCCACAGGAATTTGTTTTACATGACGAGTTCTAAAACAATCCCCGCTGAAGTACAGGTTGAGCAGTGCTGTGCAAAAACACAGGTTTTGCACAACAGCTGCCAAAAACACCAGAAAGCATGAGTTTTACCCCAGCCACAGGCCCAGACTCACAATTGTGTCCTTGACTGGCTCATCCAGCGTGGAGTAATCCTCATCAGGAGAGTGAGATCCCACAGGGACAGTGATCTCCCCTTCCACTGGAATATCCTGGGATATGGACACATCTGCCAGACCTGGGAACTGAATGGGCACAAACCTTTAGGAACAAACACAAACATGCTCGTGTGCACTTCAGATGGGCTGGGGATGGACAGAGCTGCTCAGAATTCAGGGATACAATGAAGAAAAGGTTCTGCAGCAGGGCCAGCTGTCACTGCCTGATGTGAGCAGTGATGGCCTCAAGAGCTGAGCAGGTGTGTGTGAGCCTGTCCCCTGCCACCCCCAGAACCCACCCTCTGCGCTCTGCTCCAGCAATAACTGAAAGAAGTAAAAAGCCATGTTTCAAGGGAGGTGATGCCTGAGGGTTGCACAGCCGCACCACCCCCGAGTACCCGCATTTGAAATTAATATTAACATTTACATTTAATTAACATAAACATTTAATATTAACAGCCCCGGGGAGCCGCACGGACACCCCCGGCCCTGACACACACCGAGGCTGCTCAGGGACCAGGTTTCACCGGGCTGAAGCCATCCCCGCCTGCGGGCGAGCAAGGCTCTGGGATGCCCGCAGGTGAAGGCAAACAGGGCACAGCCCGACCGGTTCTACGGCAAACGCTGGGCAGGCGGGGCACGGAGGGACGCCGGCAGCCCCCGGCCCTGCGCCGACCCTGTCCCCTTTCCTGTCTTCTCTTCCTGTCGCCTTCTCGCCCCTGTCCTCGGCCCCTTTCCCATCCCCGCCCTTCGGACGAGCCGCCGCCCGCCCAGGCCTGCAGACCCCGCTGCGCCTTTCCCGGCACCTCACCGGCGGCCTGGCCGCGCTCCGGGAGAGAGGGAGGCCTGAATGCGCCTGGCCCGCCCGCAGTCCGGCTTCCCCGCTTCCCCTCCCGACGCCCGCGGCTCCCCCCGGGCCGCACTCACCAGGGTCCCCCCGGTCCCGCTCTCCCGGGCCGCACTCACCAGGGTCCCCCCGGTCCCGCTCTCCCGGGCCGCACTCACCAGGGTCCCCCCGGTCCCGCTCCCCTCCGCCGCCGCCATCTTGGCCGTCCCGGCGACGTGGAGGCCACTTTGGCGTCGTCACCGCGCGCCGCCGCGTAACGCGCCGCCGCCGGGGCGTCCATGGCAACGCGTGCGGGCGGCGGCGCCCCCGCCCCGCCGGCAGGGGGCGCACTGGCAACGGCCGGAGCGCAGCGTCCCGCACCGTGAGGAGCGGAGCGGCCGGGCCGGGCCGAGCCGGGCGGGCGGCGGCCCCGGGCGGCTCATCCCGGACTACACCTCCCGGCGGCAGCGGCGCGGCCGGAAGCTCGGCGGGCGGGTGGGGGTCGCTCGGCCGAGGCGCGGCAGCGGGAGCGG